>NC_133945.1:7953780-8553780 GCF_031877795.1 Strix aluco | reverse complement strand
TAGGAGCGCACAGCATGCTTCTCGTAAGCTCATTAACTGACTTCCAGAAACAAGAGTACAGCTAAAGAAAAAGCCCTCCTTTACTGCGAGGCAAGGTATTCATCTTCTTTTTAAGGATAATGATATCCTGCTTTGAACTTTTCAGTGTTGCAGTACCAGTGGGTTGGCCACTGGTTATTAACCACCATACTCAAAGCAGATCTAAACAACATGTAGTTTAAACACTAACAACGAAGACTCCTTCATTAAATTAGTATTTCTACTCTTGCTAGTGTCAGTGTAAGAGCATGAACAGTAGTGCAACTGTGGGACATTTGAATAAAAATGTTACTTAAAATAGGCACAAAGGCTGTTCCAAATCCACTGAAGTCCTTGGGTATCTGCCAATGACTGCAGTCAGCTTTAGAACAGGTCTCAAGAGCCGAAAATCCCACATACAGCATTACGTTACTGGGCTGAAAAAAAATCTCACCATCACTTTCTTTAATGAAGCAGTTCTTTATTCTATGGTTCCTGTGGTGCGCTTGTCACCATGGTATCGGAACGCATGTGCGGATCATAAGGATATGTAGAATATTTGTGATTAAAAGCTCCCAGGAAAGAAAAAATGTACCTTTATTCCCTCCCTTCATGACAAGCAGTTAAACACAGTCTAAAATAGTCTTGAATAACATCTTGTTTGTAACCGAATCGTCTTTGAAATAGAAAGAGTCACACTAATCAACCCAGGCAATTACTAACAGCACATCTGCACAAGGAATATCTGAAGTGGAAAACATTTGCTCCACAGCAGCATCATTATAACCGCAGGAGCAAGGAAGACTATCACACTGATGGGAACTGGGTGATCTTGTTAAATTCCTAATGGTGAGGAAAGAAAGCCTCGTAAACATTTTAATCATCCATTCAGAGTGACCAAGAGAAACTCTGCCAGTCATTAGAGTGGCTGCCAATTTAACTGTGACTAGCTGGCAGGACACACAGAGAAGTGAAGTGTAAAGAAAACTTGTGTCTGGTGAATGCTTGGCTTTATCTTTCCAGGCCAACGCTGCTTGTGCTGCCTTTGATAAGATGCTAGCAGAATGGCAACAGAAAATGCAAAGAGCTGCAGGTGGAAGCGGATAGTTCCCAGAAGGAATGTACACAAATGAAAATGTTGAGCTTAAGGCTGCCTATGAAGAATCCTTGGAGCACACAGAATCTATGAAGAACAAGGCCCTTCAGGGTAAGCACTGGTTTGATGTTAAAAAACTCTGCAAATCATAAGCCCCTTGATTCCTACTTAATGATCTCTTGTGGTGTCTTCCAGCACCAATTCTACTTTTCTTATTTCTAGCAGTGCTGTCACTCTCTGGGGACATATATTTGATGCACTTAAAGTTGCGGGTTAGATTCTGCTCTTGGGACTGAGTCTACACTCACACACGTCACGCCTATCGGGTCACCCATGACTGTAACTAGCACCAGTGTTCTGCTTCCAGGGAACTGACTCTGGGGATAACATTCAGGATTGAGTTCCTTTCTGAACCCTCAAAATGTGATCACAATAGCAGCTTGGTTGTACTCACTGTATACTAGGTCCTCACTCCAGGCTGGGCCACGTATCATCACTAGAGCTTCACCTAAGGGAATAATGGACCAGTTACAGCATTAGGCTTAAATAAGACACAGGCTGCAGTCCCAGTTCTGGCTACCAGCATTCTCTCTAATTCTGAGCAATTCACTCAGGGGACTATTAACAGTGGCCAGCTTTACCCTGGGAATACGACATTGTCTTTAACCTCAGTGGGGAGGATTAGGCATCTCCAGGAATCAGTTCAGAGCAAGTCAGTTAAACTCCTGCTCAGTCTTTCTCTTGGCATCACTTCTCCCCCGCTGGCTGTACAGGGAGACCAGCTGCCTTGGCTCTTTTCTTTTTTTTTTTTAAAAACCACTTTGGTAAATTGCAAAAATTGATCTCTTACAGGAGGCTGGAAGATGACACTGTAAATATTTAGAAGATGCTACAATCTGCTGCCCTTGTGGCCAACAGAAAACAGTGATGGACTCTCTGGCACAGACTCAGTGTTTTCTGGGCTATCTCCCCCAACCCTTTGCTCTGGCCTACATCAGCTGGCAGAGGGCCCCATTCTGCTGTGGAGAGACGATGTGGTGTCCTGTTTTCATTTTGTGAGAGCAATCATCTGAAAGGGGGAGAGGAGAAAGCTGGATAAAAACTGGGAAAAATTTCTCTTGATTTAATGGGCTTCATTCTTCTACCGCCATGAACACATGCAGCTAGCAGGGCTCAGTCACAAATCCAGGATAATACTTAGCAGTGAAAGAAAAGGGCAGCTGATATAAAGTGACTGGAACCATTTCATGCCATTTCCATTCAAAGAATCTGTCTGGTGCACTTGGTAAAGTTCACAGTCCTGAAATAAACCTATCATATGAAATATCCGTTTTCTTCCCTAGAGGAAATTAAGGATCTAATCAGTCATCCGGGAAGGGAGGGAAGAGCATTCATGAGCTGCAGAAGGTAGAGACTGGAGCTTGAGAAGGATGAACTGCAGGTGGCACTGGAGGAAGCAGAGTCTTCCCTGGAGGTACCAGTGCTACAGATGCGAGAGCTGCATGCCAGCCTGCTGCCTGCTGCCCACATTCCATCAGATGGATTTTGTATGTAGAACCCCACAAAGAGCATTTATTCATCCGTTGCACCCTTCCTTGCAGGCTGAAGAAAGTAAACTGATCTGCATTCAGGTGAAAGTGGCTCAGGTTAAAGCTGACATTGACAGGAGAACATAAGGAGGAGGAATTTGAAACAACCAGGTATAGTGATAATAAGACATTAAGCCACAGGCAAAGCACGGAGGTTTTAAGTTAGACACTAGGAAAGTTTTATAATCATTAAGGGGAATTACTCCTTGGACCAGATTGGCTGGAGGTTGTAGAGTCTCCATTACCGGAAGTTAAGTGCAGTCTGGTGACACGTTGTCTAGTGGGACTGGTTTAGCAGGAGGTTATCCAGATTTTAGGCAGCAGATTTTTAAGATGACCTCTTGAAAGCTCTCCTAGCCCTGTGTTTTAAAAGAAGGTACTTAGGAATGGCTTGGTGCAAAATCCTGGTATCTCAGTTTTAAACAGGTTTTAAAAGTTACTGTATTTTTATTACTTGGTGGGCAATAGTTTGATACAAAGGCTGGATCAGACTCAACATAACAGAATGCTGTACCATATGCTTCACTGGACTCCGCAGAAATAATCACCAGCATGCAATTGAGTCTCTGCAGGCAAGTCTGGAGACTGCAGCGAAGGGGAGTGCTGAAGCTCTCAGGCTCAAGAAGATGGACACTGACCTGACCAGCATGGAAATGCAACTGGATCGTGCCAACAGGAACAACAGTGAGCTTGTCAGGACACTCAGTAAACTGCAATAGCATGTCAAGGTGAACTGGAGAGGGTGGAAACAGGTCCCTCGATGGAAAAATGTACCAGTTCTATTTTATAGCTTAACCAACAAAGCGGTAGATGATGTACTCTTGTTTAGACAGACATCTTGAACAAATTGGGAATTTATATTCAAAAGCCCTGGCTCTCCCACTCATACCAATTTCAATCTGCAGTAGTTTCAACAAACCTTTACAAGACAAGCGTTACTATCAGCTTTTGTCAAACTAGAAACCCAAAGAACTGTTCATATGTAATTAAAACAAAAAAGTTCTACTTTTAAGAGAAGTTGTAATTGTTGTTTGAACAGGATAGCCAAGAAATGGACTAGAAACTAACAGAGATTTAAAACTAAGGAGCTTCCTTTGGCTCTTCATTTCTAAAATAAAACTAAGTAAATTAGTAAAAGGTTAGTATCTTGGAATAAAGTGATACAACTGCTACAAAAACCCAATTTTAGTAACTTAAAGAGTAACAACAAGGAATCTTTCTCTATGTACACATGTATATATATAGACACACACACTCAAACCTAACTTGTCCTCAGTTACATCAGTCTCAGTCAGAAGTAATTCTCTTAAAGTCAGTGTGGCAACAGTGATGTAAGACAGGCACACATGATACTGGGATCCAGTGCTGGGGGTTTTTGCAGGGTTTGGTTTTGCTTTTTGCCTTTTTTTTTTTTTTTTTTTTTTTTTAATCTGGCATTACCTTAAAGAACAGCTTTGCAGCTACATCTTGCAGCTTCCTCTCCCTTCACTATTGACATCAATCTTTCATCTGCTTTGGATCCCAAGGTCCTGAAACAGGTGAGGATGCTCACCAGCACAAGGAGCTGCAGGAGCAGTACCTGCCCACTACAGCCAGAGCTAGAAGAAGTGCAGCCCGGCCTGGAGGGCAGCAAGCAAACTCTGGGAGAGGGAGAGGTCGTGGAGAAGACATACTGAACTCAATGTCCATGTACAGAGAAAGTACAACTATTTACACAACAGCTATTTTGTCAGAGAGTTTATGTGTATGTGGTTTAACACTAAAACTTAACTCTGGGTAAGAAGTGGAGGATTAGGCCAATAATGGATAAATGTTAACAGTGGTCTATGAGATAGGTCTGATAATTCTATGGAACATGAAGAGCTCAGTCTTTAGAGGTATTATACTGATAGCACAATTTTAAAAAAAGCACCACCTTGGCCCAGCTTTCTTCCTAGAAGGTCTATGAAAAAGACTTTTAGCAAATTTGGTGGAAGAGTTAAGACAGTGCTGAGCACTTCTGAAAAACCCATGTTAAAAGGGTATAAAATTCTGCCTCCATTGAAACTACAGTTTTACTAGTTGTTTCCATGGTGCTCGGATTTCTTTCATAGACTGTAGCCCACAGCGAGATCCATTTTAGTGAAATTTTAAGCATCCTTGCGTTACAGATTGCAGTACAAAATAACATACCTGCCATTTCATTTTGTGCATAGATTTAAGAAGCTACTTTAACATTCACCATTCCAGTCTGCAGTTTCTTTCCATAAAGACCACACGTGCTAACATTTCCAAGGAGAAGAGTATAACTTCTGGAAAGGACTGTTAATACAAGAAGCAATTCTCAGCTGCAATTATGGGACATCAGTTATAAAAACTGAGTTGTAAATGTGTTTTTTATTCAAATAGGTTAAAAAATGCAACCAATACATTCACTTCCAACTGACTGATAACAAAAGGATACATTTTTAGCAGGTGAACTGCTATCTCCATACCAAATCTGGGGTTTTAAACTTACTTGGTTATACAAAACCTACATAGCACAGAACTTGTGCAGCATTCTGGAACACAATGGCACATTTACATGATGTTGTTTTGCTGAAGAGCAGCTTGTGTTGCTAGAATGCAGTTTTTCCATTAAAGCTTTTGTAGTTCTCCTTCCTTAGAGTGGTTTTTTATTTATTTATTTATTATTTTTACAGCAGCAACAACAACAGTCCTCCAGTGATTCATATCAGTAAACAGTAAGCACTAAATGAGCTGTGGGGCTCATATTTTCCATGAGATAAAAAGACACATACATATTGTAAACTGTGGAGTAGAGACTGTGTTTGTGAGAATGCAATCAAATACAGTTTCAGTCAGGTCTAAAGCCAGCTGCTGCTACTGCAGTATAACTCTGAAATAAATAATGTTGGTATATAAACTCAAATCCATACACAAAGAAATTCAGGAAAACAGACTCAGACTCAAGACCTTCATAAACAACAGGGTCTATTTCTGCCTCAGAGGTATATCATCATTTTAGCTCTCATTTAGCATGCAAGTAAATACACAGGTCCTAACGTTCCGTAATGCAGATCCAGTGGGGATGAATCCCATTTGGCTTAACAGTGCACAATTTTACAGAGAAAAAACAAACTCTACAGAAAACTGTGATGCACAAATCATGTCTTTGAGAACCAAATGGAAAAGCTGAGCAGATAAGACATTCTGGGTCTGCTTACTATTAAATGAAAGCCTGAGCCTGACCTTCAACACACTACTAACGAGCATGAGGAAGTCATCAGTGAGTACTGAGCAGCTGATGAGAGAGCAAATCTGTGGCTGATGTAAGTCACCTCCCCACCTTTCTGCCCTTTGCATTGGTAGCTGGAAACCTTAAGGTATATATATTCCATTATTTCTCTCCAGTGCTGATTTGAAACCAGAATGTTAATATACATGTTAGCACTTGCATTGCTTTTTATGATCCTGAAAAGCAGAATGCATGTTAGCTCACTGATTGCAGCCTGGCAAAATTAATCCACAAAAGAAGAAATCTACTTCCTCTCTGCCTCCCTGGTAATCTACATCACAGATGGCACCCTGAGGAATTCCTCCATTTCCTCTCGATTTGTCCTTTCTTTCACTTATTACACAACTCCACTCATCACACCTATCAGGCCTCCACAAAGAGTGGGCTGGCTTCCCCCTCTAGCTAGTCAATGGCATTCGTAATTGGCACAGAGGGGAGAAAAGTTGCCAGCACTGAGCAGATTGCTCCTTTGGCACTGCGCTGACAACTGGCACTTCAGAAATATCATAGCTAGCTGTGGATTTAACGCACAGCCTTTCCTCCCAGAGCGAGGCTGAGCCTTCTGCCACCTTTGTGCTTTCAGCTGCTGCATGTTCAGACAATATCTTCACCTTCCATCTACAGCACGCCCTCAGCCACCCTCTTTCCACTGAAGGGTAGAAATAAAAGCCTGAAGTATCATTAGAACTAAAGCTATTGACTTAATAACAGGTGGGGATAATACCTTTAACTAGTCCAGTGGTACTAAGCGAGCATACCACCACCTGGTTTATGGTCAGATCTAGAGCTGTCCAAGTTGGCTGGGATCACTCCCTTTGATTTCAGCGAACTGTGGATCCAGTCGTTAGAAAGGCAGCCTATGATACACAGAAAAATTAAAGATATGGCAAAATTTCTCAGAAGGTGACATACAGATATCAGGTCTATGTATCCTAGCCTTCAATGATCTGTCAAATAGTTGTGCTGTCAATCTATTTCATACCTTCCTCACAGGCTTCATGTGTGACAAAAGATCCATGTCAGGAGCAGGATCATTACATGCACCTGGAAAAGATTAAGAAGAACTATTAAATTGCAATAAAAGACCTGTAAGTCAAGATGGAATAGGCTGAGCAGTTAGCCCTGAAAGGAGAAAAAAAAAGCACCATCATGAAACTCCAGGGTAAGAAAAACATACACAAATATATTAGAAAGATCATTCCAACAGAGCAGCTGTGAAACTCTTTCCTGCACCTGAGCTTCCACATTCAGCACAAATACCCAAAAAAGAACATTTTCATTTAACAATCAACACGTCCCAAAGGGAATGCACTAATTTAAGGAAATGACTAGACTAGGCAGAAAAGATGCATGTAGGACACTCTCAACCCACTGGAGCGCAAGAGAACCGCAGCACTTTGCACCCCGTGCACAACTCCTCGATCAGAATCGTTATGGTGCCTGAGCACAGCAGTAACAAGCCATGGTGTCAGCAGCTGATCTACACCCACGAAGGAGAATCTGCAAAGTGTACCATCAGCGGCATGACTTGCCATTTATTTTTCAACTGCAACAAAACTCTAGAGCATGAGTAGCTTCAAATTCCTGGGGTAGATACCATCTTCCTGTTCTTCTCATCCTCATAACTGCACATCAATTATCCTTCTGCTCCTTTTCAGATTAAGGAACTGGAAATAGAGCTAGACTCCTGACAGAAACACCATGTGGAGACTGAAAATTCTGCACAAGAGCATGAGGCCTCTAAAGGAGCCGGTCCTCCACAAAAGATGGCTACAAAACCAACTAGTGCATGCAGGAGCAACGGGAAAAGATGTAGAACAAACTGTAAACTTAGAATCTGAGGCAGATCAAGGAGGCAGCAGGTATTCCCTGCTCCGGCTCAGTGTTTCATCACTTGGGAGTTGGGCTCGATGATCCTTATGGGTCCCTTCCAACTTGAGATAATTCTGTGATCACACAATCACACCTTGGGCACACCAGGGGCATTCTGCCTCTCCAGAACACATACTGCAGGAAGCACACATTCAATTTATACCAACAGCATCCCCAGACATGTGGCCCATTGTAGACTTGTGTGCACCTTTTGAGACAGTGTGCATCATTCTCTACAAAGGATTCTTCTCCTCTCCCTGCTTTGCAGCCAATTCCTGTCCTCAAATACAGCCTCTAATATGTGCACAGACATGAACACACAAGTTAAAAACTACCTATTAACTACCATTTTTAGGGTCGTGACTGTACTCTTCACCTTGATGTCATTATGTACAGGTATCAGATATATTCCAGGTCAGTTTTTTCCAGTGCAAAGATTTCTCCTGTTGAACTTTCTGGTACAGGAACAGGAGGCTAACCAGAGCCTGGCCAAGTAAAGGAAGACCATACATGAACTGCATGATGCAGAGGAGAGGGAGATAGGATGGCTGAATCGGCTCAAAACAAATTGCACACCAGGCACTGTGTCTCAGTGAGCAAAGGGCTCGTTTTCTGGGGAGATTATCCAAGGGCCTCAATCCTCTTCCTCTCTGTCAGCGGCTCAGGAATAGGCACCGAAGCTGGAGCTCACATGTTTGAACCCACCTGGCATGAATTTATTAGAGCAGAAAAGGGTGTGGGATGGAGATGAGGAAAACATAGGCGTGTTCTGAACACCAGCTGACTCATGCAGTTCCTACAAAAAGGAACAGAGATATTCCACAAGTCTCTTTACGGAGAGACCAGTTCTGAAATGGCTAGTGGTTAGCACAGATGTGTTTCCACTAATGGTAAAACAGAAAGGGGAAAAGAGCAGCATCCTTCTACTTCCAGAAGGGATGCACATTAAGGGCTACATCTTTTCTCAAGGGCACCAAAATTGCACAGCAAGGACCAATCTTAGGAAAAAGCCCACCTCATCCTGGCATGGTACTCCAGGACACTTCTGTACATTCCAGCAGTCTAGCAGGGAAAACAGGGGCCAAAACCATACAAAGCAAGTACCACCCAATTCCTACTTCTCTTCCTCCTTCCCCTGGTGTAAAAACAAGGGGTTGCACATCACTGCTTATCAAACGTGCCTAGACATTAGAGCATTTCTACCTTCCTTCCTAGCAAGGCTTTGAAAGGTAAATAAGATGCTACAGCAACACAGCTTCAGTCTCCTCTTTTCTTCCAGAGTACTGTGTATCTTGCCAAGAGCCACCCATTGAAAAACTGCTGTAGTACTGATTAAAACAACAGGTCGGAGATATCAAGAAGTGGCCTACCTGGGAAAAAGCCTAGAAGACAAAAAAGTGTGCAATGATCCGCAGATAGAAGAATGATCTGTGCGTCAGATCTTAAAACTTGCAAATATGCTTCTCAAGTACACCTGGAATGATAGAAGATATCCAACACTACTTGAAAAGGATCTGTGCTAACACAGATTTGGGATTTTTCAAGTCAGGGATAGAAGGTACAATCTGGGCCATCTCTTGCAAATAATACCTCTCATCAGCAGCCTTCATTCACATTCTTAATAAAGCTTATTGTATGGGGAAAAACCTGAATTTGTTCACAGCAAGACAGCAGAACAGAGCATTCTGGGTTGCCGCACAAAACTAAGATGCTAGACATAGCGGGGTGCTGCAACAGGAGGGTAGAGTAGCACAGAAAGAACAAATTCTAACAAGTTGGGAGGCAGAAACAGCTCCTGTGACAGCACAGTGGGATACAGTCTGTAGGACATGACACTTTGTTGGTTGTGGGAGAATTACTCCAGAACTAGGAGGGCTGACCCTTCGGGGATGCCTCGAACCAGCCAACATTAACAATGCCAGTGGACAATTTTGCTGCCATAATCTAAAAAAAAAAAAAAAAAAAAAAAAAAAAAGGTGATGAACACTGCTGCTGTTTCTTTTCTAGTGATCATTTTCTGTAGGAGCTAGAGTAAAACACTGCTGTCATCCAAACACCCCTGCTGTTGTTCACCAAGCCCTGCTTGGACAACTGGAACAAATGCATTTAGGCATACAACCTTTGAAAAGCAGGCTAACAGAGCGCGGGTGCTGCCGGATGTCACACACTTTACACTTTGCTCCGAAGGTGGCCATTTAGAGCCTAAGCCTGGGGGCTTGGCGGCCCGAGCAGGCACGCTCCTACCTGCTTCACCACAGATCTCTTCTGGCAGCAGGGGAAAAGCAGTCAGTATCAAGCTCATTGTTACCTAGAAAGCCAGTATGCAAAAAGACTGCACAGAAAAAGCCTGGTCAAGCTGCACACAGCGAGAGCCGTCTTTCTTCTTTCTCATTCTGTATTATGACCATTGCACAGATTCCACAAAGTTAAAACAGGAGTCGGCAAGGGGGACACAGTTTTAAGTAGCAAAAAAGCAGGACATTGGGATGCATCATCTTTCCCTGCTTAAAAAAAATCCCAAATTTGCTGTTATTTAGTTCATCAGCGACTTTATCTAATCTTAAGGCAATATTTGATAATTCAAGAATATTACTGATAAAAACTGATTTTGACAAATTACTGTGATCTAGACAGCAGTTCTAGAGAAAGAGGGAATATAACACAATTAGGGGAAAAAATTACATTTGCAGCATCTTTCTTTTAAACATGAGGCATCATACGGCGCTATACTGGGAACTGCTATATTTTCAGATACTAGGGTAAACAATGCACATCTACAATGCCTCGAGGCAAATATTTTCATCTGCAGTTACCTGTTTGTATATGTAACAGTATATATATACACACACTGTTATATACACAAACATATATTTTTTTTTTTTTTTTTAAAAAAAAAAGACCTCTTTTTGACTGGCTGCTACCTATCTGCATTCATCTGCTGCATGAGGATGTTCCAGCTCACATTTTTTTCATATATATCTTAAGGTCAGACTGCATCTAAACTACTTTCACTAAGATCAGTTCAGTCTTGTTTCTGAGGCCCTAATCTCAAAAACATTGGCATCCTTTCCAGATTAGCATAGCATAATTGTATCAGCAGTACAGCAGGAAAAATGGTGGAAAATTCTCCAGAAAGCTTCACTGGAGACAGGGCCTTAGCTATTAATGCTTAAAAATTCGGCAGAGTTCTTCATTTAGATACTTTCACTCCATCTGGTGAAAATCATTTTGTAAACATAAAACCATACTTAAACGTAATTTCTTTCCTGTTACGTAATTTTACTTGGCCTGGTTGCGTATCTTTAATCTGTGCAGCTGATCTAGTTTTATCGTTAAGCCAATAAGGGCTGCAATGATTACATATCTCACAGTTACAGAACTGTAGCAGCACTGGTTTAGACCATTGACTCCAGCCTCCTTCCCGAATGCAAGATCTTATATTGCACTTTTGCCATTCTGTCAAATACTTGTCTGATCCATTCTTAAAAACCGCGAAGAAGAGCCCTACGTCCTGCCAAGTCAGTCCAACACAGGGCTTGACTACTTCAAAGGAATCACTGACAATTTTTTTCACTGTAACCTAGATCTGCCTTGCTGTTATCTTAGCTTATGACTTCTCGCCCTACCTCCAGTGGACATAAAGGAACAATTTGTTCCTTTCCTCATAGCAGAAGCCTTTTATCTATTTGAAGACTTAACACATCTTTCCTGCTTTCTGTCCTCTCAACAGGCTCAGCAAAAGTCACGTCTTCAAAGACTGATCATTATTGCCACTTTTTTCTCCAAACCATCCTTATTTCTCATGTGTGGAGCCCAGGACTGGACATACTCTTGCAGCGCAGGATTCCTGTGTATGTGTTACCAGCATTTTCTTACCTATATGGACCTGCATGGTGTTTGTCTCTTCTGCAACAGCAAGACATTAGGGACTCCTATCCAGTTTACAACCCACAGCAGCCCTCCATCCTTTCCTGCAGCACAGCCAGCTGCCCCATTCTTCCATCTTGTAACTCTGAAGTTGATTGCATTAAAGCGTACAGCAGTGCACCTGCCTCTGAACCACATCCTATTTTTTCCATAAAGCTCCCACCGAATCCAAGTTCCATGACTGCGTTTATTCTGCCTTCAAACTTGATCTCATCTTCGAATGCCGTAATTACATTCTTTATTTCATCACAGATGAGTAATAGACCCAGGGTAATTCCCTGTATAAGCACTGATACCAAGTACATTTTTTCCTCAACCAGTTTCGCAACTCCCTCAGAGCGGTATCATCTAGACCGGTTTTCCAGTTTATTATTAGACTATCCTGCAAGCCAGTGTCAGAAGCTCTTCTAAAAAAATCAAGATATATGACATATACTGCTTCTCCCTTATCTGCAAGCCTTGTTATGCTGCCAGAAAAGGAAATTAGATTGGCTCAATTCATTCATGACAAAGCCATACTGGCTAGCATTCACCTTCTTCTAGATGTTTATACATTGTTTATTTTTCTCAGACTTAAAATTAAACCCACTACTCTATTGCTCCTTTGTATATCTGGGAGTCACTAACCTCCCCATTCCCCTAGACTTGCCTTTTTTTTTTTGTTGTTGTACTTGAGTTCACAAAACCTCACAGGCAATGAAGTTTGAAGTTTTATAGGAGCCAAACCACGAGACCCCGAACAACAAGCTGCTCCTCAAGTAGATTAAGAGTAGGGCAAAGTACTGTGAATGAACTTCTATATTCCAGCCAGATAGGAGGAAAGGTCCTACAGCATCTGAGTAAGTTTGGATAGGATTGCTATTCCCTGCAGTGGAAGGGAATGCCTTCCTTCCATCCTTCACCCTCCAAAAGGGAGGAAGGTCACAAAGACTCCTAGCATGATAGCTCTCCAACCCTCTGTAAGTCAAGCTATGCTGAAGAAGCCCAAATGATCTCCCCTCAAGTCTTTACAGCCTCCTCACCAAGCCTCCACGCTCTCTCCTGCCGCCCCTCACCTCAGGAGACCTCACACAAACTAGTCCCTCCAGCAGCGCTTTAGGCCTCCCCACAGCCAGACAGCCCCTTCCAACAGGGGCAGCCATAACCTCCTTCACCTCACAAGGCCACAAAGCACCAGGGATGACAAAAACCCCCTTCCCCAGGAGATGTTCACACCTTCCCCTTCCCGCCTCTCCCACCCCTCAGTGAGGGGGACGCACACCGCACTGCGCATGCGCGCTCCCCACCGCGCGCCCGCCGCCGCCTTTGTGTGAGGCGCGGGCACGGCGCGCGCCCGCCGCCCCGCGCCCTCCCGCCGCGCAGGCGCAGAGCGGCTCCCGCCGCGCCCCGCCTTCCCCCGCCCCTGCAGCGCGGCGGCGGCGCAGGCGCAGCCCGCGGGGCGGCCGGCGGGCGGCGCGCAGGCGCAGTAGCGCGTTTCCTGGCTCCCTTGTCAGTGCCGGCCCCCCCCCCCCCCCTTCGGCCTCTGCCGCCGGCCGCTCCCTCTCCCGCCGCCCGGAGCGGAGTCGCGTTGACTGACCAGAGTCCGCGAGTCCCGCTCCGCTCCCGCTGCCTCAGGTGAGTCTCCGCGCCGGGGTTGTCTGTCTGCGGCGCCGCTGGGCCGGTCTGCCCCCGCCCCGAGAGGGATGGGGGGCGGGGGGAGCCTGCAGGCCCGCCGGTGCTGAGGGGATGGCGAGGGGTGGGGGGGGAGTCACCTCAGCCTCGACCTGCCTGGGGGTGGGGGGGCCGTGCCTGGCCTTGCCGCTGCACGGGGCGGGGGACTGGGGACCCCCTTCTGAGGGTGAGGCGCTGGGGACCCCTCAGCTCCTTCGCCCTGAAGGGACGGGGCCGCACGGGGGGATGGATGGGGCCGGCGAGGGAGCAGCTGGGCGGGCCTCGGCGGGGCAGCCCCTGCCCTGCCCCTGCCCCGCCGGGGCCTCCGCAGCAGCGCCGTGCACCTGTGTTATCAGCGCGGGCAGGGCCGCAGCCCGCAATCCATCCCAAAGCGGTCGGCTTTATAATGCTAATGGTGTCCTGTGTCAGTAGGCTTGCTGTGAGGAGTCACCCTCTTGGGAAAGCTGCGCTGAGTGACTTGGAAGGGACTGACAGTAGTAGGAGGCAGTCCTTAATTATAGGCACTTCTCTTCCAGATGTGTGCAAGTGATGTAGGTGCTCTGAAAATAGGCAAGGATTAAAAAGATCCCTTTCTCTCTCTCACACACGCACTTGTTATCTCCACTTCTGAGTCTGCATCCTTGCTAGTTGCCTTACACCACATATTTCTCACCCCATTGAGAGATGACAGCAGCTGTGTCCTGTGCTGCCCAACTTGGATTTTTTCAGTCTGCATACTGAAAGAACTCCTGCTGTACAAAGGTGCAAATTTCCTTTCCCCCCCCCCCCCCCCTTTTAAAAAAATCATATTGAAACTCAAGGACAGTTACTTTGCATTTGAAAAAAAGATGAAGGATAGCTGCGTTAAGTACTTGGCTAACAAAGTTATTGTAACAGTATCTTCCCTGCGTGAGATTCTGAGATTGGCTGACAGAAAGGCATTGAGGGGTTTACTACATATAAATTATATCAAGAGTCATAGAGCCAGTTGCATTTTCACCAGTGAAATGTGAGTTTGATTTTGTCAATGTATTGGTAAGGAATAAGTATAACTGGAAGGCTTCATCAAGATTTATCTTCCCAAAGAAAATAGAACTGCAACTGTCAGATGACAGAAATAGTAGTGCTTTTTGAGATTATCATCACTGTTGTTTTTTATGAGTTTGTTACCAAACCAAAATGGAAAACAGGTGCTTGCTACAAGTTACAGTGCTCAAGAAAATCAATGGGAAGGAAGGGATCATATTGCTTGTCTAGGCTATCTTTGGGAACGATGTGTAGGTTAGTAAAAATCTGAACTGGAAGTTAGGATGGGACCATATCGTTTCTGTGTAGTGGCAATCTGTGAAGAAAATACCAGGGTAGTATTAGAAAGTGTTTCAAAATAGCTGCGTTCCTTGGGGAGGGGAGATTGGATATTTTTACATTTTATTTTGGAAAGAGTAGAAAAGGCTGAGCATTCCTTGTTGGTAGAACAGTTCTTCAACTTTTCCTGTATATGGAAATGTACTGCTACTGAATGTTGGCATGTACTAAAGCAAGATTGTGGAAAAAGTAATTTGCAGTTGTGTTTTGCTTATATTAACACATGGAATCTCAAATCATGGTTGTCCAAGGTCAAAGGTAACTCGGATTATGTCGGCATTTTCACATTAATAAAAAGTAATTATTTTGTTTAGGACTGAATATATTTAATAGCTTTCCTTGATTGGTAGAATATGATTATCAGAAGAACCATGAAAATCATGCTGGTTAAAATGATGAACTGGACTTAAAGCTCATATAGTTAAAAGTTATATTTGAAGTATATTTGAAATGCAACTGTACGTTGTGTTTCTTTAAAATAGCAGTGCTTGATTTCTTAAAATAAAAGGACAAAAGAAAAAGTCTCTCCAGTTATTTGCATTGGCGAAGTACTTTATCATTTCTGGTCCAAGATTCAGCACTTTCAGCATATTTGTTAAACTAGTGGTGTGATAGTAATCGCTAAGCTCCGTAAGAGCGTACTCATCTTTCATTCACTCCCAAGTTTCTGTTGGACTGCCATTCATTTCCTGTTTGCTTCCAAATTCCTACCTTGTCCTGAAGTCTCCACCCTCTGCTAACATGGCCATACTTGGGTATGTTGTAATTTCAGGCTATAATGGGTGTGGATGTCTTGGAATGACATCACAGAGACATTTCTTTTTAGATGTATATGTAGGGGTAAAAAGACTTTGATCCACCAGCCAAGAATAAATTGCTATGAAAATGAGTGGAATATATGAAAGGAATTGACAAATCCAAGTTGTATGTATTGAACTATGCACATTTTAGTTATTACAGGTGACCTTGAGTTTTTACGATGTTATCTTCCATCCATTTATGCTGCCCTTGATTAATACAGGACATACAATATGATACGTATTTTGAACAACTTTGTAATTGCTGGTCAGTGTGCCTCCAGTTTCAGGTGTTCAGCACTGTAGCAGTCATAAGTTAAAGAAAAAAATAGGTATCTGGCTTTTTTTTAAACAAATTAAAATAGTTACAACTAGAATGATTCAGCTTGTTCAATTAGCGTTTGAATGTCATGGGGGAAGAAGCCTGACTATAAAACAGTTTAGTGCTAGAATTAATTTGAAGACATTAGTAATTAGTTAATTACTAATCTTAATAATTTTTCCCTAGGATACATATAAATGGCTTCATCAAATAATACATCAGCAGAGTACAGTTACATATCAATGTTCTGGACACACCAATTTAACCTCCTGAAAAAGACAAGAAAAATATTTTATTGTAGTGCTGCCTGTGAGCTTTGATACATATCAGGCTTTTGAATCAATTCACTGAGTTATGTCCCTTGGTTTTATTTTTTTTTCCCAAGTATTCTATTTCTGTAGTAAAATTATTAGGTTTGTTAGGTTTCCTAAGAACCAGCTCTCTCTCTGTGAGGATAAGCAGAAGCAAGTGTATACGGCTTTTAGGGCAGTTGCAATTAGCTGTAGTAAGCAGGACAGTTAAAATTCATCAGCCTGCTGAAGATATCAGGGCATATGGCAAAGGCAGCTCTTTAGTGCCCTTATTTACTGAGTAAGTTGTGATCTTCTGTAAGTAAATTGTAATACTGGACTGAAACTACCTTGGTAATTGTTGAAGGCTGATTTTGTTTCAATAATTATCGAATTTTGAAGTGTTTTGTTTTAAATTTTACACCTTTCAGCTTTTTCAATTTTTACAACATAGGAATATCTTTAACTCGGAATGTCTCTACATCAGTTTTTACTAGAGCCAATCACCTGCCATGCATGGAACAGAGACCGTACCCGTAAGTAATATTTTAGTTTAATTTTTAATTTTTTTTCAATTGCTGTTTTCTCTTTGCTGTCAGTTTGTGATCTTCTGGATCGCGTTTAGGGAAGGTATGGTCAAATATATGATGCTACATGTTAAATGTTCCACTTAGGATCCAAAAAGCACGTGTCTTCTAAATCTGAACTTTTCAGATGCTGGATCCGTTGCCGGATCTCTGGCATATGAGCAAATCTAGGCTTACTAGTGTTCCAGAAAGCTTTGCCTCTTGTCTGCACCTCATGAGAATGAGCTGGCCCTTACCCTCTTTGACCCTCTGTTTTGATGCTCCCCAAACCAGCCTTTTCTTTTAATAGCCTGGTTTTCTACTATAATGTGGACTGTTATGTTCCAAATGTATTGTCTTTTAGTGCAGTATATTCCTGACCACATTGTGACCGTCATTATTTAAGATTATCTGGGGATGTTGGCCCTTTGTTCACAAAACCCATGTAATGCTCTGAAATTTGAGAATAGAGGTATTAGATTGCAAAGTCTTTCCAAGTAAAGCATTTGGTATTGAAAAGCCTTCTGTACTATTGGATTGCTTTATTTCTTCTTCAAGAAATTGCCATTAGCCCTAATAATCATGAAGTCCACATCTACAAGAAGAGCGGGAACCAGTGGGTAAAGGCTCACGAGCTAAAGGAACACAATGGACACATTACAGGTAAGAGAAGGTTGTGCTGTGCCAGACATTAACTTTGCTCGCCCCCTGTTTTCCCCAGTTGAGAATCTGAACAGGAAATCTGCAAGTGTTGAGTAAATAGATCTTTTTATAGGTTGGCATTCCCACTTACGGAGAGCTTTGCAGTGTTTTTCTGGACTGCATGCAATGAATGTTAGGAAGAAAAGCCCTATTTCATTTCCAGACATTTTGGTAGAGTAACTGAGCTTTTCTTATCTATTGCTTATTTTTCATCTGTAGTGACATAATAAGAATAAAATTTCAGTCTACTGAAGTAATCTGGTTGTGGCACAAACTCTTCTGGTGATACACGCTGCTCCTTTTCAAGTGCTAGTATTAAAACTTCGTCAAGTATATAACTGTTGTGTTGATTTGTGGTTTCCGACAGCAATAAATATCCTTTTTTAGGGACTGTATAAAGACTTGAAGTGGTCAGTCCTGGACTTATGACAGACCATCAGTGAGCCCATTTTACTGTAGGCCCGGAGTATCTGTAGATCCACAATGAAAATGTAACAAGAGTTGCCACAATGAGTCACAAGGTGTTACTTATTTTAAAATGTGATTGTCCTGTGGTAGTCTTTTATATTTCTGGTTTTTTTATGGTGATATTTTTACAAGGGCTTTATTCTCTAAGGAAATTAAAGTAATTAATACAAGCACTTGCCCAAAACAGCAATATCCTTTATTCTGTTCTCAGCTCACTAATGGGCAGAAGTATCTGCCCAACAGCATTTTGCAGGAACTTTATTCAATTTATCTCATTCTTGCTGTCAAAGAGCACAACTGTACGTGCTCTTTTGTGAAGAGTCACTTGGGCTGAATTTACAAATGGCATGCTGTTCCCCAAAGACATTTCTCTGCATTTTACTCGTACCTGTTAGTGTTAGAAGCCAAATATTCATGACTTGGGAAAAGAGCTCTCCCTGCTTTCCTGCACAGCGTATACCTTTGGAATACTAAATACTGTGGTTCTTTTTGTAAAGAGTAGACTTAAACTGTGGTTAGACACAGGAGATTGATCAAACCGCTTGTTGCCTCTGACAGGAGAGGTTCAGCTGCTGCCACTCCAGCTTCTGATCACAAGGGACAAGGTCCCTTGCCTTGCCTTCTGTGTCTTGATTCAGGGATTTGTGGTGAGCTGCTTTTGTTCTCTTACAGGAAAAGCATTACTCCCTCTTTTTGCCAGCTTAGTTTTGTGCTAAGCTAAAAAGCTGAACGTGCCACGGGTCAGAACACCGGTGCTGGTGCAAGGGAGGTGGCAGGCAAGAGAAGTCAAGAGAGGCAGGATGGTTCCCCTTTCAAAAGCAGTGCTAGATTGACTTGTATAACTGTGGTTTCAGACTACCAGCCTCTTCAAAGTTGAACTTTTAAAGCATAAGCCTATTTTGAAATAGACCATATATAAATAATATGATAAAATTAGTACAAATTCTTTCCACATCTTTTATTGTTTTTTCAGTTTGTGTGCTTAAGGAGTGTTTTTAATACTGAACGCAGTTATGAAAAACCACTGAAATATCATTTTGTGGCAGGTGAGTTCAGGATTGCAGTCTGCATCTCAAAGAAAGATGCTAAAGGAAAGATGAAAAATAAGACTGGAAGGTCTTACCAGTGGAGAACATCCTTCATTGCATAGGATGGGAAAGAAGCAATGGCAGGCTTATCAAAGGCTTTGTTTCATTCTTTGAATTTGTTATTTTTGTTTGGTAAATGTTTCTTTCTCAGAATGAATAGGCATGGAAAAAATCAGTACATAAAGATTGATAACTTATAACAAAAAAACCAAAACCCTGCTATCTAAACTTTTCGATCACGTCTGCGGTCTGGCAGCAAGCAGACAACTATGTGAGAGGCTTGTGCAGAGTTTCAGAATTGCTGGGTTTCAGCTGTTGAAACGGGTCTCTTGCAGAAGTCGGTGGTTTGAAGCGTGCAGGCAGACGGGCCTCAGCTGCTCTGCGGAGCTCCACCTGTTGGCAAGCCCGTCAGGGCGGGCTTCCTCAGCCGGCAAATTCCCGGTGGGAGCTGGGAATCTGGGATCTGCGATTTGGATGAAAGCTGGAGGGACAAACCGATATCCCTAACAGTTGAAAATGGTGCCTGGAGAATAAGTGAACAAGGGGAATACTAACATCACAGTAATAAGTGTCTCTGTGGTAGGAGGCTGTGAGACTGGCTCTGTTTTGACTTAACTGTAAAGCAAACAGTATCTAAAGGGAAAAGTTTATTAATGTGAACTCTAAATTGCAGGTATTGACTGGGCTCCCAAAAGTGATCGCATTGTAACTTGCGGTGCAGACCGTAATGCCTATGTCTGGAGTCAGAAAGACGGCGTGTGGAAACCAACCCTTGTGATCCTGAGAATTAATCGTGCAGCCACCTTTGTGAAATGGTCTCCCTTGGAGAATAAATTTGCAGTGGGAAGTGGAGCTCGACTTATATCTGTGTGCTACTTTGAATCTGAAAATGACTGGTGAGCTGTTTAATTTCCATTTATACCTTTAACGTCTGCACAGGGAAGCTGAAGTCTGGATTTTAATGGTGGTAACTAGGTTACTATTTGCCCAATTCCTAAAATCTTCAGGAAATGTAGAGGGATAGGCCTCATCAGTTCCTTCGTGGACTTTTTACATCTTACGGAGAGGGTTTCCTCTGTTACTTCTTTACTCTGGTGTAGCACCTAATAGACTTAGCCTGTTTTCAGGTTATACATATTAATGTGGATGTGTTCCGACTGACTGCCATGAATATATGTTGCTTTTCTAAAAGTGCAAGAATTTCTGCAGAGTAAAAATTTCTTTACCACAACTGTATGATTGAAAAAACAGAAATGTTTGCCCACCACTACCTCTTTCCAGAATGAATCAAGAAACCTTGACTTGATTCTGACTTCCGTATAGGTTATTTTGGCCATTTCTTGTCATTGAAGAATGCAAGTCTGTCACTTATCTCCAGGGTGGTCTATTAGAAGGTGTTTGAGCTTGTCATCTACCTGTTTGTAGTCTGTTATGTATTTTTATCATAGTTTGTATATTTCAGACAGGACTATCACAAATACTTCCACTATTAACTTTTTTTTTCCTTTGGTATCTAAACTTAGTGCTTCTGATCTGTAATGGATCTACATTTGTAGTGGCACATGTTGGAGCTACATTTACCATATCACCTGTAGGTGAAGTCAGTATGTTGAGTATCTGTTGTTTTGGGTTGCATAAACATGCATAAAAACACAGGTGTCTGCTGTGCTGTATGCAGTCTTCCATGTGGAGATGGTAAACAGTGATACCATCTGCAAAGTACATTTTAAATATTGTTTTGGACTTTTATGCTTTCCAACATATTCAGTTATTAACATTTTCTCTGCTTCGCTTGTCTGCAGAAGAATCAAAACCCCATATGTTGGAGACAAATAATGTAATGTGATCCTTAAAACTGCTTGTGCCTGATGAAAGTAAATTCAAAGAAAAAGCACCATCATCCCAAAGGCCATCAAGTGAATAACAGATTTCATTACTTTTTTGTAAATAGTTCAAACAAACTAAATCTGCTGAGACATATTTAGGCTAATATTGATGCATTCAACATCAGGACCACTTTTCACTGTACTTCAAATAATTGAGATGTATAAACTGGTCATATCACTGGCAGTTCGCCCATTTACTTGTTACATTTTACAGTTATTGTATTATTAAACATTAGGAAAGTCAGTAGGCAAGAGAGATGACTGTAGAACTCCTTGGAAGGAGATAGAGAGGATTTGTACTTAGTGATATAAGAAAACAGTGCTTCTTAGCTCAATATCACAGTCAAAACTGAGCTCTTATTCATAGAATGTAAAGGACCAGGCAAAATTTGCATGAAGAAGTTCTGTCTGATGCATTATAAAAATTACTTGGAAGGGGAATAGGGCTCAGGTGAAGAGATGCATATTTAACACGAGTTTGTTCATAGGATTAAAAATTTTAATTAAGATAACCATATAAGGTTCATAGACTCTACAAGGAAATATGAAAGGTTTAGGCATAATGTGTATTTTGCAAAAGTGATGTGTTTAGGGGTGATCTTTTTGAGGAGTATTTCATGGATTTGGGGGAGTCCAGAGTCATATAATTTTTTTTTTTTTTTTAATTTAGGTGGGTGAGCAAACACATTAAAAAGCCCATTCGTTCCACTGTCCTTAGCCTGGACTGGCACCCCAACAATGTTTTGCTGGCTGCGGGATCCTGTGACTTCAAGTGCAGGTGAGAGAAAATAAAGCATCTGTAAATCAATTTGGATCACTGTCTCAAGTTAGTCAGTAGCATGGGCATGTTGATCATGCGTTTGTGATTAGAATAGAAGATGGCTCATTGCATACTGTTGTTGTTACCAAAATAAAATATCCAGCTTGAGAAACTTTGGCTTTGGTGCTACTGCATGCAGACTTTGGACTACTAGCATGTATCTGTCAAGGTTTTCATGCCTCAATTTAATGAATTGGTGGGTTTCTTTACTAGCAGTACACAGAAGTAGTAGTACTATGTATGCGCTGAGTGCTAAGCTCTAGTTGTTAGGCTGAAATTAGACTAGCAGGTGCTATCTTGTAGAACACCAACACTGCTAGTTAGAGTTTAAAAAGCAATATCCTAATGGTGCAGTTCCAAAATTCAGAGTAACTTGGCACTTTCAAAGGCAGTATCTCATCTTTTCCTTCCCTGAGTCACTTGTTCTCTCCCCTTTGCCTGTGCCAGCCTTAACATTCTTGCAGCCCTGTGGTGAGCAGGGTCAGGGAATTCATCCACCTGAAACCCAACGCAACAAGACACATTTTTTCAAGACCATTAAAAAAAGAGACTGGTAAAAACAGAGTGGCATGTGAGATGGAGGGCATAGTCTTTCAAACTGATTGTGAAATTACACCGTGAGGGATAGGTCCTGCAAGTTGCTCTGTGCTGAGCGATTGGGGTCATGGCAGTGAAGCCTGCATGGGGAACTGTCTCCAGAGTGGTTGACTTTAATTCATATTTTACTTAATCACTTGTACCTTGAATAATAATGAAAGCTGCTTTTCTTAAATTCTTTATGTAATAGGGCAATTTTTAAGCTTCAAAGTGTGTACTAAAAATGACTAAGAAGGAGTGGGAGGGGGAAGTGCGATTGACTGTTACATTCCTTATTTCAGAATGGAACCCATGCATCTAAATTCTATCCTTTGATACCTTTTTATGTAAGGAGAGACGTTAAATGGAAGCTGGGATGAAGAGGAGAGTTGTCTCCCTTTCCTGCCTTATCTCCGGTTTTAATTAGATAAACTATACATGTTCACTTCCTTTCACAAAAAAACGTGATGTAAAATGTGCTCATTCATCTTCCAGAAGCAGCTGCTTTTCACATGTGGAAATTTTTTCATGTGTGCTCATAAAGCATCTTGGAACTGACATTAGATCAGCTGATATATATATATCTATCCATCTGCTACTTTGGACTTGAGCTCTTTTGTCTCCAGGCTTTGTTCAGTGCTTGTTGTACATCGTACATTGCATCCCTGATTATCTCCTCTTTCTGTTTTGGCTGAGAAGTTAGATTTGCATAATTTTCTGTTCAGTGTGATTTCTTTTTTTTTTTTTTTTTGGAAGAAAGTCAAGGTGTGGCTCAGTCAATTTCCTAGGAGCATTCTCTAGAAGACTTGCTTAGTCTTTTGTTTCCCATAAGAAAACGCCTTCTGTCCTGCATCTTATTTCTCTGAAAATGGGGGACATTTTGAAAAAAGCAAATCTTGGTTTAAAACATTTGGGAAACTTTCTGCTCTTCCTTAACCTTGTACTTTAGGATGAGTCATTTAATAATCTTGCTGCTTTTATCATGGAAATCTCCATATAGAAACATTAAAGTAAGGAAAAGTAGTGGAGATTGGTACTGGGTTTATGTTTCTGGTTCTTCCCAAAACCTATGAAAGAATAATCTCTTTGGTAAATGATGAGTACAGATCTGCAGAATGCCAGTTCTAGGGAATGTTCAGTTACATATTAAAGATAATAAAGATATCTGGGCCTGAAGTATGCATCTGTTCTGAAAGGTGGTTCTGAAGAAAATTATGAAATGGATCTGCCAGAGCCATTGCCAACTAATAAGCAGCTAAGTGGGAGACATTTTGGAAAAAGAATGGAGGGCAGAAGAGGCTCCAGGTTGATAGGTATTCAGCAGAGGTTTTTTTGGTGGCTGGCCTAGATGAGCTCTTCTTTACGTTTGTCTTTAGAAATATATATATAGCTAACAGCACCGCATAGGTGTGAATTTTATGTTCTTGATGGAACAATGTTGCCGTGGGAATGAAAGTCATTTCCCAATGTTCTTTGAAGGTTGGGGCCTTCAAGCTGAGATGATTTTGGTTTTAAAAGAGAGGGAGACTTTAGTAAGGGGAAAAGACTTTTTTTTTTTTTTAACTAACAGTTATCTTCAAGGTCTTTCACTACTTAGGAATGATTTTTCTGCCTTGTGTCAAAGGCTGTTGCTTTAAACATCGTCCTATTTCCATACATTAAAAGAACTGTCCTTTTAGATGTCTATAAAATTAAGTTTGTGGAAGGATTATCATTAGATTATATTTAAACTGATAGAGCCAAATATAAATTCATACTTAATTCTCTGAAAATCTGTACCTAATATAGCTTCAGTTAAACCCTTCTTGTTCCAGACGATAAGCTTTATTTGAATAAGCTGAATATAGGTACCTTTTGAAGTGCATACCCCACACATGTAAAAGATTTGAAAAACAGAGAGCAGAGAGCAACGTTTCCTTAAACTCACTATAAAATAATCCCTTTTTGTGTTTGACTGCAACCATGAATATTTGATCATGGTTTTTCCTTTATACAGAAATGTTTCTCTGGTAGTAGTATGGCGTAGCTCACTTGCTCCTCCTGTTCAATGGACTCTAATCCTATGTTTGTGACGTCCTAGTAACTTCCATGGTAACAGTCAAGAACACCATATTGTGGCATGTCTGAATCATGCAGAAGGAATTTGATGAAAGGGGGAGGCTTTCTATTTAAACATATCTTGAAAATTGTAGTGCTGGGAAAAAACCTATAAAAACATTGTGGTATTTCAGGTTTTCGAGGCATTCTTTCAGTAATGAGCCAGAATAAGGTGGCTCAGAGCCCCTTTGCTGGCATTTGAACATTTTTTTTTCTTTGAAATCCTGCTAAAAAGTGAATGTTCTTAAAAAGTGGGTAATTTTGTAGGTGTTTGTACTAGCTTCTAATTATACAGTGCAATTTGTTTTTTCTCTTGCTGAAGAATTGACTCTGAGAGTTATTAGCACTGCAAAAGGAGGAAAGGGAAATCTTAGCACAGTGGAAAACGCAATGACAATGTATGTTTTTGTGCCATCTTCTAGAAAAAAAAAAGAGTTACAAGAACAGCATTTATGAGAAACCTGTATGCATTACACCTTTGTACTATTGCTTTCTCTCTGTATACTGAAGCTTCCCTGTCACTAGTGGCTTGTTGTTTAAAGATACCGTAGTATTTTAGTTTGGTCGAATTAGAATGCATCTATTTGCTTCCAATGTGAAATGTATACACAGCCCCCAGGAGGGTTTTTTTCTGTCTTTATTCATGCTGAAATCTTGTATTTGCAGGGTGTTTTCTGCTTACATTAAGGAAGTGGATGAAAAACCAGCCAGTACACCATGGGGCTCCAAAATGCCTTTTGGGCAGCTGATGTCAGAATTTGGGGGTGCTGGAAGTGGCGGATGGGTGCATAGTGTCAGTTTTTCTGCCAGCGGTAACCGCCTAGCCTGGGTCAGTCATGATAGTACTGTGTCAGTTGCTGATGCCTCAAAAAATATGATGTAAGTATGTTCTTTCTGTTAGTTATTAGTTCTTTGACATAGAAGGGAGCAGTATGTGGAATATTGTGTTTGCAACAAGAGCTGTGACTGCTGTTTCCAGTTTTGATAATTTTACTGTAGATTCCAGGAGCCTCTTTGAGGCCTGTATAAGAAAGGTAGATTCTTAGAATTTTAGATTATATAATTTAAATTTCTTATAAGAATTTTTCAGTGAGGGTATAGTCAATTTGGGGGGAGGTGGGAAAAGTATTTGAAAAAAACCTGCCACATTCCGCTCCAGTGATTGGGGAAACAATATTTCCTTGTAAATGGATTCAGAAGAATACAGAAACATGCTCACTCCGTAACTACTAAGACCCTATCCCCAACCAGCATCTGGAAAATAAGTTGTTCTTTTCATGAAATGTTAATTCTAGCCAGTGTCCTTAAGACACTGCTGCTGAAATGTTTCAACTTACACCTTCCAATCCAACAAAATATTTCACTAACAGTTCCTCCTTCTGCTCCTCATCTTGATCTGAATAACTTTTCAGTGTCCATGGCTTTCTAACCAAGGATGAGAAGGTTTCCCATATGTTTTGATAGCAGAGATGGCTGGTGGATCATCCAGGCATTGCTGTGCTTCATTTTGAAGTATGGTTCAGATGGCTACAGCTGTATAAGTACCTGGCTGGGGATATCATCAAGTATAAAGTGTCCTAGAATTCATTTCTCATTTATTATAAAATCACAAAAGTTGACTTAATTTAACATACAGGTTTTTTCCTCCTGAAAAGATGATGTCAAGCACTTCAAGTGTTTTTTATGTGTCCATGAAATTAATAGCTTCATCAATTTAAACCTTTTTGGGGGTATTCTTTTTAAACTCTTGCCACTGCTTACACACAATACTAGATAACTTCAGCCTTTCACCTGGAATACTTCATGTTTGTTATAGACCTTCCAGGGCACTTTCATTACGTTAAAACTTTTTATTACAAATTCAAAGCTTCTGGTGTCACCTCAGGACAACGGAGCTACACTGACTTCTTTTCCAATAATCCTTGTGTGGGAACGCTCTCTATTTTTTGTTGGAGCCAAAAATGAGAGGTTTCAATGAAGTCCTCTAACAAACGTTCTTGTGTTCAGGGTTTCGCAGCTGAAAACAGAGTTCCTCCCACTCCTGAGTGTGTCGTTTGTCTCTGAGAACAGTGTGGTGGCAGCTGTAAGTGTCTATTATTTTCTTCTTGTAGAATGTTGTAGTGTTTTGAAGAGGGAGAAACACCATACATTACAAAACTAGTTATAATCAAGTTCTTCCATAGTGTCAGTCTTTGCATTTCTGCAATTTACAGCAGCAGAAAAATGAAATGGTGATTATGTTGGTTATGTTTCCTAACGTGTTTTCATGATGTTTGGTTGCAGGGCCATGACTGCTGCCCAATGCTTTTTAACTGTGATGACCGTGGCTTGCTGACCTTCGTTTCCAAACTAGACATTCCAAAACAGAGCATCCAGCGCAATATTTCTGCTATGGAACGCTTCCGAAACATGGATAAAAGAGCCACTACAGAAGATCGTAACACTACCCTGGAGACACTGCACCAAAACAGTATAACGTGAGTGTCTTGGCGGCCAATACGAGGGGAAGGAATGCTCCCCTTGTTGCTTTGGTTTCCCAGGATGTACTGCAAACCCTAGGAGAGCTCAGATTTGCTGTACCAGATGGGTTTAGCTGGTATCCCCTTTCCATTTTAGTCTGTCACTAACAGCTGTCTTATTTCTGGGACTTACATGGAAGCTGATCAAGTTAATCTTTAACATGGCATGCAGGCTACTGCTGTTTGCTCATGTTTAATGTGTTCTGTATCTTGAACACAGTTATCTTATCAAATATGTAGATAGTTCACAAGAGTTTTGTAGCACTGTGCAAAATCTAGTCAGCAGAATTCACCTGAAACAGGAATTCGCATACCAGCTTCCTATTTCAGATGCTATTTCCATGTGTATTTATTAATAGGATTTCTGGGTAATCGAGTAAAACATCCTTGCATTTAAAAAAGTATGTGAACCCAGAGGATGCTAACATTTCTGAAACAATGTCTTTATTCAAGGAGAATGTTTAGGCTACAGTCACCAAGCGATAAAAAGAGCTTTCAACATCTTTTTTCTTTGCTTATTTTTCTGAAGCATTGTACCAAAAATCTAGCATAAGCTCTGCTATACTCATGTCTCCCTTTGAGAGAGTAGGAGTTGAATTCAACCCAAATTCCCCAGCTTTTTGGCTCTCTGGAACGGGTGTCTGTGTTACAGCTATCACTCTGTTTTCAGCCAAGTGTCTATTTATGAGATAGACAAACGAGATTGTCGTAAATTCTGCACCACCGGCATTGATGGAGCAATGACCATCTGGGATTTCAAGGTATGCTTTTACTACCATGTTTATGTGCACTGGGTGCAGTGGTGGGGTTTTTTTGATCTCTAGCATCAACTTCTGGGGCTCAGCCCTAATGCAGGTTTTACTAGCAGTAGGAAATCCAGACTGGAATATTCAAGACTATTGCTGAACTCCATAAGGAAGACAGATCCAAGATTCAGCGTAAATGCAGATACACTTTGTTTAGCAGATGGTGCTCATCCCAATTTAGTTTTTTAATGGAATTGCTTAATGTGCCTGTAGGAATGAATCCCACTAATTCTTTCCTTCTCCAACCTCTACCTCAGCCACAATCAGACTGCAACTGTCATTGGTACGACACAGCCCACTGCCTCTTCTTGCTCCCATCCCTTTGGATTCTGCTCACTGTCTTTCTGCAGAACATGGTCCCGCCCTCTCATAATTAGCTTACCAAAGTAGTAAGAACTTACCTCAGACAGTTCGAAAATAGAGTAAGCACTGTACTGAAAACCCTGGAAGAATTTAATAGCGCAAGTGCTTGCTTTGCTGAGGAGTGGCCAACAGAGGACTCTGCTGGCCTCCCCAGGCTGCCGAGCGTTCTGCACGGCCTTTAGGAAAAGAAGTTTGTCTGTATTCTCTGATGCCAGAAAGCTCTGGTGGGGACAGGAGCCAGATAAGAAATTGAGGTGATATTTAAGCTGCTTTAATGCAATTTCAGGGGAGGGGGTGGAATCATTGGTATAGATATGCATGAGATTGAAATGAAGTGACTATAGTGATCACTGGCTCTTGAATATGAGTCTAATCTCAAGTTTTCAGGGTTTTTAATTGTTTTTCTTAGCATCAGCATTTACACTGAATTATTTAACACAGGATACTGTAGCAGAATGTGATTAAGATTTTCTCTCTTTCAAGACCTTAGAGTCTTCTATTCAAGGTCTACGAATCATGTAAAGATGGATTTCCATGATCTAGCAGGACAAACTGCTTGACAGAATGCAGCTCCCACATCTGCACAAACCCGAAAAGGGAGGAGGAAGGTGGAATATTTGGAAACACTGAGAAAATACAGCTTGGCAGATTTTCTTTTGAATCTAAATTTGGTGAATTGTGTTGGTTTGAAAATCAGCTGTGATTGTTCTTTTATTTTTTTTTTTTTTTGGTTGGTTGTTTCATTCCATTCTTTACCAAAGCTGCTCCTTAAGTAGTTTATTGCAGGAAGTTATGAATCACTAACTTAAAAGGGGAATTTTATGTAAATTGTCTGCTAGAAATAATAATAATAAAAAAAAAAAAGAAAAACTGATTCTTTGTTTTGGTGCTCATTAGCAGTGATTAAAAAAGGAGTATTAAGGGAATTAACTCGGAGAGAGAAGGGGAAAACCCTGCACTGATATTTTAAGGCCTTAAAACAGGAAAAGTTCATCTTAACTAAAAGTTTCTTGAAGTTGACACTTGAAGACTTGGAGATCTGATGATCTGGATATGAAGATTCAGCTGGGCTTCTTTCAGAGGAATTGTTCCCTTGAGGTGATGATTTTGGAGGATAAATGATTTTGTCCTAGTACTCTTAATTCTGTCTGCCTAGCATTTAATCCAGTAATAATAGCAGATTAGCCTGAATGTCTTTTTTATTGTCTGTTTCGCGACTCATAGTTTTCCAGAAGTAGTTGTAGTTACTTTTTAGGATTTGTACAAAGACTTCTCCGAGCGCAGTGCCTAGGATATGGGGTGGAAAGCTGCACACGGAAAGTGAGGCAAAAAATTTGCTGAGCCTGATCTTAGGAGGACAAATTAAAAGCAAATCACGTTGTAAGTCCACAAAGCTACACAGGCCTGCATGTTGTGTTAGAGCCGAGTGCTTGGCCTATAAAATTCTGTGTAATGACTGGCGGAGAAATGAAACGCACTTACCCGAGGTATCAGCATGGTCTGGCTTCTGCGCAGATCCTTGTCTCCAGGTGACTGTACCTTTTGAAGTTCAGTTCTGAGCCTCGGTGGCTCACGGAGGCATTTGCACATAACTTATTTTATTCACGTGGTCTAGTTACTCTTAACTGTATTGCTGCCTTGAGGCTTGAGGCAGGCCGTGCTCTGGAGGGGATTATCTGGCTCACAGCACTGCTTTACAAGGTTTAAGACTTTGTCATTTCTGTTGAAAATGCAGAAGTGTCTTAAAAAAACCCCAATGACTAAATTTACCACTTCCTCTGGAACCAGAGTTGCTTCACACACTGCTCGTTTCTCAGCTCTGAGTGTTTGAAAAGGGAGGGTGGAAGATAAGTGCACAAAGCTGACAACTGCTGTTGTTCTGCTGCGAGTGAGCTGTGTCCATCACAGAGCTGGATTGTTCTTGGGTGCGATGTTGGTTGTGTGCAGAGAATGAGCTGTTTTTCCGGTTCCTTCAGGTTTTCTTGTGTCTACCACCTTCCTCCCCTGGCAGTCAAGCATGGCTTTGCCATTTTCTCTCCCTTCTAAACATAAAATAATGACTATTTAACCTCAATTCTTGCAGTCTAATGACCTGATGTGTACCATGATTTGTGGTGGGGATGAGTTTATCAGCTAGACTACAATGCTGAAGGAGTTAAGTGTGTTCTGGATTGAAGTGACCCCACCAGCCTTGGTGGATGGACAGAGGAGATGGGTTTGGCTTTGACCATCTCCATACGTACTATTAGATGTGTATATCTCACAGACAGTAATGGTTTGGTTTCTGAAGTCACTTTTGAAAGTGTGGTGGTTTATTTCCAAAAAGTATTAAAAAAAAAAAAAATTCTAAAATATACAGTCCAAGGATGGAAAAAATCATCTAATGAGAGAGTGGAGAAGATGGGTCTCGGAAGTGTTTATGCCTTGTTCTTTTTCTGTGTGAAAGAGCTGGAGAAGGTAAAATGAGCCCATTAGCTCCAAAAAGCCAACAAACTGAAGTCTGATGAAACTCCTGGAGGTTACTGGCTGGGAGAAAGAAGTACACTGGAAGTCTGAGATTAAAAAAAGATTGGGGATATTTATAATAGAAAAGGACCAAGCAAGAGGAATATAAACAACCATCACTCAAGGCATAATTCAACTGAAACCAGCCCCGTGCGTGGGGCCGGGAGACTTGTGCGCCGTCGGCACTGGGGGCTCTCTGCTTTCTCAGCGGAGGATGTTCTGCTGCCGTCCCCCCTCCAGTGTCCGTGAGCACAGAGAAGGGAGGTGGTGGTTTTGCCTCTACCCTTGTCATGGTCGCCTCCCTCCATCTGTAACACCATCCTTTGTGCCCGGCGTGGGCGATGATCCACGACTGTGTTTAGCACCAGGCTCCCGAGCGCGCGCTCGCGTGGGCTGGGGTTAGCGGCGCCTCTGAAAGCGATGTTCGCGATGAAGCTCGTGGGTGCAGTCTTAATTACAGGGTAGCTGCTGGCTGCACGTGCTCGACGTTACACGCTGGTTAATGGACTGTTGGGGGCAAGAAACGGGGCTCAACGCAAGCGGGGATGCCGGGGACTGTTCACAAGCCTGCCTGAAAAACTCCCCAGCCTCTGAAGGGAAAGAAGCTGCAGAATCGCTGCCACATCCCCTCTGCCTCACCTCCGAAGAAAAGCCCTGCAAAAAATTGTTCCAGCATCTGTGCAGGGGGATAGTTCCTCTACGGCCTTTCTGCAGAGGCCTTCAGCATCGCAAGATGTGCTGCTGTGGATGCAGGAGGATCTTTCCACTTCAGAAACCAGAGGCAAAAGCAGGTAAAGGATTTGACCAAACCTTGAGTTGGACCTGGCAAGAGACCAGGAGCAATGAGGAAATGTGAGGAACTGCTCCGCAGGCAGCACTGGGGTGACACTCTCCTCTCCCTTCCCTTAATAACGTACTCTGAGTCCTGCTGCAGAAATTAAACTGTCCCGACCTTCATCCACATCCCCGCCTGGAAGGGATCTGACGTGAAGGGATGAGCAGAGGGATGGTCTGTCCTGTGTCCTCCCGTCCCACACAGATGAAGGCTGCTGGTCCTGGTGCAGGAGGCAGCAGTGGGACACCCTGGTGAAGAGCAGAGAGAGCGGCTCGTAGCCAAAGGACTAGAGAAAAATTGCAGGCAGCAAGAAAAACTTCAAAAAGCTGCAACTTTCAGCCACGTGGGAGCTGTGGTGTGAGCTCCCTCCCTTTTGCTGCAGCGATGCTGGGCGTGAGGCTGGACGCTACGATGGGCAAACTGCTGCCAGAGGACAGGACGGCTCGCTGCTCCCGAGAGGGGCTTTTCCCCACTGTGGGGATTCACTCCTGAGCAGAGCTGCAGAGACTCACCACCCTCCAGGGACATCTTGGGATCTCCACATGTGTCTGCTGGGATCACGGCGACACGTGCAAAGGGCAGCCTGGCTAATGGCCTTGAGGACTGAGGGAGTGACGAGCTGCCTGCTCGGTGCCACCCCGCAGAGGGGATCAATTCTGCAGCTCAACAAATTCGAGGTTTTGTACCAGCATCCTGCAGCTGAGAAGCCTCGTTGGGGCCCTGCCCTCCCTGTACAAGACCCAGATGTGCTGCTGTCCCACTTCTGTGATGTTACTCAGGGAGGGAAGGGGCAAGTTCTTCCCTCCACACGTGACTCTGCAGCAGGGGAGCGAGAAGCTGAAGCCCGTCTTTCCTTCCCAGCAGGAGCTGAGCTGCTGGGAGTTATTCTGCCAAGCTGGGAAAGGGATACAAATTAGTTGCTCTGAAGCACAAGGGGGGAAAAAAAATCGAGGGGTGCCTGTCTGGTAGGTGAGGGTACATGCCCTCAGCTGTGACTGCAGCCAGCCGGGGTCCCACCGGGCTCAGTGGGATGCAGGAACCGGCAGCAGCCGCTGCTCAGGGCGGCCGGATCGAGGCGCCGCAGGGTCCTGCCGAGCTGCGAATCTCCTCGGCCGTGGGAGGCGATGCCGACGCGCATCTCGCCCCGGGTGGGCTCTGACGGCAGCCCTGGCCCGCTGCGGGCCACCCCCTGCAGGCAGAGCCACCCCTGGCAGGCAGGACCACCCTGCTGCATCCGTCCCCCCAAAACATATCGGGGACCGGGGCACAAGCAGCCCTCCCGCTGCCGGGAGGAGAGGACGGGGATCCTTCCCCTCTGCTTTCCCAGCCACGTCCTTTCCCGGTGCACCCGGGGACAAGTTGCCCACATCCCACCGAGCAGCGGGGGCTGCCGGGAGCATCCCGGGGCTGGTGGCCCATCCACGTGCGGCGATGGCGGAGAGGCCTGGCTCGCAGGCAGGCAGGCAGGGGCAGGGCGGCCGCCGAGCTGCTTTGCACTCCCCCAACGCCCACGTAAGGAAGTGGTTGCATTTCTCTGAGAGGAAAAGGGAAGTCGGGCTGCCTCGGCGGGGCAGCCAGCAGCTCCCGCCGCTCGCTCCGGGCTGCGTTCGTGTTGACTGCCCAGAGTCCATGAACTAGCCCTGCCTGTCCTGCCTGCGCTGCCCAGCAAGGTAAGGAGCAGGGAGCCGGCTCTGCCACCCTGGCGAGGGGACAGATCTGTCCCTTGGGGGGGCTGTGGCCGTCACCTCTCCCGGTGCTCACACCCTGCTCGAGGGGAGGTGGGGACCCCCTGGCCAGGGCTGCTTTGGGGTCTGAGGGGGGTGCAGGCAGTGTCTCGCCGCTCGTGGGTTTTGTTGTTGCTGTGTTTTGGGTTTGTTTTTTTTTTTTCCCCTGCAGCTTTGGCAGCAAGTTTGAGTTTTATTCTTTTGCCAGAGGCCTGGCAGCTGTGGGTGTTGGAAAGGGTCCCCTGGTGAGGGTCCTGCGAGGGTTGGTGCTGGCAGAGTCAGAGCTGCCTGCAGTCTGCCTGCCTCTCCTCCTCAGACATCAACTGCCTCGGGCTTTGCCCAGTGCGAGGTAGAGGAGGGTCAGAGCTACCCTGGGACGGCGCTGTCCCCCCAGGGCCAGGCTGACTCCTGGGGTACCCCACACCCACATTGAGGACCAAGGATGGGTGTCCCCAACCTGACTGGCAGGAGCACGGTGGGGGGTGACACCCTGCAGCCACCATGGGGACCAGAGGGGCTCCCAGGGGTGGGTGTCGAGGGGTCGGTGGTGCAGGAGGACCAGGCCACCGTGGTGGCCAGGGATGTTTTCATGGGGTCCTACAGCTCCCGTTGGGACTGTTACTGCGCCCCTGCTTCAGTGGGTGCAAACCCATGTCCTGCCACCCCACCAAGCTCAGCAAATGTGAAAATACAGCTCCTCCGGCATGTGGCTTCCTCCCTGGGGCTGGGAGGAGCCCCCAGCACTTGACTCCTGCTAAGGTTTGGTTATCTCCTCCAAGGACGTTTCCGAACTACTCGGGGCTGGCCAGGGAGATAATGGAGCTGCATCAGGTCCCAATCCCACCCTGTCTGACCTTCTGAAAATTCCCATTTTCCTCCCTCGAGAGCCTCTGTGTCAAGCAGGCATACATGGCCACGGCCCCTCCGATGCTCTTCCCTGCTGGGGAAGGGGCTGCCGAGCTCCCCAGGGGTCACCCCACGGCTCCCCCCCCCAGGGTGGGAGCACAGCTCAGCCCATGGGGCGTCAACACGGAACTGGCCATAAACCAGCTGCTGGGGGAAATGAAACATAAACCGCTGCAGGGAGCGATTGGCGCTCGAACGGCCGAGCAGCCCATGCTGCTTTACTGCAGTGGCAGGGGAACGGCTTCCGCTCCCTGGCATGGTGGCTGAGTGGCAGCGTCTTTGTAGCCTCCCAGGGGTCACCCCATGCTGAACCCCGGCAGGATTGGTGGGGCTGGGGCTGGGCAGCTGCCTGCTCAGCCATACCTGTGTCCCCGTGGTTCAGCAGCGGCTCGGCCGTGGGGTGTGTGACAGCAGGGCTTGTGCCGTGCATCGCGTTGGGATTTCTTCACATGCAAAAGGCAGGTGATGGAGCCCCACAGATTTTCTTTTCAGCAGCCCAGGGACAGAGGTTTGCTAGGAGGGACTTTTTTCCTTCCCTTATACTGTTTTTAGCTGCCAAAGAAAACGGGTAGTGTTCAGGGAGTTCCCAAAATAGCCGAGAGGCAAACTGTGAGTAATCCCCGTCCGTCATGCCCTGGCGAGGTGTTTCCCTACATCCGTGCGTTATCTCGGCTGGGTGGCCGAGGGGCTGCACCGCTGCTCTGAGCCCTTCCTGGTCCTGTGGCACCCGGAGGGGACTTGTGGGAAGCTGCTCTGTCCCGTGGCACCGGAGCGGTCGGTGGGTGCTGGCGGGAGCGGCGGGAGCTCAGCCAGGGGAAGGGATTAGTCACCACCTCGCCAGGGCTGAGCACACACGGGAAGGGACGGGACAGGATGGGGTGGGGGTGCCTCCATGGGGCTTTGGCTCTTCCTAAATGAGAGGTAGGGAAGGAGCAAGTGGATTCAGCTCTACAGGACTGGTGGGAGCAGCCAGAGGAAGGGGGTGCTGCCCATGGAGGGGCCTCTGGGATGCACATGAGGCTGGCAGCCAGCACCGTGGTCCCCTCCTGCCCACCAAGCTCCAGCCGGCTGGGGCAGGGTGGTGGGGCAGTTTGGAAGTCCCTGGAAGTGTTCCCTGCTTCCCATTTGGCCATGGGACACCCATGTGGCACCCAGCTATGGGGTGCCTGGCCATGGGGTACCCATCTGGCACCCAGCCATGGGACAGTCAGCGTGGGGTGCCCAGCCACGGGGCAGCACCATGGGGAATGTCTCCTCCAGCTGCACGTGGACCCTCCCTTGCCCACCCTGAGCTTGGGCAATCTCTGAGCTTGGAAATCCTCAGGGAAACCCCTTCTCTGGCAGAGGGGGTACACAGTGGGCTGCAACATGGGGCTGATCCCTGTGGGAGGGAACACTTAGTGGGGCTGGGAGCTGGGGGTCCCACTGGGGGCTTGTCCCCATGGCCAGAGCAGCATCTCCTGACAGCCACGGGGGTCTCGCCCTGTCCCCAGCCTGTGAGCCATGGCCTACCACAGCTTCCTGCTGGAGCCCATCAGCTGCCACGCCTGGAACAAGGACCGGACCCGTAAGTATGGCTGGAGCACCCCATCCTGAAATCCCCAGGGATGGCCTGAAGCACCAACTGTCCCAGCTGAACATCGCTGCAGTGGGCGATGCCCCCCCCCCCGGACAGGGCAGAGCTGGGTTGGGGTTGCATTTGGGGAAGCAGGTCCTGCCACAGACAGATTATGGAGCTGGGACAGTACGTGTCACCCTGCGTCCCCCTGGTCCTGCTGCCGGAGCAGAGCCCAGTGCTGGGGGTGCCAGCACAGCGTCCAGCCCCCGGGCACCACGGCAGCCGGTGTGGGAAGGGACGGATGAAACGCGGAGAGGAGAGCAGAGCAGAGCTGAGTGATTCACGGCCCATGGCATTTCCCGGCCACAGCGCGGGGGATGTGGGAGAGAACAAAAAGTGCTTTCTCTGCTGCGGCCGGCGTGCCGGGCAGGCGGGGCTGGATGGGAGCTGAGCATCCGCAGCCATCCCGTCCCATCCCATCCCACCAGCCCCATGGGACCACAGGCTGGGGAAGGGAGGATGCTGGGCTGGAGGGTGTGGGGGAGGTTCTCTCTTTCCCATAGGGACAGTTTGCAGGAGCAGGACCAGCTTTGGGGCAACGCAGGGCTGCGGGGGGCTTGGTGGGACCCCACCATGCAGATGGGGCTCAGTGGGGTCCCACTGTGTCTTGCTGAGCCTGGAGCACAGGAAGGGGCAAGTCGATGCTGGCTGGCTCTGCTCCCCCCTGGCAGAGCCCATGACCCAGGGGAGGGCTTTGCCCCGGCTGCTCTCGCCCTGCAGAGATCGCCCTCTGCCCCAACAACCACGAGGTCCACATCTACCGCAAGGACGGGGCCAAGTGGAGCAAAGTCCATGAGCTGAAGGAGCACAACGGGCAGGTGACGGGTGAGACCTGGTTGACTGAGGAGATGGGGACATGGGTGGTGGGTGGCCCTGCCCTGGAGCCAGTCCTAGCCCAGCTTGGTGGCAACGGCAACTTCTGGATGGGGGTTGTGCAGGGGGTAGAGAAGAGGGAGCAGGTTGTGTCTACTTCTCCTGGTCTTGACCCGGCATGTCAGAAAGAACCCAGGGGTGGGATGGATGGGATGGGAGAGATGGGGAGGGAGGGAGGGAGGGAGGGAGGGATGGGAAGGTATGAATAGATGGAAGAGATGGGGTAAGATGAGTTGGGAGGGAATGGGATGGGGTGGAAGGGATGGGAAAGGATGGGATGGATGGATGGATGGATGGATGGATGGATGGATGGATGGATGGATGGATGGGAGAGACATGTGGGATGGGGTGGGATGGAATGCTTTGGGGTGGGAGGGTTGGCAAGGGCTGGGTGGGATGATTTGGGATGGATGTGGGAGGAGGGCAAAGAGGGACTCTGGAGCAGAGACCACCCAGAACAGCTCTGCCTTCAAATAGCCTCCATCCCTGAGTGACCCATCCCCATCCCCATGGCTCTCTGGGCCACCGTCACCCACCTCTGCCTTCCAGGCATCGACTGGGCCCCAGAGAGCAACCGGCTGGTGACATGTGGGACTGACCGCAATGCCTATGTCTGGACCCTGAAGGGCAATGTCTGGAAACCCACCCTGGTCATCCTGCGGATCAACCGGGCTGCCCGCTGCGTCAAGTGGTCCCCCAAGGAGAACAAGTTTGCAGTGGGCAGCGGCTCCCGGCTCATCTCCATCTGCTACTTTGAGCAGGAGAACGACTGGTGAGGCTCTGCCATGGCCTTGTTGGGTCTGTCCTGGGGGAGATGGAGAAGGGATGGATGGATGGATGGATGGATGGATGGATGGATGGATGGATGGATGGATGGAGAGATGGAGAGATGGAGAGATGGATGGATGGAATGAGGGAGGGAGGGAGAGAGGGAGGGAGAGGTGGGAGACAGGAGAATGGAGGAGTTGGAGGTGAGACAGGAGGAGGTGGGGGAGACAGAGAGGAGCTGGAGAAGAAGATGGAGACAGATGGGGAGATGGAGGGAGGTACTCCCCATGCCCAAGCTCCTACTGCAGGTTGGTGGCCCAGGGCAGCTCCTGGGGTGCTTGTAGTCCTGACCACCCTCAGCCAGCCCCCCGGAAAGCTCAGCAGGGTTCCCAAAGGTGGTGATGCTCCCCCACTGATGCCAACCGTTCTCCATGCAGGTGGGTTTGCAAGCACATCAAGAAGCCCATCCGCTCGACAGTCCTCAGCCTCGACTGGCACCCCAACAACGTCCTCCTGGCCGCTGGCTCCTGTGACTTCAAGTGCCGGTGAGGAGCAGGAAGGGTGGATGATGGGGCACCCCATGGGCTCTGGCTGGGAAACTGAGGCATGCAAAGGGGCAGGGATGGAGGCAGCTCTGGTGCTGTGTCCAGGGATACATGGCAAGGCTCTCCCCTCCTCTCAGGATCTTCTCAGCCTACATCAAGGAGGTGGAGGAGCGGCCCAGCCCCACACCGTGGGGCTCCAAGATGCCCTTCGGGGAGCTGATGTTCGAGTCAAGCAGCAGCTGCGGGTGGGTGCACAGCATCTGCTTCTCGGCCAGCGGCGCCCGTGTGGCCTGGGTGAGCCATGACAGCACCCTCTGCCTCGCCGATGCCAACAAGAAGATGGCGTAAGTGGGGCTGGGGAGAGGAGTGGGCTGGGAGGGGCTGGGGGCAGCCATGCTGTGCGTGGCAGGGGGAGTTGACCCCAAAACCGACCCAGGGATGGAGACATCTGAGTGGGGTTGGGCCAAACATAGATGGAGGAGAGGCGGCATGTCCTCTCCTTGTAGTCTTGTGGCTTCCACCTATGTTATGAGCTGTGCCAGTCTCAGTGCAGAGAGGCTGCTAACGCCCTGCCCTTCCTCGTAGTGTCGCTTCCCTCTGCACCGAGACCCTGCCCCTCCTGGCTGTCACCTTCATCACTGAAAACAGCCTGGTGGCTGCGGTGAGTCCGGGCTGGGGTCATGGGGTGGGTACTGCACTGGGAGCTGGCAGGAGGGTGCTGAGCAGGGCCACCTGGTTCCCCAGGGCCATGACTGCTACCCGATGCTGTTCACCTATGAGGAGAGCCAGGGAGCACTGACCTTTGGGGGGAAGCTGGATGTCCCCAAGCAGAGCTCCCAGCGCGGCCTCACTGCCCGTGAGCGGTTCCAGAACCTGGACAAGAAAGCGAGCTCGGACACCGCCAATGCCTCGCTGGACACCCTGCACAAGAACAGCATCAGGTACGTATGGGGGGATGAGTGGGTGAAGGGACAGGCTTGGCTGGGTCACCCCAGGGGCTGTTTGCTGGCCCCTGCGCATCCCCTGATTGTGTTGCTGTCCAGCCTGGGTGCCGTGACAGCCCTGGAGCACCCCCAGCGCATCCCTGGGTATCCCTGAGAATTTCTGAAGCATCCCTGAGCATCCCTGAATGTGGGTTGGGGAGATGGAGGGGTTCAGCCCCAAGAGCTGGGACAGCCCTGGAGCATCCCTGGGTATCCCGGGAGCATCCCTGGAGCATCCCTGAGCATCCCTGCACACAGGTGGAGGAGATGGAGGTGTCCAGCTCCAGGAGCTGGGATAGCCCCTGAGCATCCCTGGGCATCCCCAGAGCATCCCTGCATGTGGGTGGGGGACATGAAGGGGTCCAGCCCCACTCCCACCCACCAGCTACTAGGCAGCCCCAAGGGCTCGGCAGGGACCTGGGACTGACTCCCCACCCCCTCTTTGCACCCCGCAGCCAGATCTCGGTGCTGGCAGGCGGGAAGGGCAACTGCTCACAGTTCTGCACCACGGGGATGGACGGTGGCATGAGCATCTGGGATGTCAAGGTAAGGCGTCCCCGCGGTGCTGTGCTCCCCCAGGCTGGTAGCACCCAGCGTTGAAGAACACTCGTTAGCCACAGCTCTAATTGCAATCCCTCACCCTGCTGCTGCGCAGCTCTTTGCTGGGGTGGTGGGGCCCATCCTGCCACGGGGGTCCCACAGGCCTGGGTGGGATCTCCTGGGTGGGGGACACCCCTGGGTGGCACTTTTACAGCTCGTCATCAGGGCAGGGGTGTTGATGCCCGCCTTGTGCAGGGATCCAGCACCCTCTCCTGGCTTCGGCTTTACCCACAAGGCTTGAAAAATGAGCCAAAACCAGCCGAAGTTGGGATCTCTTCCCTGCAGGGACAGGTTGGCACCCCAGAGGACAGCTTCCCCCCCAGGCTGTGCCCCCCTTTCAGCTCCCCAACCACCTCCAGTTGCCTTGAAAAGCAAAAAGCTGATGATGAACAACCTCCTGTTTCATTTTAGAGCCTGGAGTCGGCGCTGAAGGATCTCAAGATCAAATGAAGGAGCCACCCGGGAAGGGCGTCCGGGGATGCCAGCCCGCCCCTGCTCTGCCGCGCTTGCCTGCTTTCCCCCGCGAGCCCCCGTGCCACGCGAGCCGGCCACGCTGCCACCAGCAACGCTTCCCCGGCTGCCAGCCAGCCCTGGTGGCTGCTCTCAGACAATTTTTATTACTATTTTTGTTACCATCCTACCCGATGCTGGTCATACATCGCTTAAAGAAATCAAAAATAAAGTAAGGATTTTCCTGTATAAATCCAATTTTTTTTTTTGGCCTTTTTTAAAAACAAATTCAATGCGAACAGGTGTGATCAGAGCACATCATGGCCATATCTCACCATGGGTGGTTATGAATCGGGAAGGTGGGGATAAGGGGAATGTCACCCCCTCATTCCCTACTTCCTTCAGCATGATTTCAGAACAGCATCAGTACTAGAGAAAAGGTAGGGGCAAGGATGGAGGCAGCACAGCAGTGCAGGTTTCCCATCCTGCTCCTGGCACCGAGCTCCTCCTGGACACCAGTCAAGTCCCGTCAGGTGTGAAATTCCACACCCTAGGAGCCAGCTCCGAAACCTTGGGCTGCTGAACCAATCCTGCCGCTTTCCAGCCCATTATCGCAGGCTGCCAGGCAGTTTTGATCAGAGCACCTCCGACTTCCACCTTCCTCATCTCTAACTCAGGGCACGAGCAGTCCCGGCTCACAGCCAAAGGGGGAGGACAAAGCTGCTCCCAGGAGCCCTCGAAGAAGCTGTAGGAAAGCAGATAAATCTTTCTGTGTTTCAGAGCTGGGTTTAATCGCCTGTGGGAAGCAAGGGGCAGGGTCATACGTTTCACAGAGGGTATGAAATCACGCTGAAGTGGTTGGTGAGGGCTTTGGCAAAGACACAAGAACCACCAGTACCCAGGTAGGTGTGTCGGGGTGGGCAAGACGCCCGGCCACTCCCCCAGCACTGCTGTGTCTTAAACTGAGCATCTCTGCAGGGGAAATCCTACGTTTCTCACCAAAAGGAACCTGTGCAGTGCAATGTGGTTACTCCTCCCAGGATCAGACTTTGCTGTGAGCTTGGGTTAAACCCAGTTCCAGGCATCAATCAGGCCACTGCTCCCCACCACCCAGCTCCATCCACCCCCCAGGCTCCCCGCAGCAGTTCTGTCCCCACCATTAAAGTTCTTCCCTCTTGGAAGGGTCTAGAGCACAGGTCTGATGGGGAGCAGCTGAGGGAACTGGGGGGGTTTAGTCTGGAGAAGAGGAGGCTGAGGGGAGACCTCATGGCCCTCTACAACTCCCTGAAAGGAGGGTGCAGAGAGGGGGGGATGAGTCTCTCGAACCAAGGAACCAGCGCCAGGACAAGAGGGAATGGCCTCAAGCTGTGCCAGGGCAGGGTCAGACTGGCTCTTAGGAAGGATTTCTTTGCAGAAGGGGTTGTTGGGCGTTGGAATGGGCTGCCCAGGGCAGGGGGGGAGTCCCCATCCCTGGAGGGGTTTGAGTCGGGTTGACCCAGCGCTGAGGGATGTGGTGGAGTTGGGAACGGTCAGTGTGAGGTTCATGGTTGGATCTTCCAAGGTCTTTTCCAACCTTGATGATTCTGTGGAGCTGACAGCGAGGGCATCTCTCCTGGCACCACTCATCCTGCTATTCCTGAAGCTAGTCCCTGTCTCAAACCGTGCCCTGGGGCACAAAAACACAGGCTGGGGGCACAGCTCTGGGGCTTATGCCTTTACCCACGGGCAGATGACCTGGGCTTCCCACCACAGGACAGCAAGTTCCCTGCCACGGTTTGGGCAGGCAGCTCCCAGTCACGCTCCCGTAGGGGACATGTGACAGTTTGGGGACAGACCTTCTGACACAGTGACTAGGTTAGACAGCAGCCTGAGGGTAATTGTTTTCTCTGCTGTGGTAACCAGACTGTGCAAGAGTGTCCATCAGAGACAGTGGGAAAAGCTTTTCGCCTTCAGGCTGCATCTGCTGAACCTCAAGCCAAATTCCACACCACAAACAACTGCAGAGCAGCAGAGGCAGAAGTCACCCCACCAGACTGCTACTGTACCTCAGCAGCGGCCTGTACACCCGTGTTCATTCACACGCACACAAAATGAGGACAGAGCAGTTATGATAACTTACATTTTAATCAGCCAAATATACAAGTTCTGTTGTTGTCGGTTTTTAAACTTTATCAAGTTTTTTTTCCATCTGGGTCTGATACAATTAATGTTGTTTGTTTTATTCCTTTAAACAAAGGATGATGTGGTTAAAAACTGGCACTATCCCTAATAAGGAGAAAAAAAAAAAAAATGAAGAGGAGGGAAAAGGGGAGACCAGCTGCAAGAAAGGAGGGATGAAACCGGGAAGGAACGGCACTCCAGATGTCCATGAAGTCAGGCTCCCAGCTTATACTGCAACACCCTGCAGCAAAATTTGACGGGCCATTTGCCCAAAAGGATTCCTCAGATACATTATCCTTTGGGCTTTCACTAGCAAGTCAAAGTTCCCCACCCCATGCCCCACCCCACAATGACCCCACAATCTATTTTCTTGCAATCTAATATTTGAAGCATCTCCCCTCCCACCCTGCCCCCTGTCTATGAGTTCTTAATCCTAAAAACAGCAAAAACATTCAGGTTTCCAAACTGTTACAGAGAATTGCTGTTCAGCACAGTTCTGCACCGAAGATAGCAGCTGCCCCTAACCCCAAATGGAAATCTGTGCCAGGATGAGGACAAACACATTGTCAGTGTCTCTTGGAGGTGAAGGTGACTTCGATGCCGCCGTGCACCCTACGTGCATCTATGGTATGCAACACGACAGAGTTCCTGGCAGGCACCAGGCACAGTTCCCTGGCGTTTCCTCCTCTTGCATGTCCTGTGCTTACTTGTTAAGGGATAGTGACTGCAGTCTTTTACCTGCCATAGCCGCTTCGTCTTTTGCTGGGGGAGGAAAAGAACAGAGGGTTTGTCATTTCACAGCATGTATCACTGACTGGTGGTGGCTTGACAGCCCCTGAGACTGAAATCCTGCCAGTCATGTACAGTGAGGGAATGGGGAAAAATCTGACCCTCCCCACCAATCCCTGGTAGATCCCCTCCAGAGTTAAGAGCAGCAGTTCCCCTTGTGTGTTCCCTTCTGTCCTTGGCCTTTCTTCAGGCATCCACAAAGTACCCTGATGCTGATGCACCAATTTCTGCGTGGAAGGCACTGAGAAGACACGCTCAACAGATTTCTGGTTCGCACCAATCAGAGCTGAAGAGGAAGCCCAGGCAGGGGAGGAGTCCCGCAAATTCCCTGGGTAGTTTGGATCCCCAGCACGCAAAGCAGATAAATCACACCCAGCACAAGGAACCCCCAAACTGGAGCAAGCATCGCCTGGGAGGCTGAGGACAATATGGTTATCAAGAGCAATTCCCTTCTCTCTTTCCCTGCTCCCTGTTTAGATGTTCTAGAGCTTTATAAAGCAAGAGCTTTATAGGAATGGAACAGCTGAACCTGGTTTTGATGAGAGGAGCTGTGATGACAGCAACAGCACGCAGTCTCAGGAGATGAGGGATTACTACGTGTGATATGAGAAATCATGCCTCTTGGCAGTACAGCCATTGCAAAGAGAAGTAAGAGGATATGATTAATTACTCTCTAACCTTTTCTTTCTTCTTCTTTCTTTCTGGCAGCTTCTTCCCTTTGCTTCCGAATGATGGCTAGTCGGGCGAGATCTGCCTTCGCTTGTTCTGTTTTGCCAGCTAGGTGCATTTTCATGTATCTTTCTTTTGCCTTTTGTTTCTCTATTTCCTCTCTGTTTGAGCAAAACACACCAGTCACCAGAGCATCCAAGCAAGGAGGCAGGTACAGGCACAGAGGGGGAGGCTTTCTGACTGGGAAGGACAGCGAGGACAGACATGGATTGCCCACAGAGATTGGGGGGCCCTGTCACCGGATTTCAAGCACAGGTTGTATCTACTGCAGGGTTTGAACAGGGATGATGACAGAGATTATTCTACCTTCATTCAGCTAAATAAGGACCCTGACACACAACGAGGTCAAACGAATTAGCCCCAGACCGCACAGCACCATGACGTGTTTTCCCCAGCCTTACCCTCAAAGGTGTACTTCTGCTGAAGCAATCTATCCCAAACAAGCAAGCTTAAATCTTTCACTCTGAAACTCTCCACTGCTAAATGAAACTTGAAGATTAAGCTTTGGCTGGCATCTTATTGATCTGCTCAGACAAAAATTTTACCATGACACCTGCAATCTGGGAAACCGCTACCTGTCACTAGGGCACCTTCTGTAGCAAGATTAAAGCGGAGCCCAAGGTGACCTCTGATTAAAGGATTTCAGTTACATCTGATTTTTGGCATAAAATTTCAAGAAAGGAATGGTGTACATCTGCTTCACAGCAACAAACTTCACTCTCTTAGTGCACCTGGCCAAGCCGCCTGGCTCCAGGATGCCCACAGCTACTCCCAGAGGACAGAAAACTTCTGTAAAGTTTGGAAGGAAAGATATCTTGAACCACAGCAAGTCCTGCTTGACAGTTTACTGCTGTTCAGTGTCTGCTTTAGACAGCAACATATTTAAAGGGTTTCCCTGAAACACCAATGCAAATATAGCAGGGAAACACCTCCCTGCATTAAGCTGCTGCCACAGCAAGGATGAAATTCCAGGAACGCACTAGCTCCTGCCGAGGCAGCAGGAAAGACTCACCGCTCTCGCCGCGACAGTTCCTTAGGTCCATCCAGGTCCAGCTGAGTTACTTTTTTGGTTGTCTGAATTACACGATTGGGATTCTCTATGTCTATCAACCCTTCCACTCCTTTGCGCTTTTGCTAAGGTTCAAGAACAAGAGGAAGGTTAAGAAGCTCTCTCATACCCCACACTGTGTTGTATCAGAGCTCATCAAACACACTGTCACACACCCCAAAAGCAGAATTCAAGATGTTTTTACTACCAGACAGCAAAACCATTTATGAACCAAGATATATACCACGAGGCATCTTCAGCCTTTTTTAAAATCTTCTTGTCTTTGCATTTCACTTATAAAAATACATAAGTTTTCATTCTGAGGACAAAATGCTGTCAAGTAAAGGGTTTGGAGCTTTTAAAAATAGGTCCTCCATAAAAAAATTACTATAGGTAGCTCTCAAAGAGAACTGAGAGTCAAGAGCGTGCCTCTCTCTCCTGTTCCAAGAATCTGGGTGGTGCAAACGCAGTAAATGCCCTGAGAATGACAATACCTGATAATCCTCATCATCTTCATCACTCTCATCTGAATCTAAAGACTTCTTCTCCTTTTTGGGGTCTCCTGTTGCTCCTTCACCTCCTTCTTCTTGCTCCTCTTCTTCCTACAAAATCACAGGAAATTAGACAAAATGTGTCGATAAAAATCCCAAATCCAACAGTTGCTCTTAAATGTGATCATTCTGGAGGCGTGAGAGAGCTCTGAGAGCATGATCCTCATCACGCCAAGGGTGCCTGGCTGTAACAAAACAAGATCTCATTCTCAGCACCTAAGTGTGCATCACCTGCCCCAGCAGGTCACCTCTCAACAACTGTGCTGTTCTCTCTGTGCAACAGACCAGGAAAATGATTGTAAAAGACAGAACTGGCACTTTACTTTCCCCAAATGAAAGATCTCCAGGAGACATTTTGGCATAGTTTTTCAGTGCACAATATCTCAGGGACTGGAAACTACATGGATGTAGTGTAGAGCTGGATCCCATCCTAGATCTAGATAAAAAAAAGCCTAGAGAAGAGCAAATTGACAACCATAAACCAGAACACTGTTAGCCAAGAAAGTACAGCCTGTTTAGCACAGCTTTTACCAGTCAGAAGCCTAGGAATTAATTTGTGAATCATTAGAAGATAAGATTAGAAGAACCAACATGGGTGTGAATAGCTTGCTTTGCCATTGCCAAATATCCCTCATCACAGCAACTGGCAAAGTGGATGAGCTATGGGCAGTAAGAGGAGTAATTTTGGTTTTGGGGCTTTTTTTAAGCCTTCCCTAACAAAATAGCGTTAGATGTAATCACTATGTGGTATAGATTATCACAAAAAAAAAAAAAAAAAAAAAAGAGAAATCCTTCTCAAAGAGCAGTTCTCTGGTTTGTTTAAAAACAAGACAGACATTTCAAGTGGGGTCGTGCTTGCTTTGTTCCATTTCCAGTTGGTATTTTTATTAACAACTTGGAAGTAGAGAACACTTAGAAAGTTTGTGAATGACATCACACTGCTAGGAGTTGGAATCATTTTGGAAAACAGGATCAGACCCATAAGTGGTTTCAGAATTTGGAAAGATGGCATGAAACCAAGAAGGTGGAATCCGAAAACAAACCAAGAGGAGTTATACTTTGGAAGAAGAAATCCAACACAAAGTCGGAATATGTGGCTAAGCAGCAATCCCACAATCATCTTGAGTTACAGCTGGTCAAAACATTAAAAAGGAGTCAACAATATGGCTCATAACTGCTTGAAAGAGTAACCTCCTGCTCAGAGGTATTCATCAGTATTTCCTATATGGGGTATAATTATCCTACTGGAGTCAGTGCTGTAAGGCTTCAGCTGGAATGGTGTATTTGGGCTTAGGCAGCACTTTCAGAAAGTCACAGAAAAACAGCAGTGAGAATGCCACCATGGCTGTGAAAATATGGGGATACAGGAGAGCAACTACTGCAAAAAGTAGCCATGCCTTTTATAATACCAGTCAGGTAGTCGTGGAAGTGAGGGGAGCTGTTACAATCCTATGTTGGGACATAGAAACACGGCCAAAAAAGGAGTCATGCCTGAAAACTCTGTTATCTCTCCCTACAAGTCAGAGGCAAACAAGAAAATCATTTGTACAGGAAGAAGTCAAAGGAGTTGGTCTTTTAAGTCTAGAAGAGGGCAAATATAGTAATTTAAATATACAGTAAGACATAAAGATGTGAGCCCTTTTTCTCCACAGCCAAACTGCAAAGCATGGACAAAAAATTAGCTGACACTGGAGACTAGAATGATGAAATACTGGGGGAAAAGATGTCTAGAGCTGCTGTGTAATCACCTGCCCTATCCTTTAACCTTCAAACTGTGAACTGGATTGTCTATCCGGCCTCACTTCTGTGAAAAACCAGACTGGATCACACCTTGCAGTCTCCCCAGCCAGATACTCAGAATTCATATTGTGATCACAGACAGAATGATCTGCAACACTTGACTAAGCTGCCATTTCCCGTGAACTGCAAGTTCAGCATGCTGTATGAGCCAGGACTTATGACAGTAAGTGCATAACGTAGGCAAACACATACCCTTGCCTTTTGCTTTTCTGCTTGGAGCTGGGCATCAATCTCTTCAGGACTTGTGTACTGTCTTGCTCGGCCCTTGTGGCCTCCTTTTCTACCTGTACAAAAACATAAGATTAATAAATGGCTTAGTGATAAGCTTCCAGAAAGGTCTACTCCTCCTGCAGCACTCTCTCTGGATTTTCGGTGCAGATAGGACAAACGAAAATAGCTCCTCTGATAGAATTTAATGAAAAAAGGACACATCGAACTCACCACTCTCGGCGAAACACTCCAAGAATTTTGGGTAAGTTACACAGAGAATTAGGATTATTGATCCACAGAAAGATACTCAGAGAATTGGTTCTTTCTTTCCCCTTGGGCTGCTTTAGGAGACACCAGAACCGAGAGCAGCCTATGTACAGTGTTGGCCAAATGAAGCAGAGGTTTGTCCTACAGAGAGGGAGCCAGGAAGGTGCTCCCTGAACGGGGTCCCCCCGTCCCTCAACCATCGCAGAGCCGCGACACCAGTTATCAGGCAATAAACTTCCAAGTGCCCCCTCAGCTCTTGGTGATGCCACCCTTCCTTGCCTACGCTTGTGGCCTCTGATTCACTTCCCGGGCTGGCTCAGTCGCACAGCGTTTCCTGTGCAGGAGGAATCACAGCATGTTCTTGCAGCAGCCACGGTCACAACCAGCTCTCTGACAAGCTTGCCTCCTTAACCCCTCCCCTACGCTAAGGCTGTGCCAAGAGAAAATAGGAAGCTAATTGGACAAAAGCTTTGGGAATTACAATGAGAGCTGAAGAACTACTAAAAGGAGCCTCCATGTTTTACTACTTTATAAGGAAAAATGAAAACAAGCTCTAGGAACCAGGAAGAGGAGAAAGTCAGCTCAGCTGTCCGGATGCCTGGCTAAGATCTCCTCTCAAGTTCAAAATTGTATTTATTAATGGATCACTGAAGCCATTAACACCTCCTGCAAGTGACTGCTCTGTTTATATTCTTACAGCTCAAAGACCTGCTGGAAAGCAAGCTGAATAGAGTCGGTCTCTAGCCTTGAGCTAGGGAGCTCAAGGTACAACCAATACACAAGGTTTGCAAAAAGCAAACAGCTCAGGCAAGGGAGCTCTCTGCTACTGTAGGAGTCTTTGAAGTCCGACAGAAGGAGCAAGAAATCCTCACGCTCTCTCTTTCACTCCCTGCTTCAACCCGCTGAGGACAACGGAAACCTTACAGTGGTGGGGAGGGGTGAGGGGATTGTCCCTCCTTCATCAGGATTGCGCAGGATGCACAGGAGAGATCTGGCATTACTGTACCGCTGTGCCACGGCCACGCCGGGCTGTGCTGTGGGACTTGGAGGGACAGGGAACACCAGTGCAGGCAGCCCCCATAGGCTGCAAGCTTTAGAAAATCAGAATTTTCTGACCAGTCCTCCTGGCTCAGCAGAGACAAACTCTCATATATTTCAGCTCAGTAAAAGCTGAACCGTGGAATAAATTATCTCAAAAACCCCACTGTGAAGCCTTACAGAGGCTCCTGAGATGTTTTTCTCACGTGAAACAGGGAAGCGCAGAGCCCAGGTTCTTCTCTCTGAAGTCAGCCTGTGGGCGCTCAAGCCATAAACACAACCAAAAGCTTTGCTGCACCCAAAGACATGTGTTTTGTTTGACTGTTCCCAACCATCCCATGTGGCAATACTGACCCTCACTGGGAACGAGATCTGCCACAGGAGTGCTCTAGCCCAGGAGGCATCACCTCACTGACCAGCAAATGACATCGCCCTAAATGGAACAACGGTAATATCCCTGACACACTACATAACACCAAAAAACCCTAAATAAACCAAATCGACGCTGTGCTACAAGCTTAGCCGACGCCAGGCAGCCTTCTTGTCCAGCTAGGCTGAGAATTTTACACCAGGCTCAGAACTGAAGAACACAAAAGCTTTATTACTGCAAATAAACAGCAGTAATAACGGGGGGAAAGCAACTCAAGAGAAATTATTTTACATTAAATGCCTAAAAAAGAAGCAAATGGAAGAGTGAATCAATCTCATTTCTATGTGAACCTGCACACAGAGAGAGGTAAGGCCCCTCTGAGCAGGGAGCTCTGCACGGGGCAGGGCTGGGGCTCTGCTCTTCGCAGGGAGATCAAACCCCAGGTCAGACAAAAGGAGTGCGGCTCTTACATCTGCCACTGACCTACCGCATCACGCTGCACAACTCACTTCAGCTCTCTGCCTCAGTTTCCCCATCTGTAAAATAGGGATAATGATTCTTATCCTCCTCTGTGAAGCATTTTTAAAATAGAATCACCTGCAGATTTCACCTGCAGTAGAGACCACTGGCACCTAAGGCAGGCACACTGAAATACATTTGTCTTCAAACGGCATAATTAAGGAATTTAAATCAAAGAGAATGTAAGACTATTGAAGGAATCACTTTTTTTAAAAATCAAGGTATTCAAAAATAATAAAAAATAATCCTGTAACAAAATTTATTATTGGCTGGTTAACCTCCCACATTTTATATTAAACAGTGAGTGCAAAAATCCACGTTTCTGCTAACAATACAATAGCTCCTACTGACTTGGAGGGGGCGAGGCAAGCAAAGATCTCTCTTTTCCCAAGAAGCAAAAAGGTTTGAAACAAACATTTAAAACTGTACAGTGAAATACAGAGCAGGAAATCGTCAGTTACAGGGTGTTTAAATGTGGCATTTAAAAATCTGCAGTTCTTTGCCTTCACAAAAAATATGCTAAAGTTTCAGCCCTATCTACTAACATTGTGCAAATGGACACAAAATAAAGTGCTTAAAGAAAATCTAAATAGGGAAGCAGATTTGGTACTAAAGCTTGGGAAATGCTGATGAAATAAATTGGAGCAAACTACAGAGAAGATGAATGACGAAGACTAGTTTACATTAATGTATATGACTGGGGTTTCACAGACGCTCACACAAGAGCCAATTATGCAGATGGTGCATCTGGAGAAGGTTCTGGGTGGATCCAGCTCAGCCCTGACAGTCTGTCAGTCCCTCATTACTTCTTCTTAATCACACAAGCAAGTCGGTACCCGCTCCCTAATACCCAGATGCGGAGCTGCCGGAGCCACATGAAAGGAGCCACGTTTGGAGCCGCTGAACCGAAGACCACCTCCGCATCCCCCCCCAGGCTGCCCCTCAGGGCCGGACCCTCTGCCCGGCCGCTCAGATTCCCCGTACCCAGGCCCGGAGGCCTCCACCACTGAACCACCGGGATGGGAAAGCCATCAGCCACCACACATCGCCTGTGCCGCTCCCCCCATCCCCGGGATCCCCGGTGTAGCTGCAAACTCCCCTCCCGGGGCGTCCATGTGCCCCAGGCGCTGCCCAAGGGGAACCGGTTGCACCTTCCAGCCCAGCGGGGAGCACATGGAGCCCAGCCCGCTCCCGGTCCCACGGAGGGGGGGGCCTGGCACCCCAAGGCCCGGACTGCTGCAATCCCATGGCACTTGCTGGGGGACACAACATGGGAGCCCCAGCTCTGTGAGAAACGTGGAGAATGTGGCGCCTGGCACATTCTCCGGGGGGGGGGGCGGGGAAGGGGAGCGAAGGTCCCCCCTAAACCTCTACGAGAGGGCTGCGGAAAAAAACGAGAACCCCGCAGAAGCCATCCACAGCCGGAGCGGGGGTGCGCCAAGGGGACCTCCCTCCAAGACCCTCCGCAGCCGATACGGGGGAAAGGAGATATACACACACACACACACACACACACACCCCAAGCTCCCCAGAGCCAGGGAGAGCGGGGACAGAGACCTCCCTTCAGCCCCGAGGGCGGGGAACGAGACCTGCCCCCCCGAGCCACCGCAGCCGGGGCCTCCCCCCACGCCCCTCCTCCCGAGGGGCCTACACCGCCGCAGCCCCCTCCTCCCTCTCGCACCCCCGCCACTTCTCGCAGGGCCGAAGCCCCTCCGGCCCGGCCCGGCCCCCACCTCCTTTCGGCATCGCGGCGGCGATGGCGGCTGCGGCAGCTGCAGCGAGGCCCCCCCGGCCCCGAGCGGCGACCCGGAAGCGGAAGCCGCCCCACCCCCCGCGCGCGGCGCGCGGCCCTCGGTGCCCGCCCACCCACCACCGCTCGCGAGGCGCCCGCTGCGGGGCTGCCTGCGGGGCTGCCCTCAGCGCCGCCGCTCCCGCCGCCCCTCCGGGTCTCCCCCACTACCCCCACCGAAGCGGAGAGCGGATCCGCTTCCCCTCCGGGCGGGCCGCGCTCCCAGCCCTGCCCCGGCCGAGGCGAGGGCGCGCACAGCGGGGAGGGTTTCCTTCAGGCACTGCGGTGGACACCCCAAAGGGGCGGGGCCACGAGCCGGCCCGGGTGGGAGAGGCCCCGCGAGTGACGACGACGGCGGCGCGGAAGCTGCGGCCCTCAGCAGGTGAGCGGGGCCGGGGTCTGCGGCCTCCCCCCTCCGCCACCGACACAGCTCGAGTCCCGGGGGCCGCGCTGGGCCTGGCGGGGCCTAGGCTGGCGGCCTCGGCCGGGTTTTCAGCAGGAGCTGACGGAAGTTGTTGCCTCAGGGTAGCCCGGAGTGGGGGAGGGGCGGCGGTCGTCTCACTTCACTGAAGAAAAAAAATGATTTATTGTGGTGAGGCAGATGCAGCGCTCACCCCAGGGCCTGCTGGTATCCCTAGGGCCGCACGGGGCGAGATTTTACCTCTTTCGCGAGCTTGATAAAGCTTATTTTCATCATCGGAAGTGGAACAAGGCAAAGGGGCATGGAAATCTTAGGAGAAATATCGCTAACAACTTTTTTCCTTTGTTTTTTTTCCGGTGGTTCTCGGGGCTTTGAAGCACCTGCACGTTTGAGTGCTGGCAAACCCTTGTTCCCTCGCCTTTTGCCTTCCTCATTTCTGAGGCAATGCCCAAAGTGAAGAGGAGCAGGAAGCCACCCCCGGATGGCTGGGAGCTGATTGAGCCAACGCTGGATGAGCTGGATCAGAAGATGAGAGAAGGTAAATGGCAGAGCTGGGTGTTCTCAGGGATGTGACCCCGAAACAAGCTAATCCTTCACCACTTCAGGAAGCACAGCTTCCCCCATGAATATAGGTTGACTTTTTTTATCTCTCTGCCTTGCAGTGATACTGCAGACTGAGACTGGGTCAGTACTGGTTGCTTTTTTCTGGGTGTGCACAGGCCACAGAGGTTTGGTGTACAGTTGCTTTAGGGCACGCCGTGGCCGAGCCCTGGCTGAAGCTCACTGGTGTGCGTGGAGGGACTGGTAGTTCTCGTCTGTGCCGTTGTTCTGGTCTGATGAGCCAGAGCAGCCATGAAGTCACCTGCCATCCCGGTGTGGGTCGCGTCACCCCCACTGTCATTCTGTTTTTATTTCCTAAAGGAACTATTTCAGGTCAGGTCCCTTTTGTTTGTGTCTTCTCCCATTAAACTCAGTCTTATCTCTGTAAGGTATTAAAGTTATGAACATTTTTGGATCAGTTTATTGCAAAGTGACTAAGGAAATGAGTTGGCCACCTGAACAGTCAGCTGAAACCTGGTGTTTGTGTTCCAGCGGAGACAGAGCCTCATGAAGGGAAGAGGAAAGTGGAATCCCTTTGGCCTATCTTCAGAATTCATCACCAGAAAACACGCTACATCTTTGATCTCTTCTATAAAAGAAAAGCTATCAGCAGAGGTGAGGAACGCAAGTGCTTTACCCTGGGTGGGGGAAAACAGAATGGAGCAAGATGTCCACCTGTGGATGCACCTGAGCTGGGGCACTGGTGGGAAGGATCAGTTTTCTAGGGAGGGAGGATAGAGGGAAGGCTGGCAGCTCCCTGGCTTTAACTGCTAGTTACTGCAGCTAGTAATTCCTGATAGTGAGTCTTCTAACACTTCCTGGGAGCTACTTGTGATGGTGTCTGCTCCTCTACAGAGCTCTATGAGTACTGCATCAAGGAAGGATACGCTGACAAAAACCTGATTGCAAAGTGGAAGAAACAGGGTTATGAGAACCTCTGCTGCCTGCGGTGTATCCAGACACGGGACACCAACTTTGGAACCAACTGCATCTGCAGGGTCCCCAAAAGCAAGCTGGAAGTGGTAAGAGTTTTCAGCTTGTTCCTCTGCTTGTCTGGACCCTTGCAGCACCTGGTCTAACTTCTCCCAGGTCAGGGACAGCAGAGGAGGTAGTGCTGTTCCTCCTGGTAATTTCCTCTAGTTCTAACATTTCCTATCTTTGCTGGTAGAGTTGGTATCTAGTTGGTTCTGAAGTTACTGTCAGCTTTGGCATGCAGTCGATTAAGAGTTGTTAAAGCATGGGAAACAACAGAAAACTAGATGGTAGAAACCCTGCCCATGCAGACCCATTCTCTGCCTTGAAGCCTGAGCCTGCTGGTCTGTCTGCTCACGTAGCTTGGCTGAAATACCCTCCTCATGTTTCTTTTCCAGGGGAGAATCATTGAATGCACTCACTGCGGATGCAGAGGCTGTTCTGGCTGAAGCCTTTAGCCATAAGACTACTTTTTGAACTCTGAGGGATATCATCCTACACAATGGACTATTAGTGCAGTTATAGCCACCTTCTGTGTGATTGGATATTTCCGTATAGCAATTAAAATGGCAACACCTTCATCTGGATCATATATACAACGGTGGTTGTTTTGGAGTAGGTTTTTGTGTGGCCATTTATTTTAAAATAAAGTCTGCCTCCTGACAGAGTGGTGTGATCTTCTGGCAAAACATTTCTGTGCCTCTCTTCTTCTCTTGGATGTGGTTTGTTTTTGTTTGCTTGAAGGTTGCTCTACATAGTGAGGAGTTCTGACTGTGGGTTGTTTTTTAACCAGCTCTTATCCCTCTTTCTCAACTAAACTGAATTTAAAAGACTGTGTGGAAAGGAGATAATACAGATCTCAAAGCTCCAGTCTGAGTCAAGCTCTTGCCTGATCTTGTGTAGAAAGAAGCTAAGTATCACTGCAACTCTCTGCTGATGTCTATAACCTGGAATTAGTGTGCAGACCCAATGCCAGCAGTCTGTAGAGACTCACAGGCCGCATGTTAAGTGCCCAGATACACAAAAAACACAGGAAAGAGACAAAACTAGCACTGAGCTCAGCCACTGTTCAATTTGATTGTGCTTCTTCCTTGTTTAGCACAGGGTCTGTTAAACTACAGCCTATCTCATTCTCTGCAGTTTAAGAAAAGACCCTGAAAATGTTATTTGCTTCTCCTCAAAACAAAGGACAAGTATTTTATTATGTAGTTACCACAAGAACTTGGGTTCATAGAAACAAAAAGCAGCTTTACTACAAGACATTTTATGGGAGCAAGTTCCAAGTTCTTCCAGGACCAGGAAGATGCAGGACTTCAGTGTCTTGCTCATTGCTACTTCTGCCCTGGCTGCTCCTGCACAGCCTTGTCCTTACTGTCATCTACCGCACGTTTCGCTGTTCTGTATTTTTCCCAGGGGTGGGGGGTCTCCTCTCCTGCCATTGCTTTTAACCACCGATAGTAGTAGCCACGGAAACCATCAATTTTCTCCAGGTATGGGTTCTTTGACTTATACTGCAAACAGAAATCCAACAAGCTTCTATTAGAAGAGAGATCACTTCAGAACTAGCATGCAATAGCTACAAGCTGCTACTAAAGAAACAGCTACCAAGTAGCTGTCAGCCAGAGCGGACAAACCCAAAGGAAAAAGATGTAGGCAGACATCTATGTTTCCCCTCCCTTGTTGGTGTCCTTCATGATGCCCTCACCCTGCGACTGGTTGTGGCTACTTACCCTGTCAAATTTGGGAGGGTACTGCGCTGCGAACTCCAACTGGCGTATGATAACTTCATTGGGAGGCACCTGGTTAATCCTCATGTCTCGCAGGATCTCTGTCAGGTAACTGTAATCCAGCTGCTTCACAGCAGCGTCAATGAGGGTGCTGTAGATATACTTGTTGGGAGTTATTCCAGACCTCTGGAAACAACAAATGCTACAGTTAAACAACTGTTGGCTAGCACAGGACTCTTCTCTAGAAGACACACAGGCAAGACAAGGAGCAAAGCTTTCACTCCGGGACACATGTAGGAGCTTCTGTGGTGCCAGCACACCCCTTCCCGTGAGCCCTCTCCTGTCCCAGCGCACGTACAGGACAGACCACCTGCGCTGGCACCTACTTTAGAGTTGCGTGTTTTTGGTGTGAGAGCACAACCACTCACCGCAGAAACCTCAGCAGGTCTTTTTTTAGAAGCATTAACATTTCAGTTTGCCTCTTCCTGCAGCTCAAACCCCAAGCAGCAGAGTTTATTACCTTCAAATCTGAAAGTAACTGCAGTCCATCCTTCTCTAGGTGGCAAGCGATCGCCAAGTTACAAAAGGTCTGGAGGTTGGGTGACAGTCCCCTCTTCACTAGAGCTGGCAGCATGTTCTGCAAGATAACAAGTGTTGACATCAGTTTCCAAAAAGTTCACTGTAGCTTTCCAGGCAGAGAGCTGAAAGTGCTGGAACAGAATCCATAAATACTTGAAAATTAACCCAAGCACTGGTTTGTGGAAAACAGTGCAAGATGCCCAGTTTCTACTGTGGATAGAGAAACAGGTCTCATGGCAGAACACAGCTAACACGGGAGGCCTGAGACAAGGAGGTGGTGACAGGGCTGGTTCTGTTTTTTTTTTTTCTCACCTTTGCTCCTTCCAGGTCTCCCTGTTTACTTCTCTTCCTTATTAAAGTGTTAAAGAATGTCACATCTACTTTCACTTTATGCTCATCTAAGAGTGCCAGCAAAGAGGACTCCGAGGGGCTTTGGGGTTCCACCAGCTCAGCAAGTAACGTAAACGTTTTAATGTTGGGTTCTGCATTGTCCTCTTTCATTTTATTCAAGAAGCCCTCCACATCCCCCATCAAAGCCAGTCGATCGGACGCTGAGGCCACTGTCCCCAAGGAAACCACAGCTGCGTTGGGCATCCTGGAATCCAGCAAGTTGGGCAGGTTGCAGAAGTGCTGCTTTTGGCTTAGGTGAGCTTCTTCAGGCTCCATCTCCTCCTGGCCTCTCCTCATCAACGCTCCAGCCCTGCTGTGAGCTACACCGGGGCTGTCGAGAGCAGCCGGTTCTGTTTTAGCCTGATTCACAGCTTTATTTTGTTGCTGGATCAGTTCTTCAGGCTGCACTGAACTCTCCCCAAATAACTGCTTTTCCATAGCTTCCACATCCAGCTGGACAGCAGCTGTGCTCTCTGTTCCCTTCTGCTTTTTCACCTTTTCCTTCTGCCTCCCCGGTGCCAGCCTTAGCTGAGATGAGTTCTCATCGGTGGGTCTGAGCAGGAGTTCAGAAGCCACGACTGGATCGCCGATCCCACAGTCTCTCGCAGCACGCAGCATCAAATTGTAAATGTGGCTGTCGGCCTTTATTCCAAGTTTGGTCATTTGTTTCCAAACCTGAATAGGGGAAGAGGAATGCCAGATAGTAAATAACAGGAACATTTCTAGCAGGCTGTAAGCGTATCTGTTAATGGTATCTGCTTGCAGAAAGGGAGCAAGTTCACAGCATGACGAGGTGAGATGCCACTGATGGTGAACAGCCACCTCGAGCTAGTACAGTCCTGTGGGATCATCCAGGGTGGTTTACCAGGGTACAAGACTTCCTGATAGAAGTCTCCTTTACAGAACTTCTCCTAGGAGGAGCTGAACTCCTCCTATTTTATCCACTCTGAGCAACCTGCTGCCTTCCGTGTGTTCAAGTGATGAGTTATAATACAGAACTGCCTTTTCCTCCCCACTTAGAACATGAAGACAAACCTGTAAGGCATAGCGGAAGCCATTTTCACTGTCCTTTATGCAGCTCATGAGAAGGAAGCTGAAGGTCTTGGCTGTGAGAACATGGCCTTTGTGCACAATTTCCTAAAAGAGCAGAGAGAGCATTAAACTTTCCAGTTACTCAAACTGTTGCAGCTGGCTGTGAAGCTCAAATACTGCTGTCGTCTTCTGCAGATACAGCAGCAACAAAGCATAGCGTGAATGCCCAGTGCTGCGAGCAAAAGGATCACTCCAGGACAAAGAGAGCCCTGAAACACCTGCACGGATCCTAGCTGCTCCGTGACGGGAGCCACAGGGCATCTGGGGGCAGGAGCAGCTATTCCCAGCCTGGCCCTTCTGAGAAGAGCTGCTGTGAGAGCTCTCAGATGACCTGTCAATATGTGGGTCTTCAGAATGAGGAATGGAGACAGACACAGTAGCTGTGAACTCCAAAAAAACTTTGCTCAGTAAGTGTTTAACACACCTGACCAGTTTTAAAGCCAACCTCTGCAGCTGCCTCCTTTTATGTACCTAAGCTTCATGTCTGGTATATACCAACATGATTTCATTTTATGAGACACCAAGGATCAATGAAACATAAACATGTGATCTGTGATTACATCTGCTGAAAATTAAATAAAAATTGCAAAATGGCAACTTCCAGGAGCTTTAACCAGAGCAGACCGCATTTAACATGAGAAAAGTCACATATTTACCTTCAGTACATCAAAGCACATCCTGAGATCCGAGCACAGGGCACAGACCTTCAGCAGCGCGTGGTAGGTGATGAGGTTCAGATCCTCGTTCTTGCTCTTTAGCTGCTGCCGTAACGTGAGAGCACTCTGCAGGCCCGAGTCTTTCCACGGCGATTCGGCACAGGCATTGAACAGGGCTGTGTAAGTGGCCTCGGTGGGAGTTAAGCCTCGTTTCTTCATCTAAGGGAAGTGAAGAAGAATTGAACTGGCCTTTTAGGAAAGGACTTGTAGAATTTCTTAACTTGTTTTTAAGAGTTTCAGGCTAAGAAGGTGCAGACACTAACTCAGAGGAGTTTTGGAGACAAAGTAACGTGATCAAATGCTTAAACAGTTTTAGCTTAGAAAACATAATGAAGGTTTGAGACAGGAGAGAACATAAACCTACATCATTGTAGAGCCTGAATGCCTTTTTCACGTAGCCAACCCGGCCGCAGCCACCAATTAGAACAGTGTAATTGCTTTCTTCCGGCCACACACGTTCTTCCTTCAGCATCTGCACCTCAAACAGCTCCAGAGCCTCTGCCAGCTACACAGAAAAGGAAAATCCATGATGATGCAGCAAGAGAATCAATTTCGACAGATATTAATATACACAGCTGTGGGCTGGTTGTGGTAGAAGTCCTACAGAGCATGGGAATCCTCACAAATTCTTATTTTACTTCTTTCTGTAAAGATACTAAGCGATAGGACAATACAGATGGGGCAGAGTTGCAGAGCTGCATCTTTCATCAATGGTATTAAAAAACAAATAAGCAAAGAGCCAGGCACAAACCTTGTCATCCTTGATGAGGGCCTTGCATTTTAAGAAGTACCAGTACGGGGTGTTCTTAGGTCCGCGTCGAGGTTTTCTTTCTGGTTCTTCCTCTTTCTCTTCTTGAAGCTTTAAATTCTGAAAGCGTGATGTGGTTTTGTGATAATATTTTCTAGAAGAAAATTTATCAGACAGTGTCCCGAACTCCACACCTTCATCTTCATCCTCCTCCTCCTCCTCACCAACAGCTTCAGTGCAGCTGCCAGCATCGATCTCTCTGGGGTCGCTACCGGGCCGCTTACAGGACGCCGGTGACGAACGGAACGGCCTCCAGCCCGGCAGCAGCCCCTGGCCTAGGGGGTCCCGGAGCAGACGGGGCGCCCCTCCGGGCTGCTCGGGGGCCGCCCACCGCCTCCGCGGGAGAGCGGAGGAGGCCCAGCGGCCCCGCGAGACGAGCGGCCGCAGGGGGACGAGGAGCCGCACAGACCTCATGATGTGCCCGTGGCCAGCGGGAGGGCGCGTCCCCGGCGGAGCCCAGCCCGGCCCCGCTCCGCCCCCCAGCCCCGCTCCCGCTCCGCCCCCCCAGCCCCGGCGCCTGCGCGGGCGGAAGGGGCGGGGCCGCGCGCTCTGATTGGCGGGGCCGCGCGCTCTGCCCGCTGGGTCCCGGGGTCAGAGGTGCCTCCCGGCATTCCGCGGGCGGGCGGCGCGGGGCGGCGAGGTGCTGCCGCCGCCGCCTCCCCTCTCCTCAGGCGCTGCCGGCGCGGAGCGGAGCGGGCCGGCCCGGGCCAGCCCGGGCCCGGCCGCCCGCTGCCCCCCCCCCCTCCACCACCATACCCCCCCTTCCTTCCCGCTGCCGCCGCCCCCCAGCCGCCACCATGCAGGAGCTCATCGCCAGCGTGGACCACATCAAGTTCGACCTGGAGCTGGCTGTGGAGCAGCAGCTGGGGGCGCAGCCGCTGCCCTTTCCCGGCATGGACAGTGCGTGCGGACACCGGGCGCTGCGCGGCTCCCTCCTTCCCGGGGTGCTCGGGGACGGCTCTTGTCCCCTGTCCCCGGAGCCGTCCGCGGGGCAGGGGCTGCGTCAGGGCTCCCGCTTGCGTTTGGCTGAGCTTGGGGGAGGGTGGGGGATTGCCGGTGATTTGAGCGCCTCGCGCAGGTCTTATCCTTAGATCCACCCAACTTCTGCTTTCCCTGTGAAATATCTCTTAATCCGATGTTTTTCTTTCCTACTTAATGAAAGCTGTAGTTAGTACCCAGCCAGGCTGGAAGATGAAAGTTGAGGCATTTTTGTGAATAAATATCACTTTCCTGCACAATACTTTATTATTTTTTTTTCATTTTCTTTTGATCAATGAGGTATTTTGATGGTAGGGAGACTTCATCTTTAGGTATGTCTGTGGCCTGGTCTCTGAACTTTTTCCTCCAGTCTAACAGTCTGACACAGGTAGTCTCAGGAGACTCGTAGTTTGCTGAAATATTCTGGCTGGGCTACTAAACTTTTGTTTTAACTCCCTCAAATATTGTGGTTCCTGTTGGTCAGGATCAGCAAGGAATAACACACTAGCAGTTGTTTCAGGCTGTTCTGGTCAAAAAATGTAACGCTGTCATTGCCAGGACTGTAAATACAGGGTTCACTGACATGATGGACTTAACAGCAGAGGAAAACCCAGTCAATAAAACCTAAATATCTGAAAAGCAAAACAAGCACCACCAAACCTTTTCTATTCCCCTTGGCGTCCCCCAAGATGAATACAGGTATTTGTGAGGGCCAGACTTGGAACAAGGAATTTATGTGGGAAAGTGATTTCCCCAAACCAAAATGCCACTTTTCTTTTGATGTTGAGGACCAGATTGTCCTTCTGGGGAAGGAAATATTTTAAAAGCTGCCATGAAACTTTGTTAATTATGTTTCTTTGCTCTCTTTACAGAGTCAGGCGCAGCTGTCTGTGAATTTTTTTTAAAAGCAGCCTGTGGAAAAGGCAAGTAATATTTCCAATGCAATTATGCCCATGGGGGTGAAGGGGGGAAATCAGATTTTCTAACACTGTCTACAATAATCTTGATTTTTGTAAAGATGAGGGGATAACCTAGATAGAGGATAAAACTGCAGGATGTTGGAATAACTGCAGCAATTGTGAAATAATGGTATTTTTTAAGAAGTTGGGAGGTAAGTAAGCAAAACTACTGATAAAGGAAAGTTTGAACTTACCACATGCAGAGTGTGCTGAGGATGTGCCTGTATTAGTCGCTGTGGTTTGTGGTTGCCAGGATTAAGAGCTGGAAACTACATTGCTTAGCTTGTTAGAGGGTAACATAAGACTTGTCTGGAACCTCCTGTTTTGCTATTGCCACTAAAGTCTAAATTCATAAAAAAAAGCGACATCTTCTGAAACCTCTTTGGCAGAGGAGAACAAAGTGTCGCTGTTGCCCTGTGCCTTCTTGTGATGCACGTTTTAATTGTTCTTTTTTCCCTTCTCCTTGCCCCATCCTTCCACAGGTGGCATGTGCCCATTCCGACACATCAGTGGGGAAAAGACAGTTGTTTGCAAACACTGGCTACGAGGACTGTGCAAAAAGGGAGACCAGTGCGAGTTTCTGCATGAGTACGACATGACCAAGATGCCTGAGTGTTACTTCTACTCCAAATTTGGTAAGGGGCGTTGTAGCTCCTACTTAGCGTTCCTTGCTGGCGTGGGAGATGGTGAAGAGGATCCTGGTACATGCCTCTCATCCGTCTTCAGAGCGTTACAGTTCTTCTGTGTCTGATGATGTTGTTAGGTTGTAATTTTTCAGATCTGCTTAGTCCTTCATCTTCTTATCCCCCTAAATTTGTGACATATTGTAGATGTCTTCTCTCTCAAGAGCTTGTCCCTTGGGGGAAGAGGGGGGAAGTTCAAGTTTTTACTGGGTTTTATGCCTTATGTTCAGTTTTGGGTATAAGATGAGTAGGCTGAGCAGTTAGTCTTTGCATGACTCTTATTTTGGGAAGTTGATGAGCAGCAGAGGGCATGGGGGTGCAAAACTTTTATGCACTTGCTTTCCAGCTCTGGAGATCTGGACATAATGAGGCAACTTGCTGTCAGAAACTTACAGTCTTGTAGGTTTCCTTGGATTGAGGTTAGTGCGCAATTTGTAGTTTCTCCACACTTCTGGTGCACTAAATGTTTGGTTTTTGTTATCATGACTGCTCTTTCAAATTTAGTTTCCTCATTGTTTTTAAAAGCACACATAAATAATCCAGTCTGGTGGAACTTTACTCACCAGGGGTGAGTCCTTGGTGTTCTTCATCTAGGTTAAGGCAGGCAGTAAGACTGTTGTGCCTGAACTTATAAATGTTGGTAACAGCTTTGTGGGAGCTACATGATCCAGGTAATGTTTTGAGAGTCATTTGATCTCAAACCTACACAGTTGACTAAGAAGTGTGTTTGCCTTTGGTACAGGGGAATGCAGTAACAAAGAATGTCCATTCTTGCACATTGACCCGGAGTCTAAGATCAAAGACTGTCCCTGGTATGACAGAGGCTTCTGTAAACATGGTATGTATGTCACACAGTTGCTGCTTCTCTGGCTATAAATCAAGGGTAGGGTGTTGCTACTCTTTCTTTGCACGACCTGCTTGTGTACCTGCTACTACTGAGTGCTGGGGTTACGTATATGTGGAATGTGAACTACTGAGCTTTGTGTTGCAGGTCCCCTCTGCAGACACCGACACACTCGAAGAGTCATTTGTGTGAATTACCTAGTAGGATTCTGTCCAGAGGGGCCTACCTGTAAATTCATGCAGTGAGTATGCTTCCAGGCTTGCCCTGTAATCTTGTGTTTTCCTTGTAATCCGATGTGTGTCAGATGAGGGTGCTCCAGTGCTTCCCAGTGTCTCTGGAGATGTGGCCAGCGTTTAGTTTGTTGTACCCATTTGAGGATACGGGGCAGGGCCTCTTCAGGGAGGCACCAGTAAGACTCTGGAGTGGTGATCAGATGCCATCAGTGCAGTGGGATCACGTGGTTTTATGTTCCAGAAGACTTTAGAGGCAGAGGGATATACTACATACTGGATTGTCATTTTTGTATACGTAATTGCTGAGCGTCAGAATGCAGAGAGAAGTGGGGAGGGGGAGGTCTATATCCTGTGAGATGAATTTAATTGGGTGCATGTTTGTTTTGTTATTTGGAGTTACTTGACTGAGCTGATGGTAAAATGTTGGCATATGATTTGAGAATCAATTTTCTTGTTTCCATCTAAACCAGCCCTCGGTTTGAACTGCCAATGGGAACCACAGAGCAACCACCACTGCCTCAACCGACACAAACACAGCAAAAGGTACACAATTCCCCTGCCCCCCCCTACACGCTCATCCTCAAAGCATTTCCCACAGTGCTTTAAAAGAGGGTATGTTGTCACTCCAGACTGGACACCTGGGCTCTTGGATCTGGCTTACTGGAAAGCCTTGGAGGAACACTCACTGAATGAGGGAAAACCATTCCCATTTTACAACAGGGTGTGATATTATTTTGTAATTAAGAACTTTGAGACAAATCCTAATAAACCACAAAGCACTGTCCCTCCTCCCAGCCCTCTAATGTCCACCATCTGATCACAACAGACTGCTGCTGCCTTTGTCCTGGGACCATGGTGTTTTGCTTTGTCCTGTTTCTCCCCTCGCCTTGGTTAACATTCTCAGTTGTTAGTACTGTCCCCCAGCTCAGTGGCCAGCAGTGGCAGTTCTGTTGCTTGGAGCACTGTCTGGAAGGGAGGGTGCTAGGCAAGAACTAAGCAGTGAGCAACCCTGAGTGCCGTTATAGTGATGAAAGCCCTACAATTCCTCCAACTTTACATGGAGATCTAGTCACTGAATGCTTCCACGTTACACAGAAGCACATCATACATGGTTGTGCAGCAATCTGCCAGTTCTTGTAATCTGTGTGACTCTCTCAGTGATGCCAATGATATTTTAGCAGCCTAAACCTACTCTCTAAATCTGCTTTCCAGAGAAAAGCAGGATCACTGGACTTTGTAAACCTCAGTGCTTGATACTTTCTCCAGTGCTCCAGCTGGCAGAACACCCACACATAGATTTGGAGGAAAATTGATCATTTGATATATGGGGTGCTCTTTTTCCTTCTTAACAAACTAACAACCGTAAAGGTCTTTATCCTTGATGCACTTAACGAGTCAGAACTCTTCTAACCAACAGAGGACACCCCAAGTCATCGGAGTCATGCAGTCTCAAAATAACAACACTGGGAACAGAGGACCCCGGCCGTTGGAGCAGGTCACTTGCTACAAGGTAATTCAGAGGGGAGGGATGAGGAGGGAGAGCAGAGGCTGCCAGGTTTAAGAAGTACAGAGTGCATGTCACCTGGACTATACCCTGCTGCTTTGCTGCTGGTTGCTTGCCACGGGCAAAGGAACGGACTGTTGTGATGTGGGGTGTTGTCCTGCAAAAGGTTTTTTTCACAATGTAGCCAGGTTCATGAAATGTGCACTCTGCTCAATAGACGTGTTTTGGTGCGTGGGTACAGCTGTGGGAATTAGCATTGAGTCCTGAGGCTTCTAGTCGCTGGTTTGCCAGCTCCTGGACTCGCTGTGACAATTAAGGCTGCTGTAGGACACACTTTGCTCGTCTGCTAATGAACAGGAAACCCTCACACTGACAGTTAAAGGAAACTGCTGAACTGTACATTTTAAAATAAGAGTTAATAGTAGTTTTGTCTCATGAGTTAATTTGCTTACACTTGGTGGCTGTAGAAAGATTTTCTTCTCCCCTGTTAGCTTGGAAGGTCCTTGCGACTAACAGGAATTGAATATGCAAAGACTGTTCAGTATTTCAGCTGCAAATGCACCCTGTTGCTGTCGAACCAAGGAATGAGCTATTCACCTTGGTTGCTCATTGAGGAGCACCAGTAAAACTGACGCAATTGAGTTTCCATCTCAGTTTATTTTTCCACAAAAGCCCCAACTCTAGCCTCTAGAAAAGGGCAAAGAATCTTCCTGTCCTATCAGCTTTGACAGTTATATCACTGTACGTACCAACTTCTGTGCCTTAGGTGCTTGTTTGGGTAGAAGAGGGATATGAAGTAGCTGAATCCATTTCACTGCTTATTATTTTAGCTGCAAGTAGATTACATATTTGGAGAATGCTGTTGCACCAGATACTGGCATTTCCCTTTGGATAGCTTCAGGATGCAAAGTCATGAATCTCTTGTTCAGCTGCACTTTTCCCTGTCTAATTCAGGAGAGTCCCCACAGATCTCTGATCTAGTGCATGTCAGATGGAGGAGTCTTGGAAGCCTCAAATGTTGAAATTCTGATTGTGTGTTACAGCCCTTGGCTGTTCGTAGTGGTGCACTGAGAGCTCTCTCCTTTGTAGTGCGTTACAATAACATGGTGTCAGGTTGTTCCCACCACAGAAGCAGCTTTTGCTCCAAGGAGTGTCCCTTGTGACACCACGTTTTACTTCACCTGCTAAATGCTGCATCTTCCATACACAGAAAAGCTTCCAAAATCGGAACAGTTGCCGGCTACCTTAATAAAGGCAGCTAGAGGAAAAAAAGCTGTAACTGTAATAATTCCTCTCTCTCTTTCTCTTTTAGTGCGGTGAAAAAGGTCATTATGCCAACAGATGCACCAAAGGACATCTGGCCTTTCTCAGTGGACAGTGAAAGAGCAGAACGAAGAGTGCAGGGGAGCTGTTAACACTGAGAAAAGGTTTCTGCCTAGCACTATGTCTTGAACTATTAATCAGGTTGTTTTTTAATGCCATTACTGAAAGAACTGGTCAGAGGCTGGCTGCTGCTAAGCAACATTTTTGTAATTGTCCACGACTTTTTTTTATGTTTTAACCTTTTTAAAATAGATTTTGGCCTCCGCCTATTTTCATTGAGCCCTGCTGAAAGGTAGATCTAAAAGCCAATAGATATGCAAACCCCTCACCGGTGCAGCACTCTACATAAATACATCTTACGCCAGTGTTTCTTTAAAGTGTTTTCCTTCTGCCACTTCTCTTTGGAGAACCTGCAGCGTTTCAGCCCTCCCTGTGGAAGCAGGAAGACTGACTGGGAAAACTAATACTTGAAATGCCTTCCCTTCAGTGAGGGAGCAGGGATTCTGCTGTCCTGTAGCTCTTAAAAAGCAAAGTCATGTTCCCAGATCCAGCCTGTTGTAGTCGGTAAGCTTGTCCTGGTGGCTGACTTAAACCCGTCACGTACACCGGACTGTAAAACTCTCGTCCACTTGCTTTGTTTCTGTGCTTCTTGCTATACTGAAGGTTGGAAATTAATCTTCTGGGTGAGAACTGATCAAGGGGAGAATAAATTGGCATCTCTGTGGTTAGCCAAACAATGAGGAACAATGTAGGAAAGCCACATCTGTGCTCATTTTCCATTTGCAAAAAGTTTGGAGGGAAATGAACACGGCTTGAAGAGTAGGAATAGAAGAGCCTTGTCTCAGCCCCCGCATCGTCCAGCTCACACTGAGCAGGTATTTCCATAGCCTAGAGAAGACCGAGAAGTGGAGATGTATATTCTTATGGAACACTGCTTTTAAAAGTGGTAGAGCATTCTTCTGAGAGCAGTTTTTGCAAGCCAAAACCCATTCATTTTGTGAGAAGACTATTTCAAAAGGGCCAATGATAAAATGTGAATTAAAAAAAAAAATTGCACCTACAATGTGAGCCTTATTGATTCTAACCCATCTCTCGTTTGCTGATTGCCTTTATACTTTGTTTTTATTGAAATGTACTGATGGATAAAGCTGGCTGTGATTATTATTTTTTTTTTAAGAACGAGATAATATGATTAGAGAAGTGACCAGAGCCTGTGTTGGTTTGAATGACTGCAGTTATTTCACTGTGGAGAGTGGAGTCAGTGGAAGTAGAAGTTTCAAGTCTACATGACTGTGGTATGACAGACACTTTGCCTAACGTTGTGCCCCCAGAGGCTGAACAGTGGCCAGAATACCAGATGTGCTGCCCGTGTGTAGCTGGGCACAGGGAGAGGGAACTAAACCACATCAGTGTCGGGCTGCCTTCCCCATCTAGTTCAGGAGTTTATGGTCTTCACTACTTGAACAGGTATTTTCTAAAACTGAAAACCTTCCTGTTACCACTGAAGCTCTTGATTCTTCATATCCCTTAAGAAGTGGTTTTCCCTATCCCTCCTACTCCCAAGAGGATACTGCAGGTTGTACCTGCGACACCCGGCTGCGGTTCCAGCAGGTTGTGTTGTGGCGGTGGGAAGCACTTGCCTAGGGGCATGTGTGAGGAAGGTCATGGGCTGGGGCCAAACCCACAGATGCTCCTTTAAGCTGCACTTACGCTTAGTGTCTCCCGTTAAACTTCTCACCACTGCCTTTAAATCAAGAAGACAAGTTTTCCTTCAGTTTAACTTCATGTTATATTAAAGGTCTTCTAAGCTTATACCCATTCAGAATAACCTTCCCGCTTCTTTTAGCAATGAAAGTAGGTGGAGTTCTGATAAAAATTTTGGGTTCTCAGAGGTAAGAAGCATTAGAATCCCAGTGACAGAATGAGAGTTGCAGCCTCCTTACAGCTACACTGAGCTTGTATCAGTCAGTGCTCTGCAACGGTGGAAAAGTGCCCCCATACCCCCAGTCCCTGGGTGAGCCTGAGAATCAGAAACACACGGCCACACCAAGCCACCAAAAGCTCAGACGCTGTTCTTTCAAATCAAAATACATCCTTTCACCTAGTTGTCCAACCTGCACGTAATGGCCATTAAGAAGCAATTCAGTGCTTTTTACTAAAGTTAAATAGGAATCAATTGTAATAGTTTCCCCAGTTCATAACACAACCCGAGTAGCAGACGCCTTCCCAACCCTCTCTGAACTTGCCCTTGAGGGGTGAAACTCTAAGACACACTCACTTGCACAGTACAATTAATAAGTCAGTTATGAGTATCAGCTCAGTAAATGTAAAGTGTATGCACTTTATTATTGGTCATAATAGTACAGATTTTAATACGAATAGTCCTGGTGTCTTCTGTCAGGATAGCTGTTCCGGTAGCCAAGTCTGTTCAAGAGCTGTACCTTCACTTGCTGAAATTCACACTTCAGTGGTACTTCCTGTGGCGGTCATGCTCTATCATTCAAAGTAAAGCAAATTAATTTTACTGAAGTCACAAGAAAAAAACACGACACCTGAAATTACAGGAAAGCAAGCACTCTAAAAAAATTCGAGCATATAGTTTGTAAGTATTGTCAGGTCAGACAGGCAACAAGATCTAAGCTTTCATCATCACCAAGAAAATACTGGCTGGCTTAGTAAGTAAGCATTCAAGTTTTCCGTGGCTAAAAGAAGTTTGCTTGCCCGCAGTCTTGGATTCAAGCACCAAAGGTTAGCACAGTCTTTCATTTTATTTCTAAAAGCAGCAGCAGGTTAATTGTTTTTATTGCCCTGAGCAATCTTCCAAGCTGCACTATATGCACTCGGCCATTCTGCCTTTACTTACTCAGGTGACTGTAGCTCCAGATGTAGCTGACAACAACATAACCGGCAAGCAGCATGGAGATCCCGCCGAGCCCCCCTTTCTTGACATTGATATATTTATTGTAGTATCTGTCGTAACCTGTGTGGGAGAAAAGTTTTCGTAACAGCCAGATGAGTTGTGTATTTTTCTGCGTCAGAAAGAAGCAGCCTGGTTTCACAGAACTTCAGGAAATTGTTTCTAATGAAGTATTTGAGGGTCTCAGAAGCAAGTCTGAGAGAAGGCAACGTGTGTTAGTTAAGCAAGGTGAACTCAAGTTAACAGCACTAAGCCTTTAACAAAAAGGGAAAAAAAAGTCATTTATCATTTTTCCCTAAACATTATTCTCACTTTCATGAGCACAAGGTGCTTTGGAATTATCCAGTTCTTTCATACTAGTGTATATACATTATGTACACACTTGATATTTTGTGTTTAAATCTACCTGAATGCCATATCTGTACTTACACCAAAGGGCATCAGTCAAAACTTTTGCCAAGCCATCTATAAAAGCCCTGTGTCCTTTCTTACTATCTTTAGGGATCAAATGTTTTGGTTTGGTTTTTTTTTTTTAATTTACTCATGATGTTGGGAAACCTTAAGATTTTCAGCAAACAGGGTCAGGAGTCAGGTCACCATATTACCTCTTTATACAAGAAGGAATACTGAAAACAAACCTCTGGCGGATAAAGCCCATGCGAGAACCAAATTTACAGGTGGGAGAACAAGATGCTACAGAAGGCTCAGTTCTGGAGAAGCAAAAATCGCCCTGAAGCAGCCCCTGTACTTGCCAGACCCCCCCTGCCCCAGCCAACACCCACTCCGGCAGCCAGAGAGATGCTTATGCGCTGATCTGCCCAGCTCCCTCAGGAGAAGGGATTCACACCCTCCAGGTCTTCATCGGCCGAGGGGGCGCGGAGCTGCTTCCGCAGGGCGGGTCCCCCTCAGCCCCCCTCACCTCTTCGCAGGGCCCCCACGATGCCCCCGGGGGTGAAGTCTCTCATGGCCAGCCAGGTGGGCAGCTGGCCCAGCTTCACGTCCAGCAGCTTCGTGTCCTTGAGGGGAACTGTGGCACAGAGAGAGACACAGCCTGGTCAGAGAGGGAGGAGGGAGGGAGCCGCGGTCACCTTGGCGGCCCGCCGCACTCACCCGGCGCCTGCGCCATCTTGCCGCTGCTGCTCTGCGCCGACGCGGGGGAAGCCGGGAAGGGGCAGGCCGCTGAGGCTCACGGGAGGAAGGTCAGGCGGGAACCCGGATGTTGGGGCGGGTGGCGAAGGATTGGCGCCATGTTGGGCGGGTGGTTCCCTCCCCACGATGGTCCCGCTGAGGCGGTCTTGGCCCCAGAATCGCCCTGTCCGCGTCCCATCTCCTCAGCAGGGGGTCAGTTCCCCAGTGGGGGATGCACACGCTGCTTCAGTTGCCACAGGCACTGCGTGAGGCGTGTGGGGCCCTGCCGGCATGGTGGCCTGACACAGGGCTGGGGGCACCCTCAGGGGTTTTCCCTCCTTGTCCCGCTCCAGCAGGTCTCTTCAGCGGCTGGGTCCCTTTTCAGGGGACACCGGCCCAGCGATGCTGGATGACTTGCGCAGGGTGTCCTCCGTTGCCCCAGGGCCGGCCAGCACTTTGCACCGTCCCCACCGTATGTTGCGGGGTGTCGGGTGCCAGCACTCACCGGCGCTGCAGATTGTGAGAAAATAGCAGAGAGGGAAAAATTCACAAGTCTTCATCAGCATCGTCACAAGACTCGATCAGCAGTCTTTCGGGGGCTGCTGATGTCCCACAAATGAACCTTTTCTAGTGTGTTCTGAAGAAGTTGCAACTCTTAACACTGTAAATGTGCGTTCACAGATAGTATATACTGCACATACATTTAAATTTTTATCATATATTCTCATGGAAGAAGTGAGGGCTTCTCAGACCTCTTCCAGGGGTCACCTGCCCTCTCCTGCAGTCTTCTCAGGTGGCTTCAAGGCAAGAGGAGGAATGTTAGACTGTATCTTTCACAGGGATTAGGTAACAGTTGAATAATGTATCGTGTGGTCCCATTTCAGTGCCCACTCAGGACTTTTCCCTGTGGGATTATGCTGCGTTTTACTACAGCTCCTCTGGAATGATGTCAAAGCCAAAAGGAGAAGCCAGGCCTTGGTATATGGTGGCAGTAAACCTACATAACGGGAAAGGTGGAAGAGGTAATGTGCAGATAGAGACAACTTTTGCCTTCTGCAATAGGAAAGAGCCACAGGGATTTATTTCATGTTCCCAAGCGTCTTTCTGGGGGATATAGTGGACGCAGGCCTCCAGAAGGTCCACCCCGGGCAAGTAAAACACCTGCGGAGGTAGCCATGGTGGGACGGGGTGGGCTATGAGGGAGAGGACTCCAGCAGGTGTCACTCGCATTTAGCAGATGCAGTTGCGGGAAAGATGCTCTCCATTAGCCTGACCTCTAGAGGCTTTCAATCGTTATCATTCGGGTTCATAAAATAGTGTCAGGTTTTGTCGTTGTTTATTGTGCTGAATCTGAAAAGCAAAGTGATACAGCAGTAAACAGGGAGCAGCCATCCACCGCTGTTTCTGACAGGTCAGTCAGGACCCCAGATTTCCTAGCTATTAAAGCTCCATCCCACAGAGGACTGTTAGAACAGATCAGAGGTGATGAAGACTAAATTAAGGATGCTGGAGGGGGCCCACAGGGCTCCTGCATAGGCACTGGGTTACTAATCTCTGCAGCTTTTACTTCTCTTAGGTTGCGGAGTCTTATTCCACATGCCTTCCTCCTGCCCTGGCAGGATTCTTGCATTACATCTGTAGGGTTGGTGTTACCTGGTATTAAATGAGTGGAGGCATGGGACCTCTGTTGTCTCAAGAGATGCGGTACTCTGTAACTCATCTTACTCAGTTGCTGGTCTACATGTCTAGCTTCAGCCTCTGTTTTACTGAAATGAATTTATTGACATTGAATAGTGCTCTCCCGTAACATAAAAATAAAAGCAGAAGGAATAGATTAATACCTGTTTTTTTCTTTTACTTATTAACAGAAAGTAGGATTAGGAAAGTATAGTGTGCCTGATCACTTGAAGAAAGGGTTCCAAATTTAGACCCTGTTAAATGGGTTAAAAAGCCCCTTATTAAATTATTCTTTATTATTGGACTTTACTGGTAACTGTCATCTTATTGCTGAAGTGTCCCCTGATGAACTACTATGTGGCCTTTTTACAGTACTTGCATAAAAGCATGCTTCAAACTTACTTCCCTCATTCTTGCAAGGCAACTTATTTTTTTAAAAAGGATTACTCATGCAAGACAGATTAATTTACCTTCAGGAGAAAAAAGCCAATGGCAGGGACCTCGTTTTAAGGAGTTCCCTGCAGAGCAGAAGAACACAGAGTTGCTCAGACTCCTTATAGCAAGGTCTGGGGAAATTTGGTTTGTTAGGGTGGGAATGGAAGTCCATAACGAGGATACATCTCCAATGCAATTAGAGACAGCAGTGACCTAAACCTTGGCCTGAACTGCCCGCTCTGGTAGAGTAAAAGAGGAGTAGTGCTGTTGTCTTTATGCCATCTTAATTCTGAACCAGGCAGGAAGAGTTAAATCGTACAGATGTGCAGGAGGTTTTGCAGCAGGTTTCCTCCCTTTGACCCGTGTTGCTGGCCAAAATTCAGGGTCTTGTTGGTTGATCCAGATGGGTGGAGGAGTGATGAAGAAAGGTATTTCTGATGTATTTCTGCTTGCTTACAAGAATGCTCACAGCCCTTTTTCCTGAACACAGGAAAAATTGCGCAGTTGAGAGCCAGTTTCCTTGCTCCAGACCTGTTCCAGGCAGCAATGTGACCCCAAATCCCTCTGTTTCTTGTATTCAGTCCAGGTTTTATATCAATGGTTGTTCAGGCTCTTTGAAGTTTCTGTTCCCTGCCTGTTTCAATATGCTGCCTTTCTGTCTCCGCCTCCACCTGAACTATATTGTCCATCCACACATAACCTTCTTTCCTTTTAATATCCTACCAAAAATTGTCCTCCCAGAGCCTTCAGGTATTTGAGCAGTCTTTCATTGAGGGTGGAAATAGACTTAATGTCTCCCTCAGCTGCCCTAAATAAAGGAATGCAGTTAAACCTACCAGTTTCAAGAAGGTTTAACCCAACCTATAAAAATAAAAGCCTAATGGAGTGTTGCCCTGAGGTTTTCATCTTACCGAAGACCCCTCTAGAAAATGCTGTGAAGTTTATAAGTAATGGCATAGAAATAATAGGGAGTGCATCATTCAAAAAACCCAGAGTATTTTGCAAAAGACGTCAATAGATATGAAAGAGGTTTCCTTTTTCTGGTAGCAACCGTAACACATAATATTGCAGCTTTCAGTCCAAAAATTCAGCTATGGCCTGAAAAGTTAAGTAACACTTTTCATTAAAGTTGATGAAAAGGAGAAATAGAAAGCATAACACAGCTTCCCTCAGACTGTAAGTTAAGAGGCTGGGATCATTTTTTCTGTTCTGTGTGCCACCCTTTGAATACTCAGGGACTCACCGGGGCCTGATGGTCAGTGACTCTATAGTAATATGCAGACAAAGTGTCAATAGGTGTGTAAAGTAGCACAGAGTGGCCTTCAAGAAGGTCAGGAGACGAGGATTTACCTAACTGATCCTGTGCCCACTGAAACTGATGACAAAGCACCCAGTGCTTTTAATAAAGGATCAAACCTACACAAGTGGGCAGATACAGTTCCGAAACATGCAGTTTGGCATAGGATGCTTCTTGGCTCCTAAACACTTATTCCAGTTTGATGTCTTCCCACCAGCACAGGTTAAGCGGCTGCAGCCATGCAGGAGAAAGAGAAATCATGGGCTACCAGCACTTCCAGAAGCTCAATGGAGAGACACATGTTTTATCAACCAGTGATTTGGAGAAAAGTTATGGTCCTAGGTAGCTTGATACAGTCTGTTGTTTTTTAATTGTACGAACAGTTTGATGTGGTGAGAGCAGGGCAGCTGCTCAGCGTAGGTCTCAACCTCGTTCATCTAAAATTGTGCTTACAGTGGAAACCAGACTCCCGAGTTGAATAGGATGAGAAGGAGGTGTGGAATTTGGAATCTCCTCCAAGGCCAGATTTCCTCAGGAAAACGGTGAATTGCCTTGCATAGATAACAATACCTAGGGATTGACCCAGCAAAAGCAGTGAGAGAATTAACCTATGATTGTAAGGGCATTGCTTGCTCTGTGTTATTACAGAGCCATTTTCCTTAGACAACCTCAAAACACTTTACAAAGGAGATCGCTTACCAATGATTAATAGTTTTGCATATACATAGTTCTTTTCGCCTTCACAGCACTTGAGTATCCATGCATCTTCATGCTTCTCTGATAAAATGTGTAAGTCAATGTTATGATTATCTTTTCAAGTGGAGAAATTTGAGCCCTGTGTTTAGGACTGCGGAGGGGGAATTCCTCCCTCCTCCTTTGGTCCCATCTTGCTGGCCTTTGCTTGTATCTAGTGTCAGTTGCACAAGTACCTTATTTTGTAGGTCTTTGATCAGCCTGCTGGTTAGCTAAATATATACCTGTGGGGAGATAATTACATGCTATCAGTAGTAAAGTGTAGTAAAATAATTTACGTTAATTAAAACACTTGCAAAACCAAAGCAGGAATTTTCACTAAGATAAGTCTGCTGCAGCAACAGCTGTATCCAAGACTGCCTGCTTCCCATAGACAAACATGCAAATAAAACCAGGGACCAGTGAAAAACAGTTTCTTCATGCTAAAAAGCAAAAAGACATGTACCCACTGGGAAAGCCATGGTGGTACCAATCCAAAAAGGCAGGGCTGAACACATCTTCCATCTGTGCAAGCAGATCTGTCTTTGTGAGCATAGGGAAGATTGGTGTGATGAATCCCATCTTATCACTGTGTCTGGGGAAGGGTGAGTGGCCCAGCAGGAGGGTTGTACAAATGGGCCTCATATTGCTGGGGGAGGATTTGGAGACTAATTGGTGTGACAGAGGCTTAAAAAATTCACCTTGTTACCATCTTTGAATCCGCTGTCGGTTCTTCCAGCACAATCCCAGTACTTTTCCTCTCTTCCCACATTTACGTCTGATGAGGATAGCACTTTTAGAGCCTTGCATGGAAATTGCCTGTCTGACCTTCTCAGCTGAAGCAGTCGATGGCTATTCTCCCTCTGCTACCTTGTATCTTGGAAGAAGCTCAGTTGCTGATGTGAGTCTTACTCAGACCAAAGGCACCAGTGGGTTTGGGATGATACCACTTCCACAGCCCTGTGGAGGTGCCCTTTGATGTTGCTTCCTGCAGATCTCAGACCACAGCTGGTCTCCAGTTCAACCCAGTTCATCTCCCCATTGAGCGCTTCTGGGACGGCTTGTATCCCAGGGTTTCTTTTTCTTCCTGAAGACTGCAGTTGCTTAACCTGTAATAGCAAGAAGACATCAAATTGAAGTGCTTAGGAGCCAAGAAGCGCTACTGTTTCATTTAGACCTCATTTTTTTACCACTAGCTGAGCTAAGCACCTTCTTAGAAGATACAAAGGAATCAGGAGATTTGTAGGGCTGCAATGGAAGAGCCACAACTCAGCCCCCACCAGCAAATTGTCTCTTGCTACCTATGTAGCCCAGGCCTTCCAGTTTGGTGATTGCACACCTGGAAAGTTAGACTGTGCCTCTTTCTCCCATCAATAGATGCAGTCACCGGTACAGGGTTCACAGCTGTGTTTGATTAGTTGGTGAGTGAGTTGGTAAGATACCTGCTCCTCCATCTGTTCTCCCTTTCCTCAGTGCTTCTCTGTGGTGCAGAGTGGATGCACCTGTGTTTCTTTGCACCATTCTCCCCCCTACATATCTTTGTGTTTTTGTTGTCATACTTCACTCACAAATGAGCGATGCTTTGCACCCCCTCCCCAACTTGCACCAGATCAAATTCTAGCTTTTTGCAAGTTAGTGAAAGTGGCATAACAGATCTGTCTAATCAGGCTTGCCCAGTGGCCATGTTATCCTATATGCTGGGCAAGAAAGGAGCTTAAAGCCAGGGTGAGAGAGAGATTCATCTCTAAAGATCAGCTAAGAGTCGGGTGGGATTTCAGCCATGCGACTCTGACATTCAAGCAGGGCACATGGGCACCCCCCTTCACTTTCCTGCTCTGCAGCAGGGACCGGGAGGGACCGCAGGGGGCTGGGACAGGGGAGCCAAGCTGAAGCAGGAAGTATTCATATGTATTTCATTTCAGGGTGACCTTTAACAGGTGTGGATTTACTGATGGGGAGGGGAGAGGGAAGTAAGCAAGGGATTAAGGGGACTTTACCCTCCCTCCACTTTAAGCACCAGCTTGCACAGCATTCCAGTACTGTGAGATGCAATTTGTGGCTGTATGGTCTTATATCTTCTGCCTCCCTCAGTTCTGGTCAGGGTTGTGGCTGCCCCTGATCTTTATCACTGCTGGGGATTCGATAGATGGAATATTGTACTGCCAGGTGCCTCAGATATACACGTGGCGTGTGAGGTGGGGGAGAAAAATCACCCTCTTATCTACAAGAATGGGGATTTAACCTATAGTGGAAGTGCACAGATCAGGCAAGCATAAGGTGTGTGGTACCTTCCCTGGGTGACTTTGCCCGGAGATCTCTTCTTGTTCTAGTGCTGCTGCATGCTGTTGAACAGCTGCTTTCCTCTAACCCAGTGTCTGCTGCAGTTCGGTGATGGATTAAGGCAACTCTCCATTTTCTTTATCCCTCTCCGAGGGGAGTTGTAAAGTTTAATTAATTAAATTTTGTAAAACACGATGAGATTCTTGGATGATAAATGCTACACAAATGTAGAGTATTTTTTAACGAGCACTGTATGACGGCTGCAACAAAATGCTTGTTTAATCAAACCTATCTGAGCTGAAAAAAATCCTTGCCCTGCTGCTATCAAACAGAAATGTTGCCAAGCACTCTGTCTTTCATGGGCTATTTGATCTGAGGGTTCCAAGGCATTTTTTGAAACTTTAATGAAATAAAAAGGCAAGGAGTATATGTATATATCTGTATTTTATAGATCTTTCCTCTGATGTATGCAGTTTAGATTATATAACAATACCACTTAGCAATAGGGAAGGGAAAGATCAGTTGACAGTGTGGCTAGGTGTCATGGCTCTGTGGCAGGGGTATGTATACCTGCTCTAGTTTTGCCTGGCCATGCCAGGCACCCGAGTTCCAGCACCATATATTTTATGTTTTATATGTTTCCCACAGCTGTGGGTATGTGAAATCAGGCTGGCTGCAGCTTCTCTGGTATGCCCTCCTCAGCAGATGAGGTTAAAATGAAGTCTGAGAATGTCTGTCTTTATTGTACGCTGCAATGTAAGCCTACCTGCAGAACTAAAGGTAGTTTCCATAATGAAAACTGCAGCTTGCTGTAATTGCAAGCAGAGTGCCATTTCTTTTGCTGGAAGTCAGTCAGGAAAAAAGAGAGTAATTTCTTGAGCTAAAAGACTTGCCTTGGGCTACTCAGTGGCTAGAACTTCAGCCTTACACTTCCTCCAGAAAGCTGCTTCTGCTGTTACTGGAATGCTAAAACGTCAGATCACAGGAGAATAGAGGAGAGATATGACTTGAAGAAGCACTTAAAGCAGAGCCTGGAAGAAGCAGTCTATAGATTTCCATCCAGCAATGACACAGCCCAGTCCTACCCAGCTGCTGGGATCCAGGGATGCTCTCAGCAGAGGCTACTATGGTTTCTGGCACTGGTGGTGTGGGATTGAAACGGTGGCAGCAATCAGTCAGAGTCCCCTGTACTTCATCTGCACTACCATTTCCTTAAAGCTGTTGCTTTGCAAAATTTGCCTTTTCTGGACTTTTGTAATCTCTGCTTCTTTTGGTCAGCTGGAGTTTTCCTTAAGGGGAGAAGAAGAGGAGGAGAATGGCCTCTGTGCAGATAGATATTGGCTGGCTGTGCCAGGAAGGAAAAAGAAGATACAAGAAATGAGCTGTTGAACCCATGGTGATATGAGAGGGATGAGTGAGACATTTTAGGGAATAACCAACCAATCAACCAATCTCACAAGCAATTTGTCTTTCCTTATTGTAAGGCAACACCATAGTGAGAGAAATGTAGAGCCATTCTTCAGAAGATTTATTGCCCTGTAACATCTGCGTGAGAAAACTCTGAGTGCTGAGTAGAGCAGGAAATTGGAACTAGATTGCAGAACCTGCAATTCAACAAAGTTCTTGGACCTTCTGTGGAAAGAGAGTGTTGGAGTTTCAAAGCTGGCTCTAGCTTTTAAGGCTTTCTCAGTCCTGGGAGAAGAACCAGTGTAGGTTTGGTTAGAGCTGATGGAAGATTTGTCATTTACTGGCCTAGATAATAAGAGCGTCCCAGAGCTCTGCTTTAACCAGTACAGAGGAAAATACCTCCCAGTGCTGGGATGGATCTAACTGTGCCTAAGAGTAGTGAACCAAATGCACTTACAGGAGCTGTTGGAGTTTACAGGACCTCTGACAAGAGAGGGGTGCCTATGTTTCCTGCCTGTGAACATATCTTTACATCCCTCTGTATGTACAGCATTTTCTCAGAAACCAGCCTCAGGGACAATTATACATTAATAGCTACTTCTTTCAGAAGCAGCCAGCCCTGCTCCTGAGAAACAGCTATTTTCAGGCAGTCTTGTTCCTGAGGAACTGCTATTTTTAGTGAGTTCTATTTCGGAGGCAAAAAAAGGAAGAAGAAGCCATTTCTGTATCCCTCCACCATGGCCCAGACCCACTGGCTGTGGTTGACTTGCATTCTGCAATAAACATTTCCTCTTTACATCTCAGTAACCTGAAGAAAGTGGTTCTCTAGCCATTACAGAAAGCAGCAATCTGAGCTGGGGCTCATTATGCAGGGAGAGCTTGTGGGAGGCAAAGCCATGCTCACATACTATAGATTCCATTAGAACGAGCAGGGAGATGTAATGGGGCTCTCCTGGGAGATGCAGGACTTTTAGATACCTAATTTGGAAGTCCGTTCTGGTATCCATTTTCAACGTCCCAAGAGTAATGATTAATCCTGTACTCCAGGTTTCTCTGAATCAGTTTGTAGCTGTAGTAAATATGGGCTGAACATGATAACGTCATTGATGCTATGGGTAAATGACTTGAGGCAAGAGAAGCTCAGGTTCTGTGGCCATTAACTCACTGTGCACAGTCATCTGGCAGCGATTTCGGCTCAGGAATCTGCAGCTGAGATAAAAGAGGCTCCGTCAGAGCTGAAGAATGTGGTGTTTTGCAATATAAGTATCCAACATGCTGAAGGCCCCATAAACGCACCCCAGCAATGCTGTGTTCTCATCCCTGCAGCATCCCAACAGCACGGACCTGGAGATCTTCTGAATGTTCTTGTGGCCATGGCCTTTCAAGGGGCATTTGGTAGATGCAACCACATGAAAATTCCAGTAATATCTTTTTGTTATTCACAGATTTAATGCAACTACTGGTGTCCTGACACAAGGGTGAAGTGATTCTCACCATGCTGAAACTGACCTGAATTTCAGCAGAGCCTGTGCAAAGTTCATCTCAGGTGTGTTATGATCTTCTCCCTACAGCTACTTCTGCCTCTGATAGGTGTGTGGCTGAAGGTAACAGGTTTGGATAAAAGAACATACACTGGAACCATGTCTTGGCAGGTTTGTGTATACAAGTAGGTCTTTCCTTGGTAGGGTGTTCTTATCTGGGTTCAAAAGAATCAGCAGCTTTAATCTTTGAACAGGGTCACAGCAGTATGGAAAAAAAAAAAAGCCACCCATCCTTGCTCCAGCACCATTTGCTCAGGGGCTGCTCTCTAAAGACTCTGGTGTGTGTGTGTGGTCTGAAGGTCACTCTTTCACAGAGAGAGGCTCTTCTTTCCTGTCTGAGTGAGAAGGGGAGGCTGTTAGCAGTTCAGCATCGTAAGCAGTTTCCCTCTGCTCTTGTGCAGGCAATACTGATGAACTTGGTCTCTAAGAGAAGATTATTTATCTTGTTTTTAACCTTCTGCAAGAGAGGAACCTGGTTGTGTTTGTCCTGCAAGACCAGGTACTCCCCCCACCCCTCTTTTTAAAAAATATTCCTCGTATCTCCCATCTCCAGGAAAAGTCATCATCTCTGGACAGTTTCTTGAAACCCAGTTGCCTTTGTATTCTGGTCATAAGCAGAGCATTGTTCAAAGTGCGAGTGAGTCGTGGCTGCTTTTATCACAACGAGAGCCCATTATTGGCACTTTTCCCTTTTTACTGCTTCACTAGAGAAAGTCAGACGAAAAATGGGACAGAAATCTAGGAAATGAAGGGTAATTTACAGTTCACAAAGGAGCAGTAAAAATTAATTAGCTGTCTGAGGATCCATTCCGACCTGGGCCATGGAGTTTGTGCCAGCTCTTTGCATTGCATAAACTGTCTGTGCTGTGCTAGGCTGCTGAGATCAGGCTTGTGCTGTGAAATTAAGGCTCTTTGCTGAGGTAGAAGTCCTTTGGGGCATGCAAAATGTGTATGCACACCTAATTTGGTGTGCCAAAGAGTCATGATGGTGCATATAACTCAGGTCATTACATGCTCAGCTGGCTACTTATGACGTTCACTATTAGTTGTCACAGTAACTGCTCATGTAAATTACGGATGCAGTTATCCACATAATTTAACACTGAGCTCCTTTGAAAATCCAGGCCCAATTCCTCCTTCTTTTCCATGTTGGTGTCTGCATGAATGAAACACACTTTACACACCATATCCATATGGTCCAATTCCAAAAGGGGACAGAGCCCCAGAGGGACCGGAGAGGTGACAAGACACTGGCCCAGCTGGGCTATGGGCCAGTTTGCTCCTGCTGTGGGATGCGGGAACTGAGCAACTCGAGCATCTTGCCAATCATGTTGCCAGCCCTCCAGTCAAGCCTGAGATCCCCACCTGGAAAAAGAACTTCACAAATCAGAAATGTCCTAAATTGGATCCTTTTTTGGTGCATAATTTTCAAAACTGTAATTTCCATTTGAGAACTATTTGTCCTGATCCTGAGCGTCAGCTGAACTCATTTTTTTTTCCCTGTAGTTTAATTTAGGCAGCAGATGCCATCAGAATGTTAATGCCTTCTTAATTCTCACCTACATGCTTTTATTCTTATTAATTTGTTATCTAGGGCTTTAATATTCTATTTTTTTCCTACTTTGATCAGTTGAAATAATTTGATGGCAGCATTTCAACGGTGCTTGCAATGGGAAAGTGTGTAATGGTGCATCACCAATGTATGTTGCTGTGTATCCTGCAGCGTGCTCAGCTGTTGTACTGTGCGAGCATGAATCATGTGATGTTTTTAGGTGATTATAGATGAGGCCTTACTTATCCCCGCTGTGAATAACTAGAGAGGGAATGAGCTTTAAGGACCATTTCCCTGGTTCAGGATTTCGCCCAGTGCAATCTAAGGGTTGGCAATCCAGGAGTGTGATCCTAGCCCGTGGGAGTGTAACTGAGCTTGCACTCAACGTGCTTGGACAGCTGCTCAGCCACAGAGGCTGTTTTCAGTCAGCACCCTCAAACCGTTGGTGCGGGGCAGCGATGGAGGTGTACCCACGGGACTCCCTGTTCTCAGCTCAGCGATGGCGCTTCCTAAATGAGAGCCGTGGGGAGTGGGGCAGGGACCTTTCCCAGCTGGGGTGCAGTGCTGGAGGATGTCCCCTTCCCAGGACCAGAGGGCAGCAGGAGCTCTTTGCTGAGAAGTGAGGGTGGATGGGTTCATTGCTGCTCCCCAGACGATACCAGATGCCACTGCACAGGAGTGTCTCTGTTGCCTGGGTGCAGCAGGTTTGACTTCTGAGACAGGTGTAGTGAATGATACCTAGGAAAGGATGTTTCAAGCTAGCTAGAAGTAACAAAAACTAAAGTTAAGGAGGGCCAGAGAAAATGAATGGTTTTACTAATTTAATCAAAACTCTTCTGCTTAAAGGAAAAGGAAGAAAAATACCCAAGTCCCAGACAGTTTCTGTCAGTGTGGTTCACTCTCTCCTGGCAGCAGAGAGAGGGGACACCTTGCCAAACTTTACTGGCTACTTTGGTAGAACTTCAACAAGCAAAGGAGCCCTTTTGCCCAGGAGAGGATGGGAATGACCTGAATCCACCTACCAGGAGGTAAATAAGTAGAGTGAGAGGGGAACTATTTGACCCTTATGTTGTGACAAAACTCCGCTCTTAATGCGCTCACACATAGGTTTGGAGTAGGCAGCTGGGAGGTTATTTTATCACAACTGAAAGATATAAGATGAGATTTTCTAGAGAGACTCTCCCCATTGTGAGAGAAAAGACAGAAGAGAAGGAAAGGGATGAGGATGAATCAACATTTTACTATGTTACTTCTCAAGCCCAGTTTCCACAATGGGCTCCAACATGTGCATACTTAGTGCTCTAAATTGGGTTTACCTACCCTTAAACTATTCAGTTTGTCCTAGCAAATACAAGTCTGTGGGCTTGAAAATACACCTTTTCCTAATGCGACTGGCTCAATTTTGGGGGACTCTAATTCAGGAATAAGGGTGTGACTCTCTGTGTTCTTGTTATTGCTTGTTATTTAGGGGATGGAATATGTCTTGGGTTGTCCCCAGACTTTCTGGGAAAAGCACGGGACCAGGTTCCATTTTATCCCTTCAGTACTATCTGCAGATACCAGAGGGTTGGAGCAAACATCTCTTTTCACTGGATCCTACCTACAGGATGAGGCGTGCAGAAAGTTGCAAAGTCACGCAGTCGGCTTTTAATAGGATTGCAAAGAAATTTTTGAAGGTGAGGTTTGTGTTCAAGTGAGCAACGGCCTGAATTTGCACTCCCAAACATGTCTGAGTAAAGTCCCCATCCAGATGTGCCCTGTTATGAATAACTGGCTAGTCTCTGTGGGTTTTCACACAGGATCTGTGCTCCAAGCCAGGCAAACACTAGCCAGTACAGTGTGCTCAGAAGTGCTGATTGTGTTCTTTGCAGCACAGTGACTCCAGATCAGAACTTGCTCATGTCCGGGCAGCCTGACGGGTGACTGAAATGTTAACAAGCTTGTGAAAGAAAATCTATTGCCTTCAGACCAAAGACTACAATAAGGCAGGGGCCTGGGTAACAGCTGTATCCAGCAGTTTGGTGGGAAAAATCCGAGTAGGGTGAAACTGTGGCTCTCATTTGGGCAGATGTAGTCCATCTGCTGATGGGATCAGGGATGGGACAGCATCCTCTGGAAAGCTGGGATTAAGATACACAAGCGGTGCATGCAAATTAGGCATCAGATTATGCACATGCGAACCATGACAGTTTTCTGGTATTTTGGTTGGCTTCCAAGTTCAGATTTGGAGTCCTTTATTTCTGGTGCTTGAAGGCAGCAGCTGATGTGCTGTGCCTCAAAAGATGCTTTTGCCCTTGACGTCCGGATTCCAGCGTGACCCGGTGCAATGACAGTCACACACTCAGCACAAGCTGTCCCCCCTCCCTCCGTAGTTCCCTCCACAGGAAAGTGGATCCTTTTGCAAACCAGTCCCGGCTTGGACAGAGATGCCAGAGGAAAAAGTTTCAGAGGCCAGGTCCTTCCACAGGCTTTGCCCTGTCCATCACCCTTGAAACTCAGTCCCATTAGGAGACGATAGCTTTCTGGCTGATGCGAACTGCTGCATGACACATCGGATATTGTGTATAGGACTTGAAGAGGTCGATGAGAGCTATCTGAATCATTCATTACCTGGTGAAGTAGGTGAGTGACTGCTATTGTCCTTATCCTTTTAGAGAAGTATGCTCAAGCACAAAAAGGTTGAGAGCTTTAGTGAAGGTCCCTAAAGGAGGAAGCATAAGAACTCAGAAATAGTGCTTGGTTCCATGCTCAGACAATTATTCTTCACTTTCTCTCTGAAAATCATGTACTAAGGATTAGTGTTATTGTGGTTGGTCAGTTTATGCCGTAGAAACACCATAATGTGAAGTTAGTCTTTTCTGCTAATTTTTAGCAGTCCATGAATCAATTCCTGTTCACCAAACAGTTCCCGCTATGTCTCCATGATAAGCTTTCTCTCTTGGTAGGTGTTCTGTCTGCTTGGTTGGTCTTTCGGTTCACATGGCGGTTTTCCTGATTCTTGTTCTGAGGAATGAGGCTGTTTCTAAAAACAAGGAGATCCTAAATGTTAGATTGCTGCTAACATTCCCTGGGGCTGTGTGGAAGGATTCATTCCTTAGGCTTCCTGAATGGTTTCTTTGGTTCTCAGCAGCTCCCGTGCCATTCACAAACAATGTTATTTGTGTCGTTATTGCAACCAGACGTTGACTTGCGCACCAGTGGTGCTAGGTGCTATACAAACACAGGGCAACTGGGTGGTCCTTGTCCTAAGGAACTTATGAGATCAAGGTTTGCAGTGTGCTGCAGGTCAGATCTGTCTTTATCCTTCCAGCTCTAGTGCAATTGTGAGCGGTAAATAATAGAAAGGAGTGGGAAGAAGGTCTTCTGCCTGAGATGTGTGTCTGAGGTAGTTCCAGGATAGTGGGGAATAGAGAAATTCATATGTATACACTGGTAAGTATGTATAAATGAGGGACTTGAAGAGACCTTCTATCTATTTGGGAACAACTAGAATTCCTGCTAAATAAGACTCAGCAATTCATGTGGCAACTAGGGTGGTCTTGATTTTTAACCAATAAAAGAACCAGCCTCTTGATCCCTGGCTTTTTTGCAGCATCTGTTTCTTTCTTTTTCTTTTTCCTTTTCCCAGCCAAATGCTCAAACATACCCAGAAAAGCCTGTTCTCTTCCCAGCTGGCTGCATCTCTGTGGAGAGAGCCTGTGGCCCTCTCCCATTTCAGGCCTGTTTGACCTTGCCTTGTAACCAGATGTTTTACTGGAGAGCTTACACTTGGGAGAGCCTGGGTTGCATTCAGCTGCTGGTGAACTCTCTGCCTCAGTCAAGCGGCTGTAAACAAAACCAGCCCAAGAAAAACAAAACCTTTTCTAAACTGAGTTGGCCAAGGACAGGACTGAATCCAGAGATGCAGATGGCTGTTAGCATGTCGGTGAGGCTGCAGAGAGAAGCTCATCTGCCATCCCTGATCTTCAAAGATGGATTTCACTTAGCTGAGGGTTCATAACTGTTTTTCCCCTGGTTTCCAGGCTTTGGAGATACATGACACAGAGACCCCTTCCAATGCTGCCCATGGTGCATCATAACTGTTTGCAGCTGTCCATGCATTTGAGTGAGTTTCTGGCCAAGAGTATTTAGAAAGTGGTGGCTTGCTGGCCTGAAAGTCTCAGAAGAAGGAGTCACAAGAACACCATAGCAAAATGATTAGACAGGTACATCCTTTCTTTTGAGAGACACGTCACATGCCTGTTGAGATTATTCACCCGGCGCAGGCTTTCTGCAGGAACAGTCCTGTCTTCCACACTTGATCAGGAGAAGCTTTGAGCAATGTCTTCTGGGGTTAAAACTATAGTAGGAGTTTAGATTGTCAGAACATTGTTCTTCAGTTTGGGAAGTGGCCAACTCTCAGAGTTCCCATTTTGCACAAGACACAAGATCATTAGCTTAGATGTGGTGAGAGCCTCACTTGCAAGATGGCGTCTAGAACAACATGGGGTCTCATCCTGTAGTGACAAGTTACAGGAGTTGGAGGATGCTGCCCCAGGCTCTTCCAGCTTGGTTTGGACCTGGAGTTCCGATCTGAGAAGGCTTTTTTCATTTGAGTTGTGATTGGCCAGGTTAGAAGGCAGAGGAGCTGTGCAAACAGCAAGATTTGCTCCATCGTCTCTGAATAGAATCAGTTCTTGAGCCAGAACCATTCTCTGGTGAAAGGGTGTATTATGCTGAGTTGAGATCGCTGGGAGAGGGATTGCTTGGCACACTGATCACTGCCGTACCAGGAAGGATGGAGGCCTGTGACTGAGCACTGTACACACAGAATCATGTTGATATCCACATCATCTCCTCCTCAAGGGCCAGGCTTGCCTGTCCCCAAACATCTGCTACCACTCAGCAGACATCCACCACTGTGTTGAGATATTTATCCATATTCGGTATGCCCTCAGAAGGAAATGTGCCCTCTCCTGCTCCTACATGTGTACCAGCTCCACTTTCTACAACCAAGTACCAGCTTGCCATAGGAAATGTCGGGGTGACCTGGCTACAGCCCATGGCCACTTTCTCCTCTCATCCATCTCTGGCTCCATAAATCATTTCTAATAATCAGAGTGCTCTTAATGCAGCAGTTCTAATGTGGGCTGGATCTGTTTAACCTAATCTGAGTATTAAAGCTGGTCACAGTGATATCTGAGCACCTGTGACTTCCTCAGACCAGCTAGAATTTAGGACTGCGAAGCCAATGGCTTTTCCTGTTCATGCTGTACTGACACATCCCTCCTGGGGTGATTAATACCTTCCAGAGATGGCATTAGGGTCAGTTACACCAAGGTAAGGAAGACATGAATGGGGCCCTAGGGCAGATATTCCTTTCACATTCCCAAATGAAAAAATTTTCACACTTTCCAGACCTTGGCTTCAGCATCTCAGGGGACATTCTTCTTTTGTAAGAAGCTCTGGGGGTGGCATTGCTCAGCCAACTGGGCACAAGGAGAAAGCTGGAAAGAGGAAGGGATCTAATAACACTATTTTGCCCTCTGTGCTTAGATCGACACTTCACTCTGTTTTTAACATCCGCTTCACCATTCCTGCTGTCCAATATCCCACTATGGCCCCAGCAAGAGCTATTTTAATCCCTCATCATTCATCAGGAGGCCCTTTCCTGTTCCCTTTCTATCTGCTCCCACATGCATGTATGTACATCTCTCCACCAAGAAATCCCCCGTGCTAGCTGTTGTCGGAAAGGTCACCCAGGGATATTCACAAACAGCAGGTGTAAAATTAACAACTGGTGCGATTCCAATCATCTGGCAGGAAGGAAAACATTGGACAATAGGTAGAGCCAGGGTAAAGTTTCCAGCTGAAGGCTCATTGCCTGATATAGGGTGGCAGATTGGTGGGCTGGGAACTCTCCTAAGAATGTGAAACCGATAGGGTATTAGCAGGCCCTCTCTGCCCCTCCAACACAATTGTTTTCAGCTTGCTCAAAAATATTTGGAAATGTTACCGAGCAGGACGTGTGGGCGAGAAGGCATCCTCCAGCCAATCAGCCGAGTAGATTTCAGCCCTCCCCTTGAATTTCAAGCTTTTGTTTTCCCTGATGGAAGGGAAGGTGAATCCTCCATGATTAATTTAGGGATCTTAAAGCATTTTGGATAAGTTCCTGCAGCACACTAACAAGTGGTGCTCTCAAGGATTATGGAAATTGTGGAGAGATGGCAAGGTAGATGGGAGGATATATGATGGATACAGATTCTGACCCCTCATCATTTTTGTTAGTGGGACTGATTTTAGCTGCATGAAACAATGTGAGTATTGCTTGATAATGGCATCTTGATGGTATAAGTCTTTTGGAGGTAGGAATGGTAGATCCTGTTAGACCTTGACTAGTGTCAGCAACCAGAATGGTGGCTTGAGTCTATGAGCACAGGAGTAAGATTTACTCTATAATTCAGGCTGTGGATGTACCCAAGGATAGTTGGCAGCACTGAACACAGTGAAGACAATGGAGAATGGAAAAGGTTGTCAAAAAGTTAGGTTTAAACCATGGTGAGCTGAGTTATTGTGTAAGTATTAGAGTGCAGTAGCTGCTCCCAGCATGGAGAAGGAGTTTTGCCAGAGGTTTTAACTAACACACAGCCTTTCCTCTGCTAGAGTTCAAACACCAAAGTCTCACCTCTATGAAGTAAGAGTAAACGTATGGGGATTGCTGCACCTCAAGAGTGGTACATCAGTGCTTACAGCTATCTGGCTTCTTTAGTCGCTTCTGCCCTTCTCCTTCCCCACACTCAAAGCTGTCAGTTAGTGTGATGTGACACCAGGTGTCCTTTGGCAAAATGCTACCACACCACAACTAGAACTTGTAGGCTTCTTTCCATCTTCTGTTTAAACAGGTTTTGTACAAGCTCCATCCATCATAATACAATTAGTGCTGAAAAAGTGCTTGTGTGGGTCTCTGAGCCTACGTAGAGATCCCATTGCTCTCGCTTAGCAGGGATCTCACACATGGACTGTGCTGACAAAGGATGCCTGGGCTGAGAGGAGGTCTGATAACGCAGTGTAACCCTCACATAAGTTGTCAGCAGCACTGCCATCGCCAACGAGAGCAAGGGGGAGGACTGAAATTCTCCCGTTCAATTGGGCGAATTTGACACCTTCTCGTTCTTGTGTCCTCGTGGCTCAGCCACTTGACATTTCTAAACATTCTCAAGCAAGTTCACTGGAAAACTATCCCATGTCAGGAGCTGCTGATGTCAAGGCTAATAACAGTCCTGGGGTCAAAACCTTCTGATCCTTCAGGCAAGGACCTCAAGATTTGGCTTCAAGTCAATAACGAGGTCTGTCACGTCGACGATGACTTATTATGAATTCCAGCGCAAGCCCTTCGCAAACAAAGTGCATTCGTTTGGTTTTCCATGCAGGAAAAGGATAGCAGTTTCCACAGGCGGTTTTTCTCTTCCTTGCATGGAGCAGTGAGCAAAACCGGTGAGCTCAGAATGGGCAATGGCAGCTCGCCTTAGAGCAGGAGACAGGAACAGTGATAACTCTTTATCTGGGGAATTCTTCTCTTCCCCTCTGGAATGGTGCAAGCTGATGGTTTTCATCTCTAGAGATGCTGGTTTGTTTTTTTTTTTCTGTGTTCCCTTCCATCATTTGGATGTTAACAATACCTCTTGGCTGCCTTTGTTAATGTTACAATGGACCTCAAAAAGAGGGAGCAAACCATATCGGGAAATGCACGGCTGGATGTCAGGGAAGGAGATAGCAGGGATCTTACTGGCTCACACTTGTGCTGCAGTGAAAGCAGGAATTGTAGGGTGACATTCACTTTGCTATTACATTATAATCCCAACAGCGTGTTGAGAATGATGCCACTGGAATGGTGTCCAAAATGATAATTATAACCACTTCGTATTTTTAATTTTCTCTTAATAAGGGAAACAGTGGTCATCATCCTAACAATAATGATTCTGCTCTGCCCTTCCAGATGTCAGAACTTTATAAAGCATGGATTAACAAACACTGATGTTTCTCTACAGGCCTTTCTTCTGAACTGAAATCCCCTGTGCAGCTCAGCCCAGCCAGACACACACATCAGCAGGTACAAACCAGGGTGCTACAGAAAATGCTGTGCCTGCTTTTCTGTTGGCCTCATTTTACAAGGGAGTGTTTGAATCATGGAGAAATAAGGTAACTTGCTCCATGTCCCTTGGTGAGTCAGTGGTAGAGAACAGATTCAGCTGTTCACATCTCCCCATTTTTCTCTGTCAAATGGCCTGTTTGCTATTTTTTAGAAGCCATTTGACATGAGGTTCCTAAATATGTAAGCTGATGTTCAGAACTGCTGAGTCCTCACTAGTTCCCCTCCAGGCAGTACCTAAACAAGATATCTGTGGGGAAAGCTGTCTTGTCTTGAGTATCAGCAACTGCTAATGGTTATTCCTCTTTATACACATTGCAGATGGACCCCAGCTCTGCTCACCTATCCAATCTGATGCATGCAGAACCAGCACAAAACAAGGAGGACCACAGCAGATAGCCCTGGTTTCCTGAACTGCTGTTAACAACAACGTGATTATTTCACCCATCCCTCCTAAACACCAACCTGATTATAGGAAGTCATTTGGCTGAGAGAGTTTCAACTATGGTTGTCAAAAGTCTTAGCAAAGGGAGCGTTGGTCCACGTGGCTTGGCTGAGTGATGGTTTGCTTCCGAACAGCTCTTGACTCCAGAGAGAGTGGGTTTCTCATTTTGAAAAGCACTAATCTCCTGCTGGTTTGTAGGAAGTTTCTGTAGGATCTCTCTCCACTGAAGGTCAGATTTCATGTATCTTCTGAAATCCTAGAACCAGGGTTCTGCTGTGCTAGAAAAGCAGAAAGGAGAAGACTATATGAGGTTAGTAACATTTGAGCAAAACAGCGTTCTTGGCTCAGACAGCAGTTCTAATTATCCAGCACTTAGGCATCGAGAAGATTCAGATAAGAGGTCTCAGATTTAGCTCCTCTCTTCTCTCTGCAAGTTAATGTGCCACTTTTCTTCTGTTTTTTTTAAGCAGACAATCAAATCTGTGATAGCAAATTTCAAGTTGAAAGGAAAAGATTGTCTCTGCAGAGAATGGAAAGAACCATTTTGGCTCTAGGGTGAGTTCTGTGATCCACCTGAGGCATGGGTAGCTGTCATTCCACACACATTAAACAGAAGCTGGTGAGCTTGTTACAAGAGTAGCTGGATAAAATCCTATGGCTTTTTATATACAGGGTATCAGACCAGGTGGGTGGTCCTGTCTGGCCTCAAAATATTTGAGTCTATGATATATCATTTGCTGTATGGGGTAAAACCTAACTGAGCTCCTGTTATGCTTCCACTAGGGCTATTTATACAGTGTGACAATGCAGGAACCTAGTTTCTGACTTCTGCCTTAAATCGAAGAAGAGTCAATTGAAAATCATATAGTTCCTGCAGTATTAGGTCACATGAAAACCTTAACGAAATCTCTGCTCTATAGCCCCATCCATTTCATCTCCATTGCAAGGGACCAGATTGCCAAAAGAAGAGGTGTCATCACCAAGCTGACAGGAGCCATCTCCCTTTCTTCCCTGGAGTATTTATACAGGTCAGTCCCTCTAATACGTAAGCTCTCATCTCCTGGCAGTTTCTCATAGAAGAGCTTCTGAATTTTCCTTCTCTCCTCACTGCATAGCCACCCACAAACAGCCTTTCAGTCATCTGGATGCTCGTAGATCACTAGCATATAGCAAAGCTTTAAGGAGTACACACAAACAACCTATATACTAATCCAACAGCACTATGTTGAGGCTTGTCTTTATTTTCTGGACTAGATATCATCATCTTTAGAAGAGCTTCTTCCTTAACACCTTGCTTCTGAAAGGCCAATCCAACCCTGTTTTCTACCATGAGCTATGAACCCTGTTATACTCCTGAGTGATGCCCATGGCACTCACCCACTCTAGCGACTCTAGTTACCTGGGTACATCAGTAAAAACTTCTGCAGGGTCCTGACACCTGGTGTGAGGGTCAGGCAGCAGAAAAGCTCTCCTTCTCTGAGCCTTTTCTATCTACCACAGAGCTGGTTGAATCTCTCCTCCTACTTGCCCTTTGCATTATGCTATGGGGTGGAGAGGAAGCAATCCTCGGAATCTATAACTCTCCTACCCTTCTTTTCCCACACAAGTTAACTCCCAGCCCTTGCTTGCCTCTGCTCCAGCCCCCTTCTGAGCGTGCTCTCATTAAGACCCCAGAGGGAGGAGGTGATGCTCTGAAATTGTCTTAATTGCTCTTGTTTATGCTGGTTACGATGGCAATAAGTTGCCATGCAGAGGAGGCTTTCTTCAGATGTGCAGGTTCTCCATTGTTCTGTATTCTGAAGGATTGTCTGTAGGCAGCTCCAAGTCATTTACAACAATAGATTAATATGAAGATCAGTAATACTGGGTGACTCACAGTCACACACATGCGAGACCCGCCAATTGCTGTGACCTGCCACCGGATTTGAGGAGAGGTTAAATGCTGCCGGTATGTTCTTGCAGGGTGCTGAAGAGATAATGCTCTGCACTTGCACAGTTTCTGCCATCCAGGAGCTCCCAAACATGAATGGAGAATGCTATTTTGCTAGGGCAGGCAATGACTGTTACAATCGCTGGAAAGCAGGGAACTGGAACAGAGTGTGTCTTTTGTCCAGTGTGAATTTGCATGTGTCAAAGTTTAAACAGAGCTCAGGAATCCTGACTTTTAGTCCCTGATCTATCTGCCAGGCACTCTATCATCCAGACCCTAAAGAGGATCTTTTATGTGTGTTGTGTGCTACTTGTGCTGTATCCCATTTATCACCCTTGACAAATCACAGAGAACAGCTCTGTCTCACAGGTTCTTCTCTAGACCTCTGCAGTACAGTGCCTGGGTCTTCATTTGGCAGAAACCCACTGGAGACAATGTTGAGATACCTCAGCTGTGGGTTTGTGCCTTCTGTCCCACTGTTCAGACATAGGGCTTCATGCTGGGACTGACTGCATTGAACTAGGGGTACTTTGCCTTCCATTCTTACTTTTCTGGATAGTCCCAGTCGCCAGACCAATATCAGGGACACCCCACATCCCTCTGACCCATCCCTTGAATCAAGAGGTCTGTGTGACATCCTTTCCCCTATATCCTTGTCTCGGGGATACATATGCCCTCCTACTATGTCCCCACCAGTCCTCATTCACCCAGGATCCACCGTTCTCTTTCCATGTGCCAGGCACTCCATGCCTCCCCAGCCTCTCTCACCCATCATTCTCCCTGCTTCTCCCCTACTGTCAGGGGCTCATTGTTCCCCCCATCTTTCCTTTCCCCCATGCTGGGTGAAAGGAGAGATCCCCACTCCCATTTTTTCCCTGTTTGGGAAATATATTATTCAAACAGTAGGGCACGGCTGAGAGGAAGGCTGGGTTGTGCTAGAAGGGTTTAACAGCTGTCACATCAACCTGCTCTTGACTCTGAAGTCCATTACAGAGCTGGGTCAGTCTGCTGAAACTCCTCACCAGTTCCCTATTTTCAGTCCTTTTCCTCTGTTTTCAGTCCTTGGATGCTGACAACAGCCCCATAATTTCCAGTGTCAGTTAGGTTTGGTGCTCCCTATTACCATATTGCACGTACTCCAGCAGACAGACAAGTGGAGAAATACTTTCCAGCTGAGTGTGAAAAATTGCCTTGCTCAGTCCATAAGTAATGTGCTTCTTTGAGTCTAGCTAATTTTCTTCCCCATATAAAACAGTGCAGTTTCTGCATAATTTTGTGCATTACAAAACCACCAGATCTCAAGAGCCTGATGGTGGGCCAGGCCCCAAGTGTGTCGCTAAGCAATTACTGAGTCCCCGCCTGCCTCAAGCTGAATAAAACCTTGAGGCAGAAGCTGAGGACCTGACCCCTGATTAGATCTGTGTGTTTTTCCATATTCATAACAACAGAAATGTGCTTATACTGGGTCAGCAAAGGGCTGATTCGGTATCCTGTCTTATATATAGCCCCAAAGAGGGTCCCTAGGAAGGACTAGGAAGACTTTTCTGCCATAAATATGTATTTCATTTGGAAATATAACATATAAATAGTTAGAAGTTCTATGTAATTAGTAACCCCAGTGGATTTCTCTTCAACAAACTTGTCCACATTAAGTTCATATACATTTTTAGCCTCTTAAACGTCCTGTGGCAAGGAGTTCCTCAGTTTAACCACACAGCTCCTTTCATTTGAACCTGAAATGCCCCTGTTTCCACGAGCTTTTGAACCACCAACCTTTTAGCTAGCAGTGGCACACATTCACAAAGATCTTGAAAGAGCCATATATTTAGTGGTAAAAGTTTTCTACTTCCTCCATCTATTTAAATCCACTATCTGCTGTAAATCTGCACTGCAGTGTAGTCACCATGCTGGAAGAAGAAATGCAGAAGAAACTGAAGCTCTTTGAATGAAATAGTGCAAAGCACCTGCATGAGGTGCCAGTGGTCGCCCATGAAAGAGTCCCCTTGGAGCCACCACATGTTGCCATCACTAGACGGTGACATCTCCCAAGCTTTGGAGCAGACTTGGTTGACAATCCAGAAGAGGGCAATGGTGACACATCCTCACTGATGCTCTGAGCACCAAATCAGCTGAGGACAGCCACCGTAGGAATGTAACCAAATAGCCAAACCACCTTGGGTAGCAAATCTGCGTGTTCCTGGCTGTTTTGTGGCAAGCAGATTGAAGTGGGAGGCAGCTTTCAGCTACTGTCTCAGGTCAGATGGGACTGTCAGTCAATTGTTAATTATGACTCTTCTTCTTACTAATTTCTGTAACTTCTATCACCATGGCAGCTAACTGCCGTGGAAAGATTCAACCAGAAAAAGGAGAAGACAACCAAACTTTTCACAGCAAGGGAACAGGAATGAGCTACAGAGGAGGTGGGGTGGAGGAAGAGATCTGTAGGTTGTCTTCTAGGAAAGTCTAACGCCATGCTCTGAAAGCTGGTCAGGTTTGGCTTTGCATGGTCCTATCAAAGGGAGTCAAACCTGTATTCAGCGGCCTTGTGCTGAGAACTTGCACTCAGCTACCCTGATCCGAGCACAGCACGTGACCAATATATGGTACCTGTTCATTCCACAGGATGCTGGGCACTATGATTTTTCTTACTCTATGCCTATTACTGGAAAACTGCATTATTATCGCATCTTTTCTGCCCTGACCTGGTCAGTGGATCAGTTTTAATCTTTGGTGATGGCTGTGTGTCTGCATAGGGAGGGAGGAGGAGAAACTTGACAGCACTTTGAGCTCTGATTAATTTTTAAACTTCCTCCCTTTCTGCTTATTTTGTAGCTTTTGTCCTGATGCTGAATGTGTTTTTTCCCCCATGTGTCACTTCCAGAGGAATACTGTGGAGATGAAATGCCACTCAGCCATCACAGGGCGTTTCACCTGTGGGGCTGGATGGAAAGTCATAGGCTGGGACCAAACAGGGCCTTAGGACAACCGGTGGCTTCTATCACTGCAGCAGCTCACAGGAGCACATCTGAGTGCCTGAGTACATCTGTAGCATGGGCAGAGCAGGTTGCTTGGGATCATTAAAACAACAGCCATTTTGTTGCTGTTTTGTAGAACACCATGCAGTTCTTGCTAAAATAACTGTGTCTGTCTGGCCCATTCAGCAACTTTCATTTCTGATTAAGCTTTCCAGCCTGTAGGTATCTTCTCTCACACCTGTCTTACCATTTCCATTTAGAAGGGTTTAATTTAGAAACCCATTGTGCCTGGCCCTGCGCAGACCAAGCCAATTTATTTTACATAATGCCTCAGCGCTTTAGACTTGTTCTAAGTCCTTTCTGGAGGGAAGGATAGACTTGGGTATTGGTTTGAGATCCAGGAGCAACAGACCCTGTTCTGACAGTGTTCATAGCTTTCCCGAGACCTTTATCAAATCACTTACCCTGTCTTGAACCTGACTTCTGTATCTGGAAAATAATCAACAAAACAACACTTTCCCTACCTCTGGTTTTAGGAGAATAAACATAGTATCTAGATGGTATCAAAGTCCTTGTGTTCCGTGCTTTACAAATAGAATAAAAAGCTGATTTCTGTGCTGGAGGGACTTCAGTGCATAAGTGAAAGATGGGGACAACAGGCAGGTGCAAGTCTGCTGAGAAGCAATGAAACAAGGCAGAGCTGAGGGGCAAATTGACCCTGGGCATTGCCCACCAGTTACCTAGATGCTGTCAGCCTTTCCGTCGGCATCTCGTCAGGGATGTGCAGGGAGAGAACAAATCACTCTGTGGGCGTTTGCAGGAAGCTACCCCCGAGCGCGAGGGAGAGGCACGGGACAACACACACGAGGGGTGGTTTGAGAATCCATGTGGGTGATCTTCCCAGCAAGCCTGAGGGACAGGAGACTCCGTGATATGCCTGAAGGAGGCACAAACACCCCCCTCCTTGGCAGACAACTCAGCTGGCAAGATTTCATCTTTTCATTCACTTGAGGTTTTCTGTTTGTTCACTAAATGCCCCTGGACCTTGTTTCTCAAGCCTCTTATCCTCCTCTTTCATTGTCACTGCCACAGCAACACGTGATTTTGAGAAATTATGCACAGGGGAAGATGAGTTTGCACTGAGAAGGTGACATGAATCCTCTGCAGACCCCACTGGAGTCAGTAGATCTGAAGAGAGGTGCTCTTCATGCATGGGGCCACAAGCATGGGTGAACCTTTCAGTGGCTACGTGCCCTCCAGAGCTCTCATCACTGTTCATCAAGCTCTTCCCCACAAAACAGTAGCGGAGGAAGCTCAAGAAGTATTGCTTTTTAATTTCAGTGCTGCCACAGTCACTGACGTCCTCGCTAATCCTCTTGCGGCAGCAGGCTGCTAATCAAAAACTCTGCTCGCCACTTTGGCATCATTCTGGGAAGCCAACTGAGCGCAGAGATGCTCAATTCCTCCCCCTCTACACACCTTCCATTGTCTTCAGGACTGACAGCTCTGATGTGGAGCAGTGATAAAAGCCAGCTGATGCTGTCAGGGCCTGGTACAATTGCACCGCAGGGAAAAAGGCGACTGGCTCTGACTCATCCTAGCCGCCTGGAGCTCAAGATGCCTTGTATGCGTGCTGTCTCCTGACATGGCTCATCACAGAGCAATGCACCTTCCATGGGTTCTGGATACTGCCCTGTGAAGCAGGACTTGACCATAGGTCTTTGGAAGGGCTAGCACTGGTGGCCAGCTGGGTAGCCAGCCATCCTTTGAGAGGCTAGAAAAACCCACAGGAAAAAAAAACACCTCATTTGAAGATCTCCGCTGTGTATGGGGCATTAAACATCATTGGATGTTCCTTTGCTTGACCTGTGTTCAGGGGTGTTTAGCAAAGCATTTGTGCAATTCCTGAGTGGTTATCTAAGGCAGTAGCACTTCTCCTTCAGCTTCTCACATGCCCATCCTTTGGAATGAGCTGAGCTGGTGTTGAATTTCCAGGAGGCTCCAAAATGCAGGGAATCCAGACTTGAAATGCATCAGGACTGCCAAGCCAAGATGTGAAGGACATTCGAAGAGGAGAAGTTGGCCAGTGATGTGAACTTCTGGGTGACCTTGAGGAAACTGGCTCAATGCTGCCTATCCTGGCCAGGTCAGCAGCTGAAATTTCCATTACTGAACGTAGAAACTCAGGGGTTATTTCTGTTTTGTTTTTCACTTTTCCCCAAACATGATATTGCATGAGAGGCATTAGGAGTTCCTCCTATAAATAGGATCACCCCTGTCAAAGCTGGTTAAGTCATATCCAGTGTCAAGCCCATAAACAAGGTGTGTCTCAGATGCGCTGTCTGGAGGGTGCAGAGGGCTGTACAGAGAAGTTTGACAGCTCCCTGTTTGACTAGTTGGCATTGGGACATCAATTATTTTCAAGGCAACAAACATAATCATCCCCAGCTCCCATCTGGAGGATTTAGGGAGTGGTGCAGGACAGAAGCAATGTAGTCAAGGATCACTGCTATATGTTGTAGCAGAAGTGAAGTCTCCCAGCTATATTGTGAGAGGAGGCAGCTGAGGTGTAGAATCATAGAATCATTTAGGGTGGAAAAGACCTTTAAGATCATTGAGCCCAGCATAAATGTGCAGGTGCTGGGACCTCCTTGGCTGCCATCATAGCAGGTGTTAAATGCTCTGATTTAATCCATTCCTTCAAGGTCTTTCCCCAGTTCTGCGCTACAGGTCTGGGATGACCTGGAAACCCTGCACTTGACTCAGTTTCCCCTGGAGGGAGCTGCAGTTTCCTCTTCCTTTAGAGTTGCCCAGTTCTTCTGTAGCTCCGTGTGAAGCAGCAGTTTCAGTGGCATCTCTTACAAAGCAGCTTTGCTGGACTGGAAGTCAGCTGGGGCACAGCAGTGAAGCCAGAGACACAAAGAAAAGCATCTTTGAAACAAGAGTGTCAGTGTCCCCCCGTGCCAGCTGCAGGGACATCTGGGTGGAGCTGGCAGAGCTTCAGGGATCATCAGGGTAATGTATCACGGGTGACTCCGTAGCAGAGCACCTCGGGGCAGTGGGAACTGGAGGAGGGACCCTGAGGCCCCCTTTGCTTTCCTTCTCACCCCTGGGAGCTTCTTCCCACCTCTTCACCAAACTTTGTGCTGCTCTGAGACTGGGGGCTGCGAGGAACCTGTTCTGCTGAAGTGATGCAAGTGAATGTGTCTTAAAAAAACAAAGAAGGATTTTTTTAAAAAAACATAGATCATTTCTGTGGTCTGATTTCCCCACAGATCCACAAGCAGTTGCATCAGTACAGCTGAGGGGGTGGAAAACTGAAGTGGGGGCAGAAAGGAACAAAAGCTTTCTAAGGCAGCTCTACCACTGAAAATTTTCTGTAACTATATGGAGACCTATAGCCTCTTGTCCCTTCCAGACTTTAAGAGCTGTCTGGTTCTTGTGTGCCGAGACACAAGCAGCGGAGCAGAGAGGAGAGATGATTTGTTTGAAGCTGAATCGGGAGAAGCTTAGCAGGGGAGGAATCACTACTTGTTCTGAGATAGGCTAATTATATTCTGTGTCCTTGGAAGCCAACCCTTTTCTACTCTGCTTGCATAATAGAGATCCTACAGCTTTTTACAGAAGAACAAGGGTTTCCCTCCCATCATCGCTGTACACAGCAACCTGTCCCACTGCCAGCCTCCACCCCAGAAGCATCTGGATGTCAGTCCTGCATTCCCCGGAGGGCTGCTAAAGCACTTTGGATTCCTCGGAGATGGAAACCTTTCTAGAAACGCAGGGTAGAGTTACTCTAATTCCTTGCTGTTTGGGATCAAACTGAAGCCTGCTGCTTAATGGGGGATAAGTGGATGTAATGTAGTCAGTCAATAACTTTATGCACACACGCAGAGCCCTTTGGATTACTGATTTCCAAAAGACAGAGTCTCCCTCACGAACCCTGCAACACACTGACTCAGCCCTGAGCCTTTTGACTTTGTTTTTCCTTCTTTATAAAGTGACTTGTACTTTTAATTCTCCCCCCCTTATTCATTTTTTTCCCACTTATTCATTTTTTTCCCCCATAAAAGTTTTCAGCCTGTCAAACGACTCTCTCCCTGTCTCTTTTCTCTTTGCCTTTTGCAGTGGGAGGAAAGATAATAATAAAAGGAGCAGTTTTCAAATAAAAAGCCCCATGTGTTACCTGGGAACTGTCTCTCAGCATCCAAATACCCGCTGGGGCAGAGATCACTGAGTCCCCGCTGTTGTTTTGTACCCGCCAGACACTGTTTGTGTTTTGTCACTAAATGCTCCTGTCAGGTCTGTCACTTGGTACAAGCAGGACTGACTGGGCCCTTGTAAAATAGGATTTCGCTTTAAACCTCCCTGCTAAGCGCTCCTCACTCCTTCCCTTCCTCCTGACAGGGGAAACTGCTGCTTCAGCTGCTGCCGTGGTAGATCCCAGGCTGGAGGAATGGGTTTGGGAGTGTTTGTGCTCTCTGCCTCATCGCTCCAAAATGCTCCTTGTCTTGGGCAGCCCTTTGGTCCTGCCTTGCAGCTCAGCCGAGAGGGAAGGGTGAGCTGAAGGAGTCAGTGAGCCTGCCTTCCTCTCTCTGTCAGTCCTCAGTCCCTGCTCAGCTTCAAGCTGAGCCCTTCAGAAGTTCGACACTCTCCTCACTTTCTTGGGACATCTAGGTTTTGGCCACCTTTTTTGTGGCCTTACTGAGTTGCTTCTAGAAGGAGCAACTTCAGGAGAAAGAGCTCTAGACCAAGGTATTCCTGTAAGAGCAAAGGACTTGAAATGTCTCCCTTGGGGCCCCCAGCTGGGGAGATGCAGGAGGGGCAGCACTTATCCCAGCCCTCTCCATTCCCCCACAGCCTCTCAGCTAAAAAGCTCATTTGACTTTTATGAGGGCTGGAGAGACCAAGCAAACAAAGCCTCAGGGTTTAGTCAGTGCCAGCGGGTACAGCACGTGCCTCTTCCTTCTCCTTCCTCTTTTCATTCCTGCTGACAGCTCTCCAGAACATGTGGTGTCTGCTTGGCTGGGGAGCCTCTCAGGAATGAGCCTGACTGGGGCAGGAGAGAGCATTTCTTAGCATCTCAAGTGGGGGCTGCCTTCTCTTTCACCCCAGGACATCTTGATACCCTCTGAGCTTCAAGGAAGCTGAAAAAGGCAGGGAAAGAAGGGGGGAGATGCTGGAAGTGTCTTGAAGTATGGAGATGCTCTATTGGATAGAGAAGTGATTCAGACATGAGCCCAAAACTTTCCATTTTCCCTCCCTGCTCTTTCCTGGAGCTCTGACTTACAACCACAGCCTGTCCTTTCCACTTCACCAGTGGTGGGGATCAGAGGAATTTCCAGACCTTGAGTTATGGTCCCCACACCATCAGCATCTCCCAGGGTGAGGGACTGGCTTGGGTCACTGCAAAGGTACAGCTGGAGGCAATATTTGGAGCTGCAGCAGAAAAGCTCCTTTTCCTACACACTGCTGGGTTTTGTTGACTGTAACAAACCTCTCCCTTGGCTGCTGGGACTGTGCTCTGGGGCTGGGAATGAAGTATTGCTCATCCTGCTCATCCGTTCATTGCAGGAGTTTTGGGAATCTTTGTAAATAAGCCAAGAACATGAGAAATAGAAATTCCTCCCGTTCCAGGCCCTGCCTGACACTGCACAGATCCTTTGTTCCTGGCTTCTTTCTCCCTCCCAAGGCCTCAAAGAAGTTCCTCCAACAACACAGCACCCTGCTCAGCCTCTTCCACCAAGTAGCAGTTATCCATTAACTGGCCATGAATAATTCCATCAGTTAGCCCATCTCTTGAGGATCTCCTTCCCCAGGTGTTAGCAATGCCATTTTAGCACCAACAAGAAAGGAGCACTCAAGAGCTATATATATATGTAAGTGCTTATATAGGGCCTCTTTATTCTCGTTAACTTTATGGTGCTCCAGGTTTCAGCTAGTCCACAGAGAGCTCAGATCAGCCCATATCCTCCTTATTGCTCTGAGTGCTGCATCCTGGGCTGTGCTGGCAGAGGGGAATCAGACCTTTTTGGTATCAATTTTCTTGGTATCAATATCAATCAATTTGTTGGAGGGAGTGTGTGAGGATGTCAGGAAGGCTTTGAAACAGCCCCTGGTACCCTGTGACCTGGTCAGGTGTGATGGATCCAGGATGGTAAGAAGTAAGCTGTATGTGTTGCAATGGAGACTGTTCAATAAAATAAATCTTTTCAAAGGAGAAGGAAAGTAGCAGGAGCTAATAGAAGAAAGGATGTTTTCAGCCCTTGAAGGGGAATCTGGAGAAAGAGAGATCCTTTTTAAGCGTAAAATGGTGTCAGTAGGAACATAGTATTGTTATTCCTTTGATGGGAGCAGTTAGCTGAAAGTGGGAGGACTTGCAGGTTATCACAGGTAGAGGAGAAAATGGCGGTGGAGTAGGAGGATCCTTTGAAGTGCTCTGGTCCTGCAAAGAAAGGACACGCTCCTGCTCACCTGTACCCAGCAGGAATCAAAAGCAGGGGAAGTGGCCGTGCTCACAGCTCTGCCCTGCTTTGTCAGTGCTCTGCACAGATATCTCTTGCCTCATTTCTTCTCTGGGCCATGTTCTCAGAGCCCTCCCTGGCTGAGCCTGGAATTTCCTGGCTGCTTTTCTCCCTTTTTTATGGTTTGTCCTGCTTATTTCCCCCAACATATGTACACTGCTTTACATTTAAGACACCACCTAGAAAATTCTCTCAGCCCCTTCCTGGGCTTTGGTTTTGGATTGGAGGGTTTGGTTTATCTTCTAGCAACGCCTGTTCTCCTAATGCTAAAGGTGAGCCACAGGGACAGGATCAAGGCACAGGAGGAAGACAGGAGGTAAGTGGATTAGCCAGGACAGTTCTGCATGTCTAGGAGCTCTTAAACTGTGTGATGGTCTTGCAAGGGAAATGATGGAAGACTGAAAATTGGGGACACCCAAACTTAGCCTAAGGTGGGGGATCTTCAAGGAGAAAGGATGTGATGTTCCCTGGTGTTTGCTTTTTGCTCTTGCACCATCCAGCTTTCAGTTCCTGATACAAGCAGGGAAGCACCCAGCTGGTATGAGTGGAGTTGTACCATCAGCCAGGAAGGGCTGTGTGCGACTTGATGCTACGCTTTTGGTGCCCAGATACCTTTTGAAAGCTTCTCCACCTTATCTCTTTTCACAGGGCCATAGGGGAGCATGGCCAGCTATTTCCTAGTTCCCTAAGGGAAATGCTAAACAGGGACCCAAGAAACTATATGCCCAAATCCTGTGAGTAAGCTGCGGGCGCTGTGCTGCACTAAGCTCAGTAATGCAACTAGGCGGTGCACTCGGTTCTGCTCAGGTAACACAAAGGAAAATGACAGTGGCTGCAAATTAATTACTGTTAATGATGCCACCTTCCTGCAGAGCACAGCAATTTCTGCAGAGGGCACAAGGCTTGGTTTTGTCGAGTGCCCAGCCTGTAAAGATGCCTTCCGGCATACTTGTGCTGTCCATGAGCCCATATGTTCCCAGTGGGAGCCACAGAGCCATCAGGCAGTGCCGGATGGAAGCATGTTTTGACTCATGGGTCAGAGGCTGTGCAGAGAAGTCTATTGTTCCCAGTCACTTCTTAATTGACACAGTGAAAGAAGCCACATCTTCCTGCCTGATTCTGACCGGGTCTGTAATTTAATTCAGCTCAACATCTCCGCTTCAGCCCCCCAGGGGCCTGTCAATTAATGATGGATTTTTTCTCGCCTTGGGAATTTCTCTTTGCTTCCATTCTTTTTATTTAATAGGATCTAGTGAGAAAACCGGCAGTACTAAATCTCCCAGCCCCCATTTCCTACCTTTCTGAAAGGTGCCTCAGGAAGAAAAGTGCTTGGGCATTTGAAAGAGAGACAAGTGAACTTCAGGGACTGAAAACGTGTGCAGCTTTCCCATCTTTTGTTCATTCATCCTTTCTATTGCTCCTCTCAGGTCTTTCGTTTCTCCTTGCCAAAACTGCTTGTGCACACTTCACTCAGGAGCTAATGAGACTGTTTTAGAAACTGTAAAGCTGGACTGGATCCCTCTTTCCCCCCCCGCCCCCCGCAGAGTGCGATGTCTGTTTAACCTTTCTCCCTTGGCATCTGTCTCTCCCGGCAACCTATTTGCAAGTCTTATGCTTGCAAAGAAATCCCATTGCTGACTGGGTTTAAAATGGGGGTTGCTGGGGAGGTAGGCAGGAGTATGTGATATGCTGTAGGGTACAAATTCAGGCTGGCTGCAGGGGGCAGTTACTCCATGGATCTGACTTAGCCTGGTCTCTCCAAGCTCTGCCAAGATGTAGAAGTTTTTCATTGCTCCTTGAAAGGGAAATGTGATTTGCATGTCAAAGAGTGGGAAAGGATAGGGGTCGGCAGTTCTCCACCCTCTTTATCCTCTTCCAGTCTCTCTTTCACCTCTCCACATACCCCCAGCTTTCCTTTTGGCAGTCCTATGCCACTAATGAGTTATTGCTGCATTAAAGCGTCCAGTCATCATGGGAGAGATCTTGGGGTTTCTTAAACCGTTGGATCCTGTTGAACATCCTTGTTAAACTTCGCCCTTACTGCTGCGTGCGGGGAGCTTCCCACGCAGACCAAAGTTCGGTCCCCAGCCCACCGGTTCTCCTCCACAGGCGGTGACGTACGAGTCTCTGCACGCAGGAGGCGGTGAGGGGAGGGTGTTTGGGAGAACATGTCTCTGAAGCAGTGACTGTTTGGTGAATGTGCAGAGAGAAGTGGATTGGGTTTGGTGGTTAACCAGGTGAGAGCATGGTGTCTCCAGTCCCTGCTTTTACAGAAAGCCTGCTAACCCTACTTCTTGTCCTTGCCAGCCACAGCTGGTCATGGGTGGGAGGAAAGAGTGGAGGGGGCAATTCCTCCCTGACCCTCTCCTTGGTGGTCCTCTTTTCCTGTGTACATATGTGAGAAGGGATGAAGTTGCCCAGGTATTGTAGGAGGTCTGGATCCATTATACATGATGCCTGCCTGAAGGACTAGAAGGCAGAGAGCTCTTTCCCTCCTTCCCTTCACTCTGTGATTCTTTCCCAGTTTCCAGGATTTTTTTCTAGCTTGTTGTTGGGTTTTTTTCATTTTGTTTTCTTTCACATGTGGCTGCCAGGTCTATGCTACACTTCTCTGTGGGGATCCACATTCACTGCTCAGATCTGGAGCAGGAGAGCCTGGAAGATGCTCATACACAGCTGAGAAGAGTGTATGAACCTCAGGATGTTGCTTCCAGCCACCTGCTCCCGAGACCATGAAGACAGCACCTTCACATGACACTGAGTCTGGTTTCACCAGGAACTCTTAGGAAATAAAGGTCTGGAGTGTCCCAGAGACACCATCACCTACAACACCAAAAGCCTGTTCTCCATGTGCTAAGACCCTTTTTAGATGACAGCAACAGTCCTGGAGGCAGGGACAGTCATACCAACATGTGCTTGTGTCCTGCCTCCACCAGCTGTGAGGAGGAGGAGATCCTTGTTGTTAGGTTGTGCTGAGACATGGATGGGATAATTGGCTTAGGGAGATTTAAGCATTTGTTTTCTATTCACAGTGTCTTGCTTTTCCAGGCCTGGCAGAGAGCAGGGAAGAGTCATCTGCAAGTCTGAGTTCAGATCAGTGGGAGCAGGCCTGTTGCCCTGCGTGTGTACAGGGTTGTTCTCACGCCCCATTTCCTTTGTGGACAGAAAGAAGAGTTATCAGGAGCCTGCACCTGCTTCCAGCTGAGGAGAGGAAACGCTTCTGGAAGGGACAGAGGATGATGGTGGTGTCTCAGGAGTCCAGGAAAGATCAGGGCTCTGTTGGACTCAGCATGGTAGAGACTGATACTGCAAGCTTCTGGTCTGAGTGGTTGGAAAAATCATTGCTATCAGCAGGAGAGAACTCAGAATTAAAGTCATCACCGTGATGATTTGTACAACTGAGCTGCTGGTGTAAGCATGAGCTGCCCCAGGCTGCAGAGGACATGTTCCCCAGCCCACGGGTCAGTAAAAGCTGTAGGTTCCCTCCTTGCACTACCTGCTGCCTGGCTGCTTGCAAGTGAGAGGCACCTCAGCTGGTGTTCAGCTGCCCCCCATCACCCTCCTGGCTGCTTTAGGGCCCAGCTGCAGCCCTTGGCTCCATCCCACAGTGGTGCTTTAGTGCTGGGGACACCCGGTTCTGTCCTGGCTGTGTCCCAAAGGCCCTGGAGACCTGAAGGAGAGGTCCAGACAGCTAAGCTGCATGGCCTGAGGGAAGGGAGGGCAAATACATCTCAGTTAAGGAGTGATCATGTTAGTGTGATGCATTAATGGGGAAATTGAGTTAAAGGACTTAATCGGGGATGTAAAGTGAGTTGGTGGTAGGCTGGAAGTTTCCTAATGGGTGCTCTCCCCTGGGTTTTCTACCCTTTTGTGAAGCCAGGATGTGCTTTTTGAAACAGTACATTAACTTGACACTAAAAGGCTTCCTAGAGGTGGGTGGGGAGGAAGAAGCCAGGAGATGGAGGGAAGCACTAGAGAGAACAATGCTGAGAGATGCAGCTCAGAGGGTCATGCTCGAGCTGAACTCCCCTGTGACTTCAGGCATGATCAAGAGCCTGGACTCTCCAGCACAATGAGGTGCTGACTCAGCTCTGGACGCAACAACCCCAGCCCTTCCTTAACACCAATGTGTCCTTGGAGGCACCTTCCCACACGAGGAGTTGGACAACAGCACAACCACATCCTCCCACCCTGGCACAGGGAAGCGACAGCTCTACTTACCTTTGTGTAATAAGGTTAAATCACTGCCTCGTTGGAGCCCCCAAATTAAGTCACCACCTTGGTGGATCAATACTATTTTCCATGATGCACTTGTGACACTAAGTCTGGGAGATGGATTGATGCTGGGAGGCTGAAACGCTGCAGGGGAGCTCCAGTTAGACTCAGCGCTGGGCAGGGTTTTTTATCAGGGGAAAAATAGCAAGTTTCCATGGAGAGCAGCAGCTGATGGCACAGGCAGGAGGTGTGGTGGAGTGGGGATGTGAGGACAGTGCCCGTGTCTCCTGGCACCTCGTGGGGCTTAGTGCTGGACCCTGTTTTAGACTGGCAGGGCTATTACAGGGGGAAAGTCCTTGTCTGTGAGAAGCCTGTGGCAACAATGATCCCAGGTGTTTCTGGGAGCTTGGGTTAAAATGGGCTGTTCTCTCCTCCATCCCCCCAATTCCCCTTCCCTCTGAGCAAGGTCTGGGAGAGGGAAGGCCAAAGGAGCAGCTCCCACAGGGTGATCACAACAGTGTGTGGGTGCCCAAGGCTGCCTGATGCCACACTGGCCCCTCAGCACAGGAGACACAGCCTTCCCACCCCAGCAGCCACCATCCCAGAGGCTCCCTGTCCCCACTGTCCACGGGAACTACCACCACACACTGGCTGGGCTGTGACCAAAGGGGCCCTCCAGCTGCCTTGAGCCCTCTGGAGAGATCTTAAGTGGTGTCTACCAGGTTGCTGTGGCTCAGCTGGGGACTTGGATCGAAGCGAGGAGTCCCTGGGGCTGAGTCTGAGGTGAGTTGTGGGACAGTTTGGGATCCTGGATCTGGCGATCACTGTGCTCTGAGCTGCAGCAGGCCAGAAAAAGTTTGTGGCCAAAGTGAATCTTGGCAGTCCCAAATCCCAGCCCTGGGACAGTTGCACTTCTGCCAGCTTCCCACGCAGAGAGGCTTGGAGTGGACATCTCTGTCCTTTCCAGGGATGTGGTGTGGACTAGAGACCACCCACCTCGTCCCAGCCACCCACCCCACTTCAGATGCCAGGGCTAAGGTCACTGCTGGATCTCTCACCCCCATCTCCCTCGCTGCTCTGCCCCCAGGACCACTAAGCACACGATTGCCCGGTGCTGGGTGCTTGTTCAGCTGGCTGGGAGGAGCAGGCAGAGCAGCTGGGTGGGTGGTGCAGGAGCTACAGCCCCCTTCCTGCTGCTGCAGCTGAACACCACTTTGCTGGACTCTGAGGAGGGGAATGGGACCAGTTGGCTGGGTGGACTGGGTGGGCTTAACCCTTCCAGGACAAGCCTGACTCTTATTGAACATCTCTGTGCAAAATCAGAGCCTTCTGCAGAGCCAACATTTCCCAGCCTCCTCACGGGGAACAGGGGGAGGAATTCAGAGGAGCAATTGTAGCCCTAAACCCATTCCTTACCCCCCAGACCCAAACACCTCCTGTTCTCAGGGTGCCCACATTGCTGCCAAACCGGAACTCCTGGATGCTGGCTGTATTTTCTTTCTAAACCTGAAACAGCACAATTTATTCAAGATATTTGGCATAAAAAATGGGATTCCTCCTCTTAATCCATTTCCAGAGGTGACCTAGTGGCTGTCACAGCCACGTATTTGGGCAGAGGCGGAAGAGTGGGTACCAAGGCAGCAGGTTGCTGCCCACCCCAAGGCGTGAAGGGGGTTGAGTGGGTGCTTCTGAATAAAATACTAAGGCAACGGGAGGAGGGCAAAGCTGATTAAAATGCCCAGAGCAACTGTGGCAATGTGGGCAATGAGGTGACACCACAATCGGCTGTCACTTATTTTGAGGCTTATTGTCTCTGGCTTGCTTAAAAAACCTTGTTCTTTCTCTCCCAAGAGCCCTCTGAGAAGCTGAAGCATTTCTGCAACCCAAACATCTCTGATGTGCCTCCAGCAGTGATGCAGGAGCAAGTCCAGGGAGCAGGACAGACCTGTTGTGAGAAATGGGAGCTGCTGGCCTCTTGGGGCTGAAAAGGTCTAATTTAAAGGTGAGAGGGAGGAAGAAACTTTCGTGCATTTCTGGCTCACACAGGGAGCAGTTCCTGAGCTGATCCCCACCCTGGGGAGCTCAGCCCTGGCCTGGAGAGCAGGGAGAGGGCACACAGCTCATGTGGGTGCTGCCAGGGCAGTGGGGCTGCCCTGCGGAAGCAGAGAGTTGAGCAGTTTGTTCATTCCTGCCCTGCTACAAAGCAAGAGAAAAACACTCCTGCTGAGCACAGCCAGAAATAACCCAGGCCTCCAGCAGCCAAAAAGCTTCCAAGGGGGAATTTTAAAGTGCTGGGAATTTGGCCTCTCAGTCTGCTTCGGGCTCCTCTGCTGTCGTCGTGTCCCAGGCAGGGAAATGCAGACCCTGAAGACAGCCCTGCTCCTGATGTCCAGGAACCAGCATCTCAAAAAAGGAACAGTTCACTCCCAGTCACCCCAAGACCTGCTCAGCTCCTTTTCCCCCCCCCAGGCCTCTTCCAGCACCACCATCACAGCTCCTGACTTGAAAGGACACTGGTGATGGACAGCACTTCCCCTGTGGGATGTGCTTCAGGGGTTGTGATGCCCCAACATCCCTCAAGAGCCTTTCACTTTGCTGCGTCGCTGGCTCAGGACGCTCCCGAGATGAGACCACCTCGCAGTGACGGCCCTGCTGCTGGTGAGGCTGGCATTTGGGTATCTGTAAGGGGAATGTAATAAGGATGAATAACCTTGAGCGGTCCCATTGCCCACGGGAGGGAGGAGTTGGGGGCAGCTAAAAACAGGCCTTCCCTGTCTGGAAAGGACAGCAAATTCCTGCACTGTCCAGATGGGATTTGAGTCACACCGTGAAGAAAATGGTCTCTCTGTGGCACATGTCAGAGGCTGCAGGGAAGATAAATGTTGCTTCATTGCTCTGGCCCCGCTGTTTGTTAACCCACAGGGATCTCCTGGCCAGCTTTTCCGTATGTCAGCATCTTCTCATCACCCCAGAGCAAGGGCATACTGTGGCAGATGCTCCACAGAGGAGGAGACACCTCATCACACAGCAACAGCTCTGCTCCAGCTCCTGGGACGGCTCAAGGCTGCTCCATCCCTTCGCTCGGGGATGTAACCCAGTGCCTTGCTTGGCTTCCAACATCCACAGGCAGGCTGCAACCTTTGGAAACCTCCTGTGCCCCCCATCTGACCCTGCACACCCCAGACTGCCCCTCTGGTGCAGGACACCAAGATGGAATGAACCAAGTGGTCTGGGCACATGCAGGAGGTCATTGAAGACATGCTGGCTTTGCAAAACAGATCCCGTGATGGATACGGGATCATCTATTTATTTTAAGTTTTATAGGGGGCATTTTCCCTTGCCAGGAGCTGGAGAATAGAGGACCCGGGTACCATCTGCCCAGGGGACTGGTGAATCATCCTATTTTCCAGTTAACCACATTTGTTTGCTTTGGGAGATCTCCAAGTTAAGGGGGAAGAAAAAGAAAACCCAACCCATGGATCTTTTCCCACACAATAAGAAAAACGATTTTTTTTTTTTTTTTTACAAAAGCCAGTGTCAACTCTGCTTTTACTTAACAGTGGGCTGGATAAAAATAGACAGTGAAGTCATGATGCCTTTAGAAGAAGAACCAGGTATGGCCTGGGGAGAGGGGGTAAGTGAAGTCAGGCTTGGGGGAGAGGGACAAAAAACTAGTGTGATGGGGACAGGCAGAGTTTTTGTTCCAGGACCACGTGGGACAAGGAGAGCAGCTTACCCCGATGCCTTGTGATTTCCCTGGCGTGTTGCTGGGAGAGGCAGGAGGCTCTTTGGTGGATGCCCCAGAGTTCAAGTTGTCGTTCACGTGATGCGGATGGGGCCGTGGCCCAGCAAACACCAGGAGATCAGCTCTTCGCAAAGCTGAGACATTCAGAGCTTGAGGCACGCTGGAAAGCAAGGGGAGCGGCAGGGAAGGGAAGCCAAGGGGTTGTGCTCCTGCTTTCTCCAGGACTGTATTGCTGCACTTCCTCTCTTAGTTTTCTGCTCAGATCTGGCTTTTTCTCCTGTTTTAGCACCATGCTAGGCTGTGGGCGCGCTGGGCTGTTTGGAAGGAGTGTGCATGTTGAGGGACTTTGTCTCCTGCTCAGGGCAGGGGTCCTGGAAATCACTTGGCCACCTGGAGCATGAGGAGGTGCAGCTGATGCCCACATCTCAGTTCTGATGGTGGGAGGCTCCTGTGGCAAAGCCTTCATGGGGCTTTTTGTGCAGGGTCGGGGCACATCCTGAGCTTGGCCAGGCTCCATGCTGCAGATAAAGAGCCTTTGGGGCAGAGTCTCTGTAGTATTTCTACATCACAGGAGAAATCAGAGGTGTGAGGACAACCCAAGGGCATGTGAAAGCCCAGCATGTACCAGGGAAATGGTGAATCCCCCTTGCAGGGCTGGCTTGTGTCAGGTGTGTCTTGGTTGAGTGCTGAAGAAGATGCCAAATTGCTGGTCCTCCCCAGCCCTCATTGCAATGGGACTCTGTGGTGTCCCCTTGGTTGCCACACAGCTCTAGCTGTGCTCCTGTCAAAGCCACAGCTACTGCATCAACTTCATACCTTGCAACCAAGCACCAACTCAGGCCACAACTGAAATGAGTTTGGCAGGCCTCAGCATGCCCTTCCATAGGTATTTCTTTACATGCTTGGGAACACCATGGTAGCTGCAATGAGATGCCAATTTTAGGTCACAAAAGGATGCTGCGCAGCAGGGGTGATGGGCCCTGCAAGAGCAGGGGGAGGTGGAGCTTCAAACTTGATTTTCAGGATACAAGGTGAGAGTTTTTTTGCCCTTCTACTTAAACAAATGAAAACTTCCAAGGAAAAAATATTCCCTGTGGAAACTTTAGCCTTGCCCACAAGGAAGGAACCTTCTATCAACAAGAAAATTAACATGGTGGGGAAAAAACATGTCCTTTTCTGCTCAACAGCAAATGCTTCCACCCGCTCCTGGATGCTGACCCACGGTTTCCCTGCAGCAGGAGGCTGGAGAGGCGCGAGGGGAATATCTGCATTTCTCCCTGATCAGTCACGGAACTAGCATTATCACTGGAACAATGGGCTCAGCCCAGGCCTGCATTGCCAGAGCGGCTCCGCTGCAGTGCTCCCGGATTTATTTTTGTCCGGGCTTGGAGCGGGTTGCAGAGATCAGGTGACGGTGCCCAAGGAGCACTTGGCATCGCCTGTCCTGCCACCGTGTGTGCACATGTCCGTGGGAGTAATGAGCAGGCAGGGATGATGGAGAGGGGCTTGGCATGCAGGGTGGCTGCACTCTCGTTACTGGATCCTCTTCTTTTGGCTCAGCCCACTCTGGTGACCAGCTCCTGGGAGAAGGGATGCTTTTTCACACTGTGGGGACCACTGATGCGCTCTCTTGCTTTGGCTCATAGCTTTGCAACTCAGTCTAGGAAATCAAAACCAGTGCCTGTGCTTTGGCGCTGGGGTTAGGACCTGGAAACCAGTTTCTGATGGAATTGAGTCATGGGCATTAAGGGAGGTGACCAAGAAGACGTGCGACGGACTGTGGCAGAGCTGGGGAAGCCCAGCTTCCTGAGGACCAGTGCAATGTCTCCATCTCTGGGCTTGCCTCCTTTTCATATGGTTTCCATACTGGGTTGTGTTTGAGCAGTGACTGAGAACCCATTTTGTTCCTGGCCCCCATGCTGTCCCAGAAGAGCAGTCAGCCTGGCAGATGTGGCTGAGACAACCTTTGAGTTGGCTAATCTGGCAAGGTAGCCAAATCTCAGCCATCTTGGACACAACAATAAATACTGAGGGTCCCTGGGGCACATCAAGGAAATCTGAGCTGCTTGGTGTCTCCAGAAAGCACCAGGACACAGGGGCTTGAGGCAGAAGCTGGGTTCCCAGCCCTGCCCAGTCTGAGGGATGCTGGGATGGGGTATTTCCCCCTGCTCTCTCTCTGTGCCATGTGGATGTGGTGCATTCCCAGTGCACAGTGGTCAGTGGTGCCATGCTGTCCAGGCTGGCAACCAAGCCATTTGGAGATGAAACTCCCCAAATCACCCCAAAATCTAGGTCACGCCAGCCCTGGACTGTGACATGTTCAAAGCCTGGATCAGAGGCATCTGTGAGGATCAACCAATCCCAGACTGGCCACAGTCCTGAGCAGGGATTTTTGGAGCCTGCTTCCCCCTAACCCCCAAATATCCTCTTCCAAAAGGATCCAGTGAAGCTGATACAGCAGGTAGCCAGCCTCAGGCTGTGGCATCTGCGATTCTCGAAGAGAAAACGTCTCCCAGCAATGTGGCTTGGGCTCAGTTCTCCAGAAGTGACACGAACGTACCCACGGGGGTCAGGGACACCCTGCTGGCTGCCAGCATCCTTGGCCATGCAGGGGCACCTTGCACACAAGAAAAAGCCATCCTGGCTCTATCCCCAGCCTCAGCAGAGCCCCTTCTCTGAGGCGAGTGTGGCCACCACCCCCTGCTTTCTCTATCAGCTGGAAAAAATCTGCATCACTGAAGGTTTTTATTTCCCAGGGGGCTGGGGAGAGGAGCCTGGAGTTAATCAAAGTCTGGAGAATGCACAGGAGCATCCGTGGCTGGAGGAAGCTCCCAGGCTTCTGTGCTGGAGAGGGGACAGAGCTGCACTGGGGTCTGAGGGTGTGCGGAGGGCCGGGGGCTTGTTCAGTGAGTGGCACCACAGAAACATGAGGAACAAGACCTTAATTCTTCAGGCGTGGGATGGACCAGGGTGTTGTGCCACAGCCGGGGGGCAGTGCTAGAGGCATGTGTAGCATCACTTGATGCGCATGAGTGGCCCAGAGTCTTGTCCTGTGACTCCACACATGGGTCCAGCCTGACGTCAAAGGGAACCAAGTGCTCTGTGGCAGAGGCTGGGGGTCACCCTGGTCTTGGGGGTATTCCAGCTGCGGTCTCTGAGCAGCGCACTGTGAACATCACCCTGCGTGGGTCAGGCCATCCTGCAAAGAATCCCCTTTTTTATAAATCCCAGCACATGATACAAGAGTGGAAGGAGTCTACACTGCCCCAGCAGGTCATTTCAGGCTTGGCTGAGCTTCTTTCCTTTTGAGGGGATGCTTGCCAGCATCTCGGAAATAGCACCGGTGGAATCTGCAGCCCAGGCACAGCACCGTCAGTCAGGGACCTGCTCTCTGCAGCTCAGAGCAGCAAATCCCTCTTGCAGCAGGAGGATGAGGATGGACGGTGTGGGAGCAGCTCCCTCTGCCAGCCCAGGAGGGCGGCAGTGGTACCTGCTCCCATATTGGGAGCTTATGACTGAGTTTTCATGTGCAGCAGGGACACAGTGACAATCCTGGCCTTGCCTGCTTCTCCCTGTGGTTTCTGTGGCTTGTTATCATGTGTGCAACAGATGATTTATGCTGATGCTGGGCCTCCAGTGAGCGCTTTATGGCTTGTGGCATATGGAAATCTATGGATCCCTCTGACAATAGTTGCATTAGGTCTAACACAGCTCCAAGGGACTGACCCTGCTGGTGCCTCCCACTGCATTTCCCTGGATCACCATGTTTGGATATCTCTGATGTTGAGATCAAAGAGTCTGTGTTCATCCCCAGGACTGGAAACACCCAGTGGAAGGGATACAGGCACATCCTCTCCTGCACTCTCAGCATAACCCTTACATTGGTGTGTGGAGAAAGGACACAAACACACTCAGAAGTAAAATTGTGAATATCACCCATCAGTCTTCCCATGGGGAAGATTACCGGACTGCTCTGCTGGATGAAATTCTGCCAACATTTAGCCCACAGGAGCTGGGTGCGTTGCATGCGAGGTGTATCAGGTAGGATTTGTATCAGGGGCTCAACGCACACCCCAGTCGCTGGACTGTCATGGTCACAGCACTGTGTCTTTCTGGGCTGATTAGGGAAAGTGTCAGGGACCTTGCAGCCTAATGCTGTAAAGCAGCCAAGACTGACAGGCCAGGGCGTCTCCTCTCACTCTGCTGGAGTTGCACTAATTGCAGCTCTCCCTAATTAAAAGTCAGTGGTGTGGCTTTGGCGGCTGCAAGCCAGGTCCCTGAGGTGAGCCCTGGGCAGAAACTGGGTGGTGGTGAAGAATGGGGTCATCTCTGGAGCCCGGCATGCTCCCTGAGGAGCCACACTTGGGTGCCATAGAGGAGCCAAGCATCCAGGAGAGTCCTCAAAAGGAGGAATGAAGTCAGAGCCAACATTGCCAGAGACATGGGGCAGCGAAGGGGTGCTCTGGCCCTGAGCTGTTGCACTGAGCTGGAGTGAAACGCTCTGTGCTAGCTGCAAAGTCACTTCCCAGGTAGCAATGGTGAGTCTCCACTAACCACGGGGCTCTGGGAGCTAGGGCTCTGCAGCAGAGGTAGCAAATCCCATGACAGACTTGTATGAGCTGGCAACACTCTGCCTCTCCCAGGGGAAGAGAAGGGCCAGCTCGCTGCCAGGCACTTAAAATAAGACAAAGTAAAAGCTGGATGATCTTTAGAAGCACAGTTTCCTGCTGGCTTGTTGGTTGCTGATCTAACAGCTCTTTCTCCTTCCTTATTTCCCTGTGAGGACATCTCAGTTTTGGTTCAGATATGTCTTTCCATGGGATAAGAATCTCTCCAAGCAAACTCATCCTGAGTGAAGCCAGGAGGAGCATGCAGATGCCAGCACGGATGTATAAGGTGAGTGACTCCAGGGTGATTTCATTAAGAAGTTCTTGTGCTCTTATTGCTTCAATACAAACTCACAGACAGCAGTGAATTTTCACCCCAGCCACATCTTCAGCCCAAGCACATGTCCTGCTCTCTCAGGCTGGAGCAAATAACATGACTTAACCTTTTCATACCTATACATGTCCTGTTTTGAAATCCATGGGCCAAGGGGGTGTTTATATGTCAGGAAAGATGTCAGTTAAGGGCATGATAGGTGATGCTTTTGTCACCTGGAGAAGCCGGAGATGGGAATAGACATCAGCTTGTATCACCTTACAGGCTGCTCGAGTGAGGTCTAGGGAGAGGGATGATGGTTTGGGAGAGGGTGAACTGTGTGGCAGCTACTTCAATGGGACACTACAGGCAGGGTCTAGAAGAGGCGGGACAGGTTGGTCTCTCTGCTGGGCGTGGAAATCTTCCAGGTATCTGTGAGCAGACTTTGGAGAGTGGCTCAAAGCCTTCAGTGTGGTGCATCTCCCTGGGGAAATGGGGAGGATTGTGCACAGCTCCTCTCCCTGGCCCGCAGTCGGAGAGGGCTTGCAAATGGAAAGCTCGTGGCTCAGGCTGGCTGCTCTTGGTGGGCTAATAATACCTCTGGAAGAAGGTCAGGTGGGCAGCAGCAAGGGCAGCTCCCGTTACAGGCTGTCACACATCACCCTGGTCTGCCAGAGCCTCCAGAAAAGTTTTGGGACGTCTTGGAGGAGAGCTGGTACTGCAAACCCTCCTCCCTCAGTGGGTTTCCAGAGGAGGTGATGGCAGCCAGCTGGGTTACCCTCACCATGGTGTGAAGCGATGTGATAAACCCCCGCACCAGTCCCTGCTCTCCCGTCCCTGCACTGCATCCTCCATGTCACCGTGTTGTGCCCTGCTTCCTCATCCCAGCAGGAGCTGGCTGCCACCAAGCAGGCCACTGTGCTGTCCCACCACAGCGTATGTCCCAGCAGAGAGGGTTTCTCTTGCTGAAAAGCTGCTTAGCAGCTTATGGAAACAATAAAAGTAGTATTATCTTCAATGGTGAGGCAGATGGTTTGGATGATTGGTTTGAGTTTTAAGCTGGATTTGAGCTACGGATATTCTGATTTTTAACAATTTTTGGCTGGTCAGACTCCGGTGGTGTAATCCCCAGGTTCACGCTCCCCATAAATCCAGTCATCTCTGCGCCAGGGGCTGCGGGATGGAGACCTGTCCTGGGAGTGGGGGACGTGCAGAGACCTGCATGGGAGGGGACCCCCAGACACCCACCACCTGGGCTGGCAACCACCCGATCCTGCTGCCACCACCACGGCCACCACTAGCCACTGCAGCCTTGCCACCAGGACCTTGTGGGGACAATACCCCTCTCTGCTCCCGTCCAGCGTGGGAGGCAGCGCTCTGCAAATCCATCACTGGCAGGAGCCCAGGCCTGAGCTTCTCCCCCCACATTGTCTTTTTCAAAGAGATTTATTTAGTCTTTCTCCTAATTATCAAGAGCTGTGGACTTCCCCCTACCATCTGAGTGCTGTTACCAGCCCGCAGCGCTCCTCCTGCCGACACCGAGCGCCTGTTCTTGCCGTCGCCCCCACACCCGGCATCATTATGGTGCTGCCGTATGGAGCACTCAGGGGACGACGTCTCGCTCGCCGGGGTACGGCCGGGGACTTTCTCCATCCCTCCTGCTGTGGGGACCCTCAGCCATCCAGGACCCCCCGCCGAGGCACAGGGTTCTGCCTTGCTCCAGGGCTTGCAAGCAGCCTCTGAGGCTTTTTGGGGTTGCCCCCATGCCTGTGTGTTTGGCCTGATGCAAGGCAAAGAAGAGGTTTGGGGATGAAATCCAGGTCAGCCCTGTTGGGGTTGGGAAATGCTCCTCTGGAGGACAGCTCCAGGTGAATAAAAGCCACCCCTGGGGATTGATGGTTAACCCTGGTGCTGAGGGACATGCAGCACCCACCCAGGCACAGTGCAGGGTCTCAAGTTATTAATTACCTGGCCCAAACCCCCCAGCTGCCCCGCCTGAGAAAAGCCATCACACCCAGTGCATCCTTCGTATTAGAATTGGTTTTATTTAGCAAATCTCCAAAGCGTTAAAATAAAACTCCCATAAAACAAGGGTCATCTTTGTGTTTACATTGAATTTGTAAACTGAGCAAAAGAGGAAGACTTCTACAGAGGTCAAAGGTCACCCAAAACATCCCTTTAAGAGAAATAACATCAGTTTTCTATTCCAATCACCAGCTTCGGTGCTGGTTGACAGTCACCAGCAAAGCAGAGGGTATGGGAGGGGGGGAACAATGGGGGTGAAGAATGTGGAAGGCTCTAGGCCGTTCAGTTCAGTCCTGCAACCAGGTAAAAGTGCTTCGCTGCTACAGCCCAGTCATGAAACACCAGAGACAAAAAAAACCTTTTAAGGAACAGGGGTGATTTGGGGTCTGTTTGTGAGTGGCAGTGCCGAGGCTGCAGGATGGAGAATGTGGAAAGGGGGAGCTGTGGCTGAGAGCCTGTGGTGCCCGGTGGGTACCAGGGAGGAGAAAGCAGCTGCTGGCAGCGGGATGCAAAGCTGTTTCTCCCCGGTCACACACCGGGCAGCCGGGACGGTGAGCAGGACTGTTCCCCTACAGCTGCGGTGGCTGCGAGCTCGGGGCCCGATCCCCAGCAGCCTTTCCCCTGTCAGCTCCCGCGGGGCCTGGCAAAGCACTGCCAGAGCTGCCAGGCTTATCTTTAGCTCTGTTCCCTCCCTCGCCCCCGCGCCCACCTCCTCGCCGCGCACCGCATCCCCGGCCCCCACCAAAACACGCTGTTATATAAGCGCTCGCAGCAACCATCTGGGGCTGAGTCAGCCACGAACCCAAACGGACAGCAAGCCCAGGAGGTGGGGATGCCAGCCCCCAGATAACAGGCTTTTGGGGCCACCCCCCCCTCCTTTAAGGCCATCCTTGAGTGTCCAGCACCCCCACTCAGAACCTGCGTGGGTGCTGCAGCCCAGTGAACAGGGACCCTGGAAGGGGACAGCCTGGGGGACAGGCGTGATGCTTGGGGTCATCAGTGGTGCTGGCAAAGAGGGGAAGGCTTAATTACACACTAATGAGGTATTGCTAAAATAAAAGTGCCAGCTGCAGGAGAAGAGGAGGGGAAGCATCGACTGGCTAGGGAAGGGGTGTTGCTTTGCCAGCTCGGACACATCTCCCCTTCCCTCTCCATCCTCAATCCTGATATCCCATCAGAAACCCTTCTGCTCATTTTCCCTTAAAGCAGCACAATCATGCCCAGTTTGACTCCAAATTTGTTTATTTGGGTTTTTTTCCCCAAAGCCCAGGGTCAGGACAGGGGTCTCCTTCACCTCCTTTAAAACACCATTTTTCTCTGGGACCAGCATTGTGGCGAGTGTTTGCGACCTGAACTTTGCAGCGTTGTGCTGATTCACGACAGCTTGTCACCAAAAGTGCCTAAAACTGACAGAAAAAGGGACGCTGACTCATGTGTTTGCCTTCCCCAAGCGGGGAGAAATGTGAAAGGTGAACAGAGTACTTAACGGGCGATAATTACATTCAGTGCTGAAAAATTCAATTCATATTAATAAGCCAGCATGTTGTTACTAATTGAGGCCTTCTACAATTAAAAAAAAAAAAAAGAGTATTTAAGGTTTTTAACCTTGACAGTGACCTTTTAACAACAAGTGTAAGGAAACCCCTAATTTTGTCCCACTCACACTTATAAATCTGTGTTAAGGAGAAACTCCAGCCACTGCCTTCCCGGTCTCCACGCAGGATGCTGGGGGTTGGTGTCCCAGCAGTATCCCGTTATACAGCAGGATGAAACCCAGCATGGGATGTGGCATGAGGAGCCGGGGAGCCAGCCCCTCAGTGGGAGAGCTCTTGGCGTTGCCATTCAGGGCAGGCGAAGGGGGAGAAAGGAGTCGGAGAGGGTCCACCTTAATACAGGATGAAAAAGCAAATTGCCAGCAGGAGAGCAGAGATGCTGCTCCGTTACTATGGTTACCCCCAGAGACAACCGAGCATCCCTGGGTATCGCCCTGCGGTACCTGAGCTGCTCCCGGCCACCCGGAATGGTGCTGGGGTAGCTCAGGTGGGTGAGGGAACAAATTTGGAGGGATTTGGAGGGTCTGAACTTCTCAAAGCAGCCAGGAGAGAGGCTGCATCCAGGCTGGGTGGAGAGACAGCATCTCCAGCGGGACTGGGGCAAAATTCCTGCCTCCACCCCTCTGAGATGTGGTGCCTCACCTTAGCACAGCTGGGGAGGATTCATTAGGAAACACCAGGGATTTGGTTCAGAGAGTTTCTGCCCGGCACTAACCCGCACTAGTTCAGGAGTCAGACCAACATGATGCCCTCCCCATGTGACACCACATTTTTGGCCAGCAAGACACAGCAATCCTTGCCCCGGGGCACACAGCCAGGTCGGGCAGCACGGTGCACAAACCAAGCCAGCTCCGTCCTGGTGGGAATCCAGAGCTCACAGCCCCTCTGCCCACTCTCTACCTGATCAAGAGGGATTGGCCCACCCAGATTTCAGCAGTGGTGTGTTTGAGCCAAACCCATCCAAGCCGATGAAAAGATGCTTTTGGAGAGGCCAAAAACCTCTGCAAGGGCACAGAGAGATGCCCCAGTCCCCTGAAGCCAAAGGGAAAGAAGCAAGAGGGCAGTCAGCGAGGGCGGGTGTAATGCTGAGTTTAGAGAGGGTTTTAGCATTTAACAACATTTTGAGTATTAAAAGTGGAAGTTGACAGCTAAAAAACAGCCCCAACCTCAGCCCATTGACTATCATCCCTGCCAAAAACACCCTGGCCATGCCTGCGAGGCCTAAGCAAGGTCCTTCCCCGCAGAGGCAGCCGCTACCTTCCCATCCCCGTGCTCCCGGCCGCCACCCCAGCCCGTTCGTTTAGCTCTAACCCCCAAAGATGAGGATGGTTGGAGTGGAAATAAAGCAAGGACTGAATGTCCTGGTAGCACATTTCCCGTGGTGCCAGCGTCAGCTTGGCTCCCTGGGGATTTCTGCTACAAGCAGCCACTGAGGGAGGAATTCTGGAGGCAGTGGAAACTGTCCCCAGGGAACTGCCGGCTCCTGAATCATTAAATGCTTCCACAAATGAAGCGATGGGTTTTGTAGTGCAAACTGCTGCGTGAGGAGTCACTGCCGCATGGCAAAGCAAACCCTGAGAGCGGAGGCACAAGAGCTTTGGGAAGCTGTTGAACGGGCCAGTGCTTGTCCCCAGCAGAGATGTTGGCAGGGCCCTGCAAGAGCATCCCCCATGCTCTCCCCATCATTTTCGTTTCCAAGATCCAGCCCATGTTTTGGAGGAGAGCGGGGAGGTTTTTCCCATCTCACCTCCTGCCTGCCTGTAACAGGCCATTACCTTCCCCAATAACCCCTGCTCCTCTCCTCAGCAAGAGGAAAGCTTCCAGAAAAACATCTGGTCCAGATTTAAAGGCATTAAGAGACAGAGATGGGTAGCTTGTTCTAATAGCTAATCATTATGAAAAGATCGCTCCTTATTTCCAAGATAGATTTGTCTGGCTTCAGCTTCCAGGAAGAGGTGGTTATTATGCCTTTCCCTGGTAGATTAAGTTACCTCTTTGTACCAGTGTATTCTCCCTGTGACAAATGCTGTAATCAAGTCACCTCTCAGTCTCCCCCTCTGATAAATTAAACAGGCTGCACTCTTAAATCATGCTTAGCTCCGGGCCTATCTTTGGTGATTAGAGTGAGTGGCTGGCAGTGATTTTTTTTTTTTTTTTAATGAGTAAAAAACTCTCTTATGGGGAAAGGGATGGAATCGATGGGACCCAACTGACCATCATCGGTGGGTGGAAGCTATCAGTCATCAGTCGCCCAACCTGGATTCAGACCTGTGACCAGCCTGAGAAATTACGAATAATTTCTCCAGGTTATCTTGGTACACGAGCCCCGTTCTCTGCAGCAGCCAGGTGCAAAAGCCAGAAGGAAAATCCAGGATGGTGAATCCAGGGGCTCCGTGTCCAGCAGGCCATTAACCTCTCTGTAAATAGCATCCCACGCACTTGCTCTGCTTTTCTTCAGCCGTGACGTACCATTAAAGACATTTAAACTGTCACTTGGACATGGCGTGATGTCCCCTGAAGTCCCCGGAGGAGGCGATGCCTGTAGGAAATAGATCCTCATGGAGCCCAAGGGCGACCAAGGTTGCTCTGAGAAGATTTGTTGGGTCAGTCTTGGATGACTGGTCTCTTTCTGCCTGGGCTCCAGACACATTTTCCCATCTCCGGGCTCCCCGCATGGCTGAGCTGCTGTGATCCGGTCCCCTGGCGAAAGCCCATCAGGGCAGTGCAGCAGAGCAAATGGTACCCACACGTGGGGCTGTGCAGGGAGGGGGGCACTCTACAGAGCCCCCCCAATCCCGCCAAGCATCTCTGCAGCCCCTTCCCCAGCAGAGAGGAAAAATTATCCTCTCCTGCAGGATAGCAAGGAAAATTCAGATATGGGATTTCTGCTCCTACCTAGAAGCTGCAGGATGGACATTTGCTAAAAGGCTCCTAAAAATATATATATATGTTTGTCCTGCTGGCCCCCAGTCTTGCTCAAAGTTTGCTGCACATATATATTATATGTGTGACAACTGACAGACTTGAAACCACATTTGAAGTTTGCTACAGGCAGACACTTCCCTATGATCTTTAAAATATACAGCATGACGCAAGATATTTTAAATAGATCAAAATACATTTATTACATATTTATATTATTTTCTCTAGTCTATTTATATCTTTTGGAGACTCTTATATATAATATATATAATATATTTAAAATAACATAAAATTGGCCAGTTTTGTCATCTGAAATACATTTTACAAATATATATATACATTGTCACATATATCTCAAATATATGTGCGATGAGACAGAGAAACACCGGAGGTGGAAAAGGTACAGAAACTTTCATTGCATCCATCAGCTTCTCTATCGCTGCACGTCACCATCGCCCCAGTGAACGGACTCGGCGTTTTACCCCTGGGAAACCAGTGCTCCCAGTTGCCAACCTGCCCGTGTGAACTAGTGCCGGGTCTCGGTCCCCAAACTGTGTGGGGCCAAGCCTGGAGGAGCACCGGGGTGTGGTTTGGGGGGGGGAAAGGAGGGAAGATGGAGCCCCTAGGAGGGAGCAGCAGGACAGATGTGCACAGCTGGCGGGTGCCGGGGCTCAGCGAGGTGACGGGTGGCATCGGGTCGGGCACCATCCCACATCCCCTCCTTGCTCATAACGCGGCCAGATCCTGCCCTGCGCCAAACCCCCCATGGCAGCATTCCTGAATTGGGGGGTGGGAGAGCAGGACCCGGCCAGAGCCCCGGACCTGGCTGCCACACACTCATTTCAGCGTGCAAGAAATGGGACACACACACACACACACAGAGGGGACTCTTTTGGTTGTCAGCACAAGAGGAAAGGAAAGAGCAGGAGGGTTTAAAAATAAACGTATTTGTTCTGCCTTATTAAAGATAGAAAAGGTGGCTCTGAATTCATCTTCTACAAAAGGTTTGAAGGTCAAGCAGGCACCGAATCGCAAAAGGTTAAGCGCTAAGTGATTGTCCCAGCCCTAAAAGACTAAGTGCACTAAATTCGGTTATGAGAAGCTAAGGCTCGTCCCGACGGCTCCCGGCCCTGGGGACCCACCGCCCAGCCGAGCAGGGACACCGCGTGTCTGTTGGGGGCAGAGGATGCTCTTTCCAGCTGGAGGTCTTGGGGTGCAGGGATGCGGCTGCTTTCTGCTCTCACCGGTGTATCGTTCTGGGGTGAAGCCGAGTGGGAGCAGCCCCCATTCCCAGCCAGGGTGGTTACTGCTGCCGGAGGCTGCCCTGAGCCCCAGCCGAGGGCAATCCCTACGGGATGCTGGCCAAGAGGATTAGCGGCTCTTTCCTTTCTCGGACTTCTGCCATCCTCCAAGGATCAAGTGTAACGCCGGAGTTAACTCCATGGATGGAGCGGCCTTGCCTCGGAGGAGATGGCCGGCGGCTGTTTTGGGGGGTGGACGTGTCCCCTTGCTCAGCTCCAAGCCCCTTCCTGCTGGGATCCCGCTCCATCCCTGCCATCACCAACAGCAAAACCCACACCCCGAGTGCATCCCTGTGCCTTTCCAGCCCCGTCGGGGAACCAGAGTGCTGGACAAACACAACTTTTTGGCTTTTTTCACCTTTTTTCCCCCCCTTTCTTTGACAATTCATGTGATGATTAAAACTACTGCTGGGCAGCCTTCCCAATGCTCCCTGACGGTAGGAAAAAAGACCAGTAGCTCAGAGCACTCACAGGTAGGCAAAAATAATATTTATACACTATGTACCGGCGTGGTCCATGGCCAGGACAAGGACTATACAGTATATATACGACGACTCACCAGAGCTAGATCCTCACTAGCGGGGTTCAGGGAAGGGGGTGTGTGAACAGGGGCCAGGGAGGGTCCAAACCCCCCCCCCGGCTGTGCCGGCTGTGGGCGCTCCCCAGCCCAGTTCACCTCCTCCTATGCAGCAGTTTAAAAATACATCTGTATATATTATTCTATTCTCCCAGGTAACACTGTACAATCATAGAAGTTTCTTTAAAAGCAATAATTTACTTAAAGACATCTCTATTTCTCTTTCGGTTTTATACAAATATTTACTGTGATATATATATATTTATAAAGACATTAACCCTCTGAGAACCCTACAGCAGCAAGATGTGCACCTTTTTTTAATAATTATTTATTCAAAAGAACCTAAACCCACTTAAAAGCATTTTTTTAAAAAAATAAATAAGTAGTGCACACACAAACTCTCTCTGCCCCACCCCCCCTCCATCCTTCCCACCCCCCAGATGCTATGGGGCAAAAAGCGGGTGGCAAAACCATCCCCCCTGGGAGCAAAGGGACAGGCAATGGGATGGCATCTGTGTTCACTGCCTTAGAAACACAAATGTCATGGCTGGAACTCAATGGCACGTCCCTACGTGTCCCCACTTTTGGGGACAGCCCGTCTGGGGCACTCAGTGCTGAAACAGCCGGGTGCTGCCCCCGGGGATGTTTTCTCCCAGTGGCTGATTTTTAGGGGAAGCCAAAAATAGAGCAGCCCCTTGGTGGGCAGCATGGGGTGGTGGTGATGGACGCTGGTGGGAACAGGGCGGGAAGAAACTCTGCGGGGATGAAGTCCCAGTCCCTGTCCTGTGGCCAACCAGTGAGACGCGATGCTCGGGGGCACAGGGCAGCGTGGGGGGGGGGGCACCAGGACAACTGCTCCCCAGAGCCCTTTGCAAGAAGGAGATGGAGATGGGGACACAGGGAAAATCCTGCCTCTGCCACCACTGTTTGGACATGCCACAGCAAGTTGTAACCCTAGGACACGGCTTCCCTGGTGTAGGCAGCGGGGAGAAAAACACCGGGAGCCCATCACAGCCGAAACGCTGCTGGGGACCCCGCTTTCGACCCCTTCTCCCCAAGGCTGGGTGCTGCTGGGGCTCTGTGCCCAGGGTCAGGTGTGGGATGCCTGTGGGTACCGAAGCCTCTCCCACGGCCACGGGGAGCAGGGAGCCAGATTTTGGCTCCCAGAGCACCAATGAGCAGCATGGCCGGGATGAAGGGACCCGCAACCCGCATGTTCCTGACTCCTTCCCTCTGTGCAAAGGCGGGGAGCAGGGCAGGAGCAAAGGCTTCCCATGCACAGGGTGGTTTGCCTTGTGCTGTAACAAAAGCTAAACCAGCGTGCCATCAAGGCCAGCCTAAAACGCAGCGAATGGTGGGATGTGGGTTTTGCCGTGGGGGCCGAGCAAAGGGAACGTCACACCGATGGGGGGGAGGATGCAAGCGGGGTGCGGCGGAGAAGGGCTGGGGCGCGGGATGAGTTTGCATCTCTAAGGCACAATCCACCTTGAGGCTGGGACGCGGGGACGGGTTGAAGCGCAAGACGGGGTGGTTTTCTCGACTGGCATCTGTTGTTTTCGGAAAAGCATCTGCCTCTGAAGCAGGGCTCTCCAGTGAACGGGGAATTCATAAATCCCAGCCTGGCACAGAGACAGCTCCTGTGCTAGAAGAAGTGCAACCCAGCAAGATGACTTTCTCATTGATTTCCACATTTGAAATGATTTTTCAAGGGAGAAAATACCAAATTGGTTGGAAAAGCGGGAAAATACCCAAATTTAAGAGCTTTCCACTCTCCTTTTTGTGCTTTTCACTATTTTGTCCCAGTTATAGTGAAACTTATGAACTTCCCCATTGGAGACGCTGGGGGAGACCCAGCACTTCAGCAGCTGATGCCCCAGACCCCATTTCCACCCTGAAGATCAGTATTTCCAGAAACTGGCTAACTACTGTGTTTACAATGCCTCTTTCTATCACAGTCTGGCTTTTCCTTATTAGCTATTTTGCCAGTAATTACACTACTTGCTTTTGCTGCCACAGACCTTCAGCCACTTACATCTGTTTTCTGCTTACGAAGCCATGCCAGTGGAAAAAAAATAAAACCCACCCAAAAAGTGGATGCAGTCTTGGCTTCTAGCTCTTCCATCTGCCCAGCAAGTCACCCCCTCAAAGGACCCCGGTGGCTTATTCATTCCCTTGTTCATTTTTAAAAAATACTGAATGACTTCTTTCAGATTTAATATTATTATTATTATTATTATTATTATTATTGTTATTATTATTATTTTGGTAAACAGTCTCCCAAACGGTATGGTGAAAAAATTAAAAACCCTCTCGCCTCCCTCCCTCCCCTTTTTCCCAAATTAAAAAGAAGTACGTTAATGTTGCATGTTATTTCAAGTGTTGTTCTTGTGCAACTGAACCAGACCACCTGCCGGAAGGAGCAATTTTTTTTCTTGTTGCTGCTCAGTTAAAAAATAAAAGGAAAAAAAAGAAAGAGAGAGAGAAAGATTTGTTTCCTGATATTTCCTCTTTTTGGATCTCGCAGTGCTCGGCTCCAAGAAAACGCTGGCGTTTTCCCCGCAGGGAGAGCAAAGCCCCGCGGGGCCGCGCGGGGCGAGCGCCTGCCCGCGCCCCACGGACCCTCCTCTCTCCATCCGTCCGTCCATCCATCCGTCCCCACAGAGCCATCGGCCCCACTGTGGGCGCCGGGCACGGGAGACGCGCCGTGGCCTGCCGCCGTCCCCTCCTGCAGACCGCTCAGTGGTTATTGCGATGAAACTGAAAACTATGAACGATACTAATTTCTCAAGCATTCCTATGGCACTTGCATTGTTCTGCATAATTTGAGCGGGTTGTAGGGGAAGAGATTAGAGGAGGAAAAAAAATACCCTCAGAAAAGTCAATGGAAGGACCAAGAGTCATATTTCTGACTCCCTCCTGTACGACCGCTGATCCAATGCTATTGTGGCTTGAAGCCTATCGAACTCATGCCTGTTATCCGGGCTCAGGTCCTCCAAACCCCGGCTGTCATCATCTTCCTCTTCCTCGTCGCGACTCATGAAGGCCAGCTCGTTCTCGTAGCAGAAGGAGTTGGTGCTGGGCAGCAGGAATTTGTTCTCCACCAAGTCCTTGGCGCTGCAACGGGGGGTGGATGGGACCTCGTAGGTTTTGTGGAAGTGGGAATAGTCTACTTTGTATTGGTTTTTCTCCTCAAACAAGACTGGCTCGAAGCGGTGGCCCCAGAGGATCTCGCTGGCTAGGTAGGAGCTCCGAGCTTGCGTCGTCATAGCGGTAGCTTCTACCATGCCTTCCAGGATGACTACGATCTCAAAGTCATCTGTCTCCAAGTCCTGACGGCTGATCCCAAACAAGGGGCTGTCTTCGTTGATCTCGTGGAGAATGGTGATGGGGGACACCAAGAAGATACGGTCCAAGCCTTTATCAAACCCCACGTCGATGTCTATTTGGTCAAGGGGTATGTACTCCCCTTCTTCTGTGATCCTGGGCTTAATTAGCTGAGCTCGTACGTGGGCTTCTACTATGTGGCTTTTCCGGAGATTCCCAACTCTCCACATCAGGCAGAGTTTTCCATCTCTCATTGCCACTACTGCATTATGACTGAAAAGTAATGTCTGGGCCCGTTTTTTGGGCCTGGCCATCTTTGCCATTATTGCACCAATCATGAAAGAGTCAATTATACACCCCACGATGGACTGAACCACCACCATGAAGACTGCGAGCGGACACTCCTCCGTCACACAGCGGAAGCCATAACCAATAGTCGTTTGGGTCTCAATGGAGAACAGAAAAGCAGCCACAAAGCCATTGACCTGCAGAACGCAAGGTTTGAAGGTATCGTCTCCACCTGGGTTTTCTAGGTCTCCGTGAATGAGTGCAATTAGCCAGAAAATCAGCCCAAACAATAACCAGGACACTAGAAACGCCAGGGAAAAGAGCAAGAGCATATACCTCCAGCGGATGTCAACACATGTGGTAAACATGTCTGCAATGTACCTCTGTGGCTTGTCATCCATGTTGGTGAACTCCACGTTGCACTGACCATTCTTCTTTACAAACCTGTTCCTGCATTTCCTCCTGGTGTGGATTTTCCCATTGCCAAAGCCGTTGATACCTGGCATGGTGGTCAACCTCAGCCCGTCTTCCTCGGAGGACACGATGCTGTAAGGGTTGACTCTGCCTGCAGTCATCCCTGAGCCAAACCCACAGTGAAGATGAAGGGTCTTGCGACTCCTGGTGTGCCCCTGACCCACCCCTGCCCACCCCCCAAATTCTGCTGTGGTGGAAGAGAAGTCCCAAGCTTCCACGTCTTGGTTGCCACGTCACCACGTGAATCCTGTGAGAGGCTCTGCAATGAGAAAACAAAGACATGGCCGTTACCTCTCATGACAAAGGGACCCAAATGGGTGTTTGGCCATGGGTCTGATGGGGTGGGTGGCTGCATGTTGAGCAAGGACCCCTCCCAACTGCCCTTACTCACTCTCCTATGGCTAGGCTGTTCCCAAAAACCACACACAAGGAAGGAAGAAGGTCTTAGAGTTTGTTCTTCCATACTATAAAGTGGGTGAGCAAACCTTGCTGGGGAGATGCAGCATTTGTGGGACCCTCAATGACACCAGCAGATGGAAAAACTTGAGTAGCACTGGAGTCTCTCCCCTTTGCTTTTCTCATGAGCTCTGCTGTCAGAGAGGGGTCAGGCTGCTGGAGAGGAAAGCAGAGAGGCCAAGCTGCTCCCCTTAGCACAGAGATATTAATAAAGGTATGCCTGAAAGCGGCTCCATCAGTTCACATTGCCCGTGCCAGATGGACCGCTGCCCAGCACATCGCAGCAGCGGTTGCCCGACCTCCTGAGCACCAGCTCTTCTGGGGTCAAGGGAAACCACAGGGAGATGTGGATTTAAACTCCATGCCCCCGCCTGGGGATGGGAGAGGACACAGTCAACATACAGCTGATTGGAGAAGGCCCAGGGAAGGCACTTGCTCAGGGCAGATGTCCCGAGGAGCAACTTTCCCAACACATCCATTGGGACATGGAGCCATCTATGGTCACAGATGGGTTCTGCTGGCCAAGTCTTGTGAAGGGATAACTGCCACTGGGGAACAGCGAGCTGTTTTGATCCCTTCTGGAGGGCTCAGCTGTAGGGTCAGGGACATAAACTCAGCTTTGCCTGGGAGAGAGATTGCATGGACATGGAGACGTGGCCCAAGCTGGGTGAGCTCCCCTGTGCAGGTGGGCCAACGGTGAGGGAACCGAGTGGCACCCTGACAGGCTGCTGGCCCCCCCAGCCCTTCTGCGATGGCATGTGGGGCTGCATCAGGCAGTGGATGGGATTGTGGAGAAGCCACGTGGCACATCCCAAGCACCCCAAAGAGATGGCACTGCAGAAGCACTCCTCAAACCACCCCCTGCCACAGCTGGTCCTATTCTTCAGGGACATGGGATGTGTCCCTGAGCATGAAACCACCTTGCTGGCAGTGGGACGTGCATGGGGCAGCAACGTGGTGGGGAGGCAGGTGCAGAGCCCCCCACAGTACCCCATCCCCACAGCACAGGGTGTCTGGCTCACGCCGAGGCGCAGGCCAACCCACCGGGGTGTTCGAGCTGTGTTGGATCTGCTGGTCCGATCGATGCAGTCGATTTCTGCAATCAGCTTGAGTGCCCGAGGACACACTGGGACGAGAACACCCTTTCCATTACGTGGTGGCCAGCCCAGAGCCAGAAAGCATTGCCAGGCACAGCCTGCCTGGGGCTGCAGCAGCCTGGCTAGCAAGAATACCCTGAATTGTTTGCCTTTTTCAGAAATTCACCCCAAATCCAACCTGGGACTTGGGTATCCCTGCAGAATCCCAGCACCACAAGCAAGAGCACTAACAACCTGTCCAAACCTCCCAGGTGCTGGAAACAAACTCACGTGTGGCACCATCTTATATGCCAAATAACATATTTCCACCTGCTGCAATCCAGGCACAACCATTTTTTATCCCAAAAGCTGATTTTTCAAGCACCATGGTTATTTGTGATGTGTCGGCAGACCAAGCGATTGCTTGCACCTGGCTGGGGCAGTTGGCACGAGATCCTCTCCCTCCTTACGGCCATGAGGAAGAGTAAAACAGACACAAACAGTTAATATTTACAACCTCATAGTCACTGGAAGGCAAACAGGACCAAAGTGGCCTTGCAGATGTGTCAGGTTGGTTGCAGGATCACGCTGCAGCCTGGTCACCCATCCCAAGTCTTCCTCCTGACCACACCAGCTACATTCATTAAGGCTTTCTCTCCTCTTTTTTTAATGTGAGCTGAGCATTTAGAGACAAAAAAGGCTGCTTCTCCATCACCCCTCTGGCTTGCCTCAGGGGAATAAGGCGAATGTTTTTGCCAAGGATGAATTTACTTTTGGGTTTTTTTAATTAATTCTAGATGCATTTGAGAAGTGAACAAAATGCAATGAGCTCCCAGTGAACTGCGAGAGGATTAGCTGGGGTCTGGATTAACTGTGCTGGGAGGGTAGACGTACCAGGGTGACTGCAGAGGCAGTGGTGCTCCCCTCACCCAGGGGTGATGCTCCCGGGGACCCTCGAGCTCCCCAGTCACCTCCGTTCCCCTCCACTTTCCCCTTTCCCCTGTCTTGTTTTCTCTGGTTCTTCCTTTCTTTCTTCCTTCCTTTCTTTCTTCCTTCCTTCCTGCTCTTCATGCATCTTTCTTTCTTGCTTGCTTGCTTGCTTCCTTCCTTTCTTCCTTCCTTCCTCCTTCCTTCCTTCCTTCCTTCCTTCCTTCCTTCCTTCCTTCCTTCCTTCCTTCCTTCCTTCCTTCCTTCCTTCCTTCCTTCCTTCCTTCCTTCCACCCCCCTGCCTCCCTGCCTCCCTCCTTTCCCTTTCCTCTCCCTCCTCCCATGTCACACAGAGTTTCACCCTGTCTGAGCACCCCAGACATCAGGGAATGCTCTGCTGTGGGGGGATGCTAGGACAGACCCGAGAGGCTGACACTGCTTCAGGGAATGGGCAGCTCTCGTGTCACAGCCCATGTCCCATGTGGGACCCCACATTCACCAAGGCCACAGGACTGACCCCTCCTCAAAGCACCAAAGCTCTTGGGGGAACTAACCCCACTTGGCCCCAGGCCGACAGCAGCAGCATGGGGAGATGGCAGCTAAATAAAGGCGAGCAAAGTGGATCTGTCGGAGCAGGCGGCCGCCTGCGGCTCGTACTTTATTTAGCACAGTTTTGTTTGGAAATACGCTTTCTCAAGTTCGCTGAAAGCTGAATTTCTGGTTTGGTTTTAATTTGAAGGCTGAAGCCCCACGTTGCTGCTCTGGGAGGCTCAGGCTGGGAGACGACTCCTGCGAACGTGTGGAAACCCGTGGCTGGACGGGCCCTGCCATGGACACCAACTGGGACCGTGACCCCATGGTCACCCTGCGTTTCCTTTGGTCATGAGTGCCATCCCCCAACATCACCCTGGCATCTCCCCACAACCAGAACTGCCCCAGGGTGCTGGCAGAGGTGTTACAGGAGGTTACATCCCCCTCCCTGACTACTTCCCAGGGGTTTCACACCCCTGACCATCACAATTTTACCCCAGGAACAAACTCAAAACTTCCCCTAATAACTGCAGCCCCTGAATCCCATTACCAGCCCAGCTTTGGCACAGACAAACCCTCACTGAGTGTTGGGCAGGCCCGGGACCATCCCCTGCCGCTCGTGCCACGCGTCTTGAGCAGCGCTAATAGTGTTAACATGTAGGAAACAAAACAGGCCTGTAATATTAATAGCGGGAAGGAACGGCCCACAGCTCCCCGCGGGCTCTGAGCGCAGCGACGCCGTGGACTACCCCAGCTAATGAGCTGACATTAGAGGCAACAACTCCTGCCACTAAACTGCAGCAACCGAACTCCCACCGCGGAGCGGTTTCCCACAGAGAATCCAAGTGTCTCCAGCAATCTGCCAACTGCACGGCTAATTTTATTATTTTTTTTTTTTAAAAGGGAGTTAAATGTTACAACAATATTCTGAACAGTCAGCGTGCCGGGAAAATGTGTTGAGTGCCAGGGAGGTCATTAGTTAGAGCTGACTGAATATGTCGATGTCATTTATCATCACACCTTTTCCTGTACCTCTGGAGGGGACGTGTTTTGGGGCCATCAGGACTGCTGCCCCCTCCTGCATCCTCCCAGCATGGGTTTTCATGGAGGTGTGCGGGGAACTGGGCTGCGTTTGGGTGGGATCGATCCGGGTGGGGACTCGGAGGAGCTGAGCTGGGGGACACAGGTCCCCTGGCTGTGGGGTAGAAGAAGTGACAGTCCGGGAGGGGTTGGTTTGAGGAGGTCACGCGCGTTGCAGCCCTATGTCAGGAGATAACGCTGCTATCTCCCAGACCGATGCCCTTCATGCCCCAGCAGCAGGACGGTGAATGTCAGCAGAGAGGAGGGAGCTCTGCTCCCGGCATGGGGCTGTGGCCATGCTGGCTCAGCCAAGGGTGCCCAAACTGCTCCTGCTCACGCCATCCCGACGAAGCAACCTGGCACTGAGCACCTACAAAATAGGGGAGGGGGCAGAGGAGCTGGGGGGTCCCCGAGCTGTCGTCATCCCCTGGCCAAGCGCGTTCCCACCGTGCCAGGGCAGCGCTGCTGCCTGAATAATTCCCTCCTCCAACACCCCGTCTTTGGGCACTTCCAATAAATTAAGAATTGACACAGGGCAGGCCAGTCCCTGATGAATCCGAAGAATAAATGACCCCCTGCTTCCCCTCTGCTGCCAGGGACAACAGGCAAGAGGGTCCCACCACAGTCCATCCCTAATGAGAAAAAACTGCTCCATTTTGGCAGGGACACAGGTAGAAAACAGCTGCAGGCATGCACCCATCCCCCAGACTCGCATGCACCCCGTTAGTGCCAGTGAGCAGCAGAGACATCGCTGTCTGCGAGCCTTGATGACACATGCAGGAGGGAAACTGAGGCACGGGGGAAAAGGAAGGCCCTTGGCAGGGAGACCGGAGGTGACAGGATGCCTGGAGAGGTGCTGGCTCATCCCCGTCCCCCTGAGCCACGTGCAGATGCCACCGCGGGCATGTGAGGAGAAAAGGGGCCACGTGCAGCATTCAGCACCACTGGGGCCAGGTGGCCTTTGTGGAGTGATGGACTTGTGCTTAAGCACCCTAAAACTCCTGCTAAATGTGCCCTGGATCAGCTGAGATCCTGGGAAAGATCCCTTCAGAGGCTGCACTGAGCATACGGTTGGTCCCCAACTCCATGGCATGATGGGGGGACCAGGCATCCCAGTCAGCTGCCCCAGCACCCAGCCCTGCTCCGGCACCCGCACGCCACAGTGTGAGGACTCCAGGGCTGTACGTCCACCCCTGCTGCCCCCCTGCTGCTCCTGGTGATGTTCCCCCCCTGCCCAGCTGCAGCACAACGTCAGAGGGGTCAGGAAACTCCACAGCACCCACAGTCCCCCCAGCTCGCAGCCAGCCCTGTCGCCTCACCGGGTCCTGAAATCCCTGAGCTGTTTTTCTGTCCGCTCGTATTCATATGGCCAGACAGCAGGACGTGGCTGTGGGTAAGGATGAGGGCAAGGAGGCGGGTGAAGGCCTTGGCAGGGTCAATCCCCACTGGGGGCTGCTGAAGGATACCCCAAAACCCCAGGGGATGCAACCAGGCTGCCCTGTCCCTACAACACCCATACCTAAACCTCCAGGGTACCCGCAGCCCCTTCCCTGCAGCCCCCCGCGGCCCCCCCGCAGCCAGTCCCAGCTGCCCCGGCTCAGAGGACGGGTGTTAATACCCCAGCAAATCACCCTGGGAAGGGGCAGAGCCCCAGCCACCCCCCCAGGCAGGGAAGGTCTGGCTGGACCCCAGGAGGAGGGGGTCAGCCCTTACCTGGTGCGTGCCCCGGGGGGTCTCCCCAGCACTCCCCAGCCATGGCTGCGGGGCGCAGGGTGCCCCGTGGCCCTGCTGCAGCCCTGGCGAGAGAGAGTTTTAATTGAATTTCTAGATTATCCCGGGGGAGAAATTGTAATCTCCTTATATCCAACCTCTGGTTGAGTCCCGTAACCTACTGTCCTGCGCCGGGGAAGGGATTTAGCAAGGGGGAGGGGAGGTTTCCCAGCCTGCTGGTGCCCCGGACCCTGCTCCTCGCAGGATTTATCCCACAGGACGTCAGAGATCTGCTCCCAGCAGCCCCATGGTCCCGGGAATTAAGGTTCTGCGGCGGCAATAGCCTGTCCCCTCTCGCCATGTCCTGGCACAGTGACTGGGGGTGTCCCGGGAGCCTCCCAGAGCTGGTGGGGCTGGGGTACTGGGGATGGAGATGTCTGGTGCTAGGTAGAGGAAGGGAGCTGGCTATGGAGTCAGTGGGGTGTTTGGAGGGTGAAGATGAGCCCCCCTGGGTGGGACTTGTGGCTGGGAGGTGTTTGGGGCTTTAAATTGAAATATCTCTTGGCCTGGCTGTGCCCAGGGTGCTGGTGGGATGTGCAAGTCCCCAAGTAAGTCCCCCTCCCTGCCTGGGCTGCAGTGGGCGCCTCCCTCCCGAAAAGCCCCATCCCTGGACCGTGTGGGTCAGAGGGTGTTTTTGAATGGGTGACCTTGCGGTGTCCCTGCACCCGCCCCGTGCACTCCCCTCCATCACATGGCCCTGATCCCTCTGGCATGCTCCCAAATCTGGATATGTGCCGGGCTCCAGCCCCAGCCCCAAACCATCCCAGGGACAAATGCCAGCAATGGGGCTTCGGGCAGATGAAGGCAGAGGTGAAATCAGCCAGCCACGCTCCTGCCTGCCCTGTGCCTCCATTGTGCCATTGCCAGGGCCTCTGTAGGGATGCGGGTTTCCATCGGGAATGGCGGGTTCCCAGCCAGCACATGCCAAGAGGCTCGGAGGGAAGGCAACAACCCTGCCCCAGCTCTGGCCCCGACCAAGGGGGGATCACCCAGCTCCTAAAAAGCACCATGGAAAGAAAAGGAAAAGCAGGACAGAAAGGGCAAATGTCTTCAAACAAATTTTATCACCAACCAAATGAGCTAAGAGCTGCAGCGCCAAGGGCCTCCCATGCTGCAGGTAGCACCAGGGCAGTGCTCGGCAGCATTCCTGGGGTATCACAGGCATGAATTACTTTAAGACCCTTCTCACGGAGTGATTTCTGCTCACACCTTAGAGGCAGAAGAGGATGGATGTGGACCCTGTTCAGCCCCAGCTTGCCTGCGGCAGGACTAATCCTGCACCTCCTGCTTGCCCAGCTCCCATCAATGTCCCTTTCCCAAATCCCATTACTCCCAAGGCGGGTTTTCCCACAGAACTCCACTCTCACCCAATACAAACCCCCTCCAAGAGCCGTGTCTCCTGCTCGAGGGAAATCGCGTGTGTGGGCAGAGCCCGCTCCCGGGAAATGTTTATCCTGAAGGCGCGACGTGCGGCAGGTTGGGAGCGATGGGGCTGCCAGCCAGAGCCGATGGAGCCGTGAGCCGCGGGGAGAGCGACGACAAGCGCCTCGGCACCGGCTGCAGTCGCTCTCCCCACGGCAATGTTTCGGCAAGGAATCGGCACAGAGAGGAGCGGGATGAGCACGAGAGCCAGCTCGGGATGCACAGGTCCTTTTCAGGAAGGGGAGAATGGGATGTAAGCAAGGCTGAGCCATCAACTGCTCATCAGCATCCTCCACTCTTTTCGGGGCTATAAACCCACGGTTATTCCTGCTCCATCCAAACATCAGCAATTGCTCAACTCTCAGTGAAAAATACAACCCGTATGCTGCTATCCTGAGCCATTTTCCTGGTTCCTTAGCCGTGCCAGGGTACAGTTGCCATTTCCACCCCAGAAGCAGCCGCGTTTCCAGCACCCTTCGGCATCACCATGGGTTAAGTTGTCGGCAGAGCCCTAAACTTGACTTTTAGCCCCAGAAAGAAGGAGATGGAGAGGAAGGACATGCCATGCTCAGGCAGAGCTGCCCTCCTGGCTCTACTTACCCCCGATCACAGCGAGAGCCACAGATGCTGAGCCCTATGCCGGCAGCCGAGCGAGCAGGCTGGGGGGACTTTGCCGAGCAGCACGTTTCTGTCCTGGCTAATTGCTCCCGAGCTCAGATTACAGCCTCTCTTCTTCCCTACATGTACAGGAGCTGGCACCTCGGCTGCAGCCATGGGGAGCCACCGCCAGCGAGGGGGACATCCACCTTCGGTGACATTTCTAAGGGGTAGGGAGCAAAACAGCGGTCATGGCAGTGTAAGAAGCCCAAGATACCTTAGTGGTCTTGGGGGGCTGGAAGAGAAGCAGCTTGAAGGGAATTTCAGAGATTTTGGGGATGTGAAGGACCAGCCAGAAGGATGCAACAATTTCAAGCCTGTAGGATGAACTGCTAGATGGGGGCAAGGCAGTCAGTGGTCCAAGGCAAGACCTTGGTTCTTTGAACTTACTGTTTAATGATGGCCATGACCCAAAACCCATCTTCAAGCATTTCCCAGAGGAGGAATAAAAATCCCTCTCCTGTTCTGTTGGGGGTGACAAACTCCCCTGGCACACACATGATGCTGCCCGACATCTTCAGGACAAAACAGGCCTCTGCACTGCTTTGCTGCTACTAGTTTTCCTCCAGCTCATGGCTCTGTTCACACCAGTTCAAGAGTTTCGGTGTCTTAAATCCTGCGAAAGCTCCCTTCAACGCTCTCGTTCCTCAAGTTGAGCCTGGTTGGAGGAGACCTTCCTAGAGGATACTGGGTTTCTGCCCTTTCCACCCTGCCCTGATATCACTGAGGAGCTGGACACCCCCAGATTGCAGACACAACCCCAAACTCAAGTAGCTGCAAGGGTGGCAAAGGCAGGGCAGGGTAATTTGGGGACCGTCTTTATCTGCTGCAGCGAAGATTTAGCACAGGCATTGCGTAACGCCGCGGGGGCTTGCTGCTCCCCGTCCCCTCTTGCTGTCAGGGATCAGCGACTCAATTAATCCTCCCTCATTCCCTGCCCACGGGTACCAGCCCCGGGTGCCCTCTCAGCCTGGCCCTGGCAGCCAGAAGTCAGATCTCTGCCTGGTGTCGGCATCCACCAGCGCTGGGACCCCACAAGTGGGAGGTGACCTCCTGGGGTCACTCCACCATCACTTCTGGGGGTACCCACCTCATTTGGCAAGCCCTGCTCAAACAAGGGTGGCTGCCCAGGTACCTGCTGGGCAGATGTGGGAGTCCCTAAAATAACTCCTTTCTCAGTATTTCTGTGCCCCAGCCTCGGGTGCTGTTGTGCATCGCTTCGCTAAGGGGCCCGGCAGCTGCAGACCCTGCAGACCGAGACCTGGGCATTTAAAAAGTCATTTTTAAACCAGTGAGGTTTGGCGCACACCCCATTGTGTTCCCTCCTCTGCTCCTTTGCACGGCCCAGGTCGTGATGGGTGGCTCACCCAGGCACACACTGCAGGATCACAAAAGTAATGAAGTAGAAGCCAGGAATCCCTTTTTTTTTCTGACCAGCCCTATAAAAACAGCCTTCACGTGTGTTTCTGGGCAACCATACAATAAATAAGGCGAGTGCAAAGCCCGGCATTGGCAAGCCCTGGCACCGCTGTGTGTGCACATGTGGGTTGATAAGAAGCACGGCACCGTTTCTCCAACAAGCAAAACCAAAATTCTGTCAAGGGAAGATTTTGGGGGACAAAGGTGGCCACAACAGCCTACCTAACCCCTGGGGTACCGGTCCTTCCCGCCAGCATCCTTTGGAGGTGTAAAACCAGACGTCATGCAGCATCCCAGCACAGCCGGGTGGCTGTGGTGGCTACAGGGAGGGGGACGGATCCAAGGTGCCCTGTGGCTGGGGCAGCGGCCAGGTCTGGTGGCACTGGGGAGGGTGACCGACGGCGACATGCCCCCGGTGAAGAGCCACACAGAGAATTACACAATGCCACCCCCGCTGCCCTTGGCTGCGTGCGCCCTGCACGCTCCTATCGACACGGCCCCGGCCGCCCTCCAACATCCCCGCGGGGTCATAACTGTGCAAGTGGTGTAAATGCAAGTGTACGTGACCGGGGGGGGGACCCTGCTCCAGCCTCCCCACTAGCCCCTGACCTCCTGCAGCAGTCACCAGCGATGTTCGGGACTTGCCAGCATCCCGCCGTCTCCTGGCTCGGCTGTGCCGATGGTGGGGCGGGGGCGGGGGGGTCAGGAGGGCTGTGACGTGCTGTGAGGAGTAGGGGGAACAGGGCGAGCACCCACCGCCAGCACCCTGCTGAGAAAATGCAGCAGCTACAGCACCGCAAGGCCCCAACCCCGGGGATTTTTAGGACATGCCAGAAGGATGCAAAAAATTCAAACCGAGGGGATGTGACACCAGATTAGGTCAAGGCAGTCAGTGCCCGCAGGCAGGACCTTGGTTTTTTGAATTTATCATTTAATGATGGCCGTGACCCAAAAAGCACCTTCAAGTCTTTCCCAAGGGAGGAAGAAAAATCACCTTCTTTTTTTGTTGGAGGTGAAAACCGCTTGCTGGTCCCACCGGTGCTCACACCAGCAGCAAGGAGCCCTCCCCTTAGCACGGCAGTAGGGTGCAGCAGGGATTTTGTCCATAGAAAAGGGGAAACTGAGGTACAGAGTCTGGATGGGCCCGAGCACGGGGCCTGTCTGCAATCCATGTCATCTCCTTCCCCTCAGCCTGGCCCAGCCCAAGTTCAAGGTGTGTATAAAGCCGATAAGGGAGCAGAAATAATTCTCTGAACACTAAAGATACGTAACCTCTCCTTGCCCTCCATGGACATCATCTGTAATTATAGGCTTGGGACAGCGGGGGGAGCCCTCCATGGCGGGGCTGGTGGGGGGCACCGCAACCGGTGTCAACCCAAAGGGCTTCACCCTCCTCTCCCTCACTATGGTGGGTCCCCAGGGCCACGCGCCAGCCCATGGCACCACCGTGTCCCCATGGGACCCCATCCCTGAGGGACCCTGGTGACATCGTGACCAGTCCCCCCGGCCCTGTGTGGGGGAGCCCAGGTTTTTGGCTGGGCTCTTGGTGGCTGATCCCCCCTGGGGTGTGCACACCCCTCCAGCCCATCCCAGCACACGCTGGATGTCAACGCAGATGACATCGTGACTATCAACCGCTGCTGCCGGGACGACTCGTGCAGAGATGTTGCACCAGCACCTGCCTCCACAACACACTGACCCCCCCCAAAGACTGTGGGTACCCCCTGCCCTCCACCAGCCCCGTTACACCCACAAGCATCTTCCAAAACCTCCATCACCTCACAGGTGCCTCCATCTCCACCAGCTGTGCCTCAGTTTCCCCAGCCCTGCGCTTGCCGCCCTGGAGAGGGGCTGGTGTCCCCTCCCCGGGATATTTTTCTCTCGCCCAACTTCGGCCAAGCCAGCGGAGTTGGAGGGATGCTGAGCGAAGGCTCCGTTGCTGTGGCAACCCGTCACGGCCGTCTCCAGGCGACCGCCCAGGGATGCTGCAGAGCGGCTCTGGAGGCAGAGTGAGAGGGACCAGGGCGGGGGGGGGGGGCGAGGAGGAGGTATCCATAGGGATGCCACCCCACACACACACTCCCTTACCAAAACCACAGACTGGATCGTTGTAACAGAGTGTAAAAACACCCTGAAAACAGGCACCGATTTGACTAGGCAGCCAGCTGAGCACCAACAATCTCGTGGCACCCTAGGCTGGCTGGCAGCGATACTGGCAGGATGCTCCTGGGCGGGTGTGGGGGCCCCGCCGTTTTCAGGGACACCTGCAGGGCTGTGGAAATAATTGTTGGTAATAAGCCCGTTAGCCTCTTAACCCTCATTAAGCAGCTTAGGGGGGACACGCGCCATTATACGCAAACCTGGAGGTGGAGAAAGGCCTTGTCAGGGCACTGGGGTGTTACTGCTGGGGGCGGGATTTCAACGGGTGCTGAGGGGGTTGTCACGGGGGGCACGGCTCCATCCCTCACCCCAGCAAGCTCCCCTCCTGCATCCAGCCCACCCCCCATTGCTCTTTGCCAACTGGGACCATCGGTAGCTCCTGGCAGCGCTGAGCAGCGGGCAGGGATGATGATGATGGGCCGTCACACCCGTGTGACGAGTGTGGGAGGTCTCAGCTGCAGTCACGCCGGTGGGGGGAGAGGGGTGGTTGACAGCACAGGGCGACGGCCTGGCCAGCACCCGACACCACGGCTGGGGAACGGAGAGGGACGTTTCTAATCACTCCAGTTGGAAAAAGTCCCATTTTTACATTTGCTAAATTAAAGGATGTCAGCGTCTGATGCCAAGCCCAGGCTCCCTTGGAAATTTAAACTAATGACACTGAAGAAAATGAGCTGAAACCAGAGCACAAACACTTCCACCTTATCCAGCCACACCAGCCCTGACCAGCCATGACCGTGGCAGGGTTTAGATGGCAGCTTGCAAAGCATCAACCATCCCAAAGATCTAAACTTTTTGCCCCAAAATACAATCTTGCCCACTCTGCTAGGTCAGAAAGTGCATTGCTGGCACCCGGGCAAGCCGGGCTGCCATGCCAGGGTCCCCAGTGACATCCCCATCCTCCTCCAGCCTCTCAAAGGGCAAATATCTCCCTCTTTTATGGATACAGCTGCTCTAGGCAATGGGGTTTCCATCAGCACAAGGTGGAAGGAGCAAGAGCAGAGTGGCGAGTGCCATGGCCGGATTTCTCCAAATCTGGTGGTTCCTGCAATCGGCTCCATCCCAGCCCCGTGCAGGCAGGCACCAGGGTCCTGGCAGAGCACTGGGGCTGCCGGCTGCCACACGGCCCCTCTGCTGTCCCTCTCCCCCGATGGAAATACCTGGGCTCAGGCGAGGGTTTCGCTCCCTGGCGCTCTCCAGGCTCTGCTGGGGCGTTTTTGTGCTGCAGCTGAGCAAAACCACAGGGTGGTGTTTTTTTTTTTTTTCTTTTTATAATTTTCTCTGCGAGATAAAATTAAACAAACAAGCCCTTCTGGGAGCAGTGCGAGGAAGGGAGCCTGCTTTCCTACAGATGTGCGTGTCCTCAGCAATTACAACGACTGAATTAAGCTTTCCCTGTGACTGGGACATTTGCACAATCCCCCTCCTTTGCCTCCTGCGGTTTCGCTGGTAGGAGACCAGCTCGCTCTGCCTCTCCCTGAGGTCATTACCCAAACACCTATTTTTCACAAAAGCATTGAGAACAGGTTTTTTTCCTTGACCTCACCACCTCGCCATCAAATTAGAGTGGTCTCAAGCGCAAGGCTGGGAGTGCTCAGTAAAGCAGCATGTGCTAGCAGAGGATAGGATAGGATAGGATAGGATAGGATAGGATAGAATAGAATAGAATAGAATAGAATAGAATAGAATAGAATAGAATAGAATAGAATAGAATAGAATAGAATAGAATAGAATAGAATAGAATAGAATAGAATAGAATAGAACGCAACCAGACACCTCCCAGGGGATGGGGCTGCTGAGGAGGGGGAATGCTGTGGGTCAGGAGCAGAGATGGGGTGTCCCCGCTGCCCTCCAAGCCCTGTCTGCAGCCCCCGAACCAAAGAGGAGTGGCCGTGGCATGAAGACTTACAAACACACCTAAACTTTCCAGCTTTGTGTGATTCAAGAGCCAGCACAGAAGCCGTTGCCATAGCTTTGCAGACCACCGGTGGGTTTTGTAGCACAATCTGGACCACGGATCTATGCAAATCCCCAAGGCAGAAGTCTTTATGAAGGCATATGACAACCGAAAAAGAATAGCGCTCAGTGCTCTACTCCCACACGCCACCCCCCAACTTTACCATCATTTAAATCAGTCTTAAGTTGGAAGAATTCAAATCAACACTGTCGTCACAGAGCCAAGCAGAGAGGTGACACAACTTGGATGCTGCCAGGGAAATTGCCCCCCTGAGACTCCAAACCCATCAGCCCATCACTTTTTGAAGCCCCATCGAGGAAAATAAATGAACTGGCAACCCGCTGCCCTCAGCCCTCTGTCCCCTCCAGCCAGGTCTGCCAGAGAGTTTCTCAACCAGCCTTCCCCCTGGGATCAACGGGAGGGGCACCACGGGGAGAAAAAAATATCCAAGACACGCTGCTGAAGCTGGAGAGCCACAGTTGGAAAAGAAATCAAAGCTTCCAAAGAGAGAGATGCCAAGGAGATATGTTGTTCCCAAGAGAAACAGGACATTCCTCTCTGAGGGGGAGGAAGGGAGGAGGAAGGCTCGTACCACCGCTTTCAGCTACCCGGCATAGGTGCTCGGGAGGGGCTCTGTGCACAGCAGCCTGCTCGGGTGGCTTGTGCCCGCTGTTCAGTGCTGCAGGCACAGATGGCATTGCAGCTACTGACTTTTTTTGTTGGGTTTGGGTTTGGTTTTTTTACCCTAAAAGCACGTTTTCAATTTGGGGGAAAGGTTGCTGCCTTCTGCCAACAGCCAGGCAGATGCGGAGCCACTCTCGGGGCTCGAGAGCCTTCCTGCCGTCCTGCCCCACACGCCCAGACCCTCTGTGGTCTCAGGGGATGCAGCTTGGCATCAGCAAACTGCTCAGGGCTCTCACGGGAATCACATAGGGAAGGAGCTGGGGGGAAAAATGATGTTTTGCTAGTGCCAGAAATGCCAAAATCAGGTCCCAGTCCAGTGCAGAGGGTGAAAGATCAGCAGTTTAGATTTTCCTTGCGAAACACTTTTTGGGTTGCAGGATCAAGCTGGAAGCAAGTTGGGGAGATTGTATCAGTGCACTTCCAGTTGCTGCCCTGAAACTGCCCAATTTGGCTAGTTCAGCATAATTCCTGCAGCAAATTGTTCCTGCAGCAAGTTTTATACCTGTGCCCTTGGGCAAAGCTCTGACAGCATCCTTTGCTGGGAATAAGCTACCTGCCTCCTCAAGGCAGCACCTGGGGAGGTAGGAGGGAGAGGAGAATGGGCAGCAGAGTTGGCCTGGCTATAAATAACCCCATGGAAAGGAAACAGGAGAAAAAGCAGAAAAGAGAAACTAATAAATCCAGGGAGATGGGTGCAGCTATGGGTGCTCAGTGCAAACAGCTCCTCATGCTCCGCTCCCCAAAGAATCAGGCACAGCGAACCACCCCAGAGCCCTGGGCGGGGTGTGCAGTACACAGTGCTTAGTTTGTGGCAAGACCTCATCCACTCTGCTTCATTCAAAAAGATAAAGGTGAGAAGGAGGAGAGTTAAATTAAGGAGAGTTAATTTAAGGAGACTTAAATTAAGGCGCCTGTTGGACCATGCCAACACAGCACCAGCCTGGCTCCTGGTGTCACCGGCACTGAACGCCCTGCAATCCCATCCCCAAAAGTGCCAGCAAGCTGTGAAATAGCCTGTGTTTAAGGCAATCATTATTTGCAATCTGTGATCCCAAAGAAAAAGGCAACTTCTCATTTTTACCAATAAAAGGGGAATTGCAGAGGCTCAGCAAGCACAGTGGCCAGCAGGTCACAACCAGCAGTGCTGGAGTGATTCATCCTAAACAAGCTAGATTTAGTCAAACTGGCCTAGAATAAGGCAGGGAAAACAGCTCAGAGTTTGCCCTGCTGATGCCTGTCAGGTATTAGCCCATGGAAGTGATGGGGTCAGTGGAGAGGACACAGAACAGGATCATCCCCACCATCGCTTTCCCCTCCACCTCCAGAAAAATAAATGAAAAGCTTTAATTCCAGCTCCTGCATCTGGATACTGCACTGAAATGCATTAAAGAGGGTTTATTTTCCCCCCACTTTTCCCAACCCATCTTCCCGGAGCACATTGATTCCCATCCCCAACGGCTGCCGGAGGAGCTGGGGACCGGGCACCGCTCCGCAGCAGCCACCAGACTGGTTTTCCCCGGAAAATCATCCAAGCCACTTCAGTTTTGCTTGTGTGTAACTTATTATTAAAACTGAGCAAATAATTCAGGGCAAACGCTCCAGGAACAATGCTTCGTCTTTTCATTTTCTGTTCTCGAGTTGTCTGCAATTTTCCCAGTGCTCAGGAGTGATTTAAAGACCTGTCTCCGGACAGGAGCGCCTTGCTGCGACGGCAGCTCCAAGTGTTTGATGGCCCGAATTTCACGTGTGCAGATGAGGACACACCAGACACATAAGGATGGATGAGTCTTTCCTGGTACCCTAATTAGACAAGCAGAATTTGCAAGTGGGTTTGGGGTTTTTTTTTTTATTGTGTTCGAGACCTGCAAACACTTCATGCAGAGTTAACAACTGCCTGTTCGTTGAGCAAGGCTCGGCGAGTGCTCTGCTTTCTAGCTATCATTTTTTCCAGCCGATGGTACCAACCTGGACACAAGATTTCCACGGAGCACTTTGTTCTCAGCCCCTCTTTGCAGCCCAAAACATTACTAAGGACACGGCAAAGACGTGAGGAGGATGGGACCACAGGCAGAGCCAGGGGGCCATCGGTCTGCGGCAGCTCTGACCTTCCAGCGCTGCAGCCATCCCAGGCATTTGCTCCCTCATTAGCAGAAGGGTTGGGGAGAACGGATCGGCTCGGTGCAAACTCCCCGTGGTGCTCGCATGACGCAGGCTGGCAAAGGCAGCTCGCCCCGAAGCTCGGGCAAACGCCAGCCAAAAAAAAAGCAGGGAGGGGAGAGCCATGCTCCAGGTTTGCGGTGCAGGGGTGCCCAAATCAGAGGTCCCTATCACTGGAGTAAGAGGTTGTCCCCCCCGACCCCATTCGCCTGTCCCTGGGAACCCCCCGCTGGGGTAAAGCAGAGTCTGTCCATACAAAATGCTGACTCTAAGAGATACCCTCGACCCTTTTCCCAGAGGACAAGGACTGGTGTCACCCACTGCTGTGACCCCAGACACCCATCAGGGATGCTGAAGGGGCTGAGAAAGGGGCGCGCGCACACACACACACACACACACGCACACGCACACGCACATCCCCCTGTCTGGAGCTGGAGAGGGAGAGCTGGCATCGAGGGCAACCACGTCTCGTTTGGGGACCTGGCCCTGGAGAAAGGAACGGCTCCCAGCTTTGGACAGGGCAGTTGCTGCCACCTGGTTTGCTTTCAGGATGGAGCAAACCGATGACATTAGCCTCCCGCTGTAAAGACCCCCCCAAAGCAGCTCATGTGTGAGACAGAAGGAGCCATTTAATGCCCTCCAGCACCCAAAAGGGGCCGGGGCTGCTCTCGGGGCCATCCCAGATGTCCGAGCCTGGGGCTCCATTAGTTCCTGCTGGAAATCCCTCGCCAGCCGAACAGCTTTCTCCTCCCATTGCGTAATTACACTTTGTCGAACAAATCCAGCCACTGGCGCTGCATTTTCTCCAGCTTCACTGCTCTCCCGTAACATTTTCCTTATTCCTTTCACTCACTCTGGACAGTCACTGAAGCATCCAGAGAGGGAAAGAGAGACAAACCCAATGCTCATCCCACCCGCAAAGCAAAACCCAGGATGAAAAAAGGGGGGAAGGAAAGCACAGAGTGGTGTCAGGTGCCTCTCCCCAATCCATCCTCTCCCAGTTTGCCTGTGGGGGTTTGACAAAAGTGCTTTTCGGCTGACAAAATGATTACAGGGTGCCGAGACAGTAAGTTGCACATGGATTTCTTCCCTGCATTTCAAGCAGGGTGAGGACATGGCTGCAAAAGCAGATGCATTTCTGGAGAGGTCGCAGTGGTGGGGGAGAGGGGAGGTGGCAGGAGGGGGGATTTGGGTAGAGGAGGAAGGAGGGATATTTTCTGCTCAGGGAAAAAGCAAGTAGAGTGTGTGAAGCCAAAGGCAGGTGATGCTGCAGGTCCCCGTTGGAGTAGGAATGGCTTTGGGAGGATGCTGGTGCCATGTCTGGACCCAAAGTGGGAAGGGGAAAACGTGGAGACGCTGTCTCCCTGAGCAGGGTCAGCTCCTGTGACCTGGCTACTAGGTGAGGTTTGGGCAGCAGCAGCGCTGGGAATGTGTGTGCATCTCCCTGGTGGGAATAGAGCCTGAACGGGGCAGAGCGAGGTGTCCTGGGCACACTTGGACTCCCCGTCCCTGCAGGCAGTGGGTGCTGGGCAGCGGGGAGGAGAAGAGGAGGATTTCAGCTCCAAACTCAATCTGTTGGAGAACTTGGCCTGCTCCCCGTCAAGCTGAAAATAGCACATATGTAAGGACGTGCACGCAGTGCTGGCTGTGTCCTCGCCGAGCGCTTCCTTCCTGCTGTGCTCCACACAGCACCCCGGCCCTCCGCCTGCTGCCTCCGGCCCCCTGCAGCCCCCATATTCCCCCCCATGGGGGCCAGGTCTCGGGCAAGAGGTTTTTTTAGCTCCTCAGAGCATCCTTCTTTCAGCAAAGTGGGGCCAAGCGCACAGGTGCGGAGCTGGAGCCTGGCCCTTTCACCTTCAGCTGCATTTCGTGTTTACCACAAGGTCCGTCCAGCAGCGGCATCCCCGCCGTTATCATCTGGAGTGGGCGAGGATGAGCACGGCTCACGGCGGGAGCCGAGCTTTATTAGAAACCGGCATCTGGCTCCAGCCCCGCAGGCAGCTGCCGGCCTGGGCTCGGGCTCAGGCTCAGGATGGGGCTGTGAGCGCACACGAGTGCCCAGGCAGCTGCAGCAGCAAGCGAGGAACCTCCTCGAGTCCTCAGTATTCCTCCAGATTTTATCTCCAAATCCACTATTGGCGGTGGGAAAATAAAGACATTGTCCTCCTCTGCAGGAGCATGGGCTGCCCAGCCAGGGTCGAGCCCCAGCCCTCAGAGGGATGGTGAACTAGCAGAGCGTGCAGCAAGCTGGAGGATGGAGATAACCCCAGCAGCAACCAGAGCTCATTCCTGCAGCAGAGAAGGAAGAAAAAAGGCCGAACTCCCCACAGACATTGAGCACAGGAATAATGGGAGAGTTTTGTGGGACATCGGCCGCAGCTCTGAGCACAGCTTGTGCAAAGCCCCGCTCCTCTCCCATCCCTGCTTTGAGTGCCTGATAAAATGTTCCCCTAAAGGGCAAGTCCCCCAGGTTGGAGGAAATATAGGGTTTCTCTGAATGAGGCTTATGGGGTGATAACTGGGGATATAGTAAGTGAAAAAAAGCAAATAACACCGGGGGCTGGGGAGGGATGTACAGGCAACCCACGTGGCACTTTGTGTATGGCAGAAGATTGTTATAAGCACGCGGGTTGTCTTGTGCTCAGTGAATTCGGGGTGCACTATACAGCCACTATAGGATGATCTCCTAAGCAGAGGGAGCTTAGCCAGGCAGCCCGGAATTTCAGGGCACAGCCCCGCTGCAGTGCCCAGCAGGAGAGGTATTGCTTTGCGAAAAAACTTTTCTCACCCCAAATCTCCACTCTGCCGGGATGTTGCTTTATGATGACGGCCGCCTCATGCTGCAGAACTCAGCTGGGGACAGCGGCCGGGTGCAGGGGGATGTTGCTGGCTGGGCAGGAACCGAGCACGGCTCTACAGCACACTCGCAGCCGCAGCGCACTAAAAACGCGCCTGAGCATCTCCAAAACCCCACTGCTTTCCGAAGGCCCCTGAGGAACGGCATTAGCGAGCATGTGATATCAGCTCTCCTGAAACAAAGCCATTGTGGTTGAAGCAGGATCCTTATTAATTCTTTCCTCTCTTTAATTTCCATTTTTTCTCAGTTCCCTTTCCAATTGCTCAGGTAGGGCTCGGGTAGGGGCCCCGCCACTGCCAGGCTGTGTCCCTGTGGCACGGTGCCACCGACGTTATCTCTCCATGACACGGGGATGTGATGAGTGCATTTGGAGTCGATGGTGAATTTGGAGGCACACAAGGGGACGGGAGCCCTGGATGGGGCAGACACCCCTGGGTGGAAGGGAATGGGAGGGTGAGGAGCACCAAAATAAGGTCCCAGAGCCATTGGCGGACAGGCAGCGGCACAGGGGGGACTCACACTCCAGCTGGAAGGATGGAGGCAGGAAACTGCCACTTACTGAAAGGGCATTGTTCGGTGAAACATCCCAGCTTCTCCCCAGACACCACCCTCGCGGACAGGCCACAGGGAAAGGTGTGGGACAGGACCCCCTCAGCACCCACAAAACCCACCCCAGCAATCGCCCTTCCTGCCTCTGCCAGCAGTACCCGCCTCAGCCACCCATCACTGACATAATTCCCCGCCACCCTTGGGTCCCTCCATCACCCTCATCCCCCTGGACCCTAAAAAGCACCATTTTCCCCATTACATCCCACATCTTTGCACCCCTGCAGCCCCCTCCGGCACCAGTCCTGCAGCACCCATCACCATTGATGCCACCGACACCATCAATGTGTCCCCAGATCCCAGGGGATGCCGACGTGCAGGGACAGTGTGTGGACACTATATGGTCCCAGGGACTCCTATGATGCCCAGTTGCCCAACATTACATAAACTGCCTGGAGCCAGGACTGTTTTCATTTGTGTTGCCTACAGCACTGCACTCTTCAACTTTATTTGAATAACAAATAATTAATAATAATTAATGACTGGGAGAACGGTGTGGATTGCCAGATTTTGCTAATTAGTGAACAAGCACCATTGCAAAAGCAAAGACAGGTGTCACGTGGCCCTGTCTCCACACCGAGGGTGGGCTGTGGCCGGGGATGCAATGGGGATGGCAGTCCTGTGGGACTCTTGGCCCTTTTGGGGAGGAGGAGGAGAAGGCGGCGCTGCAGGTGGTGGTGGGACCGGTCAATGGTGCTCGCAGGGTTTCCGCTGGTGCCCACGTGCAGGTACCTCAATGCAGCCCTGCTCCGTGCCCGCACGCGTGCCATCGCACGGCATCCCACGCCTCGCTTTCTCTACGCACTTATTAGAGCCTGGGACAACACTACTTAATTGTCTGATGATGGCACCATTCCATATAATTAATGGGAAAAACAGCACCAGCTTGTTAGAGAAAAGCCTTTGCTCCAGCAGCCCCACAGCTGAATCATGCTGGGGACACTCTTCTCCTGAGGCCCTGTGCAGGTGGCACCCCCTCGCCGGGGTTGGGGGGGGAGTTGAAAGCACCAGGGACACCCCACTGCGTCACTGATGCTGGAAAATATGGAGGAGCAAGATGTGAGCTACTGGATGTCCTGTTCAGTGACATTTGGGGTGCAGGGTGACATGGCAGCAGGTGCCTGGACCTCACACACCTGCAGCTGCCTGGGGGCCTGGGAACACTGACCCTGAGAGGGAAGGAAAAGGGAAAAGGGAAAAGGGAAAGGGAAAGGGAAAGGGAAAGGGAAAGGGAAAGGGAAAGGGAAAGGGAAAGGGAAAGGGAAAGGGAAAGGGAAAGGGAAAGGGAAAGGGAAAGGGAAAGGGAAAGGGAAAGGGAAAGGGAAAGAAAAAAAAGAAAAAGAAGTAAAAGGAAAATGGAAAAAGATTGAGAGAAGGGAAGGGGGAAGGGGGAAAGAGAAAGAAGAGAAGAGAAGAGAAGAGAAGAGAAGAGAAGAGAAGAGAAGAGAAGAGAAGAGAAGAGAAGAGAAGAGAAGAGAAGAGAAGAGAAGAGAAGAGAAGAGAAGAGAAGAGAAGAGAAGAGAAGAGAAGAGAAGAGAAGAGAAGAGAAGAGAAGAGAAGAGAAGAGAAGAGAAGAGAAGAGAAGAGAAGAGAAGAGAAGAGAAGAGGGAAGAGAGGGGAAGAGAGGGGAAGAGAGGGGAAGAGAGGGGAAGGGAAGGGAAGGGAAGGGAAGGGAAGGGAAGGGAAGGGAAGGGAAGGGAAGGGAAGGGAAGGGAAGGGAAGGGAAGGGAAGGGAAGGGAAGGGAAGGGAAGGGAAGGGAAGGGAAGGGAAGGGAAGGGAAGGGAAGGGAAGGGAAGGGAAGGGAAGGGAAGGGAAGGGAAGGGAAGGGAAGGGAAGGGAAGGGAAGGGAAGGGAAGGGAAGGGAAGGGGAAAGGGATCAGATTCTCTCATCTTTGATCTGCTCAAGTGCTGACAGCTGTATCACACATGTACCATACTTGTGCACACTGGAGCTCTGAGAGCAGCAGGATGCTGGAGTGAGCGATGGACAAAGCCCCTGGACCTGGCTGGCCAGAGCCAGCCTGCAGGCAGCAGGGTGCTTCCCTCCCTGGGAGAAGAAGGGATGAAGCAGAGCAAAGCCCTCTCTCTCTGTCCCCACCACGGAACCCTTCAGGTCCCACTCACTTTCCTTAACCCTTGGAGCACCCTGGACAAGCCCTCAGTGCCAGCAGAGCCCCTGTGCTGCTCAGCATCACTCCTGCTGCACCTCCAAACCAGCCCCTCACTTTACACCACCATTAGAGCAGAGTTGTGTATAATTACACTTCACTGGCTCTCCCCTATAACTGTAATTCCTTTGCTTCGCTGAGTTGCTTCCCCTTCAGCACCACACATAATCCATTGCACTGTAATTATATGGGAATTTTAATATCTGACGTATTTATAAGATGCACTTAATTCATCAGCCCCTTTAAGTACATTGTCATTACAGCCTTCAGCGCGGTAGGAAGGATGACTCGCTGTCAGATGGAGATTAGCTGGCCCCTGTGTGTAACGAGTTGGAGGGTGTTCTCAGCCCAGCTGAGAAACATGCTGCCAGATCTGGCCCTGGGGTATCCAAGGCTGGGGAGCAGGACCCCACCACGCTGGGTGTCTCAGCCCCCTGGGGGTGTTGGTGCTGCCAGGGCTCCCCTGCACTGCTGCAGAGCTGAAGGGCAGCACAACCCAGAGCAGAACCTGACCCCACCCCTCCTTTCCCAAATATCTGAATCACCCAGCAGGGCCCAATTTGGCATTTCAGAAAAGAAGGGCCTGATCCAGCGCTGGCTGCCCAGCGTTGGGGGAGGTTTATCCCTGCAGCCCACGCACCGGGGGTTCCCTGAAGGGGTCCCAAAGGTGAAGGATCCACATTTTGATCCCTCCAAACTCACAAAGAAAGTAGGCACTACTGAAGGTTTATTTTTCCTGGCATTTGCCTCAGTGGCTCCTTTCCAGCCGTGTCCTAAAAGGGAACCAAAGGCCTTTGAGCCTCTTACAGAGAGCACAATGCAATGATTTTCCCAGCCTGGGCAGGAGGGATGAGCTCACTGGCGTCCTTGGAATCCCCCAGCTTCGGGGCGTGGGGTCCCTGTGCCGTGCACCACAGGCACTGGGACTGGCCAGGGTGCCCGGGAGGGCAGCGAGCTCAGCAGCATGCCGGGAGGCAGCTGGGCTCCGTCCCACCGAGCAATGCCAGCTGAGCCTGGGAACAAGGGGCAAAGGGGGAGAGGGAATGTGGAGGTCTTGGGGACTCACGAGGAGTCCTGGCTCCCACCAGGGGGTGACACCATGTTTTTCGCAGTGGGATCATACTTGGCTTTCCTGCAGCACTGCAGCGATGCCCACACTGCCCTGCCAGGTGTCCCTGTGGGCAGGTGGCACCCAGGGGTGGTGGCATCTGCCCTCACTGAGGCCACCTTGACACTGGCCATGAGGCACCAGAGAGGCACAGCCCAGCTGTCCGTGGCACTGGGTGACCCCACACCCTTGGGGCAGGACAGAGACCTGCCAGGTCTCCACAGCACCGGGTGACCCTCAGGACAGAGCTGGGGCCCTGCGTGTCTCCAGGCTCAAGCCCTCCTCCTGCTCCGCAAGCCGTGCTAGAGTGGAGCCATGCCACAGAGGAGCTGCAATGACATTTCAGCTAGAGGGGGGACCCTCAGCAAGTACCACCCTGAGCCTCAGGGCTGCTACCAGCACCCCAAGCGCACCCACAGCCCTTGGGCTCCTGGTGGGTGCTGGCACTGGAGCAGCTCCCAGGTGCACCCCGACATTCGGCAGCTGTCCGGCAGAGTGATGCACCAGCCCCCCGCCACACCACGGCCTCGGCACGACCTGGCAGTGAGGTGTCTCTCCGAAGGTCCCTGCTCCAGCACCCTGTGACTCCCTGGGGACTCGAGCTTGGGGCAGGAAGAGTGCTGCAGCCAGCCTGCAGTCCCCTCCCTGCTCCATGTCACCAGGTTGTGGCACACACAGAAAGCTCCAGAGCTGCATCCCCAGCCTGAGGGTATCTGAGGGGCTGGTAATGTCCCATCTCCTCCTCCCCATCCAGAGGGACCCTGGTACCTGCTCCCCACAGGAGGTCACAGCCTCCTGCCTCAGTTTCCCCATCTGCACCGTGGGGCTATGCTCTCTGAGGAGGGTAGAGATGGGAGCGTGGTTGGCAGGGGATGCCAGCAGTGTCTCTAACCTGACCCCATGCTTAGGACCAGAGCAGGGCTTGCTCTGCTCTCCCCCTCCCCAGCCCCTCCTTCCACAGGGTGCTGCCATCCAGGGGGGAATCCAGCTCCCAAGGTCACTGTGCAGATGGGGCTGGGGACAGATGGGGCTGGGGGGCAGACACCCCAACCCTTATGCCTAACCAGCCTTGTCAACCACCCTCTCCAGGTCCTGGCCGCCCCCTGGGCCTCACCTGCCCCGCAAGTGTCCCCCTCCCTCCCCCCTCTCCCCAAAAAGCAAATATCCAGGGAGATGGGCTCCGCGCTGCAGCTCTGCCGGTGGCACTGGCGGCTGAGCAGAGCAGACTGCAGCACGGCCGTTACGTAAGCCCGAGCCCGGCTCCGGGGATGTAGGACACCGGGGTTATCCCCCAACCCGCCCAGGGGCTGCCACCCTCCCCCTCGCCTCAGCCCTGGGGCTCATGGAGCATGGGGGGGACCCCCACCGACTCAGCCCACACTACAAGGGGTGCAGGGGGGCCTGGGGTGGCCCTGGGGGTTGTTGTGGCCCTGACATGGGGCACAGGGTGGTGGCAGGGGGCTGCAGTAGGGGGACATAAATGTGCAGAGGGGTTGTGCTGCTGTGGGGCAGGGAGTGGGGCAGGCGACGGGATGGGATGGGGCTGGGAGGCGGTGGGTGCTGCACCCACATCCCACTGAGTCCTTCTGCAGCCCTCAGCCACAACTTCACTGGGGCTCACCCGTGCAAGTGAGAGTGCAGGGACAGAGCCGGGTGGCCAGGTTGTGACTCCTGGGTTGTGCCTCCCTCAGGGTGACTCACAGAGCAGGATGAACGCAGCCAGGGCAAAGGATTCCGGCCTTTTTCCCAGCCTGCATCCACCTGCTATGGCTTCATCCCCATCCCCGCATCTCTAGGGGGTCAGCATCCCTGGCGACAGCCTTCCTGAGGTCAGCGCCCTTGGGGTCAGCCTCCTTGGGATCAGCATTCCTGGGAACATCAGCCTTGGCATTAGCATCTCTGCAGAGAGCACCCCTGGTGCCTCCAGCGCAGGATCAGGGCTTCCCAGAGCTAAAGGGCAGATCCTTTCGCTGCGGGACAGTCCTGTGGGGAAGCGGAGGTGAGGGATGGCACAGCCGGCATCACCCACCTGCGAAGCCGCTGTGCCCTGTGCCGGCAGCATGACAAGCGGGCAGGCAGGGCTGGCAGCACTGGGGCTCCCCCAGGGCTGAGCCCTACCCTGGTTAATGGACTGGCAGGGGCCTGGCAGCATCCCCTGCCATGGTGTGGGATGGGGACAAGAATGGAGTCCCCCCATGTCCCCCCCAGCCACGTGGCTTCTCTCTGGCTTTCTGCCAGGCGTAGTCTGGATTTGACCGTTTCTGTTTGGGGCTGGGGAGGGGGGGGGAAAAAGCCTAGGCTAAGGCTCCCAGCAATAGGAGATACCAGAACAGGGAATTAATGTTAATTAATTCATAATGACGCTGAGATAGTGATACCAGATGCTTCAAAAGTCCAACGGGGGAATCTGAAAGAGCTTTGCAAAAAACCATCGCCCACCGGCAGTCCTGCCTCGCTGCAAGCTGGGAACGAGGGAGTGAGCTGGGAACCAGGATCGAGCTGGGAACCAGGATCGAGCTGGGACCAAAGGATTGAGCCAGGACTGAAGGACTGAGATAAAACAAGGGAACAAGATAGCAACGAGCCAGGAACGGTGACAGAGGGGCATGTCCCAGTGAGGTGACAGCACCACAGCCACCCAGAGCTATGGGGACCAGCACTGGGAATCCCCCAGCCACCTCACTCCCTCCCACCTTTCTCCCTCCCACCCCAACTCAGAATCTGGAGTGGGGCTGGAGCAGTGAGGTGCCCGCTGTGCTACACTCCCCGGGGCACAGGGGCTCTCTGAGCCCCTTAATGCTCATTTTTTCTCTCCTTTCCTCCATTTTGGGCACATCAGGTGCAGGGCAGCCAGATGAGTGGGCACTGGAGCACCCAGGGGCCTGCAGGGGGGATGGAGGGACAGGCTCACAATCTGGGACAGGGACACAGGTCCTTCACCAGCTGGTGTCCCCACACCGGCAGGACAATTCCCAGATCCTGCAGTGAGTTGGCAGCACGAGGAACGGGTGCAAGCTGGGCTGGTTTCTCCCTTCTCGCATGAGAGCAACCCTCACCCTGCACTGCCGAACCCAGACTGGGCTGGACCTTAGCCAAGGGGCACAAAAGAGCCAAAAAGGGGCTTGAGTCCAGGTGCCACCTCCCCAGGGCTGGAGGCTCTGGAGCCAGCGCTGGGAAAGATGCAACCATGAACAAAAACCACAGACAAACCCCTGGGCCTGGAGCCGTTCACCACCCTGGTTCCCGCAGCCAGTGGGGAGGGATTACAGTTCCCCCTGCGGTGATACAACCTGCACCCAGAGGGGACCCCAAATGAGGGCTAAGGGAGGTGGCCAAGGACATGTGGGGCCTGGCAGTGGCAGAGCAGGATGGCATGGCATGGCCGGGACACGGTGCTTGCCATCGCTGCTTACATAAGGAGCCCGTGCCGTGTGCCACGCACCCGAGCGGCCGCGGGAGAGGGGGACGGATCTGTCCCTCCCGCAATCCCTCACGGTGACGGTGCTCCCGCTCTTTCCAGAGACAGCATCCTCAAAACTGCCAACCCATCCTCTTTTCTACCCGCGCAGAAGTTGGGTGAGGCTCCTGTGTCTCTCGAGCACATTTACACCCTAAAACCTGACACCAACTGGGGAGAAAATGCCGGGTTGAAGCTCGCCGTGCAGTTCCCCTGACAGCTCCGCCGAAGTTTATCCGCAGCGGGGAACGGTTCTCACCGCGCTGCCGGCGAAGCCGCCCCTGCGGCCCCAGGCAGCGGGGAGACGGGGGGACCCACGGTGAGCCGTGGCCGTGGCCGGAGCATCGCAGAGCACCACGGCACCGTGCTGCGCAGCCGGGGGGATCACGGCCATCCCTCCCCGGCTGGTCCCGGGGGACTCACCATGTCCCTTGGGGTCATTTCAGGGCTCAATAAAAATCCACCTTCACTTCATAGGTAAAGCAGCTCTTTCGGGTAAAGAACAGCAGAGGCAATACAGGATTTCAAAGTGTGTCATAGATCAGAAGCAAGAAATAAAGTGGCCTTTAAGGTGCCTTCCCCAGCAAAGCTGGTGTTTTATTAAGCCTACCCAGCACGGATGGGAATGCTCGCTGTTATTCCAGGCCTGAAAGGAGCAGGCGAGAATTTTTTAATTTTATTTTTTTTAGTCTTGTTTTCATTATTTTCTGGTGGTTTCATTGCTTTGTGCTCACACAAAGGGAATTTCACCTGCTGTTCAGAACAAAAGGCCCCGGAAAGTTTGGCGGAGAAGGGGACGAAGGGAAAGAGCTTTATAGAAGCAAAATGAGTTGTTGCAGGGTTTGGGTTTTTTTTTTCACAGGGAGCTGTAAAACATCCTCAGCTCTTTGGTGCCTGCGGGAGACCTGGCACTGGCACATGAGTCCCCTGTCCCCACCGGTGTCACCCCTGAGCTGGCAGCAGGGAGGTCTCACAGCCACTATGCAATCGGGGTCGATTTGGGGTGCAGAGAGGGCCCGTGGGAAGGCAACGGGATCGCTTCCCATCCCTTTCGCATGTAAGCAAAGTCATCGCCACACTTTCTAAGAACAGGAAAGAAAAAATCCAGCCCTTGTTTGCCGACACCACTGCAAAACAGGTGGTTCAAAATCACAAGTGCAGGGGGGAGAAAAGCCCCTATTTGGTGATTTTGTGCTCGTATTCACTGCAAAACTGTCCGGGAACGAATGCTGCTAAATACACACCATTTTCCCTCTAACACTCTTTGCTCTATAATTAAGAGAGACTTCTAAAAATACAAATAGCCTCAAGCACCCAGAGAAGGCATGCAGGTGCTGCTAACTGGAGGCACTTTAGTACAGCTCATTTTCTGGACAATTTTACTAGCCTGGCTTGCGCTCAGCGCCGATACTATTACAGTGATGCAATTATGCTGCTGCTGTCGTTGTCGGCTCGCTTTGCTTTTTTCCCTGCGCTTTGCAGTTTGCCTTCGAAGCACACACACACACCCCCCCCCACCTCGCAGCTCCCGGGCTCACCCCAGGCTTGCCCCCCACGCGGGTCCAGGCAGGTCCAGGCAGCCAGCAATAAGAGGGTCACATGAGTGTGCATGGCACACGCGCGTGCGTACACATGTGTGCACAAGCACAGGGGCATAACCCCGCGTGGGCATTTCCAAAAACAGCCAGTGTGCAAAAGTTTTGGCCGAGAAAACGAGCTGGCCGGGGGAAGCGAGCAGAAGCGAGCGGGAGCGAGCGGAGGCGAGCGGGAACCCAGCGAGGCACCGGCGCTCCCCGAAAGGCAGCAGCAAACCCTCGCCGTTGGCCACGGAGGGAGGGGGCCCATGGCACTGGCATGGTGACGGCGGTCAGCTTTGCAAAATCCGCCCCCCCAAAACCTGGCATTACGGGCACAGGGGTGAGGGGGGGGAACTTCACCCCCACAGCTGCCGCTGCGAAACTTCCCCGTCTTATTTCTCCATTAGGGCTGCAATAGGTGGAAGTGATTGACTCACTATGAGACTGCTGTTTTTGCCTCTGACTTGAGATTTAAGACGGAGCTGGAGGAGCGGAGGAGCCAGCGCGCTGGCTCTCTGGCAGGCAGCCGCCGGAGCCGTCACTTACCTCTCACTGCATCCAGCCCCCCCGGCCGTGGGGCTGCGGGTCCTGGAGAGTTAGCTGGCGGGGGACCCCAGATCCACTCGGGTTTCTCGCAGGACCGACATTCGGCTGCTGCTTCTTAGGCACAGACCCAACCCCTCCATTCCAACCACAGGGAAAAAAAAATCTTCTTCCAAAAGAAAAAAATTAAATTAAAAAAAAAAAAAGAGGGCGATTAAAAAAAAAAACCCCACGTTTTTTTCTTGGTTCGGTTTCCCCCTGCCAACCCCTGGAGAAAAAAAAAAATAGATAAATCCCAGCGACCAAGAGATCCAGACTCAGGTGAATTTAGCTTCAAACTCCCTCTGCGCTTTCAGAGCCTTCACCCTCAAATGGGCTCTGGAAGATGCTGGGGGACCCATCGTCGCCAAAGTGTCATCAAATATCCTTCGGGCTCAACTCCGCTCCTGCCCGGGGAGGGTGGACTTCTTCCCTGCTTGCTGCGTGCTGTGGAGTTGGCAGGGACCTGCCTGTTTCAGCCTCAGCGTGGAGGGTGGGTGGGTTGGTTGGTTGATGTGGGTTGGTTTTCTTTTTTTTTTTTTTTTTTCTCCCTGCTATTGGTTTTCTTGCTATCTGATCCTGAGCGAGCGCTGCAGCTCACCGCTTCCCTGCTTTTTTCCCCCAGCTCCCAGCCTTTTGACAGGGAATGAAACACAGACACCCAGTGAGACAGGCTCCAGCTTCTACAAAGCTCCACTCCCTCCTACCGCCTTTGTCCGTGAACAGCAACTACTCCAACTCTGCCCGTAGACACAAGTGAACCTCTGCATCAGCACTTTCCTAATGGCTGCTTCGCCCGAGTCCTTCGGCCCTTCTTCTTCTTCTTCTTCCTCGCTTCCTCTCCTCCACCTTGATGGCTTCCGCTTGCTTTTTCTAGCCCGGCCCTGGCTCCGACAGCCACAGCCGCGACGAAGCAACAACCCTTGGATCCATCTCAGCTCCCCCACGCCGGCTGCTGCGGTCGGGGGGTTGCGGCCCCGCAGTCCATCACCGTCCTTTCTGGGCGCCTTCCATGAAAAATCGATGGCGGGTACCGCGTCCCCGGAGGCTTCGCTCTGCTTTTGGCTGGTTTAAGGGGCAGGGTCTGCGTGTGTGGAGAGGAGCCGGGGGCAGAGGGAGGGCTGGGAATTGAAGCCACTTCTTTTTATTGCAGGCGGGGATTTTCTTTTTAATTTTTTTTTAAGATTGATTGGAGTCCAAGTTTATTTCTTGGTGATGAGCATTATTTTAAGCCATTTGGGAGGCTTCGGGTGTCTCCAGGTCACCCTGGCCTTATAACAACAAGGCCTTTTTGGGGAGGGTCAAAGTGAAACCCTGCTCGGGCAGCCTTTTCCCCCCCGCGGAGGAGAGCGGGCGGCAGAGGGATGCTGCAGCGGGCTCACAACCCCGACTGGCTTCCAGCCAGCGGGAGATGCAAACCAGCCACCATCTGTAATTTTTGCTAGACTTCCTCCACACTCGCTCGCCCGCAAGATCCCAAGGCTGCTGCCTGCTCCTTTTTTTGGGGATTCGCGGGCTTTGTTCAAAAAGAAAATCACAGCCAGGAGACCTCAAGCCTCGACAACGATGCTTGACGCCACTCAGCTTGGCTGTCACACAGCCGGCAGGTCACATAAAAACTATAAAGCCCCCAGCACATGGAGAGGTTCCGTCCCCACCCACCCCATCTCCCTTTTGCATCACTTCCCACCCCTTCTCAGTCTTCTCTTCACTCTTCGTCTCCCACCACAGGTTTGGGACCAGCGGTCCCTCCCTCTCCTCTTCCCCTCAGCAGCATCCCCGAGCAGAGACTTTCCTCATCCCCAGCTCCCATCCTCTCCCCAGCACAGAGATGGAGTACTGTGCTTCCCCTCACCACTCCCAAACACACCTGAACACCCGAGCATCTCAGGGTGATGCTTGCAGCCCTCTCCACACCAGCTTGCCTCATCTCACCCCACCCATTGCACCAACCCCATAAATTCTGAATTCTAACCAACATTTTGAAATCCCCAAATGAAAAGCACTGCAGGGTCTTGTTCTGGCAGTGGTACGTCTAAACCCCCACGGATGCTCAGCTAACAGCAGGGATTCAGGTTTTGCAGATCGGAGGGGACACCAGCCCGTACGCGGGGCATGGTGGCCATAACCATGACCACCCAGGGAACCAAGGGGCAACCATCAGTGTCCTGACACCAAAACACTGCTCCCTTCAACATGTCAGGCAGTCCCTCACACACTGGCTTGATCCTCTCTGCAGGCTCCTCTCCTGCCACCCCACTGTGTTTATCCCTCGTGGAAAGATCTCCACATCCCCCGCCCCTGGCCCCGGTGCCCAGCCGGTGGTGCTGGCCCCAGGCTCCCCGCAACCAGCTCCCTCCACTCCCTTCAGCAATAAATATAATTAACGCACTGGGCAGCCCGGAAATTGGCTGCAGGACTGGGGCAAGTGGCTGGCCACTGGCCAGGGCTGGGCAGGGAGGCACTGCCCAGGGTTGGGGGACCAGCTTTGGGGTCTCCGTCCCCGGCCCCCTCTCACCTGCTGCTGCCTGGCACGATGCTCTGCCAGTGGCAATTTTGAGCTGTGTGAGCAGGGTGTTTGTCCAGCAAAGCAGCGAGTGGGAGATGTTTGGCACTTGTACGCAGGGGGATACATGGGGATTCTGGGAGGGCTGCAGCCCTTGGGGCAGGCTGGGATGGCAGAAGGGAGCTGGGCAGCCAGAACTGGTGAGGCTGGTGTTCCCATCAGCCTGCCATACTGGTGGTTTACCCCTCCCTCCCCAGTTTGCTATGGGAAATGCAAAGAAATAACCTGGGATTTCCATCCCGGCAAGCCACAGGATTTACCCAACCCCCTGTGGGAGGAGAGAGGCTCCCTACGTTTTTGCCATCAGCTCTGAGCACCGCTGCTCCTGGGCTGGGGAGAGCCGTGGGGAAGCCCATCGCCCCCAGTGTGACCATCTCGGGGTGCAGGACTGCAGCCCCAGGCAGCCCCATGGTCCCGGCAGGCTCAGCCAGGGAACAGCTCGGCGCAGGATACGGCCTCACCCTGCAGCCAGGCCAGCTTTGGCCGTTCAGTTCGGAGCCATCTAAGCGAGGAAAGGAGGGCGAGAGGGTGAAGCGAGGGGGTGCACCCGGCGGGCCCCTTCCCGACGCCTGCAGCGCAGCCGCACGGGGCCGTGAGCAAGTCAGCGCAGAGCCATTAGGGCTAATTTAATCAAGACGGATGGTCCAATTGGAGGGCTGCCGCCCATAAATCCCACGCTTGCACTGCATTAGTGTCAGGGCTCCTTGAGGAAGAGTCCGAGGGGGAGGAGCGGGGGGGAGCGGGGCTGGGGAAACGTGCTAAGTCACCCGTCCTCCTGATGGCACGGGGCCGCTCGGACTGGGTGCCACCACCCAAGCACGCTCCCCATCCCATGGTGACAGCCTGGCCCCGAGGACATGGCCATCCTCCAAACCCTCCAAAAGCCCAACAGCTGGGTGGGATTTTGAACAACCTGGTTTTGCTGAACCCCAAAAGGTGCAGGCTTGTTTGCAAATCCCCCACGCCAAGACAGGGGTTTTCTCCCATGGGAATCTCCCATGCTTGTTCCAAGGGGTTTTGCTGCAGGAGGGAGATGGGTTGGTGCAGGAAACAGGCTTGAAGCCCCACGGTAGATCACAGTATGATAACTGGGACTCCAAAGTACAAGCCGAGAAAGACCCAAGGTTGATGGACCCCAGCATCCATCCCAGAGCCCAGCTGAAACACCCCAAACTCAAGCCATGTCAGCCTGCCGCCGGGCTGCAGGATTATCCCCGTGGGGTGCCAGTTCCGATCTCCCAGCATCCCGCTCCCTTCCCACCTCTGCTCCTAGAAGGGCCATTTTCAGGCTCAGGGTTGCCATCTGATGACCTAAACCAGCTGTGTTCCTCCCATCCCCATCCGCTGGGTGCGGGCAGCAGGAGACACGCTTGCCGCTGCGCTGCACAAGCCGAGTCAGGAAATAAGCTCTCATCTATCAAAGTTAAAAATAGCCCTTATCTTTGCCATTAACACGCCTTGCCCCTGACTCTCCGGCCGAGCTGGCTCCCGTCTCGCTGCCTGCCTGCACACCGAGGCCACCGTGCTCCCAGCCGAAAAACCGGCCGCGGGGAAGGGGCCGGACGGCTACCGCCATCTGCTCCAGGCGCTGGCATCGCCGTCGGCGCGGGATGCCGGCTCTGCCAGGCCGCACTGTTGGCCGGCACGGTGGTGTGGAAGGCCAAGTCCTGGTGGGTTTCGGGAAGACAATGGGCCAGGGGATGCGGCGGACGGATGGGAGGACGGCGTGGGTTTGTGGTCATTGCTTTCACCCCTGGAGTGCTCACAGAGGCTGCCTGGTCACCCAGCAAGGGAGAAAACAGGAGCGTTGGCCTGATGCAGAAGAAAAGATGCTTGTCTGATAGGGATGGGAGGTTGCTGGGGGGATGTCAGCCTGGGAAAGCAGCCGAGGACATCAAGGAGCAGTTGAATGATGGAGAGATGGATGCTCAGACCTGATCTTCAGGTCCAGAGCATCGCAAGGGCTATGCCAGCAGCCGGTTAGCAGGGAGCATGACTGAAATAGCTCAGGGAAGCTGAACTCAGGGCACGAGGAGCAATGAGCTGGGGCACTGCCACGGATTTCTCCAGAAGAAGGAGAGCGCACATCCCTGTGCACCTCTGGTTTCTGGTTGTGCTTCAGTGCAGCCAGGAGGGAGGGAGGGCAGGGAAGGAGCTAGACTGCCGGCAGGAGGAGCACAGCGGCCGAGGTCAGAGCTTGCGGTGGTTTTATGAGACCATGCACAAGGTTCTGGGGACCAGAAAGTGCTGATGGGGGCAAGAATCAGTCACCGCTGTGCAGGGGTGTGGAGCAGCTCTCCAGAGGCTGGGTGTGAGTGGCACGGTGCCCAGCAGGTCCAGCTCCTTGGGCTCAGCACCTTTGCATCCACTCGGCCGGGAAAGAAAAGCAAAGGCAGGATTGGGCCTGAGGAACCATCAGCCAGGAGCAACAATCTGTCCCATGAAAAGCCCTGGAGCAGGTGAGCCGTTTCTCCCCCACAGTGGCTAGCACAGGGGGAAAAGACATTTGTATTTCTGCCAGCCGACAAAATGAGACACCGCTTGTAGCCAGTGAAACTCTGCAGATTTTGCTAATACAGGATTTCTCCATCCAGCTTCCAGCTGGATTCCAGCCCCAGCCATGACGTGGGCACTGGCAGCATCAGCCGTCGCATCCCAGCACTGGCGTCCCTGAGCAGACCAGCCCTGTGACACACCGCGGGTTCAGGCTCGCTACAAACTCAGGAGCTTCCCCATGGTGGGAACACAGCTCCCACACTGAGGTTTGCTCCCACCCTCTGCATCCCTGTGTTTGCCATGGGGACCTTGCTGCTGGGATTACAGTGTGTCCCTTGGGAGACTCTGACACATCTCAGGAAATTTTCCCTTTCTATTCAGCTTAATTCCACCCATTAGAGCTTGTTTCAGCAGGGTCCCGAGGGGATTTTGCTCCCCAGCATCCTCCTCTGACTCTTCCTCTGCTTCTCTCCTCCTTCATATGCACACTGCTCGCTTTGGGAAGGCTGATCCTTGCTCCATCATGAGAAGCACTGGCCCAAGCAATCATATCCTCCATAAAACACGACCCTGCACTGTCCCAGCTGATGGCGGGTACATTTTCCACATGGTCATGATACTCATTTTGGGACTTCAAAGGTGCTGACCCTGCCCCACTGCAGGGAGGCCCAGGCCACGTCTGTGGGACAAACTGTGGGAGGCCTTGGCCAGGGCATTGCACCATGGCCAGAGGTGGGAGTCTGGTCCTTATCTGTGGCTGAAGAGCAGAAAAAGAGCCAGTTTGGGAAAACCATGTGCCCTCAGCATGCCACCACCCCAAGATCAGGCCAGAGACTATGTCACACTGGGATCCTGCCTGGAAAAATATAGGACAAAGCAGGAGGCCAGAAGCTTATCTGCTGCTGTCATGACCTGCGGTGTTTGTGGGGAGGATTTGGGGAAGCAGATGGGATTTCCTAGCCCTTGTGTGTAAGGCCAGTGCTACCTCCATGCCCCAGGCCAGCTGGGATGAACATAGCTTTGCCTTTTACCATGGGATGCTCCAAAAGGAATGGCAAAGGACAGGTCCCCTGGGCTGCCCGTGGTGTTCATAGCACCCAGGAGAAACCATCGATCCCCTTTCTGCTCTCCTCACTCCACCACCAGTGCTCAGCTCCCCTTTCCCTTACCCCCAGGGCAGATTATTTTAGGACAAGGAGGAGGAAAGAGCAGCAGCAACCAGCCGATGGCTGCTCATAGCAGAGCCCAGGCAGGCTGGATGTCCCAGGTGTCGGACAGGCACCTTGTATAACCCAGAGGCTTTCCCAAAGGGCTTGCTGCAGCTGAAGAGCCCAAATGGCTTCTTATATAAGTGACCTCAGGGCAGCGCCTCCGAGACCACCAGACCAGGCAGCAGATGCTCCGAGGCAAAATCCACCCTGTCCTGAGCAGATGTCACCTAATCAGCACATTGGCTTCTTCCCAAGACGGTCTTGGGGCACACAGTAAATATCTTATGTAAGCACCTCTGGCCTGGGGTCAGACCCAGTTCAGCCTTGTCATACAGCAATGTCCTCCTGGACAGAGGCACAAGAAGGGGCTTTCCCCAGCATGGACCTGTTATATGGTTGTAGAACCCCTTGGTGACCCATCTCCACAGCTTTGCCAGACAAGGCTCCAGAGAAATACTGGTCTATAGAGAAGAGCCATCCCTCCCCAATGGTAAAAAAGGACAGAAGGGGTCAAAATGACAAGTCACTTCTGCCCCCAAAACATTCATCCTCCAAGGCTTGGTAGCTAGGTATGCAGCTGGAGGGAGCATGGAGAGCCCAGCACCCCTCCATAGCAAGGCCAGTCCTCCCAGTCTCAGCTGGCTGGCTGGACCTTACGTACCTTCTGTGATGGAGACATCACACCGAGCCAGGAGACCTCTGCCAGTGCTCAGCCCTCACCTCTTGGGAAGGTTCAGATCCCAGTCTCCTCTCTTGTAGGTCAGCTCCCAGATTTCTCAGCATGGCCAGAGACACAACAGAAATCCTTTCTCTTTGCCCCAAGCAGCCTCCTGGAACCCGCTGGAGCTGGGAGGCTGGAGAGAACCCATGGATGGATACAGCCAGGGGTAAAAGCAGCTGGGCTGGGGCATTAGCAGGCTACAGAGGATAACCTGTGAGCAACTACAGCACTTAAACTGTCAGAGGTGAAAACTGAGGCAGGGGCTGCACTGGCAGATGATAATTCCTCCCTCAATGTCCTCCCTCCAGACTCACATCTCCAGGGGATTTACCCACATGGCTGCACAAGGTTTTTTGGTCCAAAACCACACCAAATAAGTGGGCTTGGGCTTCACTATTGCCTTTCCCTGCCAGCACCAGCTTTGGGGGACTTGCCCATCCATGCGACATTGCCTTTCTGCCACACTAGATCACAGCAGGTGACACACAAGCACAGGGGGTTCAGACATCAGCAGGAGGATGCTTGGAGGCACAGGTAGCAAGCAGCCAAGGGAGCAGACAGGACACAACCTACCTCTCTGCCTGCCCCAGCCTCCCTGCTCCTCTTTGACAGGTCACTTAAACACCGCAGCCACCAACAACCTGTCCCGTCTTTCACAAGAGGCATTTCACACCAGTCCTTGCTGCTAAATAAAGCAGCTTGAGCATTACTTGCACCACCCAGGCTCGCCAGGGCAGTCCTGGACAAGAAGCAAGGTTAAACTCATCCTTGCAGAAACAGCACCAGCAGCTTCTCCATCAGCACTGCTGCCCCAGGCTGAGTTGGCCGTACCACTGTCAGTCCCGGACAGAAGATAGAGTCAGACAGAGAATTTGGACCTCCGTTGTTGCAGCTGGCTGAGAGGAACACATCAGCAAATATTTGTGCTCTCCTGTTATGGGCAAGGCCTCTTTGCCCCATCGGTTCCCACTCACAGGCAGCTCTCAGGGTTTGAGAAAGGGCAAACGGGTCCATCTGGCAGCTGCCTGAGGCAGCCACAGCCCTCAGACCCGTGGTATGGCAATAAATATAAAACCTTAATGAACTGCTCAAGTCCTGTCCCCAAGCATGCAGCATTAAGTGACACTGGGCAGCTGCAGGCTCCAGAGGTAAGTGCTCAAACTTTGCAGAGTTGAAGAAATGGTCAAAACCGGCACAAAAATCCCAGTTTTCATCCTCTTCTCAAAAAGCCACAGGCAAGACCCACACTGCACATCTGGGCTGTGTCAGGGAAGCCAGGACAGCAAGAGCACGGTCTGAAATAGAACGCTGTATTTTAGGAAGATAACAGGGATCAGCTGCTTGTGACGGGTATTCTGAGGGTGGGGGCTTGGAAAACAGGAGTTCAGTGGTGCCCAGAACCAGGCAGATGAAGGGTTGAGCTATTCTTTGGTTTGTTGAGCAAAAGAAAACTGTACATTCAGATGGAAACAAATTATTCTAAAGTGAAAGGCAAAATTACAAAAGTTTTTTCCATGAGGCTCCAGTTTGCTCAATCTGAAATGAACCAGCTTCTCACCAGGCTATTGCATCCATTTGTAAAATCACAGGTCTCTTCCAGATTAGTTAAAAGGCATTTTCCAGACCAGAAAAGGCAAAGCTCCATTTAAAAAAATAAATTAATCTCCAGAGAGGGTATTCTGATTCCTCTTGAAACAAAAACTTCACATTTCCAAAAGCCGAGGTGAGGCACCGTGATCTTCTTGGCTGTTTCCCTCCCCCATTTTGTGCAATCACACGTATTTTCCAAACGCCGCGTGAGTTTGGGATCAGCGCCAGCCTCTGCAGCACCGGTGCTGAGCACACACAGCTGCCGGCACACCCCGGAGCAAAGCCCAGGGTAGGGAGCTCGTAAAGCCGTGGGAAAAGGCCCTTTTCCTGGGGTGTTCATCGCTCTGGGGCGAACCAGGCCATCCCATTTGGGATGTGGGTTTTGCATGACTGATCGCCTTGGGTGATACCTGCTGCTCCTGGAGGCTCCAGTGCAATGACTTGCAAAGAGCAGGGAAGGGTAATTCCCACACGGAGCTGTTGCGGATATTCCTACAACCCTCCTTTTCAGAGGGGACCTCACCCTCCTGCTGTGCATGGGTGGCACATGCACCTCACATGGGGTCACGGAGCAAGGAGCGTCTCATAGAGGAGGTGTAGTGCTCAGAGAAAGTATGATCCAGGTCCCCGGGAGAAGAGGAAAGTCCTCCCTCTGCTTCAGCAGCCTGTGTTTTAAACTCAGCCCTGCTGGGCTGGTAATTTGGCTGTCACCAGGCATATAGACACACGTGAGAGAAGAAAAGTAATGTTTGTTTTTCCCTAAGGACTGCAGCCAGCACACTGGGGCTGCCTGCCACGCCAGGTACTTTGTACTTCTCAAAGATGACTTTTTAGAGTTTCTTGACTTTTTTTCCCTCTTTCCCTCCATTGTGGAGGCTGCATAATAAACACAAAGCAGCAAAGGACTTCCCAGAGCCCACCCCAAGGAACCAGGACCCCCAAGCCCCCTCATCTCCTTTGATGTAAGGGAGCTTCCCACTGTAAATTTTCAGGTTGGTTTATCAGGGATCAAACTGCCTCTCCCCAGGTGATCTTCCACCTCTGCTCCATTAAAGAAAAAATGAAGAATTTTAAACCCCCAATGTTTAACAAGACAGCTGCAGGGAGGCTACTTGACTGATTGAGTTTTTACCTGGCCCTTACAGGCAAGCTAAGGTACTTAACATAGAAATGAGGTTTAGTCACAGCAAGGCATTTGAGATTAGAGTTGGCTGAAGAAACTCTGATGGAACCACATTCCTCCAGAATATGCACTCCTGTCAAAATTGAAATGCTTTGTGAGATTGAATAGGTTTAGCCAGAAGTTCATTTTCTGAAGAAAATCAGAGAGCAGGTACAGGAAACCATGTTGAATGAAAAAAAAATGAACTTTTTCTTTTGAGCCATGCTGGTGTGTATGCTGTTGGGAAGGTTTTTTTATTTCTTTTGTTTTTTTTTTTTTTCCTTGTAAGTCGTGCATTATGCAGGGAGGAACCTGAAGAACTGTTTTCTGTCTAATGACAAATTTACCCAAACTCAGCAATTCCCCACTCCCTGCTGGCTCACAAGCTGGTAGCGCTGAAGACATTTATGGCTCTGCAAGAGATGCTTGCTGTTGGACTCCAAGGCCAGCGTGACTCAATAAAAACACACTATCAAAACCCACCTGGAGCGAACCTGGAGAGGTAAGGAAAGCCCAGTGGGACGTGAGCAGGCAGCATAATTGCAAACAGAGCAGTGATGACCTTCGCTAAGGTGAGTCCTCAGCAGCAACCAGTAATTTCTCGCCCCAAACCTCACACTTTTTGTGGAGCATCATCCACTGGAAAGCAGCAGAAGGAATGGGGGAGCCCCTCTGCATGGAGAAGATGGGTGACCTGACTTCCATCTAGGATGACAGAGTCTGGGGATCTCTGCAAGCCTGTTGGTTGCAATTTCTAAACTCTCCCTCTGCCAAAATCCAATATCATTCCTATTGGGTAAGCCTGTTACTTGAGTCTCTTGGCAACTGCTCCTGGATTGGCCAGGTAAGACATCAGGGCCAGGTTTTTATCAGGAGGTGAGGATCTCCACTTGGGTCAGACTCACACTGGGTTCTTGGGCTTTGGTTTGAGCATCAGTGGGGGGCAACAATGGCCTGGGCTTCTCCTCCTCCAAGACAGCACCCTTGAACACCTGCCCACTTACCAGGTAGGGGAAGGAACACTGGGATTTCAGAGTGTTGGAGCCAGCAGCAACTCCCAGACCAGCCACATGGATTTTGCACAGCCCTTCCCCTTTGTTCACAATCCACGAAGGGCTGCAGCCACCTCCCTGATTACTTAGCAGTTGCCAACAGCTTCCCTTGCTCAGCTCCAGGAGGTAGAGACTCCAAACCACCTGAGATGATGTTTCCCATCAAGATGCTGCAACTTGGTGCTTCAGCAGCCCTGCCCAGAGCAGGTACACTCAGAGGAGACACTTCTCTGATGACAGAAGGCACAGGCAGAGCTGCTGGACCCAGTCACAGCAGGGAACCTCAGCTATAGCACAAACTCCAGCCAAACCCCTTCCCCAGGCCAAGGAGAGGCTGCAAGATACACGAGCAGTTTTGGGGGGAACAACCAACATCCTGTGGTCCAAGAGACTAAATTCAGTTATTTCCCAGCCCCATTAGCCACTCGCTGCCATTCAAACCCAAGGAGGGTTTGTGGCAGATCTCAGGCTGGGGGTGTCCATGAACCCTCTGACTAATCCCTATAACTCCAGCTGTGTGCCCAGCCATCCAAATCAAGCAGTGTTGGGGGGGATAGTTTTTGTTCCCCCCTCCCCTTGCTTTGGGATGAGAGGACCTTTATAAAGGACTTCCGTTTAATCTCATTGCCAAGTGGACATCACTGGTTTCTGCCGTCACATCATGCTCTGAAGACAGAGAGAGTTTTCTGCCCGGGCTTAAAAAGAACATTGTTTGCAGAACAGAGTGAACAACATGTGAAAAGGAAAGGGGGGGGGGGAGGGGGGAAAGAAAGAAAGATCTGTGATGTTTGCTGGAAGAAAAACCCGCTCTTTTGTTTGGACGAGGATTCTCGGCACGTACAATCTCAGGAACAAAAGGAGATGCTTGTTCTCTGCCGTGTTTATGAGAAGAGTCCTGTAAATATTCAGGGGTGTTTGCGCTGTAGAGAAGATCACCCACCTGCCTCCAGAAACCATTCCCAGCACCCACAAAATCACTGCTGATGGGTCCAGCCCTCACACAGCCCCATGGGTCCGGACCCCAAACCCTTCCCTTTATATTCAGTAGAAAACAAGCAGCCTGTTCAAAGTAATCACAATAATAAAACTCCTTTGGGCAGAAGTTTTGGGAAGAAGCACAACTCCATCTGACCTTGCTGGTACTCAATGAGATGTAGGTCAAATATTTTAATTGCCAAGTCACTAATCCCCCACATGCAGCATTTCAATATTTGTATTGCTGCGGACTTATTGCCTTCTGAAGCCGCAGGGGGAAAGAAATAACTGCCTGGATTGATGGGCTAGTAATTTCTGCCAAAATACAGTGCTGGATACAACTGCTCAGGATGAATGGTTGTGACTGCAGGGAGAAGCGAGCGGAGCAGAGGGGAGTTGCTGCTCCAACAGCTGCATTTCTGGTTGGATTCAAAGCTTTTGCCGCCTTCCCAAAACAACAGCTGCATCCTCCAGCATCCAAGCACAACTGTCCCAACCTACACAGGCAGCACATCCAGCCCAAATACACCCTCCAAACCTCCCCTCTCCCACCACCATCTGGAAACTCAGAGCAAAACTGATGTTTTATTTTGATATGCAACCAGTCAGCGAACCAGCCCCACCAGCGCGAGCTCCTGCGAGCATCTCACAGGCTGAGGCGCTCGCCGAGGCTCACACGCCTGCAATGCAGCCACCTCCGGGCTGCAGCACTCGCTGCAACCCGAGACTCCTTCGGCAGGGAGAGGACTAGCAAATTGCATTGGTGTCCCCCGAGGAGTTTGAAGAGACGAGTGTAATTACCCATGATGGAATTTGGCTCACACACAAAAAAAAAAATACTACAGCAGGAGTCATGGCTCTCAGGTCACGCAGGGACAGGCAGGAGGAAGAGGACCCTGAATCATCAATGCCAGACCCTGCCATCACCAGCAACCATGTTGCATAATCCAATTCGGAAATCCATCATGGAAATCTTAAAATTAGCTCAATTTTCTACCCCCTGCCACTGCTGGCATCCTGCTCTGCAGCTGCCTCCTTCCAACAGCACTGAGGATGCTCCACTCCAGGCATGCCCACCTCAGGGTGGGCTTCCCCACATGTCAGGGCACACAGAGGTCCCACATGGGCACACATTGTCCTGGGGCTGGTTTCCCATCTGGGCACAGCCAGCCTTAGCTCGGTGACAGCATCTCTAGAGAGGAAAGAAAATGGAGCAGGGGGGAAACACGGTGTAGAAAGCATCGAATTTTCAGGCCAGAATTGAAAGATCGATTACTTTATAATCTCTCGGGTACAGGAATGGTCTTGCTCGTTCAAATAGGGTTTAACAAGACAAGGTCCTGGCCCAGAATAGAGATGTTGCTACAGACCTGCAAGCAAATAATAAATTCTGATGAAGACAGAGGTTGCGTCATTAAAATGGAGCGGGCTGGATTCTGCCCTTATATCTACCCCTGTAAATCCCAGACAAACTATTTTCTAGATTACGTATGCACATTCCTTTCCCCACTACTTCACCAAATAACACACAGTGCCCGTTTCCCAGCGTTTGCCGAAGCACTCGTCCCAGGCAAGCAACGAGCGGGCAGCCAGTGCTTTGAACCTCGGGGCTATCCAGAGAAGAAGATACTCTGGGGAAAGAAAAGAGTGTGGGGGTTCCCCCCCGCCGCCTTTCTCAACGATCAGAGAGGAGGTATCTTTGCTTTTGTGTGGTGGGTGGAAAGCTCAGGTTATGACACTGGCAGCCCACAAGGCTTGATGCATGGCAAGAGGAGTCAGGCAGTTCGCCTTGGCTGCACCAGGGACCTGAACACGATGCTGTCTGCTGAGACACCATGTGGAGATGTTTCATTTTTAGTCTTGTTTTTGCAAATAAGAAGAAAACTTTGATTTTTTTTTTTTTCCCCCTCTCTTTATGCTCAATTCATAAAAATCTGTTCTTTGGGCAGCTGATAGCAAGGGACTATGCTGGCTTTAGGATGGAAAATGATGGAAGAGGCTGTGCCTGCTGGGGTACAAGGCTCGTACACCTCCCTTACTCCGCTTCCTCCAAGTCTGGCCGCTGCAAAGGGACCATCTTGCTGGCAGAGCCATTTGCAGAACTGCAGAAAGCCCATCCCGTGGGGAGCATGGAGCACATTACGACAGGGGATGCTGGCCTCCTGGACCAGGCCGGTCCTTCGGTGCATGAAATCTCACCGTGTCCCACGGGGATGATTATCAAATGGGAGAGTTACTCATCCCAACCCAAAGCCATTAGTTACAAAACAGGGAAAACGGCTTAAAGCTCTTATGCTTGAACATGTTAGCTCAGCCCTTTAGGGAACTCCTGATGTGCCAGAGCATCTAATCTCTGCAAATCACTTTTATTCTGCCTTGCTCTGGGTTTTCCTTTTTAATCAACTTAATCTTTATTCATGAGGTGTGTTGCTGCATTACAGAAACGCCCAGATCCTGAGCATCAGGCTCAGAGAACGGAAATTGGGGAAACTTGGTGTTTGTTCCAGCTGGGGCTTAAGATCTGGAGCAATTTATCCGGACTCGTAGCAGGCCCTAGCACTCCTCTATGTCCTGGTGGGGAGGAGGAGGAGGGAAACAGCCCAAGCACAGAGGACAAGCGCTACACCCCGAGGCTGGCATGCTTTGATCAGCATGTCTTATTGCTATATTTAATCAGCGAGGTCCATGCTCACCTAGCCTTGCCAATGGAGCCTTTTTTTTTTTAAAAAAAAAATAATAATTCTTTGAAATAAAAAAAATAAATTAAAGGGATCAAAGAAATGAGCAACCAGTGAGTGACAGCAACACGAAGCTAAGAATAAAGGAAGTGCTAATGGGATTCCGAGGGGAGAAGTGGGGCAGGAGGGAGGCTTCGCTCCCAGGAGAGTAGAGAGCCAGGATGCCAGGACCCCACGACCTCTCCCATGTGTGCCGAGCCTGTTACCCTGGTCCATCCCCACCTAAGGCAGAGTTTCACGAGCCATCTCCAAAAAGGGACGTAGACAGAGCGTGGTGGGACAGAGCACAGTTTAACACCCAGCTTGAGCTCCCAGGAGTGGGCTGGGAAACACTGGTGCTGGCATTTCTGTTTTGGGAAAACAGAAGCGATTTCCACATACACTTCCCCAGCAGCAAGGGGCCATCATTTGGGGGTTCCCAAGAGGGGCTGGCTGACTGTGACCCCATCCCCACAAATCAGCCCCAAGACACCCCCAGTTTCCCCAGTGCAAACAGCAGTGCTGAGCAGCCTATGGTGCCCTTGCTTGCATCCTCCAAGGATCAGCTTTCCCCCCTCAACCATGATCCAAAGATACTAATGGGATTGTAATTCCTCTAATGAGCTGTAATTAATTAATTACCCTGTTAGCACAAGAGTTTTACATTTTTTGGCAAACATGGTGCCGTTTTGTAGCTAGAGGGAGGCTCTTCCCCAGCACCATCAGGCTGATAGCAGCTGCAGACAAGCCCCATTTCAGCGCCAAACACACCAAGCTCATTCCCCTTCTGCCTTGATCCAATGCTACTTGTACCTTAGGGAAAGGACCCTGGAAACAGCTCATAGGTCTCCCCCAAATCTCAGACAACCAAGTCACAGACATTAATTCAAAGCGTTCACAGACATCTCCTCCATCAGCCCCTTGAGAACATCAATTCCCTCTGGCAAACTTAACAAGCAAAACACAGCGCAGGCAGAGTAAGAGATACCGGGACCCTCTGTGGTCCCTACGGAGCAGGAACGTGCTGGGGGAAATTCCCAAAAGCACCAAGGATAAAACAAAAGCAGGCTGGGGGCCAAAGCAATATCTGAGCTGCATTAAGCAACACAGCAGCCCCAGGATGCTCAGAACCACCCTGCAGCCTCCTGCCTGCCCACGATGCTGGATTGCACCCATGCATGGCAGCCATGCGTGGTGGCTGAGCCCAGCCACCTCTCCCAGCTCAGCTTCTCCATTACCTCCATGCTTAATAATTAAAGCATCAGTGTAAAGGCATTAAAGTTTCAGGGACTGACACGTTCAGAGCAAGACAGCAGGGCTCAGGGACCAGGCAAGGGCTGCCGCTAATTAAACCTGCACTGCGCAGACAGCAAGGAACAGGTCCTTGCCCATCTGCCCCCACAGACAAGCCCTTTCCTCCCCACAAATCTTGTCTTCCCAGATCTGCTTTCCAAGATCATCCACCCCAGACTACAGGGGAGGTTTGCGCAACGTCAGGTGTCTCTAAAATATCCTAATAGAGGGGGGGTTCTTCCCAGGGAGCATGGCTTTTTATAGAGCACACGGCTTTGCACGGAGCCAGCTCTGAGTAAGGGCTACGAGTTACCTTTGGCTGGCTGCGGAGGCTGAACAGGAGGGCTCTTCTGCAGGAGCAGATGGAGCCGACGTGCCTGGGAGCCAGCCCAGCCCTGCTGCGGTGACAGACTGTCCCACGCCACCTCCCCCAACGATGCTGTGCTGAGACCCCCATGCAAAAGTTGGGGGAGGCACTAGAGGGGCTGAGCACTGGCACAACTCATCCCACCACCAAACACCACACCAGGCAGCCCTCCCCCTCAACATCCTACTCATCCCACTTGTTTCCTCCTATATATAACCCAGCAGGCTGAGGAGGAGGATGTCTCTCCTCTGTCAGGCTCAGCTGGGCAGAGTGTATACACCATCTTCCCTCAAATACTCACAGCAATTAAGCTAATTGCATCCCCCTGGGTAGCTGATGTTGGTTCCCTGATCATGCAGCCCAGGCTGCTCTAGGGCAGAGGCTCCAGGTCCCTCTGCACTTTGGGGGATACGAGCCCCTTGCATGCAGGAAGAGATCCCCCAGATAAAACTCTTTAGACACATTATTTGCTCTTAGACCTTCACTGAATGCGACTGCAGCCCCCAGCAGCTGGGGTAGGTGCAGGAGCAGAACCTGTCCCTCTGTGGAACAGCGGAGGTTTGGGTTTGCGGGAGCCCTGCTCATGGGGTAGCAGGGCCAGGAGTGGTTTGGGGCCGAGAATGGGGGTCAGGAGCGCGCAGGCAGCCCCTTTGACTTCCCTTTGCTTGCTGCATCTCCTCCAAAAATGAAGTGCTGTTTGCATTAGGAACAGATGAGTGGGGCCATCTGAGCCGAGACTGCCGCCGGAGTCGGGTTTTGGTGTGCCAGGACCACAGCTCAGTGATTAATCCTCCCCCATGACACCGCCTGGGCCCGGGCGCAAGTGACCATTACCTTGATTAAAAGAGATGGGTTAATGCAACGCCTGGTCCCAGCAGCCTCCCAGGAGAGCAAGGCAGGATGTCCCCTCTCATCAAGTCCAGCTCCCCGAATTGCAAGTGACAGCAGGGAGCCCGGTGGGTCCCCAGGACACTGCTCAGCACCACGGGCCACCCACTGCCTGACGCTCCCAGGGACGGTCCCTCCTTGCCAGGCAGCCAGAGGTTGTTTCCCTCATTAATCCAGCATTTGCTCCTCTGAGGATGCTCCTGCCCTTTCAAAGCGTCTCCTGCTTTCTCGCTTGCCTTTTCAGATGCCGCAGACACAAAAGACCCTGTTGTCTGTGCAATGCCACCAGCACCCTGGGGTGCAACCCTGGAGCTGAGCTAACGATGCCACCGGTCACCCCCTTCTTTTACCCCCAGGTTGTTGTCCTACTTTCCAGCATTGTTTCACCACTTTTGTCTTTCAAAGGGATTTTTTGAGAAGTTTCTTTCACGGCAACGTTATAAATGTGATGCCTTGTGTTTTGAAGGCCACCTTCTCAGAGCTGCCCAGGCATAGGACTGTCCGGCTGCAGGGTCAGCCCTGTCTTCCAGGCTGATCCTATTTGTGCTGGTCCCTCTCCTTCCCATCTCTGGAAACTGTGGCCACCTCCCCCAGGGACCCTTCCCAGATCCCTTTTCCCCCTTGTGTTGTTCTTACACATGCTTTAGTTTGCTTAATACCAGATATTTTATTACCTCTCTAGAAAGTTACTGGAGAGATTTCCTAGAATAGGAATATTCAGAGCTGTGAGCTGCTCCTGGGGGATGCACAAGCCCAGGGACGGTTGCAACCACCCTCACCACACATGGAGGAGCTGGGCAGAGGCCAGCCCCGGCCTTGCCAGCTTGCCCTGGTGCCACCAAGCACGTTAGGTGTGCTTCAAATGTGCTTTTTTATATCATCATCCCTTTTTATTTGGGCCTCTGACCAAGCCATGAACTTGCGCTGCTTCTCCGGCGGCTGCCAAGATCTGCTCGGTGTCTGCCAGCGGGGAGGGGGTGATCCGCTGCGGCTGCTCGGCTAGCCAGTGTCCACCCTCACCGCCGCCTCCGTTTTTTTGGCAAGGCGATGCTCATCTCCCGGGCATGGCACAGGGCAGCAGGACCCGCCGGACGGCCGAAGACATCCAGCATCCTGGATGGTTGTAGGGTGGAGAAGAGGGGCTCGCGCCAGCGGGTGAGCCCAAGCTGGCGTCTTGGCCCCACGTCTCCCCACGCCGCCCCAATTCCCTGCGCCGGGTGTCAGGATGATAAAGCGGAGCCGAGCTCGCCGGAGCAGGCGCAGCACCCGGCAGCTCCCATAATTAATGGCACCGCCAGCACTTCCCTGCCGGGCTATGAATAAAACATCCTTTCTGAGGACCCAAACTTTGAAAAATTTCTTTTTTTCTGTTAATTATATTTGGCGGGACACTGTGCTTTTATTATTTTCTCCTCCTGCTTAATCAGAGGGGTGAAAACTGGTTTGGGGCCCCAATTTCCTTCAGACTGGCACCCAGTTTCTTAGAGAGATAGTATAACTGCCAGGGAGATTTCCCCCCACCCCCAAATCCCCTTCCCACCCCCTTGGAAAAGCACCCACCTCTGCAGCTTCGAATCTGCTGGATCTCTAGATTTGCTACAGCCACTGAATTTTTTGACATTTCTGGGTCCTTCAGCATCCAAGAGCCTCTCCTGGAAACCAGCCTCCCCAGACCCTTTCCATCTTGCAAATGTTTTGGCTGCATACCCAGGTTAAAAACATGAAGTTATCAGTTTTCTTTAGGAAGAAGGGACTGCACCTTGTCCCTGACCCCCTTAGTCTGGAGAAGGAGGGAGAAGAAAGAGGGTAACATAAGTCAAGGAACTTCAAACACTCCAGATTAACTTCTAGCATGACTTTCAGCACATCTCTGTGCCTCAGTTTCCCCATTTGTCTATAAAACCGACCAAAGGCAGTGGAATTTTTTCCATACCTGCCTGGTTTTGACCTTTGGCTAAAGCAGCAGATGCTCACAGGGGACTGGGAACAACTCAGGAGGAGAGCGGGTAGATGGAGGCTGCTTACAGCTATCAGTCTCAAACAAGACCCTGTACTTTTTCCTCTGTCCACCCACCCTGCCATGGTTTATATATGTATTTCTTGATTCCAACTAACAATGCACCAGATTCGTCCGTGTTGTGTCTGCAGCACACAGGGGTTTGTGTTCCCAAGTGCTTTTTGGGAGGCTGAGCGCTGTGTTTGTGCCACAAGCTGGTCCCACCCAGTGGCTTCTGCCGGGCAAGCAGCTCCTGCTGCTGCTTGGCTTGGGGAATCAGAGCAACGTCTGAGCAAGAGAGCTGTTGCCTGCGCACATCCAGGTCTCAGAGCATCTCCCTCTGTGGAGAAAGGTGAAATTCCACCCCCGGCTTTGCTGGCTCCAACCCAGGAGCTGCATTAGCACAGTTCTGCCAGGCCAGGATCAGACCCAAAGCCAGGTCCTGCCATTTCAGAAGCATCTCAGCCACCCAAAGCTCTGCCGCCCGGCTACACCGGCTGCCAGCCAGCAAGAGAGGATGCTGCCCTGTGCCGAGAGCCCACGCATGCTGGGGCCAAGGCACCGGGAGCTGAGCTCAGGGCTGTGCCCTGCTGGGACATTGCAGCATGGTCCCCTTGCGGGTGGCAACGGCCAGGACTTGCATTTCCCAGGTGGGTTTTGAGCTGCGGTTCTGTGGGTCACGTTGGGCAGCACATGGACTAGGTAATGCAGCGCTGCCCATGCCCATCCCTGGCCAAGGGGGGACCTTGAGCAGAGATACAAGCTCTGGGAGACACGGCAATTTCCTGCCTGAGCAACAAGCACTTTACTTCTCGCCGGATCCTCTGCCAACCAATTTTCTCTCTCTGGGCTCCGTCCAGCTTGATGGTCCAGCGCAGGGCTGCAGCCAGCAATCAACAGATCCAACCTGTTTGGGACAGCCGCTAGCACAGGCTCAGCCGGACTCCTCCATCCTCCAAGGTGCCTTCTCCTTTCCTTGCATGCCCGGGGGGGGTTGATGGCATCCTCTGCATGTCCTCCCTTACTTCTGTCTTCCTGAAGGTGCTGGAAATATTCAGCTCTCGGCAAGATCTGTGCCATAACTCTCAAAAGCTGGAGTGTAAGTGCTTGAAGTGCTCTCAAAGGGAAGAATTGGCACCTTTAGCACTAGGAAATATAGTTGCATCCACTCGCACAAGCTGAGAACGCTTCACTTGTTTTTTAAGAGGAGGGCCTGCAGAGGGAAGGGATCTTCTAGTAGCTTTGTCACCACAGTAAAAGTCTAGAGCTAATAAAGAAAATTGACTCTGCCAAGGTGGAGAGGAACTAAGGAGAGAAAAATGAATGAGTAATCTAAACAGGACCACTAAAAATCCCCCGGTGCTTTTCAATAAAGCGGAGATTAGCAGGAGGATTTGCAGCCACGCGCAGGCTGGGACTCAGATCTGCCACTGAGGTTTTACACGGGCTTGGGTGAATGGCTTCATCTCATCCCATCCTCCTCTTTACCTGTCTGGAAAATGAAGACAGTCTTGATTCCCTGGTAAAAGCTTAATTTAGTGATGGCTGTGAAACCATTTGAGATCTCCTGAAGGGGGTAGAAGCCATAGGGTGGCAGAATGTGGTACACCAGGGTGATGGGGAACAACGGATATGATCTGTGCTCCTTTCTGCAAGCAAACTCTCCCCTCAGATGCTTTCATCAACCTCAGCTCATTTGATGTCACCGGGATTTGGCAGATCAGCCCCGGCTCCGTGCCACACTGCATGGGGAGGCAGCGTGGGCTGCAGCAACTCCCAGGTCCCCCAGCCCCGTGCCCACCACAGCTGGTGCATGAGGCTCCCAGCCCACCAAGACGGCAATCCCCAACGAAAACAGCTTCATGTCACACGCCAAAGCCAACAGATTCCCTGCTGAGCAGGGGATTTTTATAAATACAGTGAGATCAAGACTTCAAAGTAAAGGCAAAGCACACACAGGGCATATAGGAGATGAGTCTTCGCAAAACTGGACTGCGTGTTGGCTGCGGTCTCACCTCCAGCAGCGTTGGGGTGAACCCTTCCCAGCCTGCGTGTCCCAGGTCACCTCCCTTCATCTTCCCAGGTATAGAAATCAGCCTTCCTCATTCTGGAGCCAAGGCAGGGACTGGTCTTTGCTGGGCACTGGTACCATAAGCTTTTCTGAGCCCCCCAGGTGCTTCCTTAATACAAATAATAAAGAGGGATTTGATCTGGCCAACAAAAATGGAACTGAAGCAATCCCAGTGGGAACATATTTTTATAAGCTGGGGCTATAAGAGAAAGGGCAGGAAACCTGACACGTCGCAAATCACTCTCCTGTCACTTGCTGTAATCTAGAAATGCTCTATTAAAAATAAGAGCAGGCTGGACTACCGGCAGCAAAGTAGAATCAAGGCCAGGGCAGAGGTCAGCTCGGGTTCAGGTCTGGCTGCCAGGTAGATGGAAGTCTCTGAGGTTTACGGCTGGTAAACACTGCGCTGCTCTGCTACGATTTGTAAATATATAGAGCTGCCTGGCTCAGCGACATCCATCATCCACAGCCAGCAGATGTAGATGGGGGGAGATGTCTCCCTCCCTCCCGTCTGGCCAGGCTCAGCTCTGCTGCTTGATCAGGAAAGGGCTCAGGACAGAGCCTGGTGTTTCCAGTTCATCCCCAAAAATGCACTCCCCGGTTGAGGAAGGGGCAGGCAATGCACAGAGCTCCTGGGTCCTGCTTGTCTGTGGCGAGCAACGGGCTCCTGACCCCTGAGCAGCTGGAGGGGGACGAGGGACCCCCCCCCAGTCCTCAGACCAGCCATGCAGGGCTCAGCACCACCAGGCAGCCTGGCTCGCTGGTCCAGCTGATGGCAAAATATCGGGTATGCAAGGATAGCATACCTCCTCCTTCTCTGGGTCTTAATGAATTGGACCTGGTGCTAACAAGGTTGGGAAGTCACCTCCTCCTCTTCTCTCAGCCATGGCCATGGCTACTGCAAGCCCCCGTGGCCCACTGCTGAAGTCAGAGCAGCAAAAAACATCAGCTAATGGTGATTCACCTGAAAAATGAGGTTCTGGGGAAATGGGAGCTCTTTGCCAATTCAGCACAAAGTGAGGCAATAATTACAGAGGGAGAGCAAAAAAAATAATAAAGAGTATCACAGCACTTCAGGGCTTCCAAAAGGAGCGTTTTTTTCTTGGGAAATGAAATGTCCATTTGCTTTGAGGTTTTCCAAGTGAGACCTCTGACAACATTTTAACATTTTCCACTTTCAAACCCGGCTGCCCTAATCACAGAGGACAGAGCAGCTCAAGAGGAGGCAAGAAGCACCCCAGAGAGGAGCAGGAGCCTCCTCCCTCCCTCCTTCCCTGGCTGCATCAGAGGTTCTGCCAGCACAAACCTATTTTCTCATGTGTCTCCCTCAGCAGAACCAACCTCCTTAGACCTTCCCAGCTCCAAGCACCGGTCAAGAGATCTGGAGATCCCAGGCATCTCCTGGCCATGGGAAAAGCCCAGAGCAGGGCTGGGTGAGCTGACCCCACCCCAGCACCCTGCTGCACCACCCTCTGCAGCTGGTGTGCATCAGCTTGCTCAAATAAAGCCCCATCTGTGCAGATTATTTACAGAGGATGTTTACTCTGTTGCAGAAGCTGATTTGGTGATGAAAGTTTAAACAGGATGGAGAAGGCAGAACCAAACAGGGTGTCCTAGAGTTGGGACACAGCCCCACGGGTCCTTCCCGGAGTCAGATCTCCACAGTAACACCTCTCAACCCTGGACATCATGAGCACCTCATTGGCACAGACGCAGAGGCTGGGATCTGCAGAGAGCCACCGGCCCTGGGACAACCTGCCCTGCAGGTTACAGGAGACGCAAAATGACTTGTCCATACACAGAGTAAAAAATTCCTGTTGGTGACCAAAAATCCCGGGATTCCCATCAGAGGTAGCCCTGCGCGCTGTAAACAGCCCCCAGGAATGGGCATGGCAAAGCCGCTGGTGAGCCAGGGAAGGGCAGAGCAAGGGAAACCCTTCGCACAAACAGTTGCCCCAAAAGCAGGCACCCACTCTCGCCTTGTTAACCAGCTGGGAAAAAAAAAGCTCTACTTGGGGCCTGGAGCACGTTGCTGCACCCCAAGGTAGACCAAGAAACCACCCTGAGTCCCTTCAAGCACCAAGATAATCCCCAGGCCACCACATCCATTCTTCCCTTCACCGTTGGGGGCAGACGAGGAGCCCAGCCCTGGAGAAAAACACCCAGATTTCCTCCCAACCCTTCTGGGTCCCACAGGAGATGGCTGGTTTGTCCCCTGAGCCTCTAGGACACATCCAGCAGGCATGGACTGCTGGAGAGCACCCCTTTGAACCTCCAAATGCCCCTTCCTAGCAATCATGGAGCCTCCTGAACCATGGCGGGAGGTGAAGCACATCCGGAGCAGCCACATGCACTTGCCCATCCCGTCCCGACTCACCCGCATGGACTCACACTCACTCAGGTCCTTCTTTCACAACACCCTGAAGATGTCTCCTGGAGCTCTCCTCTTGCTGCTCTCTCCAAAGCACTGATGGAGAAAGATCTCACCTCTTCAGAGCCAGCCCTCACCACCCTTTTCTGCTGCCAGAGCCCAGAGCCAACCACCACGTGTCCACTCTTCCCGTGGGTGAGGCTGAAGACCTGGGGAACATCAGTAGCTCAGAGATGTTTCCCCGTGGATGGATCAAGAGCAGGGAAAGGACTGGGGAAGTAGGAAAACCTGCGTTTGAGCCAGCAATGCTTGCTCAACCGCTGGTTAGTGGCTCCACAGGAAACACCTTCCCATGCTCACCTGGAAAGACATGTTCCTAGCGAGGCGAGGCCATCAGCGGGCAGGGAGTGGATGGGAGGCTGCAGGAGGTACACCCCTTGGCAGATGCAACCTCCTCTTCACCACAGCCAGCGGAGGAAAAGATGCTGCCGATGAGTCCTTCAGCTCTCAAGATGCTTTTGCTCTGCTTTGCAGCACTGGGGTCTGCTACAGCCATTTCTAGAGGAAAAAGAGCTTTCTCACCCAGGACTAACCCAACCTGGGCTTGCTCCTAGGTAGCTCCAGTATTTGCTGTTATAATACACCTTCGTGCTCCACAGTCTTATTTTAGACTGAAGCTGTGAGGTCACACGTGAGGCTTTTGGACAAACACTGCTCCGTGTCCCTTCCTGAGCTGCCCCAGGGCCAGGCAGTGTGTAACCAGAGCTCTGCAGGGATGCAGCATGCTCTGAGTCCAAGCTACGACTGGTTAAAACCAGCAACATGGGTGGAAAAATGGTGGACCATGAAGCTGTGGGCTTTCAGTCGCTCTAAAGGTTGTTTGACCCTTACAGCATGGACAAATCCTGAGGGTAAGTATCAGGGGGCTGAAGTAAGCGGTGGGAAGGCCCCCAGGCTTTACCACAAGCTCACCTGGACATCTCAGCACTTGTGAACCTCCCAACAGGGCTGGCCTAAAGCATCCCAGAGGACTGGGGACAGCAGAAAGCAGGAGCAGGACATTGGGACAACATCGTACCCAAACAGGTCTCACCTACTTTATGGAGAACAACCCAAACCTGCCTGTCACAGTCATGGCAGAGCTTCTGGGTGACAAGGAGAAGCCACCCAGGCCTGCCCCACCACAGAGCTCCTCCGTGGCCACCCTCCTGCTGCCAGCTCTCAAGGATGGGTACTAGATGTAGCTCCCATGCTTCGAGACACAACGCCCGCGCCCCCACAGCTCTCCCACTGACCTCCCTGGGAGCGCAGGGTGCAGCAGAAGGCTCTGTGCTCTGGCAGGAAAAAAGGTTACTCAGATTAAAAGCATGTGCTCATGCGTCATAAAACCAAACACTGCTTCCTCCTCCCACCACCTTCACCGCGGAACTGGGTGGTATCTCCAGCGCTCACCACAGCACTCCAGCCATGCTGCTGGTGGCCTTACTGGCCAGGATCACCTTTCTCATCACACCCTTCTGAAGTGGCTCCACCACACCCCCTCAGAGCATGGGCTGGAGAAGAGGAGACCTGCACGGACATGACAGGAGCAATCACATCCCCAAGGGGCCCAGCATGGCTCTCTCAACCGGCACCCAGCCTTACCTGGTGACATGGCACATGTCATCCTTCCCCTTCTTATGCCACGATGGTGCCAGATTCTCAGAGCAAAGCAGCATAGCTCCAGTGTCATCAGTGCCACAACTCATAGCCACCTTCCAAAGGCTGGTCTCACTCCTCCCAGGTGTCAGGTACTTTCTATGCTCAGATCCCTCTTCAGACATTGATTCAAATGGCTTCTGAATGGCTGAATAAGGACCATATCAGCTGCCTTCCCACACCTCGATGAGGCCACACGCCTGTTCTGGTGCAGAGCCATGGCTGCTCTGAGCTCAGGAAGGCTGGGACATCAAGTGGGAAAATGCCGATTTTGCAAGGGGCTGTAACAGCACAGGAGAAGCAAAGCCCTACTTGGGAGAGCTACAGATCCAAGTGAGCCAGGAAGCATTTCTTGCCAGCTACAAGTGAAGGAAGGAGAGGAGGAGAACCAGGTGAAGCTAGGGACAAAGCACCATCTGCCGTGTGTCTTTGCAGTATGCTAGCCAGATTTCACAGCCCTGAAATGGAGACCTCTCATTCGCAAATACACGATGGTATCTGGTGGAATCAAAGGGCTGTGAGGTCAGGATGAAACACTCCTTCGTAGCCTTGAGTCAGCCTGTAGCGTTGCTGTGGACAGGAAGCCTGTGAGTCATGGGCTGCAGCTAGGTTGGAGGTGACCACTATGAACATCGTTGTTATTTATAGCCAAGACACTGATATGGGCACAAAGACCCCAGCAGCTGCCCCAAGGCAGGGGCCACACGGTGCATTGCCAGCATGTCACATCCTGGGCCCCTGCTGCTCTCATCTTCTGGGTCTCCCTCCTGGATTCCCAACCTGGAGCTGGGTTCCTGGAGTGCTGGATGTGCCTCCTTCATCCAAAAGCCAGTCTCAATGCTAAAGTCAATGTTGCTGGTTGCCTAAATACAGCATTTCCCAAAGCTCTTGCCCCATGGGTACCACCTTGGAAAGAAATGCATGGAAGAATAAACACAGATTTTGCAGAGGGATTTCTCAGATAATTTATCTGTAATTCAAGAGGCACTAAGGAGATACAGGAACTCTTGCATGAAGCCTTTCTTCCTCCCTGAAGGTCTGGCTTCTCCAGGTTTCCAGCCAGACCCCACCTCAGTGGCTCAGGACTTTCCTCCCAACTCCACAAGCATCCCTCAGCTCAGACTCATCCTCCATCCTCCTCTGCACCCTCGTTTTGAGGCATTTGGGTTGTGTCTCACCGACGGTGAAGGAGCAGCTGTGGGCACAGCATGCAGAGCTGTGAGTCCAGGAGCAAAGCTTGCCAAGAGATTTGAAGAAGGGCTGGTTATGAGTAGCTGCCCTCTGCTAGCTGGTTTGCTTCATGCCTCCCTTCCAACTGCGCGGTGCACTCAGCCAAATATCGTTAAAGGTTTATCCACACGCTGATCACCTTATTTGCCTTCAAAGCTGGAGCAAGATCTCTCTCCCTGGGCAGAGGCGGTAGCTGTTGCACCACCTTCAAAGGAGACAGAGGCTGCGTAACCTTGCTCCGAGATTCCCTTGGCTGTGGGAATTGGTCAGGATTCTTCGGAGAGAAGTGGCTGATGCCTTCAAAGTGAAGTATGGGTTGATAAGTGGGGAGTGGAGGGAGACATTTTAGCTCTTACTGGGTAATTATCACCTACGAAGGCTGAGGAGTTAGCTGGTGAGAGGGAAATTATAACCTAGCATAAAACCAATCTCTCCCCCAAATCCAGTCTCTTTAGTGTTCAGGAGTGTTTGGTCTGGTTCCAAGGCTTAGCTTCTGAAGGAGTTTGGAGAGGTCCCTCAACAGACCTCCAACACGGCTGCAAAGCAGAGACTGCATCCCTTTTGTTCAGAGGTGTACAAAAACAGGTGACGCTTCAGGGTGAGAGGCTGAAGGAAAACAAATGGCTTTGTTCAGGAGAACCAGTTGTGGTGAGATGAGAAGTGACTTAATTACAATAAGTCCCTTTACAGCAAGACTGCCAGGTGCTAAAAGACTTTTTAATTTAGCAGAGAAAGGCAGATCAACACCAAGCATCTGGAGGCTGAACCCAGAGAAAATCCAATTAAAAATCAGGCAGTGCTGCAAGTGGAACAGGCTATGAAGTGATGGATTATTCATTCCAGGATGTCTTGAAATCAAGGGAAGGGGAAATCTAATGGATCCTTCTAGCACTATATCTGTTGATGACAAACACTCACACCCAACTTCTGTGAGCATGCTCACTCCACTGCAAAAGCAAGGCCAGGAGTTTGGCTAAATGCAAAGCTCCGTACATGTGGCGGAGGAAGACCCAAAGTCCTACTAGGTAAGTCGCACTGTTTTATGCTTGGAGGCATTAATAACCCAGAACTAGCAGCCAACTCCATGGAAACCAACTGGTAGTCAGTGACAAGTTCTCCTGTTGCTATAGGAACAGGGCCCAAACAAATAAAAATTACCTATAATTTTTCCTCCCCAAAGTTCTCCCACATTACATTTCCATAGCAACTAATTAGCTCATTAGTGATCTGAACCAAGCCAGTGGACAGGTGGAAGTGCCCAGCTGCCATGCCCGGCTCTGTCCTCTCTCACACTTAGCTGAGAAGAGCCATTGAGATAGTTTATGTGGGTTTAAGGGGAAAGACTTAAGCATGAAGAGTTGGGTATCTCAGGGCTAGATTTCTTCATGCCTTCCCCTTGATACCTCTGATACAAATATCACTTGGTCCCTTCTATTTCTAGCTGTCACCTTACACTTCAGTTACTTGACCTCGTCATTTCCTTTCCAAGACTCCCCATGTCTCCTCCAAGCTCAGCACTGGTCTGTTTGACAGCTGCATGCCTTGGAAATGTTATCTCATCATTCTGGCCATGATATGTCCATGATAAGTCTTTTGGCTTGTTGCTATCTTCTGCAGTGAGCTAAAAAACTTTATCTACAGGGTCCTTGCAGGAGTCTCTCTTTTCTCACGCTCCACAACTACATCCCTCCATCCTCCTCTGACAGTTTACTGTCATGGGTCTCTTCCATTTCCATGCCATGCTGGAGCATTTTTCAGCCATTTCAACCTAAGTCCCACCAGTCTGAGCCCTGGGGAAGCCACTTCTCAACTCCACTTGGCCAAACCAGTGCCAATCACATTGGTCTGAAGAGACCCACCACTGCCTTGTTTGAAGTAGCAACGGAAGCCGTTGTCACCTTCATGGACAAGGAAAGACTGGAGCTTTGCAGACATAGGGCTACAAGGATGCACTGGATCACCATCTCTTGATTTCAAGACATCGTGGATACAACATGATCCTCCCCTGAGGCTGATGGGCACATTTGCACCCCATGTACTGCCCTGTTGGGCAGAGTTCAGGTTGAGCAGCAGGAGCCCAGCTGGATGGCATCAGTGCAGGGGTGCTGTATGTCCTGCCTAAGCTCAGCAGTCACAAGAGAGGACTGATGACAGAGCAATCAGGTGTTAAAAATCGACCAGAAAAAAAAAAAAAAAGTTAAAAAAAGTGGCAGAATTGCTGTTGACAAGTGTTGGTGTAATTAACACAAACAAGTGCATCCACAGAGATTAGATGCATTAAACCACAGACACATGCCCACAGAGAGGAGATGCTACCTTCAATTAGTGTCAGAAACTCTGGAAAACAGAGATCAGAGAAGTCTGATTTCCTTCACTGTGGTAGAAATCTGCTGAAACCTGAAATCTGCTGAAAATCCCCAGAAATCCATTGACTTGCAGCCACAGGGAAACACAGTGCATGTTGTCTTTGTTTTGGTTCCTATTATTTGAATATTTTGGTACCTCTCAAGGAGTAAATTATGAAAATAATGTATAAAGGGGGAAAAAAAAATCAGCAATGAAAGGCAAGCAACAGAGTCTTTGAAACTAGCAATTTGGAGTCTTAGTCTGGGGCCTTAAATACAAATGAGAACAAAAAACTCCACATAAATCAGGGGCATTCAAGGGAGAACAGCTTTTCTCCCTGAATTTACCCAGTCTCCCTTTTTTCTCAGCCTTTCGGATGGACAGACCTACTCCTGGACACCGCGGATTCATGCTGAGCTACAGGAGGGGAGTGAGTGCCTCAGGAAAAGAAACCCTGTGGAAATGCAAAGTTTCCTTCTCCTGTTTCCTTTGTTTTTTCCATTCCAGCATTCCTGGGAGTCTGGATTGTTCAGAGAGAGAATAGCAGAGTATTCCTGCTCCAGAGAGCCATCTCTCCAACCCTCCCTGGGAATCATGCAAAGCCACCATGCTTTCACCTTTCCCTCCAGCATGATGATTAACAAATTGCTCCCAAGAACAATATAAATACGGGTCCTTTGGGACAACCTGAATGCTCAGGACCTGAGGGCTTCAGTTAAAATCCTTTCCTGGGAATTCTGATAGAATTGACTGCATGGAATGTTTTCCTGAGACCCTCGTATAAATTGTTCATAAGGATGAGTCAGTGGAAACAAGAGATCTGAGTGTCGGTTTCATCAAAGGCAAGAAAAATGACCCTAATTTTTGTGGATTGGGTATCACTAGATGGGAGGGAATCTGTTGCGGAGACCACTGATACGGTCTGGAAACATGCCCACCCTTCCTATCCTCAGCTCACAACACTTTCTGCTACCACCTCTGCTCCACAGGCTCCTAAATACAGGAAACCCTCTTCCAGACCATCCTCCTCTCAAGGCTGCAGGGGTGCATCCCCCACCCCAGCCCTGGTGGCAGGAACAGCTCTTCCCCCCACCTCCACGGCTGCCCACCCGTCAGGACAGAGGTGCAGCAGGAGGGGGGAGCGGGAGCCAGGAGGGGACATGTCCCCATTCCCCCGCACTCACGTCCCCTGTTATGTGAGTGATCAGCATCTGGAGTCCTCAGTGAGAGGAATATGATGCTCATGGTGATGGTTTCTTCTTCCTTACTTCAGGATCCACTTGGGGTCATTTTTAGATATTTGCTAACAGTTTTACACCTTGCGTTTTCTCCACTGGTCTTCTGCTCCACGTTAAATCTGAATTAAATATATGCTGTGCCATTTATGTATGTCAGATACCATTTCTTCGTTCTCCTTGTTACCCCTAAAAACAGTTCTGCATGTCCTTCACTGACCACTGAGTTGTTTACAGCCACGGGGTCTCCACTGCTCATCCTGGGACCCCAGGTCTCACCATCCCATGTCTGTGCTCCTCTACGCCACATCCCACATCCCCATTTCTCACATCTCTACTTTCATACCAGGTCTGTATTTCTCTATCCCACATCATTATATTAATCAAAAAAAAATCTCATTCTACATGGAATAACTGCTTGCTACTGTTATGTGTAGAAAACCAGGGCTGTACCACAGAAACAGAAGTAAAATGAATCAGCCATAGCTACCTGCTCAATTAGAAAAAACACTGTTACAGCTAAACCAGGTAAAAAAGCTGTGGGAGCTCAAGAAAAGTTCGTACAGAGGAGGTCCACCAGGCCTCATTCCTGAGGCCTTGCAAACTCAGCGCAAGGCTTATGGCCTCGTACAATGGCAGCACCGTATTACAGGGCTGCAACTACCAGGGGTTGCATTGTGGACCCCCACCCTGTCACCTCCAAATACCCCAGGGGAGCAGCACTGGCACACTGGGGTGGGGACAGACACACTGGGGTGGGGACAGATGTGTCTCTCCACTGGTTCATTGAAGAAGTTGAGGTCAGGGTGGAGGATTATTGTTTTCCCCCCAGTCTGGGGGATAACCGCCCGGTGTCTCAGGCAAGGGAGCACAGCCCCGCTCGGGATCTTCACTGCTGTGTCCAGGCTGCTGCCGGGGGCCGGGGGATGGAGCACAGGCTGCTGGCTCACTCTTCTCTGCCTGCTTCATTACCTCCAAAATTACACACACAATAAACGCCCAATTAAACACTTACTGACAGAAAGGCATCTGGAGCAGGGGGCAGCATAGCTCTACAAGGAATATTCCTCCCCCTATCCCAGGGGCTGCGCTTCCAGTTGAATTCATGTAGATCACACATGAATACCCATAATTAATCGCTGCCGACCCCAGCTGCGCACGTGCTGGTGCGAGCGAGAGCAGACGGGGCGGGCGCACAGGGGAGATGGAGAGCTGAGCCCACAGCCACGCACAGACACCAGCTGGGTCAGGATGAGGCCAAGCCGGGTACCACGTGTGCCAGAGCAGCAGCAGTGGGGAATGCTGAAGATGCTCCCCAAAAGCCCCTGGCTGCAGTGAGATGGAGTCACCTTGGGCCTTTGCCAAGCAAATCGGCTTTTTTTCAACCAGAAACAACACAACCTGTCTGGTTAAGTCCCCATTGAGACATGCAATAAATTCACCTAACCCCAAAACGTGATCTGGCCCCAGGGTGGATGGAGCTTCTCTGGTGTCTCATAAAGACCAAGCAGCATCAGCACAAGCACACAAGTCCCCATCTCGCCTCCCTCCTCCACCAGCCCTGACTCCATGTCACCCATGGGAATCTGATTATCAGCAAGATCTCTGCCACCGTCAGATGGGATCAAAACCACAATTCAATTAAATTTGATTGGATTGAAAGCTGAGGGTTTCGAGGAGACAAGCACGTACGCCCAGAGCGGGATGCCGTTCCCTGGGGAAAGTGGGCTGAGACCTGCAGGATGGTCACTCCTAGGTGAAGGAAAAGCCAGGACGTGGCTCTGGCCCCAGGATGAACTCCATCCCTTGGGACCAGGAGCCTTTGTCAGTTCATGCATCCACCTTCTGGAGGATCCCAGATAGAGTAAGGTGAGCCCAGCCTCCCGGAGATGCTTTTAATTCTGTCTCATCTTTTGAAATCAAATAAAATTCTGAAGGAGAGACTTTGTCATCTGAGCAACAGAAGGGGGGAAAAAAAAGCCATGTCTGGAGATGAAAGGGAATTCTAGATGGGTATTTCATCTCTTGCTCTTGTAACGAATGTGAAAACAAAAAAGAAAGAAACAAACAAAAAATCCCAGACACGGTTAATGAGCTTTGCATTTAAATGTGGCACCAATGTCACCGCGCAGACTGTTCCTTCAAGGTCCCGCGTACCTGCTCACACTGGGCGACGGGCACGGCACAGCCCGTCGGAGCAAATATTGGATCAGATTAAATTTCACTAGTGTTTACTAAATAAAACATGCATTTCTAGAAATCAAGAAAAAGTTTGTTAAATATTTTAGTACATCTGGTCTCCTCTACCCCACCCATATACGGACTTACAAAATGCTTTGCATATTTATTTTCGCATGCACTAGATTTATTTAAAAATAGCATCACCAGCACTGGAAACAGCCCACTTGCTTTTCATCTAGATCTTTGCATTGAATCAATGAATCCAAAATTAAACAAGGTTGGGTGAACTAAATCTATACAAGGACCTATTTGCTGATCAATACAGAAATGGATGCCTGGGCTCTCTTTACTGTGTGAAATATGAGGACTTAGGAAAGAGATATTGCTTTTGTTATTATATTAAAAAAATCAGATTTAATCTCCCCACATAAAAAAATTATTTATTGGAGAGATGCTTTCTCCTAAATAATTCATGCTGGTTGTATAGTACCCAGAAGAAAGAAGACTCCCGTCTTACATTCCTAATGAAAAAGACCTCCAATATTTTTCTTGGATTCAGTTTTATCACCGCAAGAAACTGAAACTATCCTCAGCTTCAAGAGGGTGTCCTCCCCCACCACCACGGGCGAGCTGGCTCCCCCAAAACACAAAGAGAAACCCCAACACACTGCATATGGAGGGAGCAGAGCTTCAGACACATCTGGAGGCCAAACTCAGATCACCAGTAAGAGGCACCTGGCTTTGGCGTTGAGGTTCAAGGGAAGACGATGGTGACCAAGAAGGCAGAACTCATCTGACAGAGGGAAGAAGGGTCTCCTCAAGAAGCCACCTCAATATGGCCAAAAAAATAAATCCAGCCTCCTGTCTGTCTGTGGCTGGATGTGTTCCTCCAAAATAGGGGGGAGGCGAAGCCACGCCAGGCTGCACCAAGCACTGACCTCCCCAGCAAAGGAGGGCTGAAAGAAGACCAAAAGTCAACCCAGGACACTCCATATGAAGTACATGGGAGAACAAGCCACAAAAGTCAGTGGAAATCTCTCCTGGCCCAGAACAGGAACAGAATCAGGGCTGAAGTGCATGGATTTGAGAAAGAAAGATGACTGGCCTTTTAGCTCATCTTGGGGACAAATTCTGGGGCTGGCTTTGGGAACTGCCTTGCACGGCCGTGTGCTCAGCCACATCCCTTTCTTCTAAGCATGCTGCAATAATTGATCCATTGAGGGCTGTACCTGCTCTGCTCTGAATAAATCTGCATATCAGCCGCTTCCATGAATGAAAAATGCATGCACCAGTAAATTGGAGGTGAAATAATACATCTGTTGTCAGCACTCTTTTTTTCTCTTCCACAAGTTTCATTATGGAGAGACATATTATCTCTGATAAAGTTAACACCACGGGTTCACTAATTGTTCCTGACACTTCCCTGTTGCTTTGATGATGGATCGCTGCAGAAACACCAGCCCCAGGCAGGGAGAGATAAAGTCACCTCTTTGGGCTATTTCTGGAAGAAAATGTAATGAAGCTGCAGAGCCCATGCCAGGGAACGGCCCTGAGCTGTGGCGATGCTGGGGACATGGGGGCAGCAGGGGTGTCCCAGGAGCCCTGAGAGGTGCCAGCACTGGATTTGCATCCTGCAGTGTTCCAGCCGGCTCCCGACTGCTTCCTCTGAACAAGCAAGTGCATGAATGAGAAGAGGAATGAGAAATAGCTGACCCTGGCCGGACACATCATGGATCCTGGGGGCAAACTGAGTTCAAGGGACAATCACAGCCCCAGCTGCCCTGATCACCTTCATCCACCTGCATCTTTCAGCCTTTCTCCAGTCCCGGAGCTGGGCAAACCCAAAATGACTGGTTTTGAGCCCAGTGTCGTCTCCACAGGGTGCTGGAGCTCCAGCCCTTTGCATCCCTGTGGGGAGGGACTCAGCAATGTGAAGGACACAGAGGGGCCAGGTGCTCAGTTCCCACTCACACCTCAGATGATTTCAGCCCACCCATGGGCAAGGCAAGGGTGGTTGTAGCAGCCAGCTCCACTCAGCATCACCTCGGGGTGCCTGGAGAAGCCAGGTGGGACAGCAACAACACCAGTGACCCCCACCTGTGCGTGAACCCTGTCCCGTCCCCACACTGTCCCTCGTCCTGTCCCTGTGTGGCCAGTAATCAGGTTAGCAGCTTGCAACGCACTCGAGCACGCAGCAGAGAGGCAACAGCTGCTTCCCACTGGCCCAGATCAAGGATTTTAATTAAGGAGAAGATTTGGGGGAATAAAGGGGAAGATCCCTCCCAAAGCTGTAATTAAAGACACTCAGGGTGAGGCAGGACAGCAGGAAAGGACACATGCTGCTGCCAATGGTGCTCAGCTCAAGAGGGCAGTGGAGACCCCCACCATGGCCCCGTGGTGCTGGCACAGCTCCCCCCCTGAGCGGGGGTATCCCCCCACATGCAGGTTGCAGAGGCTACTCTGCACCCACAGAAACAACCTTTCAATCTTTGCTGAGGTCCCCCAGACCTCCAGCAAGTTTCACTGAACACAGAGCAAGCCACAACTCCAGCTTACATCAAACCCAAATTCCTGTTAATTCGGCTCCGAGTTATGGCAAAGGTTTGCCAGGTTGGCAAGGCAGGAGGGTTCTCATAGCACACGATCACGGCCCTGATTCACCCCCTCCAAGCTGAAAGGGGCCAAGTCTGAGTCTGGGAGGCCACCATGGCCTTTGGGAAGTGGATGCCACCGCCACCAGGACCCGCAGAGCCCTTCTGGGCTATTTGGAGAAGTTCCTGAAAAGCAGCACAGCTTGTGATTTGGCGTGCGCCGGCGCTCCAGGAAAAACACAGTTTCAATATGGTGCTGCTGAGAGCAGCATCGCCAGCCAGGGTGGGTGGCCAAGGGCACCAGACCTCCCACCCCATCTCCAGCGGGACGGGGGTGCCTGGCTGGGGAGGGTCTGAGAGCTGCGCCGGTTCCTGGTGTCTCTCCAGCAGCTGCTGAGCCAGGCACAACCGTGCCACCAGCCCAGAGTCAGCGCTGGAAACAGGTGATTTTCCCAAACATCTGGTGAACACTTTATTCAGCTCTTGGTGTGTCTCATCAGTTCTGGAGGAGCAGCTCAACCCCATGGGCAACATCTGCTCCCCAAAACCACCTTGTGCTGGAAGAAGAGACTGCGTGGCCTCCTCCAACACTCAAAAACCTTCCAGACTTCAGCAAGAAGGCACAAATCCAGCCCCAAACAGGGCAGAAGTGTCTGTCCTGGCCCTGTCCACTGCTTGGAGGGGTCTTGAGCCCCAGACCTGCACATGGGACAGACTTTGGAGATGGCTCTCATGGCTCAGGCAACCCCAAACCTGCTCAGGAGTCTCCCTGCTCCCATCACTACACAGGACCGCAGTGACAGTCCCTCCTGGCCACCTGCAAGGAGAAAAAGACAATGGGGCTTCACAAGCCCTGATGCTGCACATTCCTGCAGGGCTCTTGTGCAAACCAGCCCCTTTCCCAGCCCCATGCCTGCTCCCTCATGGTAGTACCATTAAAAACCACTTTCCTCTAGTCCCTTTTAACCTGAACTTTTGCTTTACATCTTTAGTAGACAGGAAAGAGAAGAGTAATGCAGTCACCCTGCCGGGCCAGTCAGCAGCAAGCCAGGTACTCGCCACAAAACATCTCTCTGGCACCAGATGCCGACTGTCCACAGAGGTGGAGGCTCAGCACAAGGCAGCGGGCAGGGAGGGGAGGTGGGGTGAGACTTTGATAGTGGGACGACCCCATAAAACATCTTTCCAAATGACCACAGACAACCCTTCATTAGTGGTGATGGCCACAGGAGCTGGGTGGGACCCCAGTCCCGGGACCCAGAAGCGCTGCAGGAACCAGAGTCACATCCTCAGATGTGCGAGTAGATGCAGCTGTGCCCAGGGCTGCGGGTCCCCCATCACATTAGGGGCCAGGAAAGGAGGTTTTGAGGAGAAAGGTGCAGAAATGGTCCCTTGTAAGAGGAAAGAGCTCCTGCATGAGGTGTGGAGTAAAGCAACAGACCCTGGCACATGACAGCCACAGCATATGTCTTCAAAAAAACCCCAACAGCCCTAAAAAAAACTATGGGGTGGGAAGACAAGCTGGAGGCACAATTCCCCCAGAAGCCCCACTGCCACCCCCACACCCTGCACTGGCAGTGCCCTGAGAGCCACCAGCACCCCTACATCCTCCTGGCTTACCCCAGACTCCCAAAATTGCACCCAACAACGTTGCCCATAGCTCCAGCCTGGCTTTGCCAGGTCACTCCCTGTCCCCAGAGCTGTGCAGCACCAGCCCATATCGATTCCAGTGAAGTAGCACCGGATTCACATGGCAGCTGCTGTGTATTTACACAGCGATTGTGAGGCCTGCGAGGGGGGAGAGGCAAAGAGCACCCCTGGGGCTCCCGTTCCCGGGGTTGGGTGAGCTGCACACAAACTAAACACCCTGCCACCAGCAAGGGCTCACCAGGCACAGTTTCCATTGCACAGTCACATCCCAGGGTAGCCTCAAGCTCATTCAACAGTTTCTCGTTGCTGACACTGAATGGGACCTGTTGCAGGCAGTGATATTCTGCAGGGCCTTTGCAGAGGGTCAGGACGACCTAGGAAATAATTAACTGCCTCGCTGAGCCAGAGCGGTGATGCTCAGAGAAGCCACGCACACAATGCACGCTTCATGGCATCAGGGCAGCTTCAGACCCAAGCTGGCGCTTTTGTCTGAAACCTTGGGTTTTATTTATGAAATCTCAGCTTCCATAAGAAGAAAAGAGCATATCACTCTAGAAGAGACATAAGCGGCCCTGAGCAGGGAATGACACCAAGGAAAACGCAGCTGATATCAAGGTAACTGCTTCGGTTTATCAAGGTTCCTGTCTCCTCCACTCCAAGCTGCTCCAAGATGTAAATCAAGTGCAAAAGCCACCCTGGCTCGCCAGGCTTCTCTGCAGCCCTCTGCCCACATGCCTGCAGCGCTCGCTGCCGCTCTCGGCGTCTGGAAATAAACAGCCTGTTCCAGCACCGCCTGGTATTTCGAGAAAGGTTAACGCAGCATGTGAGGGGCCAGAGCCACCACTCATAGGGGCTGGAAAGCCTCCAGGCCAACCTGCCAGAGGACTGGGGCTCCCTGTGTGGGAGGTGACCTCCTCAGCCCCCCCCCAAAGCGTTTGCTTCAAGCTTCAATATTTTCAGGCTTTACACTGCTCAGGCTTCCTTCTCCCACCCCCACGTTTCCCCACCTCTGAAAAATCAACAGGAATTTCAAACAGAGAGGGAAGCCAGGAGGTCTGCGTTCGCTGGGCAAGCCAGGAGTTTTCCCCCTGCTTTGGGGCCCCTGCTGAAGACAATAGAAAATCACCCCAGTTTTCCAGCACCACGTCAACAGGGAGTTGCCGTTGGGCCCTGGTGCAAGTCCTGGGGGAAGGCAGCAGCAAAGCGGCTGCACCTGGACCAGTCCCATCACTCACTCTATAAATACACACACACTGGGGCTGGATTTGCAAACCAGGCTGCTAGGATGGACAGAAAAGGTTTGGAGATGCTTTATCCCAGCCAGTGGTCAAAAGAGAGCAAATCTTAGAAACTCATATCCAGGGATGACCAATTATCAGGGAAAAAAGGGGGGGCAGCAAAGTACCTGGATGCTCATGATTAAAGCAGAGCCTGAGCTCTCCTCACCCCAAAACAAGCCACCTACCCTTCTGCTGGAGAGAAGAGCTGGGAGGCACCAGCAGCAGCTCAAAGACCTTCTCCACCCAAGTGCACCTCACTTAACCCCTTCCCTCTCCGAGGGGCTGCAGCCGTCCCTCTAGGTGCCAGCTGAAGTGATTTTAAAGCCTCTGGCCAGCCTGGCTGGGCCTGGGGAGGCTGCTCCTTATCCCTGAGGTCTCATTGGTATTCTGCAGCTTCAGCTCATTAGCACTTAGGTGCTACAAGAGTTGGAAGTTTCTGGGCGAGACAGCTATTAGGGGAGGATTGAACACATCTCGCACAAACCAATGGCCTGCGTGAACTCCCTAATTTAAGCTATCGATCTAGAAGGTGCCCAAGGGCCACCTGAACCGAAAAAAAAAACCAACACCCCGCCCTAGATACAGTCTCAGCCACCTTCAGAAAAAGAAGAAAAATTAAGCAAAATAAATAACCCGCAGCCCCAGAAAACTGGCTGCATCATCACACCCCCTGCTAATGCTATTAGCCAGCCCTCCTCCGCAAACGGCTCTTCAGGAACGACGTGAGCTCCAGCTCAGCAGCTCCTGGAGAGACCCGCCAGCCCACCATAGGGCCAGTATGACCAGTACAAACACCCACGCTGTACTGGGAGAGCTCATTTGGGGGTCTGCCCTCCCAGAGAGACCGCTCCCAACACATGCTGCGCAGCAAAGGGCTGGGAAAGCTGTTGGTCCTTAAAGCGAGGGGGGCTGAGCTGCTGCAGCCCTGAGGGTCCCCGTGTCCTCTCCCTGTGTTGGATGTGCTGAGTTTTCCCTTCTCTGCAGCAAGAGCTGTCCCCTCCTCACCCAGGTTTGGGCACTGCCTGTTTACACCTCGTGATAGACCCACGGGGAAGTCTCCAGGCAGAAATAACCTCTTTTTGCCTGTATTTGAGACAAACGGGGGGGAAAACCACCATTTCTCATAATAAGGGAACTCAAAAGTGATGAATTTTCCAATTCTCCTGAAGTTCTTTCCTCGGAGGCGCTGATGCATTTTTAATGGGTCTCGATGGTTAATTAAGCTGGAAATTGAAACGGAGAGCCCTCCTGCTCGTTCCTGGCCCCACGGCAGGTCGGGCCCCCTCCAACGCCTTCCCCACACCCCACGGGTGAGCCGGTGGGTTTTTCTGAGGTCCCTGCTCCCCCCCAGCACCACTGACCCCGCTTGGTCCCATCTCCAGGCAGAGCATCACCACCCAGTTCCCAGTGCTTGAGGGACCCAGTGTCTCCGGCCTGATCCTGCCTGGCGGGGGCTGACAGGGAAAATATTGGGGGGGGGGGGGGGGGGAGAAATTCCCCTTCTCCCTGTCCCAATGGGGGAAGTGTGTGTGAAATAACACCCCCCCCCCCGCTAAACCTGTGCTCCACCGCCCGTGCGGCCGATGCCCAGGCGTCGGCGGCCCCCCCGCGGCCCTAATCCCGGCCACGCACCCCCGAGGGGCGGCTGGAAGGTGCTGGGGAGAGGGGGCACAGCAGGTTCAGGGGTACGCGGGGAGGGGGCGAACCCCGCCGCGTCCCGCCGCCGGTGGAAGCGCATCCCCGAGCGCTGCCTCCCTCTCGCGGCCGCGGGCAGCCCCTGCCGCCCCCGGGACCCCCCCTCGGGGTGGGGGGGGAACCCCGCTGCCCTCCTGCCCCATGCAGCCAGACCCCGGCACACCCCCCGTCCCTGTTCCGGGGGGAAGCAGAGCCCTGGGCGGCCCTTGGTAGCAGTCCCGGGGGTGGGGGGGCTGCTCCTGGGGGGGGTTGCTCCCCCAAAACCCCCCCAATTGGGACCAGCGTTACCCCACGGAACGAGGTTGGGGGGGGGGGGTGTGCTCAGGATCCTGAACCGCTGCTCAAAGAGCAACACAAGAAGCGACAAGAAGCAGGTTTGAGGGTGAATTTTATTGAAAACGACGACTGGGTTTAAGGGGTACAGACCGTTCTCGAAAATACACGGCTAGAGGGGCTTCTGCTGCGAGTCAAAATCCTTGTTCACCTTAAAGCCAAGCTGGCTCCCCCCAGGGCTGCCGTTGCCCCCCCCTGCCACAGCCAAGGGGCCGCAGCAGGACAGGGAAGCGTGGGAAGAGGGACAGGTAAGGCCTGTGTCGATGAAGCAGATGGCACAGGGAGGTGGTGTGTTCGCCTCTTCAGCAAAGCCCTGCTTCATGCACAGGGGCCCAAGCCCACCCCAGAGGCATCTCCCCAGTGTTTGAAAAGGGCAGATACTCCCTTTCCCCAAAATACAGGAATCGGGACTTTCTCCAGGTGGAGAAATTCAGAAAAAAAAAAAATGCAAAAAAAAAAAAAATATCACCATTCCCCAAAGCACCAAAAAAGGGTGAGATAAAGAAAGGGAAAAAAACAAAAGCTCAACATCAAAACAAAAAACAATCCAAAGTAACCAACTATGAAAAAAAAAAAAAATACAATTGGTACATCTCAGCTGCAAAGTGTCGGAGCATCGGGTGGTTTGCAGAGCAGGACCGCAGAGGGAGACGTGGAGAACATCAATCACTTTCTTATTTTACATCAAGAGGTGAGGTGTGGGGTCAGGGTCGAACTGAAGCCCAACAGGGTTTGTCCAGCTCAGGCTGGGCTGGTTCTCTCGGGGTTTGTTGACTCAGGGAAGGGGATCAGAGCGGTGCCGGGAGGGAAAGCGCCGCTGCATGATGCCCTAGCACGGGGCACGGAGGGCTGAAAACCATCCGCCCTGAAGCAGCTTCCCTGGGAGCAGCTTGCAGGAATAGGTGGTGTCAAGCAGCCCCGCTCCCAGGCAGACGGTCCCCAGCGCCGCTTCAAAAACCCCAGGCTGTAGGAGGGGGGAGTGAGGAATTTCAGGGGACATCGTTCTTCATTGAGTGGGGGACGCCGAATGCTGGAAATGCACCCTGAAATCCAGACCTCCAGGGCACGAATTTCAGGAAAAAGGTCTTTAAAAGATTCAGTTAAAAAATAGATGCTTTTTTTTTTCTAAAAAAAAAAAAAAAGTCTTAGGCTAGGGTGTCTTCTAGTGACCCCTTCCCCACCACCCCAAATTTAGCCAGAAAAATGCTAGCCATTTCACCAAATTTGCTGGCCACATAGACATTCACACATTCATCACTGATTTAAAAATATATAATATATATACTGCGCACACACATACACACACAAATATATATTAGAAAAGGAAAAAAAAAAATCCCTCTGAAAACTCAATCTATTAAAAAAACCACAAAATCCACAGCTGGTGCGTTTATCCCGCGATCAGATACAGTAGAAGACAGAAATCCTTTTTGCTCCCGTAGCTCCTTGCAGAGCGCTCAGGCTGGGAGAGTGGGGAAACACATCAGGTTTTCACAGTGGATTTGTTAGCGGAGAAGGAACTGCTTCTCCCTCCTCCCACAGAGAAGGGCTTTAATTTATAGCAAGTTAGATTAAAACTAGGAAACGTTACAAAGTCCATTATATATAGACATAAAATGTACAACTGTCGGCAGCCCCCGTGCGAGTCACGGGGGTTTCGATCTCGGCTGACACCTCGGCGAGCAGCTGGAGGGTTTGAAGGCAGTTTGGGACACGAAGGGTGCAAGTACAGCCTCCAAAACGAGCGGGTGTCACAGTGCGAGGTCTTACACGAGCTCCAGGTTGGAAGGGAGATGGAGCAACATCTTCTCCAGGAGCCAGGGAAGGCAGAGGCGGGGGCTGCGAAAGGCCTTAGATGCCCGGAGCGGGGCTGCATCCTCCCAGCCCAGGGCTGGAGGGGAGAGAGGCAGCGCCCGGGGACCTGCTTGTCTCTCCACCACCTTGTGCCCTGTGTGCTGGATGAAGTCCCGTGGGCAGGCGTGGGGACAGCGTGGGTCACAGCTTGCGTCAAGGTGAGCCCATCGAAAAAAAATGTTTGGGGTTCTTTTCCCCCCTCCCAAGGGAGCAGCGTATCGATTGAGGGGACGCCTGGTCTGGTGCTGCCTTGAAGGGTCACTAAAACGTCAAGCCAGGCATTAAAACAGTCTGTGGTGTGAACAGCGGCGTGCCCAGGGAGCCCCACAGCCCCCTAAAAAGCTGCATAGGCTCCTGGGGGCAGAGCCAGGCACAAAGGGAAGGCGAGTGAGACCACACTGTGGGGCTTTGTGCAGGCAGTGGAGAAAAGTAGGGCAAGCACAGCAGCATTTTTTCCTTCTGCCTTCCCCAGGCAGCAAAGAAACACACCCCCCCTGTGCTGTGCACCAGGGTGCTGGGGAGGGGAGATGCCCTCTGCCACATTCTGCCCCGGCGCTGCTCAGGCACCACGGGCACGGTCCTCTCCCTGGGAGGGGTACACTGGCATCAGCGGGGAACTCCAGAGCCTTCGGTCTCCGTGGCTTAATTGGAAGGGTGTTGGCTTCAAAAGGCTCATCCTGGGGGATTTTGTTTACAGGGCAAAGAGAAAAGAGATTGCAAGGCCGAAAGGGGCCAGAGATGCCCACGGGTTGGGGAAGTGCGATTTGTGCAAACCACCGTTAACTCGAGTCCTCATTCGCTCTTCTGCGGGGAAGCCAGGATGGAGGGGACTGCACGAAGCGGTGAGGTTTGAGTTAGGAGTCTTCCCCGAGGATCTCTGTCACGAAGGAAGCCATGTCAGTCTCTTTGGTGTCGTGCAAGGTAAAGAAAGGGTGTTCCTGCCAACAAGACCAAAGACAACATCAGCTGACACCCACGGACAGGCAAGCCCAAGAGCAGTCCCTGGGGATGTCACGCATCAGGCAAGGTGCTGGGGGTGAGATGGACACCGATCTCCTCCCCAGACTCCCAGGGACACCATCCGTTAGCTTGAAGATTAACTAACACTTTCAGGTTTGGTGTTTCTAGGTTCAACCTCAGCGGGACAGCCCACCTTGGCAGATGTACTACCATCATTTGAAATCTAAACTCACCAAGAGCAGGTAGGACAGAGGGAGAAAACACCTAGAAACCCTGACCTTAACACCCATGAAACCAACACACCCTTCCACCTTAGACACGCTACACCCATCCCACTCCGTGCCTGAAAATCACCCACATGTCCTGTTGTCCCATTTCCCTAGAACCCGCTGGACCATTTGTTTGACTTTCAAAATTCATTGGGATAAAGACAAGTAGAAATGGCTCCACACTTACCATAAGTTCTAAATAGTTCATTCGTTCAGCAGGGTTCTTCCTTAAGCTGGAAGAAAAAAAAAAAAATAGGAGAGAAAGGCTATAGGACCTTTTCCTTTTGCTGTATGTGGTCTGTCACAGGGGATCTCCCCTTCCCAACCAACTCGCCATCCTTCTTGTGGGCAGCACCCACTCCTCTCCCTCCTTGGCTGAGCAGGTTTGAACCACCAGTGAAGTAGCCAGGCAGGTAACTGGGAAAGGACAACTCATAGCGTTTTGCCACAAAAAACACAAGCCAAGCAACTCCCTGCAGTCTGCCCCGCACAGCCTTGCTTGTCCGCACAGACCGGAATAAATGGGGAGGAGAGGAGATGGTTTCGCACCACCCGTAGGGCGAGCCTTGCCTTGGTGGGCTCACCCCCGTCTGGCAGCTCCAAGCAGTGCACAGGGAGCAGAGGAACACCCCGAGGGGAGCAGCTACCCACAAAACCACAAATCAGCTTTCACCCAGAGGCACCCAGACACTGCCAGGAGTTTGTTCTCATTTTATTGCCGCTTTGCCAGAAACCACCAAAATTTCAGCAGCGGTGGAGGCAAAAGGGGAAGGGAAACCTCTGCGCCTTCCAACCAGCCTGGGTGAGTCAGGCCGAGAGCAAAACCAGTTTGGGCAGAGAACCAGCCTCGGTACGGCGAGGTGGGGAGAAATGGGCTCCAAAAGGACGACAAACCCAGCCCCACGCTTTGCTCCAACCCCCACGGATCAGGGCTCCTCTTCAGCCAGGCTGGGAGAAGCCACCAGTCCCCACCAGAGACTCACCACTGTGCCGTGAAGTCCACAAACTCCTTGGAGAAGCGATCAGCAGGCAGCTGGGGCGAGGGCTCCTCCACCACTTGCTTGAGCTGTTGGAAGGGGGTCCCCCAGGACTCGTACGGGAAGCGAAGAATGGCCAGTTCGATCTGAGGATGGAGGCAGGCTGACGTGAGACACCGCGACGGGCACGACCCCACACAGCCTGCCTACCTCAGCCAGCTCAGACTCAAACTGAAAAACCTCTTTCCTTACAAACCATTTTCAATTTGGGTCACACCACTTTTTTTTTTTTTTAAATACAAAAACCCAGAGGCCAAAAATACTTCCTTTTGAGGTTGGCTCAGCATATTAATGCATTTACAGGAAGCCACCAAAGATATGTAAAATGGGATTATTTAAAAAGGTAATAATAACAGCACACCGTTTCTGTACTGGCTCCCAAAGTGCTTTGCTCGCCATAAGGCAGCCTCTGGGCTTCAGGCTAGTACTGTATGAGCTAGACACAAAAAAAAAAAAAAAAAAAAAAATCCACAAACCCAAGAAAAACCAAGTGCTAGAACATCACTTATGAAGATCTTTGCCAAAACCACCTCAATTATTGGGTCCTTCAAGTCACCTCTGCTCCATCACCCGTTCAAGCACGAAAAAGCCCATCCCAGCCCTTGGGCCATCGTCTCCTCGTGCCAAGGGCTGGCTCCCGTCTCAAAACGGGCAACATAACCTCCAGACCCGCCTGGTAGTGGGGGACAGGATGGGAGGAATGAGAAACCTGAAAGGACATGGGGCAGAGCCAGGTGACCCCACCTGCCTCTGTCTCAGGTCAGGGGAGCTCAGCTCCTGCTGCTGGAAGACTGAATGAAGTCACCAGGCCAGAAAGGCCTGGATTAGCCCTGCAACTCAACGGCCCTAAAACCAGCCAGTCTGAAATCAATCAAACCCCTTCAGAAATAAAAAAAAACAGGAAGCCAGCCCAGGAGGAAAACATTAGAGGGAATCAGACAGGTCGGGGCTCCGTTCAGCTGCAGGCTGGCAGGCTTTCAGTAAGGTCCCCTCTCCAGCTTTGGAAAGGTTCAGAGATTTCGTCATTCACGCAGTCTCCCATCCCACAGCTTCCTGCATCTCGGGAAGAAAGCCGGAGCTGATTACATTTCCAGCCAGCCAGCCCAGCTTTGCTCTGCACTGGCACAGGGACACCAAGGAGAGGGGTTTGGGTTTTGCACTGTGGACAAGACCAGCTGGGGAAGAGGGAATATTTACCAAGAGATCTGCCCAGTGCACACAAGTGCAGGGATGCAGCACCCAAAACAAAGGCCACGGCTAATAGGGCGCAGGAGAAATTCATAAAAATAATCTACCCGCAGAGAGACAGTCTCCTGGAAAGCGAGAGACACGTTCCCAGGCGGTATCCCCTTCGAGCCAACAGCTGGGATTTCCTTTGTCCTCTGGCGCCAGAAGATTTCAGTTGCTTTCTGCAAGATCCGTTTCTTGCAGGAGGTAGATAAACCATCCTGAGCAGCTGCGATTTTGGAACTGAAAGTATTTCCCCTTCCTGTTGGCTGCTCTGAGCTACCCTGCAGGCGGGACTTGCTGCAAACCATGCACAGCCTCCCGTCGCTGCAGCAGGGTGAGATAATTCACCCCGATATTCCTGCGAGGCTTTGCTGCCACAGGTGTGGGGTGCATGCAGGAAGGCTGTGACCCAGCTGCAGCAAACCCTGCTCCACTGACTACCTCTCCAATCGGCGCATGGGGAACTGCAGAGCAATTAAAAGCCAGACTCTTGGATGCCCAGCTAAGCTCACTGTCATCCAGATATTGCCCCCTGGGAGTCTGCCATCCGCACCGACATAGTTCAGAACTAACTGGAGCTATTTGGAGCTGGCATTGTACACAAGTAGCTCTGTGAAAACAAGCGGAAGGCTACAAGGGAACCACATGGAAATAACAGGCCTTTATGTATCCCCCAGGATCCATCAGGAACATGCAAAAGGGAGTGGAGGAAAGAAAAGGGGCAGAAATTATCTCCTGGCCAGCTTGCCAGCCGACTCAGTAAGAGCCACAGCAGTGGTGGCAACACTGGCTGCACGCCCCAGCTCACAGCTACCTGCCCCGGGGTGAAGAACCCCTACGTGCACAGAGCAGCACCAGCACCCTGTGCCCCGGGTAATTCATCTCGTGTTCTGAGCTATCTTGCTCCAAATTTAGTCCTGTTTGGTGGGCATCCACCCACAGGTGAAGTCACCAGCTCACAGCAGGGGTAGAGCCCTGGCAGCACAGACCCCATCCCAACCCCAGGACCAGTCCCAGCCCTTGGTGTTACCATTGTGATCCCCAGACTCCAGACATCCGACTTCACGTTGTAGCCCTTCTGGTTCAGCTCAGGGTTTATTCTTTCTGGCTGTAACAGCAAAATGGAAGATATTACAACTCTATCTCATTTTCCCAGTGCGAACCCCACACAGCAAATTTCTGGCTCCAAAAGCCAGGTTGGGTGGATCCCCCCGGCTCACACCCCCATGAAGGCAGAGTCTGAGGTTAAATCTAGCACTGATGAAAGCCACGTCTTGCTCCACACAACCCACATAAACTCTCCCCTCCAGCTCCTGAGTGAGACTTGTACTATCCCTGCAGCATGATCCCTGCCCCAGGAGCACAAGCTACCCACACAGATGCCACAGATGGTAGAAGGTAATTCATACTGTCTTAAGGATGAAATGAAATGATGCTGCCAAGAAAACCCTCAGCATTTTCTAACCAACAAGGAGCAGCCCTTCCAACTACCACAACCAGCACCAGCCAGTCTTTTACCCTACTGCTAATGGAAGGTGGCAGAGGAGGAGTCTGCTGCGGGATTAACACACACAGCAGGGTTTACAGGGAGGGTAATCCCCTCCTTGGAGGACTCTGCTGAGTCAGGAAGCCCAGAGCACTCCGAAGTGTCCCAGGACGGAGGTGAACCAAGACTGATTTCTAAGCAGCAGCCTCTTCGAGTCAAGGCTGAAGGCAGCTGAAGGCAGCTGAAGGCTGCCGGCTCCCATCCCACATGAGCACACTTACAGCCATGTAGGGTTTGCAGCCTGCGTCCATGGTCTTCGCAACCGAGTCCACCAAGTAGCCGCTGATCCCGAAGTCACACATTTTCACGTGTCCCTCCTTGTTGATCAGCACATTGGAAGGTTTCACGTCTAAGAGAGAGAACATGAGAGAGCAGATTGGGCCTCTGCAGAGGTATCACAGAGCCTGAGACAAGATGGCACAACTCGCCACCAACCTGGGAAGAGACCAGGCAGGCCCTAACACAAGGGAAGGGAGATAAAACCCCACTGGTCTTTTATTTCAATAAAAGTTGTTCACAGGTAAAACTATAACAATGCCCTCTGGGCAGGACAGGCCTCCTCTCTAACAAGGCAGGTCAAAAGGTTGAAATCAAATGTTGAGGAGTTAATGCCCAGTTCCTTAGGAGAGGTTTATGCACCCAACACAACCTTAAAAGCCCAACTCTACCGAATTCCCAGGATACCTTGTCTCATGCCCATCATGATCTATCCACAACTACACAAGGAACTATACCAGGATGAAGAGCAGGACCTGGGTGTTACAATTCCCAACTGTGATTTTCTAAGGTCTCCTTTAGCCCTCACCTGGCTAGAACTACCCAGATAGGAAGGCTTGAGGATTTTGTCCCCAAGAACTGCCTCAGGCACCTCTGTCTCTCTGAGTACATAAAAATACTGGTAGTGAGGAATTCAGTTATATTCAACCCTTCATCTGGAAAGGAGGAAGAGAACATCATGCAAGCAGATGCATAAGGAATCTCAGGAAGAAGTCTTGGGCATCTAGATCTGTCCACCACGAGCCTAAGTACCATCAGATCCCACTGTAGGGACACACCACACATTTCCTCACATAACTTATTTCAGGGCTACATCTCCACATCATGCTAACCCCATCCAGCACCTACCTCTATGGATTACGGACAGTTTACTGTGCAGATGCTCCAGAGCTCGTACAATCTGAGGACAAACAGAGCGAAAGAGCACCTGTTAGTCACACACAGCACCAGCCTTCCACTGCAAACACACCACCCATTTCCACACTGCAGGCCTCAGAGACCTTCAACAGGCTCAGGGGATGCACAAAACCACTTAAGAACCCAAGAGGCACTCACAGACACAGCCATTTTCCCCAAAATGTCTTCAGGGATGGTTTTCTTCTTCTCCAGTACTTTCTTGTAAAATTTATCTAGGGAGGTGTCCATGAGCTCCATGCAGATCCACACGTCACCCTGCAGATGGAGAGAAAGTAGTTGAGAGGGAATTCCCTGGAAATCCCCACGAGCTGAAGGGAACAGTGGGGATGGACAGACAAATGGACACGGCCACTTCCACACAGGGCAGGCCAAGGTCCCTGCCATGCAGCCACCATTGGCCACACCACCAGCACACAGGCTCCACACTTGATAGCGATGGGCACAGATGTCCAGGTACCACCAAGACTACCTGCACTGGCCTCCCTTTGAGGGTCTACCCCAAAGTCAGTCCAGGCCATGGACAATGTGCTTGGACATCTGCCATGAAAGTGAGGAACAGGACCTGGTCAACACTGGCTGAAGGAGACAAGCCTTTGACTTTAACTCATGGAAGCATCTTAAACAGCCCAGCTGTGCTGAAGAAAGCAGAAGTGGCTTGGGACAGTTTAGTGCCTTCAGGGCAACCACACGAGCCCCAGGTGCTGTGCAGCCCACCAGCCATCCACCAGCTCAGTACCTCACGGAAGAGGGCTCCATAGAAGGTGACGGTGTAGAAGCAATCAACTGTCCTCATGGAGATGTCCAAGTCCATCAACAACCTCTTCTGCTCCTGAGTGTTCACAGTTGCTCGAATCCTCTGAGTCAAATATGAAAGAAAAGGGGTTTGATGTAGGTGAGATAACACCATTATTTCTCAGCCTGACTCAGAGGACCTGTGGTTCTGAGGCCAGGGTAAGCGTTTTATGCTTATTTTGCAGCCAGTAGCACCCAGGAGATGCACAGATTCCCCCTTCCAGACAGCACCGTACTGAATGACAAACCTTTGGCAAGCTCTACAGCGGATGCAGGATCAGGCCAGCAGCCTGGACAGGCACTCTGACATCCAAACCTCACACTATGGAACTGCAGGCACCAAGCCTGGATTTTAAAGCCTGTTTATCAACCCCACAGTGCCCAGCCCGCATCAGCACAGAAGCACAGACCCTTCAACAGCCAAACCACACCAGGAATACAGGAGGCTGCCAAACCATGACAAGCCTGTCCCCATTTTGCCACGGCCACTGGAGCTCAGCAGGGTCTCTCCACTCCCTTGGAGCTGCACATCCTGATCTCCACCCGCCTCAGCAAGCAGCTGTCCTCACCTTCACGGCCATGATGGTGCCGCTCTGTGCGTGTCGGACTTTCTCCACCACGCCATAGGCCCCACGGCCCAGCTCTGAAATTGCCACCAGGTCATCAGCTTCCACCTCGAAGTTCTTTAGGGAGAGAGACAAAAAAAATCAGATACAAGCACACTTAACAAGGACATCAGTGTAGGTCAAATGCTTGCAGCACACTCATTCAAAGCATTTCCAAACGCGGTACCTACAGGACTCCACCAGCTCCTACACATACCAGAGGCACCACGCTTAGAGAAGGTGGGTATATTTTTTTGCTCTGTTGAACCAGAGCCCAAACCCTCTCACCCCATACTCACCGGAGCTCATTTAATTCCCCATCTGCAGCTACAGATCAGGACTTTCATCCTTTAAGCCAGGGCATGCTGCCACTGGAAAGGGCACCAATGGTTGGTGCCTCTCTGCCTGCTCGGGATTACCCACACAAGGGTATTTCTGCGGTTGCTGAATGACTTTCAGGATTTTAACAGCTCCTGTGCCAACATGGGCAGCAGTCAGGAGCCTCTGCCACAGCTCCAAATCCCTGTGTGCAGCCAGGGATCCCCCACCTCATCCCGAAACCCAGGAGATCATCGGTCACAGACACACCTACGTGTCTGGTAACACCTCCACCTGTGCAAAGCCTCTCTTAGATGGGATGGTGCACGCAGCAACCCAATTCCTAATTATCAGGGAGTTCAAAAGGGTTGTACCTGCTTTCAATACTTTCTCCCACCATCAGAAAGCAGGCAGCAAGGTAAAACGTGAGTTAGCGCCAACTAAGGAGCTCAGAAGAGTGCAACTATGTAAGTCTCGCTTCAAGATTGAAAAAACCCGTGGCCATCACTCAGACAAGTGAGTGCCCCATGCAGCAGGGAGCCAGCGGGCTCCTGCATAACCCACAAACAAGTTTCCCTAAAGACACGTTACCCTGTAATTGCCTGCTCTGCTGGGCAGGGCACAAACTGTTTGAGTGAGACACGGGCTATTTTTGGGCGCTGCGTTCATCACTCCTAATAAGTCACAGGCCTTCTTTTAGCCAGGCTTTATCCAGCCTCCAGTTTTCCTCCGGTCTCAGGGAACAAAAATAATACCAGGATGCCAAATTGCCCCAGTAGCCACAAAGGCAGTGAGGGTGGGAAACATGCACGGCACAGCGCCGGATACCGTGCCTGTGAGCTACGCCCAGAGCAGAGAGGAAACAGCCTTTGGCGTTAAGAAGCCAAGCTGGGAGATGTGGCTGCTGGGCTCCTGGCCAGCAACCTCCCCTCGGTGCTGGCCACAGCACGGACAGCAGTGACCAGCTCCGCCGGACCTTCCCGCCAGCCCCGGCTCTGTTTATTCGAGCCAGATGTGCCTGGCAGGCGGCCGAGGCAGGGAGCAAGGGAGGTCTGTGCTTGAGCTCAGCGCTGAGCTATGCACTGCCCAGCACAGGAAGGTGCCGGCCCTTTCCTGGGCAGGATGGTGGATCCAGAGATGAGGAAAGCAGGGCTAAGAGGGACATGTCCAACCCCCCACCCTGCCACCCCGGGCAGCAGGCAGAGGAGAAGGGCAGGCTTGCAGCTCCTGCTGGGGCCTCCAGGAAAGATCTGGTGGTGCTTCTCAGGACACGTGTTCTGCAGTTGTTCCAGGTTATTGTTTTGGGTTTTTTTTTCCTGGCATTTACCCTAAGGCTTCTCCAGAAGCTGGCGGTTCCCAGCACACTCCAGGAACCAGCATCACCCTGCCCAGCAACGAGAGGTGACACAGCAACAGAGCCAGCGCTCCCCTCGCCTGGTAACAGGACACACAGCATCCCCTGCACAGATCTGATGGACCTGAGGTCACCATCCACCCCCATGACCTAAAGCTGGCCTTTGGCCCAAGCCCTCTTCCTCCATCAGGTCATTCCAGAACACCTGGACCAGATCCCTCCTTCAAACACTGGAGTAGGCAGAGCAGGGAAGGAAGAGTGTCTAGAGAGCTCTCCTCAAGCTACAGCACTCTCCCCTTGCACACACCATGCCCAGGCTGTTAGAGAGCATCTCTCCCCAAACTATTAATACGCACAACACAATGGCCAGAAAACAGCACAGGCAGCAGGATTGTTCCTTGGACCCAGCCAAAGCTTCCACTCCTCTCCCCTAACCCTAAAACCTTGCACCGAGGCTGAAGGGCCCAGATCCCATCAGCCAAGCCACCTCCCAGCCTGGGAGGTAAGCAGCTAGATATAGGGCTGATCCAATGCATGGTATTTTTAGCGCACTTGCAAACAGCCTTCTGCAGCCCCATGAGAGCCCGTAACAAGAGAATGAAATAAAAGAGAGACAGTGGCTATTTCTAGCAGTGTTTTTCATCAGGTCACTAGGAAAGGCTTTGGAGAGCTGGAGAGAAGCTTTGTGCCCAGCTTCTCCTGGGCCACAGGGCAGTAACACAGCCCTGAGGGTAGGCAGGACAAAGGGGATTTTAGGGCAGCTGGAGAGCACGGTGAGGCCACACTGACTTAGGTCCATCCATTCAGACCGAGGTGGCTGGTGGGGCTGCCAACAGACTGCTGTGATTTCCCACTACAGACAAAACTGCACACCTAGCCTTTGATGCCACCCAGCTGCCTTGCAGGGACTGCCCACAGGCAGGAGAGACCAGTCAGCGAGTGCATGGGCTCAGAGACGAGCCATCTTGCAGGCGGGGTGACATGTTCAGCTCCCCAAGAGTCACTGCTTGAAATACAGACAGACACCCCATTGCTCCACAGGGGAAAGGTCCTGCTGTGGGATGTCTCATCCCTGCAAAGATGCATCCCATAAGGCAGCACCAAGAGGGCACCGTCTGAAATCTCAAGATCTGACCTGACAGGTTGTCAGGCATGATCCATAAAACTCTTCGTGCATGGGGCAAACAAAATTGGAAGCAATCATAAAAGAAACCACATTGACACGTACTTTATCTCCGATGGTAATGAACGCTCTGGAGTCCAAGTTCCTTGGGGGCCTGAAAGAAAAGAGAGAGAGTCAGGAGAAAGGCTCAGCTTCATTAACCCTCTTGGCCAGAGCCAGGTTTCACGTTCCTTCGAGCACTTTCAGCTGCATCTTTCCACCATGCCTTGTTGTCATGGGTTCAAACCAGCCCCCTCCAAACACTCACAAATGCTTTAATCATGCCAGTAACATCTCAACCCACACCCACCAGGCACTCGCTGCACGCAGGCAGTGAGAACCCCAGAGAGTCAGCTAGGTGAGACATGCATCAAAGCAACAGGCTATGAGACCATCCCTGCTCAGGAGATGAGCCCGAGGAGCAGAGACTGACAGGATGAGACGTTTCTGTGGCAGAGCAGCTCAGCTGTCATGTTTTGACAGGCAGGTGTTGTCACAGGACAGCCACGTAGCCCAAAACGCACGCCGAGAGAACAACAGGTAATTCCTCACCCGTGAGTCATTTGTGTACACTCGCAGGCCCGTTTCAGGCAGCGTGGCAGGCAGAGCAGGCAGCACTTCAGTGTCACGCTTTGCACAACACCACGCAGGCAGAAGTCTTCCTTTATGGCTTTTTTCCCTCATTGCTGCCCACTTCCCATTACGGGCAGCACGGTACTTTTAGAGCCAACACGAGTGTTTTGTCCCTCGCGCCTCGCTTCTCTGCTTCCCCCTTCCCCTGGAACCTTCTAAGAGTGAAGATTGCCCAACTGGTTTAACCTCTCCATTGACTTCAGAGCAATAAGACAACCTCTGGCTTCAAGGAAGTACTTCAGGCTCACAGCAAAAGCCTTGCACTGCGCAAATATTTGCACTGCAGCTTGAAAAGCACGGAGGAAAGGAGTTGTGGCTAGCTTACACCAGCCTCTGGGCACACAAGCACCCCACAAGATGCCTTCTCCAGGGGAAATTCTAACAGCGATAGGAGCAGAGAGAGATGCACCCATGGGGGAAGGAGGTGGCTGTTGCATGCAGGGCTCAGTGTGTGCATGCTAGGCTGCACAGCATTAGTGGGGGAGTTCCCCTGGTTCCCCCTCCGGCAGATCTGCCCTATCTACCTGGGGGTTTCGGTAGTGATATTTCCCCTTCGGGGATTTCACTGCTCTCCTGGAGCTGGGAGGGTCTCTAGAAAAGGTTTCTGGAGCAAACAAGGCTCACCAGTGGAGATGCAGCCCAAGGTGTTTTGGAAGAGCACCACGGAAAAGGAATTTAAGTGGTCTGCTCTTTGTCAAACCAAGCACCGCTACCCTGGGCTCTCCCCCACAGCATAACAAGGATCAGCTGCACAAAACAAACAGGGCAGAGAGAAATTCCAGTGCCCTGAGATATAGTCGGGCATCGGCCCCTGGCACTGAGCGGTGTGCGGCACAGCAATGCAAGACACCCATGTCCTCCTCGCACCAAGGCTGGGAGCTGCAAACAACTCAAACCAGCCCTGACACACAGGTCAAGGGGAAGATGTCCTGCCATGCAGAGCATCCCCCAACCCTCATCTCCCTGCTCCTGCCATGGTCCAGCTGCCACCAATTCTTCTCTTTGTTGCATTAAGAACCTTTCCCTCTTCCTCCCTCAGGCAGATTTGCCCCCTGGCATTGGCACAGCCATGGCAGGAAGACTGAAGAAAGTCTCCCAGCAGTCTCCTAGCCTTTGTCTTTTGGCCATTTCAAGTCAAACAGGCACCTCCCAGAGAGACACACGCTGTGTATGTGTGCATGCACATGTGCATACAGGTGTAATTCCTTTTCACCACCTGCAAGCCAGAACTTAGGAGAAAAAATTAACTATCCTGATTCTGTAAAGTCTACACAGGCCATTCCCCTTGACACAGCGTTGAATCCAGCTCCGGAGAACCACTGGCTGGCTTTAAGTAACAGAGACACTTACGTTGTGTTGGCAACGGGCTGTTTGATGGGGACACATGTTATCCTCAGCTCCCGTTTCTTCTTGCTTTTCACTGGAAGAGAAGATGCACACGTGAGCAACTGGCATTTTTGCTTTTCTTCCTTCATGCATCATCCTGCCTGCAGCCACCAGGTAGGGAAGGCAGGGCCTGGATCCCCTACACTGTGCAGCTACGGCAAGATGACAAGAAGGTCACAGTGCTCATGACCATTTGGCCAAAATTTCAGGCAAAGACACAAGTGAGTCTCAATGTCCCTGTTGAGCACTTGCCTCCAGAAATACCCAGGGGTGCACTGACAAAGACCAATTTCAAAGTCTTGCAGCCAAGCACCGCCTTGCAGTGCTCCTCAGACACCCCAAAAGTGCTCTTTACCCTTCATGGCCATTAACAGTCCCCTATCTTTGGGGATTTTAATTGCTGATGTTCAGGAAATGGGTTAAAGCTGCGATTTCTGCTGGGCGCTTACCTGGTTTGTGTGGTTCCAAGGATCCTTTGGAATCTGAAAGAGAGAAGGAAGACACCAGCTCAGCCTTCATGCTCCAGACCCATCGGGTACCCACCCTGCATCCCTCACGGTCCCACGCATGCCCCAGGGAGAGCTCTCCTGGCTGGACTGCAGGCAGAGGGAGGCAGACGGGCTGCCAGAGCCCAGCCCAGCCAAGCCTGGCCTGATCCCCGTTTCTCCAGCCACAAGAGGTCCCCATGCCATTAGCGATGCACAGGGCTCCCGAAAACACTCCCAGTCCAGCTCCTTCTGGCCCCACAGCCCCCGCCCCGGCCCCCACTCAGGTCTTCTTGGGAAGAGCCAGACCTGTTCTGCAGTGTGGGTCGGATCTGGTGTAGAGGATGACGGACACTGGGGCTCAAACAAAACCAAGGAGTCACTCCCAGCAGGAGAGGGGACACCCCACACCCAACAAAGGGAAACCAGGGCAAAACCAGACCAGAGCTGACTAGAACCAGTAGCGAACTGACCACAAACCCAGGCTTGCAGAGGCCGAGACTCTGCCAGGCAAGGCACGACCCCATCAGGAGTGACCGGTGAGAGGATGCTTTCTTCTCGCTCCTCCCCAACTCCAAACAGCACAGAAATAACACAACCCACTGCTGAAGAGGGAAACAGGGTTCAGGCAGATCCAGGGAAGGCCAAACACTTGCAGATGAAACTGCAGGAACAAGAGATAACCAGCAAGGGGGTCCAGCGGGCAGCAATGGGCAGAGGGGACCTGTGCAGGGCTGAGAACAAGCTCCCTGCGGTGCCGCGGACCCCAGGCTGCTCAGCAAAGCCCCAGCCGCTCCTCCATCAGCAAACAGCTCACCCACCTACCCCAGCTCGCTGGGAAAATGACCAGACCATGAGGGGCTGGGATGGGGGCTGAAGCAATACAGCTGAGAGCATTGAAGTCCTGATCCCCCCAAGAGAGACAAGGGAGCAGCTGCACTTCGCAGCCAAAGGTGCTTCTGGCTGCACAGACCTGGGAAATACATTAAAAAGCAGGAACAGCGAGGTGTGCTCCAGGTACTGGGCTGGGAACAGAGAGCTCGGTGTGGCCTTGGGCAGCCCTTTAAAACAGCTCCTACCTGCCCGGCTCCCAGGAACAGGTGTGTGGACAAAGTCCAGCACTCCCAAGGCTGCTGGGGAAGGGAGGGGAGAGGCGAGGAGCTGGGATTTCAGCAGGAGATGCAGCACCACGCGAGAGCTCCCGCGGCAGCAGTGAGACAGAAGGATGATACATGTCCAGCATGTGCCCAGCACAGACAGCCCCTGTCCCCATCCCTGTCTCCCACCAGCTCCAGATGCCTCAGCTAAGGCAGGTGCCCAAAACATACTTTTCCAGTCCTGTCCTGCCCCAAATGCAAACCTCGCTGCGGCTGCAGGTGAAAGCTGGTCTGCAAGATACTGTAAAGGACCCAGCAGCAGGACCAGCAGCATCCCTCCCTGCTGAGGGAATCAGCATGGAGCAGTCCATATCCCCATCTTATCTGTCACCTTTCCTGCATCAGAGCCAGCCCATAAGGTCTGGGACCAGTGCAGTTTCCATGAGCTACAGGAGCAATGTGAACTTCCAGCTTAATGAAACCAGAGAACCACTCCAGCCCAAACTGATCCTGCTTGGCTAGAAACCATCTCTGAAGAGCTGACCATGGCAATCACTGAAGCTTCCAATTCATGAGCCTGCAAAGTTTCCCTTCCCCATCGCCCACCCAGCAGGGCTGGAAGAAAGACTATCAATAGCCCAGCATGTCCACTGATGACACTTTGCAAAATACCTGGTTGAACAACGACAAGCGCAAACGCAAAACAGAGCCAAAAGTGCCATGTGCGGGTTCAGAAATGCCTTCCCTTCCCGCAGCCAGCCTCTCACTACTTAGCGAGGGGGGCCAACAACAGAACCTAAAACTGGGGTCCCCAGAGTCCTTCTGCAGCCAGGCAGTTGGTGAGCTCACCATGGGCACACATCTCATCCCATCCACAGGGATGGATTTAACTCACTGCTGAGCGGGAGCCTTGCACCAAGCATTTCTCCCCTGTGACCTGCTCCGAAACGCAGACAGCCCCCCCCGGCAGTTACCAGCCAGACCTCTACACGAAGCCCTGAAATGCCCCCCCATCCCAGCTGGTATTTTGCTTAATCCATTTGCTCTCCCTCTCCCCAATTGCCATAGTAACCCTGCAGAGCCGGCACAAAGCGCCTTCTGTGCCGCCAGCTCCCCTGGCAGCGCCGGCCGAAGCGCGGTGACTCACGGGGCAGGAGCAGGGTCCACACGCTCCCCGAGCCAGGCGTCCCGCAGGCTGCGGTGTCAGCCCTTCTTCAGCCCTGGCTGCAAAAGCGAGGCCGGAGGGAGCTGGGAGCACCCAGTCTCGGGTCAGGAATCAATGGGGTGCGTTGTTTGGTGGAGCCCAAGCTCGCAGGCAGGAGGATTTGCAAGCATGGGTTAGAGAGGCAGCAAGGGACACAGAGATTCCCTGTTACAAACCCCCTGCACCGTACGCAAGTCATTTAATGCCTCTGTGCACTGGCCATTCCCCACAAACTCTGCTATAACAGGGGCCCTGCACATCAGCCCACTTCCCTGTACCCCCAAACTGCTGCCCTTGACCTCCCAGCATTGCACCACCCCAGTCAGCGACAATCCCCTTCCCACCCTGTCCTGCCTAGCCCAGGAAAGTATTTCCTAGCTCCAACCTGGAAAAGCACTGATTAAACCGGAGGTATTCTGCCACCACTCCCAAGCTTTGGCTGGGCCACCTACGCTGGTGGAAAACCCAGCTCAGCCCATGCCTGCAGGAATAAAATCACCCGCAATGCTACCCTGCAGCTGGGGGAGCCAAGGCAGAGATTGGATTTGCCTGTTACAGCTCTCCCAAAATTTGCCATGAGCTTGCCAGCACCCTGCAGGCTGACCCAAAAATCATGCTTCTTGTTGCAAGTTTCTTCCGCTGCGTGTGGCAGGGCTGCGGGTCCAGCTGGGCAGAGGTGGAGTGGGCAGACACCACTTCCCCTTGAGCACAGTCCAGTAGAAAAAGGAAAAAAAAAAAAAAAAAAAAAGATAAGCAGTCCTGAAGCTCTGTACAGCCAGCTCGGGGCAGGCAGAGCCCCAACACAGGAGACAGGGGCATGGCACAGTCTCCCCACTATCGTGCTGCCCAGCAATCACCCCATGGCTGCTGGGCTGCCTGCTGCAAGCCCCAGAGCTGGATGTGTCACCTCCAGGAGGTGACCTTGTTCCTGAGCCTCTGCAGCCCCCCAGGGAAAGCCCACGCACTGTTTCAGGGTGAATGAGGGTGGAGGAAGGACTTGGGGGGGGGGGGGGGGAGGGGGGGGAGAAAACTAAAATGGAAGGAACAAAAAGGCAGTGGGATGGGCATGACAAGACCTTGCAATTCAAGCCCTTCTGTCCCAAGTGCATCCCAGGGCAGGATTTGCTTTTAGCCCCCGCAGGCAGCTGCTCTCAGCTCCTTCTCACCAGCGAGGCCTCAGCACTGTCTGTCCCACGTTTGGGATCCTGGTAGGGTCTGTACAGGAGGAATTGCTATAATGTGCAGAATGGTTTACATCACCTGAAAAATCCTGGAAACACGCTAGTTTCCCAGGGCACCAGGCTCTTGCAAGAGCAGCAGCTGCAAGCACAGAGCAACACAGCTCCCCTCTAGGGAGATCCCTCCACATGGGCAAAAAGTGGGACAAGGCAATGTGGGGACACATCCCGGTTGCCCCTGCGAGCCCCAGGGCTCTGCTGCCAGCCCCGAGCACACGGGACAGCTGGGTGCTGCCGGTGCAGTGCTCGGGCAGCGGAAGGGGCTGCCAGCAGCGGGGGCACATGGCACAGCGCCATGCACCCGGGCAGGGGAAAATTAGCTGACAGAAGTTCCTGGTGCGGACGAGATTGTAACCCACGTGATGCTGCAGGCACATAACTGCATCCTTTATGCTAAGAAAGGAACCATTTCCTCCTAAAGAAGAAAAAAAAAAAAGCCTAACCGTTTTTTTTTCTCATGCTATAACCTCCACCCGCTAAAAACTGACACAGACATTTCCTGGAACTGCTTCATTCAACATCTGAATCCTCGTCTTCCCCACCACCGACTTCAGTCCTATTAAGCTGCACCTCTCCCTGGGAGGTTTATCCTTCCCACTCCACTGGCGTGGGTGGAGAGAAACGAACAGGACAATCTAAAGAACTGCAAATAAAACTATTTGCCTGAGACGACCTTTGAAATTAAACCTCTCCGCTGCCTCGCCAAGGCTCTGGTTCCAGCCCCAGGTGAAGTCCTGGGGATGGCTGCGGCACAGGAGACTGTTTCTAGAGCCACACCGCTTTGTTAGTGCTGGGGAAAACACTCCGGATGCATCCTGGCTCTCCTCGATCCGAGGAAAGTTAAATGCCATGGATGGGGCAGAAGGCTGGAGGGTGGCTCCCTGCCCTGCTGCAAAGAAAGAGCTGGAACAAAAAAAGCATCAAGAAAAAATCGAAAAAAATAAATTAGGGGCAGGGTGCAAAGCAGAGAGGGGAATTTGGTTGCTTTGGTCATGAGAGCCAGCTCCTCACAGGCACACTTTGTGCTATTTTCCACTGTTGAGAGTGGAAAAAGCTATCTGTGGAAGTGGAAAAAAGGGCTCTCAACCCGCCGAAAGCCGTCACTCATCAGCCCACCAAGGTCCCGCTGCAGAGAGGGGCTCCTGCGGGTCATCGCTGCCCCACACTCACCACTTCTGCAAAAAAAGCGGGCAAGGAGGAGGCAAAAAAACACACTTCAGAAAAAGCCCCTTGCAGCCCCAAAACAACCTGTCAGCTTGCGCTGAATCAGAGCTCCTGACTGCCGCGGGTGCCCGCCTTTCCAACGCAACAGGCTTTTGAGCAGGGGACGACCATGCAAGAGCTGCTGAAAACCCCTGCCTCCATCCTAGGAATGCAACCAAAACCGGAGCCAGGAGCTAGCTTTACCCACCGAATATTTTCCTTTAGCCATGATAGATTTTTTTTTCTTTGCAATTAAGATGCCAGTGTTTCAATCCCACACAAAACATGCAAGTTTCCAGCTCTTTAAAAATAGATCCCCAGCTGCAAACACCAACCCTCCACCCAAGCAAGGAGAAAGAAGTAAAACTGCATGGATCAACCCAAAAAAGTTACACGGCCCCTTTTAGCACCAGAATCAGCCCTTCACTCTCCCCCACCACGTGTTTTGGAAATTGCAACATCTACCTTGCTTCTTGTCCATGGTTTCCCAGAAATGAAGAACAGCACCAGCAAGCCTGGCAGAAGAGAGGGATGGGGGCGGACTGGAGGAGGGAGGGGAAAAAAAAAATAAACCCTGCAGAATCCAGCGCACGGCACTTCTTGCAAGCACCAAGGACTATTTCTCAGTGGGAATGCATGGCCCAAAGCACTCGCTGGCTTCACGCAGCTCTCCTGGCCCAGTGTCCCCGGCTCCCGGGGGTCCGTGAGGCTGGGAGCTGCAGGGAAGGCAAGCGAGGGGAGACGGGGAAGGTAGCACCGCGTTCCCTCATCGGCAGCTGCCGAGGTTGGCCGGTCTCGTCTCTGATTACCCTTGAAAGCTCAACAGTTGTAAAAACTGCAGCAGCGAAATAGCAGATGACGTCAACAGGAAACTGGGGGGGAGCCAGCTCCATCCAGCTCCAGGAGCCATTGAAGCACTGGACTGCTACAGCGCATCCCGGTGGGACGCGTTTTCTTCCGACAAATTAAATCATTCAAACCCAGCATGCGGGCAGAGAGGCAGAGCCCGCTCCTGCCTCTTCCATCCCCTTCATCCCACCAGAGCAACCCTTGCTCGAGGACAGCCCTGCCACCACCCAGCATCAGCCGGTCATCAGAGCAGAGGAAAGCCCACGCTCGATGGTTTGGGCACCGAGGGGGTGCCGCTATAGAGAGAGGTCACATTTCTTTGTGCTGCAGGTGACACACTAATTGCTTTGCCACTAACAACTATTACCACAACAAATAGTAGAAATATTGTTCCATGACAATACCGGCAAGGAGCTTAGCAGCTATTCCAGGGTGACAACCGAGACGGTATCTCTGGTGGCAAAATATAAATCGCTGCATGGATTTGGCTGGTAAAACAGCAAGGGAGGGAGACGAAGGCATGGAAAAAAAAAAAAATCATTAATTTCTCTGCAAACCTGTGCAAGAAAAGCCATGGCAAAGTATCACTGCTCTTCCCCTTTCCCTCAAAACCAGCCTGGCAGAAGCCAGCACTGATGTTCCTGATCAAAGCCAGACTTGGCTTTGACAGGCTGCAGTTTTGTTTTCGATTTCCCTGTCAGCCTGGAGGGAAGATACTGTACCAGCTTTTTTACCTTAAACTAATTATAGAAAATATGCCTTTGGTTTGCTCCTGAGATATTCTCTAACTTGCAGGCTGTGCTGGGCCATACACATTTGCAGGCAGAAAAGTCAGAGGTCAAGGTAAATGCACATACCAACATAATGAGTGACTCTAATTTTAAATAGTGTTTATATAAGCCCCAGAAGGACTGCGGAAGATATTTTCTCAGGCACATTTCCACTCCCAGGGTATAGTTTCAGGCACAGATCATCAGCACATAAAGGATGCTGACGCAGGAGCTGCTATCACAGATGGCACCGAGAGCCACCGGCACCCGTCCCCGCACTCCTGGAGAGAACGATGCTGCCTTGTCCTCTGGCTTGACCACTAATTCCCTGACCCAGACATAAAACACTCCAAGGGTCTTTACAGACACCCACAAAGTCAGTGCTGCTTCAGAGCAGAAAGTCCCTAACCCCGCAGGTGGGACAGGAAACACAATTTCCTTTGAATCAGTCCTGTGGGGTTTCAGTGCCTGAGGACCAGGGGTGGTGTAAAGCAGAGCCTCCCAACATCTTTAAAGCATCCTTAAAAAAAAAAAAAAGCCAAAACAAACCCAAGCATCCTTTCAAGCCTCACGGTTGGCACCTCTTTCAAAAGTTTGCTGACGTAGTAGGAACAGCCCAGCCTTGAAAGTCACACACCATTTGCTATTAATCATCCAGGCCTTTACATGCTACAGGTAATCCCAGAGGAACAAAAGGCATCGAGTGTTTCACTGGTGTTAATGAAGCCTCCCCATGCTGCCTCAGAGCTGGGATGTCACCCCATGACAGGCAAGGGAAACCGGGGGAGCAAGTTCTGCCATGGGGAGAAGTCAAGGCCCTCACTGCAGGTCCAGGTTTGCCGGGGCAGAGCCAGAGACAAGGACGGCTCCCATCACTCCCATCAGCCTCCCGGCAGTGGGCTAGCTTGAATAAGTTTAAGAGCACACCCTTAAAAACAGCGATGAGCTCAAACAGTGCCCTGCCAACGCCAGGCCCCTCTCCCCACCCTTCCCCTGCGGACAGGCAGCACCCCCGAGGCCAGTTTGGTTAAGGCTGGGTCACTGTCGCAGCTGGCGACCAGGGAAGAGTCCCTTTGCCGTGAGCAGTGAAAGAGGAATCCCAAATTTAGGGTCACCAAGGAGCTTTTTATAGGTGTGTGTTTGGGACTGAGAACAAAATTAATGGCTTTACCTACCCCGAAAGTGTCATCACTGCCTAACCAGGAGGAGGGTGCAATTTTTACAGGATACCCCTTTCCCTCTGATCAGAGAAAAGTTCCATGCACCAGCCGGCCACGCCATCCCAGTGCCACACTGGCCAGTGCCCACTGTACCTCGTCGTCCAACTGGGAATTGCACCAGTTCCCTTAGCCAAGGCGGTAATGCAGCCACGGCCCCAAGCCCAGGATGCACTTGCCTTTCCATGAACGAGGTGCACGTGCCCGAGCCACGCACGGGACCTGCAGCCTGGAAACTCTGTGGCAGCTCTATTTTTAAACAAAGCCTTTGAACCAAATCCAGTCGGAAAGGGAACAGGGTCATCTTTCTCATTCCCTCAGATGGTGCTTGGGAACAATCAATCACCGATACGCGTAGGGCTCGTCTCCTCCAGCGGAGGGGGGTGTCACACCGACAGCGCCACCGGGGCTGGGTGATGGGGAGACGGATGCAAGGGAGAAGGGTGCAACCTCCTGGTACCCAGCGAGGGATTTGGAGACGGGCACATGAGCCAAAGCTACTGCCAGCCAGAGGCTGACGTTCAGCTGCCACCTCTGCTCCGAGCCACACCCGGCCTTCGTGCACTGGCCAGATAACGCCGCCGCGAGCTGCACCAGCTCTGCCGGCAGCTCCGGGAGGATGTCACCGCCCAGTTACATTCCAGTTGTATTTTTAGGTTACCTGCATAACCCCAAGGGCTGGAAAAAAAAGTTTGATTTTGTGTTTTGTTTCCAGGTGGCAGCTTGCTATCCTGCAGCCCCGTGATGATGGAGTACACAGGCTCCTCTCCGAGAAACCACACATGAGCAGCCTCACTTTACAAAGCTGAAAAGCACTGGCTAGCTAGCATTTGCACTATGTCATTATAGGACATGAGACATACGTGCCGTGAGTTGTGCTGCTTTGCACCAGAGCTTGTGCAAAACCCCGGTGCAAAGGTGGTTACGGCCATAGGGGCACCTCTTTAGAGCAGGCACGGAGCCAGGGTGCAGGCAGAGCATCCTCTGGAGTGGTGCCACAGGGCTGGCCACTGCCTCCTTTGCATCCATCTCTCCAACTGGATTTTCTCCCAAAAAAAGCAAGTGTCAGAGACCACAACTCCTCAAAGCTCAGCTGCAGCACAATGGACCCACCAAGGGTAGGCTAGGGGGGTGGTGGGAAAATGCTTGAGATGGGTCATTAACCCAACCCACAGCTCGTCAGAAACCATGGAGCTGGGGGGTACATGGGCCTGGCCAGCTCGCAGCATACGTGGCCAGCATGAAACCCACGGCCACGAGCCATCTCATGGGACTGGCACAGGCTGCACACACTGGTGTGCCACCATGAGACAAACATCTGGAAGCAATCCCAGCCCCAACACCTTAATTGTTAGGAGAAGGCAAAGGAGACAGTGCTTAGAGAAAAGCAAAGAGCATGCTAAAAAAGAAAAAAAAAAAAAATAACAAAAACAGAGAAAAAGGAAGAGGCAGAACCACCATCACTGTGCCTATCTCCCTGCCAGCAGGTACCCAGCCCTCCCCAGAGCAACACTCCCCCCTTTGATTTCTCAGCCCATAGGTGAAGCCATGAAAAAAATAAAATGTTTGGAATTGATGTGACCAGCTGGTGACAGTTTCCTGAGGGGAGAGAAAACTCAAACCGTTTTTTGGAATAGATCAGCTTGACATAAGGCATATGGTTAGTTAGTGGGAAAGGAAAGAGTCATTTGACTTTTTAAATTGTCAGCTGTAACTCAACTCCAGAGTCAACAGACACTCTTTTTCTATCCAAATTGGTGCAATTCAAGTACTTCCAGGTGTCCCCAAAACTCTGTAAACTTGGCAAGAGAGCAAAGTATTCCCTCTCTGCTTCTAATGCAAGTCTTAAAAAAAAAAAAATATTAGCTTTCTACCATCCTGCCTCCAATTTATTCTGGGCAGGGACAGAGTGATTTCATCTCTGCAAATGATGTAAGACAGAGCAGGCACCTGATCTGAAAACAAAATTTATGGAGGGGGGAAAAAAAAAAAAAGGAAGGCCTTGATGCTCGATGTCCGCAGCCACCTGCTGCAGGAGAGGGGCAGAAACAAGGGACCAACCCAACCCAGGTGCTTCCTTGGCCCAGTGACTTCAGGCAGGACTTTCTCAAGAGCAGCATCTGCGCTGGAGAATGGGGCAGGCAGGGATGGTTCACAGTGACATTACCCTCTGGGACCTGGAGTGCTTCCCCACTCCCAGGATGCCCCAGTGATGCAGCCGCAGCTCAGGCGGACAAAGCCTGTGCATCTTCAGAGGAAAACCTCTGATCTCCAGCACCCAGCACTGCATCTCCGGGGTGCAGGAGCGATGAAAACCTTCAGTTATTTCTTTTGGAGCTAGGTGCTGATTTGACAGCTTACATAAAGCAGCAGGCGAGCACTGTGGTACTCTCCCTTACGTCTCCTGCTGTCCCACACCAATTCTTTGCTCTTTTTGGTGCATCTTCAGTGCCATCCCTCCTCCCTGCCTCTCTCACCCTGTCCCCTCCCCACTCCAGGGAACCAGGCAGAAGACACAAGTGCAAAGGGCTCATCACACCTGAGAGCTGGTGCAAAGCAGACACAGCCAGTTGGAGTCTCCAGTTTCTCCACTGAGTTTTTCCAAGAGAAAAATCCACCCCATCACAAGGTGAAGGGGGAGCCGGGATGCCTCCCCAGGCTCAGATCAAGCAAAGGAAAACTGCAGGTTGAGAGTAGCCAGGGAATACAGACACTGCTCAATTCCTCTCAGGCCACCACTCAGCCTTATCTCCATGTAACCACACTCAAATCTCAGTGCCCAGCCAAAAAGCATCAGTCTTAACTCCTAATGATGCTCCCAAATCAAGAGAGGCAGCAGGTGACCTATTTGGTCCCCATAACCTGCTTGCAACACAGCTGGAAGTAAGGGCTGATGTAGCGAGGGGAGAGCTGGCTCCTGAAAGCCCCAGAATAGCTCAGCCGCAGCGAGCCGGACCTGCAGCCTCTTTTCCTGGCATTAACCACACCGTTGCTCTGACCCACACCGCGTACCTCTTGCTCTCCCATCGCTCCTCCTCTGCCCCAGAGGACAGACTACATCCACATTCCCAGAAAAAGTCCCACATCCAGGTGGTCTGTGAGATCAGCTCCTGCCACTCACTGGTTTAGGAAGTTAAAGATAGATCTATCTGTCTTATAAAGATGATAGATAAGAGAAGCACCACATACTTGCTAAGCTCCACATTTTGCAGAAATCGCCAGCAAACGTTTCTCCTTTGTTCCTCCAAACACCCTGCTGCAAAGCTTAAAAATCTCCCCCAATTAAAGGCTGCACCACCAGCACACTGAAAGCCACTGCCAGCCCCACTGCCCAGCATCACCCTGACCACCCCCTCCCACAGGCTCTTATCTGAGGCTGCAACAGCTCTGCGTGGGGAAAACACCTATTTTGTGGCAGATCTGCTCAGTACCCACAGGGCAGCTTTGATTCATGCCCGGGAAAGGCAGGGGCTCCGTGGGTGACGAGCCCGCAGCTCAGCGGAGTTTTGCCACCGCCGTCCCACGTGGCCGCCGGCAGGAAGGACACAGCCTCGCTCCGCTGCTGCCCTTTGGGTGGGCTTTATTATTTTCCCCCCTTTTTTTACTCCTCGCCTGCCTCTCTCGAATCCACCCACTGCACTGCAATTTTTCTGACGTTCAGGGGAAGTAAGCATCGCAGGCTTTTCCTAGTAAAGCCGGATTAAAGAGCCATCACTCTGTCCCAGGAAGCCAGCGGTCTCCGCAGAGGGGCCAGTCCCAACGCATCCGGCTCACGTACCGGCTCAAGAGCTCGCCGGCTGTGACTCAGGGCAGTTCAGCCTGCAGCTCCTCATGGGGCACACTTAAGGCTTCCAAGAACTGTTTCCATTTAAATAAGAAACAATAAATTTCTAAAAATCCCCTTTACCCCTGAAGAGCAAGCCTCACATCAGCGTTTTGGGGAAAGGAACAGAGAGGCGTGCGAAACGGCAAGGAGACGTGTCAAACATCAAACCTGTTTGAGATAAAGGGAAACGCAGGCTGGCTCCCTTCCCTGTGATGGTTACGCACCGTTTCCCTCACTGAGCTGCGACTGTAAAGCCCCATGGGGAAATCCACAGTTACCAAACAAGAAATTCTTTGTGGATCCAAAATTAAGGGTAAACTCTTGCAGCAACCTGGAATGTACACAAAGAAGTCACACGTACAGGAGAGTTGCTGGAGGAAAAGCTGATTCTTTTTCTAGCACCTTAACAAAGCACACGCAAGGCTGATAAGAGTTTCAATTAAAATTCACCCACAGTTTCTGCCTGGTGATTTCTGGAGGCGCAACCTCCAGCCTTCGCTTTACCCTCGTCACTCAGGCATCCTTCAACAAACCAGGCAGCGGCAGCTGTAATTAATACCTGCGAAAACCTTCTCTTGGGCAAGAGAGCAGCGCCTGCAGAGCACAAGAGGCAGCTGGACCACGGCACAGCCCCACAGGTATCCTGGGCTCAGAGGACAACCCCAGCTCTGGCCGATGCCAGCCATCCTCCAGCACCTGGTGCTCACCACTGATGCTCGAGACACCGCTGCTCACAGCCCAGCAATCGCAGGGATCGACCAAAAATCTGGAGGAAATGGGCTGCAGATGCTAACGAAGAGCGAACACAGGGGGCTGTAGAAGCAGCAGATCTAAAACACCCACCGCATCCTCCTTTTTTGGCAGCCTTAAGGCAGCATGCAGCTGCTGCCAGCCTGAAAGAAAACGGGTGCTGCCAGAGAGAGACAGCTGGAGCACAGCACCGAGGCTGATGCGGTTCCATGCCGGTCCCCCGGCAGCATCACCACCCACCTCCCACCCTGCCGGCACCCGCATCCTCCTTTCTGCACCATTTTTTCCTATATCATTTTTTTCCGAGCACCGAGCTCTTGCCCAAGCGGTTGGCAGGGAGCATCGCATGTGAGCTGGGTGCGGATTCGGCACAGGGTGGATGATTTTAGTTGCGGGGAGACCAGGGAAACCTCGAAAGCCAGCTGAGCACACGTGCACACACACAAAAATGTCTTGTGCTGCCCTGCCCGGTGCCGGCAGGGATTTTCTGGGTGCAGGCACAGGGTTTTACAAACAGGCACGTGGGGCTGGGCCTGCCACCTACCCCCGAGCACCTTTTAAAAGTGCTTGGAAGATGACAAAGAGCAGCCGAAGCAACATATCAGCACAAGATCGTTTTGTCTTTGGCTGAGGTGCAACTTGGCAGCACGTCAGGACAGAAACCACGCGGTCCACAGCAGCAGGGGATTTTTAACTATGCAGAGCAGCTTTCTTAAAAAGCCTTGATGGTGAGCACATCTGGCTCTCAGAAAAAGAGCCACGTCATTTTTAGTGACGAGCTGCAAAGACATCCTCATGTCTTCAGGACAACACACCCCCCTGCAGCCATGGGGGCCACATGTTCAGGACTGACTCAGAGGGACGGTCCTCAGGGCTGCACACTCTGCTGCTCCATCATCTCCCTCTCGAGCCTCAGCTTTCCCACTCCGACACCAAGTAAACCAAGATCTCCATCCTCCAGCAAAATACCCCCACCATGCTGTGTATTTATCCTTCACTACCTTTAATAGGGAACAGTCTCCTGCAGGAAGAGATGCCTGCAGCAGGAGATGACATCTGCTCCAGCTATGGCAAATGCCCTCCAGCAAGTTGGCCCAGGATGCTGCTACCTCCAAGGGCTGCTGTTAACACACACCAGTAAAGACAAAGACAGCCAGGGCAGGCTGCAGCCCTGCGGGGCCACAGCACCAGACGCACCATAGCCAACTCCTACAGCACAGGCAGGCTGCTTTGTCAGCCATCCCTGCGAGATTCAGGCTAGGAGGGAATTTATATACACACACCACAGAGCAGTATCTAACTGGCCTGCAAGCCCAGACAAGCTGACACTCCCTAGATAACCCTGTCATCCTCCCCTAAACCACCCCCAGCCCATCCACGTAACCAGCCCTGCGTGTTTATGATCTGTCAGACACATGACTGTCACCTGCCAAGCCCTGCAGACCAGCTTCTTCCCATCCCTCTGCCCTGCACCGCAGGGCCCACCCACACCCGTCACCGGCAGACAGCAAGGGAAGACGCAGCTCTCGGCACCCCCAAACAGATGCTGGCAGGACCGGCACACATTCCTTATTAGAAATCTCCGAGACCTTTATGGGAATGAAATACAATCATTAAAAGCTGCTTTTAAGTTTCCAGGCGATAAGACAGGCACTATCAAGGCAGGAGATGAGGCAGCACTCAGTGGCCAACAGGCAGCTCCTGGGAAGGAGAAGGTCTAAGCACCCCTGTCATCCTCAGAGAGGTTCCTCAGACACAAGCAGTCAGGCTGATGCCAGTGCCAAACCACAGCTAAGGTTAGAAGCCTCTGATGGGAAATTACTTGTATCAAGCACTCTGGAGGTTTCTTCCTTTCCAAAACTACATTTTTCTTTGGTGGTGGTGGTGTGAGGGGAGGAAGGGTGGATGCTCTACAAACAACTTCTGGTAAGTTTTGTCTCCTCCTCATCCTGCCTCCTCTTCCACTCAAATTATGCTTTTAACAGAAATTTATCTTTTCTTTTTAAAAAAAAAATAAATGAGCATTTCACTTGAAATGATGAACTTAAGGCTCAGAGCATGGGTCAGCAGTGACACTCCCAGAGCACAGTGCAGGCAGCAGGATGGAGGCTGTGACAGCCCGGTGGGTGTCAGACCCTCCCCAGCTCCTCGTCCACCCTGTCAGCTCCCAGAGGAGGCGGCGACAGCCAGGCCATCACCTTCACGCTTCTCCTTCCCTCACTTCCAGGCGAGTAGGGCTATAAAGCCGCTGCTCCCAGGGACACGAGGGAGCCAGGGGCAGGGCAGAGACATCCCGCTGCACCACACCCCAGCACACCAAACAGCTCCCCAGGGTCACAACACTCACATTTCAGAGAAACCAAGTTCCAGCACTGGATGTCTTTAAAAACAAGATCGGGTGTCTTTTTACACAATCTGACTTAATTTGCCCAAAAGCTGTTGGACCGGCTGCAGTAATTCCTGGAAGCAACGTCCTGACCTCCAGCCGAGCACGATGCTCGCCATTGTCCCTTCTGATCTTAAAACCAAAAAATTCAAGAGTTTCCCCATTTCCCCACATTAGATCCAGCAGCACATAAGGGCAATCATGTCACACACAAAAGCCCACCAGCCTCCGGGGCTTGAAAGGGATGTGTTCTTCCAAAGTGCTGCCCACCTTCTCTTGGAAGAGGTCGATAGAGCAGACAGTGCACAAAGGAGCCCTGTGGTATTACACCCGTGGATTAATTAAACCATGTGGACAATGCAGCACAGGATTAGTGGAGGAAATGATGCTGGAAAGGGTCCATCTCTCCCCACCTTCATCCCACTGCAGGTCCAGAACCTCCCGCAGCATTAGGCAGCAATTCCCTCCCTCCCCTACCCACTGGGACCACGAGACCCCCAAATCCTGCCCTTCCCCTTAGCCACAGCATAACCCACCACATCCTGCATGGGCAGCAACTCCGCTCCAGCCTTTTGCTGGACAGAGAAGCAGCTACAAGAGAAAGGTGCAGGCAGGGAGCCCTGTTCCAGCTCCAGAAAAGGGAGCAGAGACTCGGACCCACTGCAAACCGAGGCCAGCTGGGGCCACAAGACACTACCGTGGTATCGGAGATAGCTGCAGTTGTGCCCAGTAATTATGGTATTCCTCGGGGCGATGAACATTTAGACTCACAATGCTGCCACAGAATCAGTGCAGCATCGTTGTCACACAGATAAGGGGCTGTGGGGAGATGGGGTATCTCCCAGGCTGAAAAAAACCCAAAAATTTCTGGTTCCCACCATAAAAAAATCCTCTCAGCCCTCTCCCCCACTCAAAATCCCTGCCTAACCCTCGACCTGTGCTACAGAGTTCTGTCAGCAAGAGGCGGTGGGTAGATCTAGCTCCATATGTACCCACGAGCAATCCTGAGTCATGCCAGTAAAACCCCAAACTTTTTTGCTGGTAGAGTAAAATCACCTCCCCAGCCAGCACAAGTTCCTCTCCCAGCTCCTTCCCCAGCAAACAGCCTGCCTGGGCAGTGTTTTATTAACACCAGTGAAAACCATTTTCCATCCAAAAACCCACAGAGCCCCATGTCTGCAGCGGTGGCTTCTCAGGTCACAAAATCACCAGGACCAGAAACCCGCACCCATTCTCAAGCACCCAAAGGGAAGTTCTACAAAGCACATACGAGTTTCCTGCAGCAACGACCACCTCTGCAAATTACGGGGGCAAAGCAAACTCTGACTCAGCCCTGGACTGCAGCCCAGAGCTGGAAAATAAAAGCAGCAACCTTCAGGGAGAAGCATTATCCACTGAAAAAAAGCAGGGGAGCATCCCTCCAGAGAGGGAAACGGATTGCTGAAGCACAGCTAAATATTTATCACATCCAACATGATATTTTCCAGGCGCCCACCATTATGCTAGCAGAAAGCAGCACGAGGAGGAGGGCAGGAGCAAAGCGCTGTGTGCTCTCTCTCTCTGATTGTTTTAATTAATTGGATGCAAGCTCTGTGATGCTTCAACTAGAATTAAAATAAAAACCTGGCTCCGTGGGATCAGAGCTCCTACCCCTGCCACCCCCTGCCCACACACACCCAGGGGATACCAGGCTGGTGGCTGCTCTGCCCGGACACAACGGGAGCCCAAAGCTAAAGTCCTGCTTTCTGCAGGTCACGGCCCCATGTGTATTTTCAGCAGAATTGCCTTTTTTTGGGGTGGCGGCAGGAAAAGCGTGAATGGCACATGAGACAGTACAGGATTCACAGATGACTGAATTGCATAACGGTGGTGCGCTGCCGCGGAGGGCACGGCCAGGGCGCAGGACGGACACATCCCCACCGCTTATTTACCTACCCAGAATAGATGCACCACCAGAACAAATACCAGTTTATCCCCAGGTTCTGGCATTTCTCACCACTGATTTTTCCAAGCCTCAGTGTCAAAGAAGAGCTGCCTCCCCAGAAACACAGCCTGGCTTAGCTGGATCCTGCTCCCTCTCCCCAACAGCACCTCTTTGGGGAAGAGATCTTCCCACAGGAAGACAGAAGGACTTGATTTTGAATTACTCTGGCATCGGCACTGGGTGAGCCCAGGGGAGGCCACGGAGGTCTTCTCCCACCAGACCCCTCCCTCTCCACAGATGCATGGCTGCTTTCTCCAGCAAACTCCCCAGTTTTGGGAGACACGTACCTCCCCGCTGACACGCTCCTGCCTGTCCCTCCAGAAAGGGCTTCCCAAGTCACAGCCAACAGCCACGGTGACAGGCGCATGGATCTTCACACGGGCTGCACACGCAGGCAGAAAATATGCCACGAGCCCCAGGGGAAAGGGATCAGCAGGCACAGCCTAACACAAACCCTGCACCCTCCACCATGTCTCTGCACACACCCAGAGGCTGCAAACTCCCCGAGGTTCCATCCCCTCCTGCTTTAACCTCTTGGATACAACACCTCTCACTTCACAGCATCCACTTCACCAAAAAGGGGCAGACTTTGCTGGAAAATCATGCCCAGGACTAGCCACAGCAGCAGCTCCAGAGCTTTGTGCACAATTCCTTCCCTCGGTGGCACCCATTCGGTGAAAGGGAGCTTTGGTGACCTGAGACAACAGGGAGCTTTTTCATATTTTAGTAAACATCAGACTTGACAGTGCAAGATAACACTGAAACCAAGCGACATTTTCCTACACACCTGATCCTGCAAGATAATTTCGATCAAGCAGATACAAGCAATGGGAAGAGGAAGAAAGCCGAAATCCTTCCTAAGTAAGCTTCACATAATCCCCAGAAGGTGTTTATCTCACAAGCTATGTTTAGTGCAGAGCGAGGCAAAGCTCTCGCCCAGCACCATTCCTATCGCCCAGCACCATTCCTATCGCGCGTGTCACAGCCAGCCACGCGCATCCCCAAAAACTCCCGAGGCAGGAGACAACCCCGTGACTAAGCCAAAATGTTGGCAGGCAAGTTTTGGTACGCATCTATCATGGAAACAGCCAACCTGAGAGCTTCAACACAAGGGCCTCCATTTACGACCCTGATCAACTCAAGCCTGAGAAGGGAAAGCAACCAGCAAAAGGAAACGTGAGACTGCTCACTGAATTTCACTAAGGAAAATTAGAGAAATTTAGCTTAAATTCAGGCCGCCCAAAAGGAGAGGCAGAAAGAGCTGCCACGAGTGCTGCCAGCAGCGTCTGCAGTCCCAGCAGCATCCACACACACTCGGACCCGCGAGCATCCCTACACGGCAGCGGGCAGCCAGCAAACCTGCTCGGAGGGCTGGCACTGCGAAGGCAGACACAAAACCAAGGAGAGGCACGGTGGACAGCTAGCAGTATGAGAGGAGAGGGTTTTGAAGAAGCAGATGCATTACACACGCTCAGGATTGATCCCCGTGCTGAATGCTACCCCATGGGAGGCAAAGGAGCTCGGGTCAGATGAGGACCTGGAACTGCGGGTGCCAGCAGAGACCAGGCACACACATGCAACACCTCCAGCGAAGGGTATTAGGAGTAATCATCTGAATGAACCAGTTCAGTACAACCAACAGCCCCGTGCAACCAGAAACCTGCAGACACAGAAGGGTTCCAAATTTCCTCCGAGGAAAGCACCATGGTCCCAGGTGCTCCCGCAGGCATCGCCTTTTGCTGTCAGCTGGGCTGCTTCCCCCAAAATCCTTCCAGGCCCACCTCAGGCCTCATCTCCCATGGGGCACGAGTGGTCGCTTGGCCAGGCTCACCTTTTCCCTCCATCCACACATCCACACGTTGCCCACGGCACCCACGAGCCGAGCGAGAAGTCTGGGCTCGGGTATCCTGGTGAAAGCCTTTTTAAGAAGCCCAGTTGATTCCTTTCAACACGGGACGGCAGCCGGAGGCATGTGCTCCTACCTGTGAGTCAGCAGCTCCGCTCAGCAGCACCGTAAATCGCTGCTGATTCACACCCTGCTTACACAGCAAACAGGAAACTCAGGTCCACATTCCCTCCGGTTAAGACAAGGATCATTTAAAAGGGGGGGGGGAAAAAAAAGTCACGCCGAGGTGCGTTCATCTGCTCACATGGCTCCTGACTTCAAGTTTCCAGTGCATCACTCCCGAACAAGGAAAACCCCTCAAATTTTATTCCGGTGATAAGAGAGAGGCAGCAGCCGTACTCCGTGTGCTCCCTCCTCCTCCGTCCGGTCTGCGCTCACGGCGCTGATGCAACCGGCTCCCCGGAGCACCAAGACACCAGCGAAGCCATTTCCCCGTCTTCCTCAACGCCGGCACGCTGACGGTGTCATCCTGGGCCGATGGCTCCTGCCAGCCGGCGCTCACCTTGGGACAGCGACCCGGCCACCTCAGCCACGGCAACGCTCTATAAATAACACCCGCGACACACGGTGACGGCTGCCAGCCGCGTACGTCGGACACAACGGGGAAACTCCGCCGCGACGCTCCCGCCACACGCGCCGGCATCGGGTGGTGGCTCGGCCCCAGCCACCGACGCCGGGACACGGGGACCGGGAGCCTCGGCCCCGTCCTTCCCGCCTCACTAGGCCGAGACGAAGGCTCTGCTCATCCTCGGCGCGCGCTGCTCCACGCCAGCCACGACGCTTGCTGAGCTGCCACGGGTGGTTTCTCCGAGGGGGAAGAGACTCCAGCAGCAGTGGGTGAAACTCGCCTTTTTTTTTTTTTTTTTTTTTTTTTTTACCGCTTCCCACGCCAACAGGAGCTTCACCCCCTCCCTCCCCCGTAGGCCCCGCCGGCCGCCCGCTCCCTTCCCCTCACCCCGGGGCTCTGCAGCTCGGGGGGGGCGCGGGAGCCCCAGCCAGCGATGCCGGGCTGCGGGCGCGGGGGAGCAGCCGGGACCGGGGCCCACGCAGAGGAAGCCCGGCGGGAGCCCACGCCCGGCGGGTTGGGCAACAGCTCCGTCCCCGCGGGTTACGCCAGATCCGAGGACGCGGTTCCAATCCGCCTCCCGCCTCCCCCCTCCCCACACCGGTACACGGAACCCGGAGCCCCCGGGCGCATCCCCCAGTCCTACCTCTGGGCAGGGACATGGCTGGCAGCGGCACCGCGGCGCCCGGGCAGAGCGCGGCGCCCGGCGGAGTGCGGCCCAGTGCGGCGGCCGCCGGGGAACAGCCGTGGGGGCGGGGCGACGGCCGGTAGACCCCGCCCCACCACCCCCTTCGCGCGTCGCGATTGGTCATCGGCAGGGGGGAGGGGGCGTGGTTACTGCCTCCGAGGGAAGCTTCGCGGTTCTCCGGCACGGCTGTGAGGGTGAAACGAGGCGGGCGGGCGGTGCTCCTATGCGGCCGGGCTGGCCCCTCTGTCCCGGCCACCGGCGTGACCCCGGCGCGGCACCCGCAGGGCTGAGGTGGCTTTTGGGGCGCGGAGAGGGCCCCCGTGCTGCGCCATGCCTCACCCCACATGCCTAGCATGGAGGCACAGAGCATGGACTGGGATGCTGGTGCTGAGACCGACCGAGCTCATCACATCTTCCATGGGTCTGATCCTGCACACCGTGGGTCCCACTGGCGGGTCTGGTGGAAAAATCGATGGGGATTTATTCCTCTCCGAGTCCCTGAGGAATCAATCCCTCCTAGCCCAGCAATGTGCCGTGGCACATCCCAGGGCGAGGATGCTCTCCCAAACACCCGGGCTGGGCTGCAGACAGAAGCGGCTGAACAGGACATCAGTGATGCAGTTGAACAAGGAAAAAGGAGATTACAAGTGCCATTTTCTGGCTGAAATTCCTAGCATGATCCATACAGATACAAAGGAGGGGTTGGAGGGGTGGCAACTGCAGACAGCCCTGGTGAAATCACATCTAGTCTGTCCCAGCCAGTTTTCAGCTTTGCATTTTGCAGAGTATTTTGGATCAGTTTGAGGGCTGGAAAACCCGCCTCAAAACCAGACAGCTCAAGGGAATCACTGCAGGAGGGAAGGAGCTGGGCAGACTGGGGTCTGTGTCTGCCTGCAGAGGAGTGGTGCCTCAAACGGACCTGGAATCCAGCAGCGATGGCATAAGATCCAGCAGCTGCAAACTGAAGCTAGAAAAGTTCAAATGGGAAATAAATTACAGGCTTTTTGTAGGGAGAGCAATTACCCTCCTGAGAGACGTAGTAGATTCACCACCTTTCAGGTCTTTCAACACAGGCGAGGAGTCTTTCTAAAAAAACTCCTCTCCAGTTCAACCGCAGGGTTATTAGCTCTGATGCAAGAGCTGCAGATGTCACTGCCTGGGCTGGGCAAGTAGGAGGTGGGAGCAGAGTGGACCTTTCTGGCGTTTAGCCATACAAATCTCTGAATCAACAAAGGGGTTTGAACTCCAGCCCGGCTGATCCAAATGGGTTTGGGCTGGGCCAGGGTTTGGGTGCGAGATCTGGAGGGTGCTGCTGCAGAGCAGAGCATCGTTAGCACCTTCACAAACATGCAGCTGGACATGGGCCTGCGAGGACCGGTGGGACCGGCTTCGACACTTGGCCTTGATGCTGGCAGCACCTGGGGTGTCATTGCAAGCGCAGGGCACGACCCTGCTGTCCCCAAGTATGTTGCATGCTACACCATTCCTCCGCCTGCATCCCCAGGCATGGCTGGAGATCGCCGCCAGCCCTGCCTGCAATTACAGGGGTGGATGAAACAGCTGCCCGGCTTTTATTCACCCATCTTGAATCGCCGGGCACTTCACAAGTGGGTGTTTGTCTCCTGCTCCGAGGCCTTCCAGCACAGGAGCGCTGCAGAAGCACGAATGGAAACTGGGGTATGCTCTGCATCAAAATCCAACAGGGTGGGAAGGCGTGGGGCTGGGGAGGGAGCCCATGGACCCCTGTGGGCTGTGAGGAAGGGCCCAGAGGCAGCATATGGTCACCTTCTCGTCGGTGGCAGGGCATGAGGACCTCTTGGGAGCACCTCTCATTTTCTTCTGCAACCTCTCAGTGCCTGCACCAGGCTCTTTTTGCCTGCACCTCCTTCATCTGCCTGAGCCGCTGTCATCCGACCCGACAGACTCTGCTGGAGAAGTGTATCTGAAAGATGAGAGGCGGCTGTAACTGCTGGCCTGAGGCAGAGGGAATCATTGTGGGCAAAAGCACAGCAAAGCATCCCAGTGGAGCCTGAGCACTCTCAGAAATTTCAGCAAGGGTACTGGATTTTTGGCACTCCTGGAAAGCCTCTCTGTGTTTCCAGGCTGTCAGTAAACCTACAGGTTTGCAGGCTCTGAAAGGAAAGCGTGACAGAGGGAGAGGGAGGGAGGCGCAGGTGCATCCCGGGACCAGATCTCACCAGACACGCTGGGACTTCTGCCACTGGCACTCGATGCTTGATTCTTCCGCACTGGCCCCTTGCTGCGGGGCTGCACCAGGCCTGGTTTGGAAATGCACCCACAGCAGGACGGGGCATCCCCAGTGTCCCCAGCACGGCAATCAGGGGGATCGATCGCCGAGAGAGCCAACAAGGAGCCCCTCGCCTTTGTCTGTTCAAAGCCTGCTTCTCCTTTCCCCTCTCTCCTAAGGTTTCCCAGTGAAGTGTCAAACTTTCTCCTGAGCATCCCTGTTGTCCTAGAGGGCATCAGCACACCCTCGCAGCTCCAAGCAGGGTGCAGGATTGTGCCCCTCTCTCCACCTTGCCCCCTTTTGCCCTTGGGCTTGTGCCACTCATTTTCCTCCCTGCAAAATCACAGCAGTACTTGGCCCGGCTGTTTGCAGCGTGTTTGCTTTCCCCTGCATTCCCCTGCTCCTGGTGTTTTGCTGTTTTTTTCTTCCTGCACCACCATGCGGCGTGGGAGCACAGGCAGAGTGAAGGCTGCTGGGGGGAGGATGAGGAGGACAACATCTCACCACCAACATTTTCTAGCCTTTCACGGAGGAGGAGGGTAACAAAGCTAGCAGACACCCATTTCTACAGGCTGGTGGGTGCTGCAGGTGCCTGTGCTGGATGGGAGCGGGAAAGCATGATCCCAATGGGCACAACGCCAGCACCCAGCACTGGCACTGGCCGATGGAGCGGCACAAACCAAACAAATCAAGTGGGCTGATGAATTAATCAGCTGATGGACTCTAACTCAGGGAGCAGGAGCCAAAGAGATGAGTAAACAAAGGCCGAGCTACATGAGATGGTATTTAGGTGCAGAGTAGCTGCCAGTGAACTATTACAAGTTGCAGATTAATTCTAGGTGTTGCTGCTTTTCCTGTTGCACAGGCAGCCAACAGCCTGCCCCGCTGCACAGCTGGTGTGCAGACACCTCGGTCAGGCTCAGCTCCTACCTCTGAGAGCTTTCGGTTCAAATATATCAAGGTGTTGCTTCTACAGCTTCATGGACATGGAGACAAACACCCCTATTTCCTCCCCCAGTTTTGCACATGGTGGATACACCAGGGTTGTTGAGCAGACCCTGAGGTATACAGTGTGGTGTGTGGAATCACAGAATCACAGAATGGTTTGGGTTGAAGGGGCCTTAAAGATCATCCAGTCCCAACCCCCTGCCATGGGCAGGGACATCTTCCACTAGCCCAGGTTGCCCAAAGCCCTGTCCAACCTGACCTTGAACCCTTCCAGGGAGGGGGCAGCTTCTCTGGGCAACTTCTCTGGGCAACCTGTGCTAGGGCCTCACCACCGTCACAGGGAAGAATTTCTTCCTTATATCTAACCTAAATCTCCCCTCTGTCAGTTTAAAGCCATTACCCCTTGTCCTATCCCTACACTCCCTGATAAAGAGTCCCTCCCCAGCTTTCTTGTAGGCCCTTGTTAAATACTGGAAGGCTGCTATAAGACCTCCCCAGAGCCTTCTCTTCTCTAGGCTCAAGTGCTTCTGTTTTTGAGGGTGCACTTAGTGCAACCATCCCACAAACAGTGATTATGGCATGTCCCCCCCCCAGCCATCCGTGGTTTCCCTTGCTTTTAGGAACGCTGGGACCTCAAAGCCGGCTGTTCACACAGCAGTGTGGCCACCCTGATGAGCCTCCTGGTGCTTTCCAGGCTTTTCTGTGCTGCAGGGTGACAGGATATAGTGATGGGATGTGGTGACGGGATGTGGCATCGCCTCACAGTGAGGCACTGCTGGCCCCCTCCTGTCCTGGGAAAGGGCCTGCTCTGGGGTGGGGGGCAGAGCACGACATGGGGGCTGTGACCTGGGGCTGCGACCTCAGTGTCAGTGCAGGCCACCAGCACAGCACCAGTGCACCAGTCCCGTGTGCTGGTTCAATACAGAATCACAGAATCATCAAGGTTGGAAAAGACCTTGAAGAACATCCAGTCCAACCATGAACCTCACACTGACCGTTCCCAACTCCACCAGATCCCTCAGCGCTGGGTCAACCTGACTCTTCAACCCCTCCAGGGATGGGGACTCCCCCCCTGCCCTGGGCAGCCCATTCCAACGCCCAACAACCCCTTCTGCAAAGAAATCCTTCCTAAGAGCCAGTCTGACCCTGCCCTGGCGCAGCTTGAGGCCATTCCCTCTTGGCCTGGCGCTGGTTCCTTGGTTCAAGAGACTCATCCCCCCCTCTCTGCACCCTCCTTTCAGGGAGTTGTAGAGGGCGATGAGGTCTCCCCTCAGCCTCCTCTTCTCCAGACTAAACCCCCCCAGTTCCCTCAGCCGCTCCCCATCAGACCTGTGCTCCAGACCCTGCACCAGCTCCGTTGCCCTTCTCTGGACACGCTCGAGTCATTCAATGGCCATTTTGGAGTGAGGGGCCCAAAACTGAACCCGGTAATCGAGGTGCGGCCTCACCAGTGCCGAGTACAGGGGTAAGATCCCTTCCCTGTCCCTGCTGGCCACACTAGTGCTGATACAAGCCAGAATGCCATTGGCCTTCTAATACCATTGGCAGTACCAGTGCGCCCCAGTGCAGGACCAGTAAGCCAGTACAGGATCAGCACACCAGTGCAGCACCAGTACAGGACACTAGGCCCACACGGGCACCAGGTGAGCCCGTGGCCGCCCGCGCGGGGGCGCCGGGGCCCGCCGCTGAGGCCGGGCGGGGTGGGGGGTGTCGGTGGTGCGCGGCCCCTTTAAGAGCCGGGCGGCCGTACCAAAACAAAACGGCGGCGCAGCCATTGGCTGCCGCGCGGGCACGTGGCGCCCAGCTGGTTTCCTGCGGCCGCGCGCCGGTGCCCTCCCCGCGGCACCCGCCGCCCCGGCCCGGCCCCGCCGCCGCTGCTTCCGCCTCCCCTCACGCCGCTTCCACGTACAACCCACCCCCGGTGCCGCCGCCCTCGGGATTCCGGGGTGGGAACTCGGGGCTCCGTGTGGCCTCCGGCCCGGCCATGGCGCACTCGGCACCGCTCGGCCTCCTGGAGCAGGGCTGCCCCATCCAGGTGGAGCACGATCGGAAGCGGCGGCAGTTCACCGTGCGGCTGAACGGTAAGGGACGGGGCCTGACACCCTCCTCGGTACCTCCCCTGCTCCGCCCTCCCCACGGTTCTACCTTCCAGGGGGGTCCCAGCCCCCTTCTCCCCCGTTTCTCCCCGTGCCGCTGCCCCCCCCTACGCTAGCACCGTCCCCTGTACGTTCCGCCCTGCCACCATGTCCGTGTTTGTCCGTCGTCGTCCCCCCCCCCCGGTACTCTCTGACCCCCTCCGTACCTTCCCCAGTACCCCTAGTTCCTGCTGCTGCCCCCCCATCCATCCTGCCCCTCTCTAAAAGCTTGGCCCAGGAGGTCTTGGAGCCCCATGCTGGCATGGGCAGGTTTGGGAGGGGGGGGCTAGCTTGCCCCCCCCAGGAGCAGGTGCCTTTGGACAATGTGGAGGTGCTGCGCCAGGTCGGTGTTGGGGACATGGCTCAGTGTGGGAGCTGCTCAGTGGCTCTTCTGGGGGGATTCCGGCAGGGGAGCCCCTTGGGGGGTGTGAGCGGCCCACCCGGGTGCTGTGGGTGCTTGGCACCTGATTCAGGAGCACCCACAGCACGGAGCCAAGCTGCCACCGGTCTGGTGATGTGGTGACCCCCCGACAGATCTGTTACGTATTGGGTGGAGCGAACAAAAATGTAGGTGCTGCTAAAATTCCTCTATGGCATACTGATTCTTTTCCAGCCATCCTCTTCAGTTAATCCCAAATATTCAGTGATCCAAATGTCTCTTCTTTGTCTGTCTTGCTGAGAACAACTCTGGGGAAAACAGGCTGCCTCGCTGCCCTACAGAAATTGAAGGGTACATGCCTCTTTAAAAAAATGAATAAAATGGGTAGTTCAGAAATTACACAGACTGTAGGAGGCATCCTCAGTAAAACAACAGGAATAGTCTGGATTTTATTTTAGATTCTTCTTCCCCCCCACCCCATTTTCATTTCAACCACTAATTACAAAGTGCAAGCTGGAGGCTCAGCAGTGGTGGAGCAAGGAAGGAGGAGACGTGCGTGCTGGGTGTGGAGAAAACAATTTCACCAACTGCTTATTTCAAACAGAGAGAGATCAAACAAGGTTCCAGGTGACGGGTCCCTACTACCATCACGAGAGCTGTAACGCAATGTTGTCGCCGTCGGCAAAGTTTGTACACACACAGAAGAGAGGGGAGAGCTAAGGACCAACGGTTATTAGGGAAATGTAATCTTTTTATCGTGGTTTGCTGAATAAAACCTCTGCCACCCACATCGTGAGCCAGGTAGCGTTTGGCGGCTGAGTGGGGATGAGTTGGGTCTGGAGAGGGTGAACTTCGAGGGTGGGAGTCGTGTGTGAATCAGCACAGAACCTCCTGCTGCAAGAGGGGACCGCCATGGCTCAGGGAAGCCTCCCTGGCATTGTAGGTGGATCCCCGTGATCAGGGTTGGATTTTTTTCTGGGAGTTCAGGAAGACTGAACCCTCTTTTGTGAGTTCAGCACCAGCCACATAAGGAAGCTGAGCTGAGCAGCATCCTGGTTTGATGGTATTCCTGCTGCTGGGCTGACTAACGTCCATGCGGAGCGGATGATCCGTCTCTCCTTCTTGTTAGGCCTGTGATGATAACAGCCAAGCCCTGGAAGGTGGTCAGAAGATAACCATCTCTGTGGGAGTGCGTGGCAGGGTGTTTATTTCCTGGGCTGCTCTCTTCATCACTCCCACTCCTGGCACGATGAGCATCAGTGGTGCTGAATGCTTCAGCAGATTTTCCCTGCTGCACGCAAGTGAACGTCAAGAAACGGGTCAGGCACAGATTTTAGCATCAATGTGACCTGTGTGTCCCTCTGAGAGCACTTTTGTCCTGTGTTACTGCACTGTGGGGGCAATGAACAGCAGCCTGCGGGGTAAACCAGCAGCTTGCCAGTGAGCTCCAGGGTCAGCTTGTCTCTGGTGTCTGGGTCCTGATTTCAGCTAGATGTTGAGTGTGGGTGATGCTCTGGGAGAACACAGGTGCATTTGGCTCATGGACCAAGGAGCCAGGCTTTGCTCATCTCTAGTAACAGCTGGTCTCTGGGCTGATGGCTTGGTGGTTTATGGTAGCATGATGCTGGGTGGAAAACTTTCTGTGGTGATATTTTTATGGAAATCCCCGTAGCAAGAGGCCTGAGACTCTATGAAAGCTGTGAACTAGTTGTGAAAGTGTGTGTTTTCAGCATCATCCTGTGTTTGCCTCTGTGCACCCGCGTAACCTGTGTTGGGACTCCCCCTCGTACACAGGAAAGATGAATTGCATTTGGTATTTTCTGGGTTGCTCTTTCCCTTCTCTGCCCTCATTGCTGCACATGGCTGCTAAAACTCTGATAGAATGAGATGCTTCACTTTAACACATTCCCTTTTCCCTTGTATCCCAAATGCAGAAGCATTGTGAAGCTGAAAGTAAGGCTGATTATAACCAGAGCTCACCAAGCTTCATTATCCCTCTGAGAGGAGGGTAGAAAGAAGCCCAACTGGATTCATAATGGGTTAAGATGTGACTAACAGCACGAGCCAGCCAGAAGCCTCCTCATTCAGCGACTGTGTTGGAAAACAACTGTTTGTCAAAGCTAAAAACTTCCATGGGAATCATATAGGCCGGTTTCGTCAGGAATACTTGGGGTTTTTCTTTTGGATCGGAGATAAAATTTCTGGTCAAAACAAGAAACCCAAAGAGACCCTCCACCCCAAAGTAGTCGGCCCATCAGTCCAGCTGCTGGCACAACTGCTTGGGGCAGGGGGACAACACTTTTAGCAGTGGCCTCTTTGACTTCTTGATGGCCATCAAACACCTCAGGCTCTGTGGTTGGGAGATGGGCTCACCGCACACACCGAGCAGCTCCGGTTCCTTGGGGATGCACAGGCTTCTTGCACACCTGTGCTCCCATTCATTTGACGCATGGGTGCAGCAAGCCACACTTCCCAAACCTCCTGCTCCTCCCAGCTGGGTTTGGGCAGGATCCAGTCGCTGGAAGCTCTTGCTTTGCCCGTGCTGATCTGAGTCTCAGCAGCTCCTTGGCAGGAGTCCAGGCTCAGGTTTATTAGGAAAACTGGAGCAGGTTGTGCCTTGGTGCTTTCCTCCCTGCTCTCCAGGATGGGCAGATGTTCTTCAGGAGGGGAAAGCTGCCAAGTTTGCACTGGGGAGGAAGGGATCTGGTCGCTGGACTCTGCATCAAGATGTCCCCGCTCTTCCCCCGCGCCGCGGTCGTTTTGAGAGAGCTCCTAAACAGGAAACTGCTTCAGACCAGAGTGTCCCCCCCTGCTGCCGCTCCCACAAGCAAGGGCCCCTCCGTGATGGTTGCGCCGTCTCCGCTCGGCTCCGTCTGTTGTACTCTGTTGTGTTTTCTCTCCGTAGTAACCTGCCAGTGGCTCTCTGGGGAGCCAGGCCAGCCCGTGGCACGCAGCAAGCTCCGGCCTGGGATGCACGAGCAACTCGGGGCGTCTCGTCCTCTTGGCTCACCCCACGCACAGCTTTCGGTAGCCACCTTTTGGCTCAGCAGCCAGAAGAGCCGAGCTGCTGCCTGCCTCAGCTTTCCTGGGTCTGAGAGCAGGAAGTGCGGCTGGAGTCTGTTCTTTTCCCCCTTGCTCTCAGGGAATGGCTTTGCAGCAGTGCCCCAAGGAAGCTGGAGCTCAGGGGCTGCCTCCAAAGGCTGATGAGTGTAGAAATTGGCCTGCAGGCAGCCAGCCAGCCCTCGCCAGGCCCCTGCCCTGCTCCGGACCCGGGTGCACAATGGTGTATTGTGGGCTAGGGCCGACACAGAGGAACAGGGAAAAGGCCTCGGGCTGGAGGGACGGGTCCTGCTGTGCTGCCAGTGCTGCAGCATCCCCTCACCAGGCAGTGCATGCCCTGGGAGAGGGGGTCAGCGAAGGATGAAGTGGAGCAGAGTGCCTGAGTCTTCCCGGATGCCTGCCCTGTCCCTTCCTCAGCTCAGGGCTGGGGCTGGACTTGCTGCTTGTTCCCCCAAGGCTTATGGGTTGCCTGGCCTGGGGATCTGTGTCTGGCGGTGCAACTGAGCCTGTGGTGCCGAGACCTCATCTGCTGCCCAAAGCCGTCTGCCCTGCTTAGGTGGAAGCTCCGTGCCACTGGTCCTGGTGGAAACCCTCCATGGAGAGCAAGTCTAGACATGGTCCCTCACCCACCTCCTGGCAAAGCTTCCCCTTCTGCGTGCACCCTGCGATTCGAGGGAGGGAGGGCTGGGGACCAGCTGTGCTGCCATTGCTGCCATTTTTATCGCGGAGCCTCCTCTTGCTCCTCTTTCTTGTTGTGCTGATTTGCATTGACTCAGACTTCCTCGCTCGCCATGGCCTCGAAGCCGAGGCACAGTGCAGGGGAGTGTTTGCGAGTCAAACACCACAATCAGGCTCATGGGGCACTGCTCAGTCTGGCCGAGACCTGAGCATGTTTTGCCAAGCTCTGCCTGTGCAGGCTGGTAAAATCCCTGCCCCAAAGTCTAAAGGGATGAGACAGGCGGGAAGCCGGCTTGCGGTGTCCCTCTTATGCCATGTTTTGGTGTGGTTTCTGCTTGTGTGCCCTCTCTTTGCGGGGGATTGCAACAAGCTGAGGTTGGGCTGCTCCTGTGAGGGGTCAACACTGCTTCCAGCACCCCCAGCTTTGTCATGTTTCCTTTGCTGAGAGCAGCCCCCCATGTCCAAGGTATCACGTAGCAGCAAGGCTGTTTACTTCCAGCGAGGTGTCTCTGCTCCCCCATCTCCTCCTTCCAGCCCCAGAGAGGCTTTTTAGTGGGAAAATGAGGGTTACACCTGGAGCTGCTCATGGAGACCCCAGGAACAGTCCTGATTTGGGGGTACAGCATGCTTCACCCTGCTTTTCCCAGAGGCTCTGGGCCCTGTGAGGATGGTGTGGGGAGGATGCGCAGAGCAGCTGGTTTTGAAGGAAACAGGCTTTCTGCTGCCTGGTCCTTCCCCTCCCTTTGAGCCGTTGGCCACCTTCAGCCTTGCTCAGCCAAGGAAGGGGGATCTTGATCGCCAGGAGAGGCTGTTCCTGCAGGACCTGTGCTGTGAGCTGGCGTTGCTGTGGATGCCGGGCTGCCACCAGGACACAGTCCGACAGTGTGAGAATCCGGGTGGGATACCGTCTGAAATCCTTCGGATACCGGCTTGTTTCTCCTTTGTTGATCAGGGCTTTTTCCCACCTCCAGCCCCCATGCCAGTGCAGTCCTGTGTCCAGCCGTGCCCAGTGTACGGGTTTGATTTGGCACGTTCTTGCCCAGAGGGGCTGCAGGGGATGTTTGTGGTGACCTTTAAGTGTCACCACTCAGCTCTGGCTGTCCCCTGTCATCAGCTCCTCTTGCAGTCCAGGTGCTTGGTTTGTGGCTCTGCATCACCCACCATCCCGCAGCAGGGAGCTGGAGACAAGGGACTGGGAGATGCTCAGTGTAGCCCAGTCCAGCCCCGGGGCTGTGCGGGAGTGGGGACGCAACAGCGATCTCCTCCTGAGCCATCGAAAACCAAACCCTGTGGCATGAGTGTCCCTGATTTCATGTGCTGGGTGGCTCAGAGTCCTGTCACCAAGGTGGGCACATACAGATGCATTTATGTACTTGGCTGAACCAGGATGTTTTTCTGAACTGGGACTGGTTTCCCACAGCACTGGCTCTCTCTGCAGAGTTGGTTGTAAAATCCTTTGGGTTCTGCATGTGTTCGTCTGTACACTGGCAGCACCCTGCAGCTCCCGTCCTGGCTGGGGTTTTGTGGTGCTGCTGTGACACAGCCAGTAACAAGGGAAAGTCTGTCTAGGGCAGATCTGAGATTCTTCAAACACTGCATCATCTTCTGCTTTAAAATGTGTTTTTGTGGGTGATACTTCTATACTGATCATATACATATAAATATAATGTATAAAAGTGTGTTTTAAAAAAAACTACAAACTTTTGCTCTGTCATCACTTGGAGAAGGATTTAATTTTGAACTTATCAAAGCTTCAGGCAGAGTCTATGGAAAGTTTTGGCCTGGGAGGAGAGCAGAGTGGAAGGGCTGGCACAAAGCCACTGTTACAAGAGCGTTTTACAGCCTTCAGTGCTGCCAGCTCTGCCGACAGCACCTCTAAGAGAGCTGCCACCGAATGTGTCACTTCTGATGCGAGGGTGAGGGCACCCAGCTTTGCCTGTGCCCCAACCTGGTCAGACTGTCTCTGGAGTGAGACAGGTCTGTGCTGCTGGGGAAGAGCTGGGCTTGCAGCTGCTCTCTTGGCTTTTTTTGGATGCCTGGATCCACACAGGGAAATGCTGCAGTTCTTCCTTTTTTTCCCGCAAAGATTTGCAGCTGTAAAATGGGGCTATATGTTCTCATCTGCACTGGTCTTGGTAATGGGGAAGAGGCAAGCACCCCTTCAGCTCCTTCCCCACCCCGTTACCTCTGCCCGTCCCAGTGGTTCACCCCAAACCCTCTGTCCTGAGACGGAGGGGGGGATCTGGGATCTGTAGGGAGACTAAAAGAGCTTGGCTTTTTGGTGAACAAGAGGCTGACAGGGGTGGGACTGATGCCTGTAATACTCAGGGGGGATGGCAGGGAGGGAAATTATTTATGTCCACCCAAGAATAATGTTGGCACAAGAACAAGCGGGTAGAAACCAGCAGGAATAAGCTCGGGCTGGAAATGTGAAGGTTTCCATCCAATGTAGGAAGACTGAGTCTCTGCTTAAAAGGAGCAGGAACAAAAACTTGAGCTGCTTCTCTTGAAACACAAAATTCAAATGGGCTCATTTCTAGTGTCTCTCAAATACAGGGTTAAGGCAAACTGGGCTGTTGTCAGCTGAAATGCAATAAAATAAAGCGTATTGAGCTCAGCTATAAAGTATATAGTAAATGCAGGTGAACCTTGGGGCCCTTCACCCTCCAATAACCGTTGGAGGGAAAGGAAGGGTTTCCATTGTTTTAATTGAGTTTGTCTCTTTGATTGGAAGCTTGCATTTCTGAAACTCCCTTTTAAATACAGAAACCCTCTAGAAATGAAATGTTTGCTTTTGCATTGAAGTCAGAAGCTCAGGTTCTGCAGATGAAGCCAGAGGGGTGTTATTAGCTCTCCTCTGATTTACACGTGTGCTGAAACTTCTTTTTTTCTTGTAACTGAACCACTGTGAAAAAGGTCAGGGTGTTGCAACAGGAAGCCTGTGTGTGTGTGTGCATGTAAATGTATGTGCACAAACTGCCTCGCACACCTGTATGCACTTTCCTGTGTGTTTGTGGGATTTCTCTCTCCCAGCATCTTCCCCCAAAATGTGTCTATCCAAATGCTGCAGCACCAGGCCAAGGAGTCTTGTCCTGTTTTATATGCCACGACAAAAACTCTGTGCTGTAGAGAGCAAGGAATTGGCTGTTACCTGGGTCAGCTTAGTCCTGTTTTCCCCTCTCCTTTTTGCTCTCTCCCCCTCCATCAACACATGTCACCCCTCCTGCCAGCTGCTTTCCTACCCTAAACGTGTTGTGTTGGCATATCAGCGATTCAGGTCTGGGTAGAAAACTTGCCCCTGGTCCAGGAGCTTGGAAAGGACAAGCAGACCTGCCTCTGCTCACACCTTGGGAGGAAGCACAAGGACATCCAAGTGTCACCAAAAGCAAAGTCTCCCACCCAGCACCACAGCCGTTCCCATGGGCGCGAGGGCTGTCGTAGCAGTCCCAAAGCTGCCCGTTGCCCATCCCCTTCTGAGGGCTCCCCAGTGAACGGCTCCATCCCACAGCAGGTCGGGAGCCCAGGACTCCCCAGGGTTGTCCCAAGCCTCACCCTTCTCTCACATCCCCCAGGTTGCCATGACAAGGCGGTGCTGCTCTACGAGTATGTGGGGAAGCGGATCGTGGACTTGCAGCACACGGAAGTACCAGATGCCTATCGAGGGAGAGGAATAGCCAAGCACCTCGCGAAGGTACGGCCCCAGCCACCCCGGCTCCCCTGGGCAGAAGCTGTCGCTGTCCCAGCTGCAGCTGGAGACCCTGGCTGAAGCAAGGCTGCGTTGCACTGGTGTTGCACACGTTCCCCACGGGAACCGTCCCTGCTCCGATGGGAGATAGGGGCGGCTGGCGGGGCAGATGGAAATCCGTGTTCAGATATTCCTATTTCTGGCAGCGAGAGGGGCTGGGTGAGTGCCAGCATGTCCAGCCACTCGCCCAGGCTCGGCCCTTCCCTCTTCACAGCGAACAGCCTTCGTGTCACCTTGCAGGGTCTGATGCTCTGCCTCTCCTGGGGGCTGGACCCCCTCATCTCAAAGCTTCAAGGTTCTCGTGAGCCCTTCTCCTGCCTTGGGCCCTGCTTTTGAGGCCCACAGCCAGGCAGGGAGAGCTGAGGAGCTGCGAGCATAGTGGTGGTGGGGACTGCGGGGTGACGCTTTGGGGTTACAGCTGCTCCCTGGCCCTGTAAGCCAGGGCAAATGGGTGACAAAAGTGGCCTTCACATGATGTGGCTGGGTCACCTGTGGTGCAGCATCCACCAGGCTGGATGTGTTGAGTGTTACCCAGGGCGGTGGGGGGATCCCTGCACACCTCTGGTTAAACTGGGGATGCTGCAGCAGGATGGCTGTGGTCTCCCCCCAGCCCCCTCCCTCCTCTGCCTCGCACAGGGCAACTTGCTCTGTCCCCCAGCTGCATGTGGGGTATGGGAGTCTGGATCCCTGTGAGGCTTCAGAGAGGATTTTAGACTGGGGGTGCTGGTTGTAACCCATCTGTCCTCTCCGGTTGGTTGCAGGCAGCCCTGGACTTCGTGGTGGAGGAGGACCTGAAAGCTCACCTGACATGCTGGTACATTCAGAAATACGTCAAGGAGAACCCGCTGCCGCAGTACCTGGAACACTTGCAGCCTTAAGGCAGGACTGCTCTGACACCAGCGCGCCTGTCCCTGACTGTTCATCGCGGCCTTCGCTTCTCTGCGGTCTCAGGAAACCCCCCTCCTACACTCACAATTCCCATTTTTTTTTAAAGCGCGTCCATGTGGTGTGTGAGTGTGGGCACGACCTCCTCCTCTCTGCCCATGTGTGAGCATGGCTATGGCCCTTGGGCCGGGCTGGCTCTGGGCACATGTGGTGCTCCCTCAGTGCTCTTCCCAAGCCAGGGGTTGGAAGAGGATGATTTTTCCACCAAACTCCATCACAAGACCAGGGGATGACTCGCTCTGCACCTCATCCTCTCCCCTCCGCTTGGCGACAGCTGTGAACTTGCTGGGGGATGTTGGTTAGGGGTGGTCGCGGGGTACCAGCCCCCCTTTCCTCCCAGCAGCTTGGGGAGATGCTGTGGATTAAGCCTTGTGGGACAGAGGGAAGTGCTGGAGGAGCCCCAGCTCTGTGGCAGGTTCATCCCCTGCAGCATCTGTTGGGCACCGAGCCGTGCCCAAGCCCACGCAGGGCTCAGACGAGAACGTGTGGGCCGTGGTGGCACGTCGGGGGCTTTGCTGCACTGGCTGTGGAGACACTGGGACGGTGACAGCTTCGAGCCTAGAGACAGGAGCCTTGTGAGGAGCAGGCTGCAGCCAAGCGTGTGCAGCATGAGTGCGCAGAGGAAAAAAGGCAGCCGAGTTGCAGACGCTGCTCCCTGGAGAATCCAGCTCCTGCCCAGCCTCTGTACGTAGCCCCAGCGTGGCATTCCTGTCTCCGCTCCCTGCTATCGGTGTTGACTGTGCTGGAGTGGACACAGCCTGCCCAGGAGGAGAGCGCCAGCCCCCACAGCCAGCCCTGGCCTAAGCGATGAGGGGACATCCCCTGCTTTTGCAGGCACCGGGGTGGTTTCCTGCAGCTGAAGAGGAAGGCTCCCCTCCATCTCCCTTGACTCCAGCTCTGCGACCTGGATCATGAGGCCTGAGCCATCATCGCATCCTGAGAGCAACGGGGGTGAGGCCTGTGGGACCTGCTCCTGGCCTGTTGCCAGGGCTCCATGCTAGAGCCTTTGCGTGGATGCTGATCGCTTCTCCTGACAGCCTTTGGAAAGGAGCCCTGGCTCAGGGCATTACCCGTCTGCTCACTGGCCTCCTCGCAGCTCCCAGCCCAGGGTGCTGGCAGCATCGTGGGGTCCTCAGCCAGCAGCAGGAACACCCTCGTGGCGTGCTGTTACCTCCACGGATGATGACCCTGTAACCCAGCTCAGCGTTACCACAGTTGGATGTAGAGGTAACACCATGATGGCAGAGCACTGCTTAGTTCTGGCTTGCTGCCTGTCCTGCCTTGCCCAGGCTTTTCTAGGCCTGAGTTTAGATCCCAGAGCATCTTTCCCCATGCTCTTGGGATTTTGCAGTGTCCTAGGCGTGGGGGAGCCGGTGCTGCCAGCACACCAGCCCTGAGCAGCTGCTGGGGGCTGCAGTCAGGCAGAACAAGATAAAGAGCCTTTCACCTGGAGGCCAAATCCAGACCTAGCTTATCTCTCAGCAGGGACTAAAGTTTACAATCTGTGCCACGGACCGAATGAAGCCCCGGTCAAGAGGCAGCTCAGCCCTCTCCCAGAGCCCTGTGCAAAGTCCATGGCGGCAAAGGCAAAAGCTCCTACAACCTTCTCTCCTGGTTGGGTTGGTCAGAGATGGAGACCATGTGCCTGAGCTCAGCCGGGGAGGCCCTGAGCTGTTCCTCCTGGCCACTGGCTCAAGGCGAAGCCCTGCAGCCTGCCTGTCCTTTTGGGCTGCCCACCGCTGACATAACACAGCCCTCTGCCTGCAGGCTTGAGTAAAATCTCCCAAACTCCATCCCTGCCCTGCCACACCGCAGGCTGTGACACGCCTGCCTGTGTCCTCCAGCTTGTGCTGCTCAGGAAAGGCATCGGGCTCAGCCCTGCCACTGCCTCACGTTTCTGCCCTCTTGCTGCTTATTTCAGCCTGACTGCGACCTTCAGGATGGCTTAGAGGGACTGGGAAAGGGTCACAGGTAACGAACTAAAGAAAAAGGGCTGGAGAAGAAATCTGGGCTGCTAAATGTTCACTTTTTAACATGCAAAACACACTTCAACATCTAGTTACAGGAGCAAGGCTGGCTCTGTTACTGCCAAGTGATGACACAACTGTCCCTGCTCTTGATCCCAAGATGAAGCTGAACTGTCTCCTCTCTTGCAAGCCAAGACACCGTCATATCTTTGTCACAGCAGATCTGGGTGCTTGGAAGAGATGTGTGCCTGGTTGCCTCGTGGGAGCAATAGCGTGAGCGCAGCTCTGCAAGCCTCTGCCCTGGTTCTGTGCTCATTTCCGCTGTGTGACAGTTCCCAGAAGTACCTCGTCATGTCCGCTGCATGAGTGGCTTACTGGAGGGTGTGCTCCAGCAGTGTCCCAGCGTCCAAGCCTGGCTCTGGAGCCCTTTGTGCTGCTCTGGCAGGAACCTCGTGCTTCCCGGCACTGGATCACAAGTGGCGATTGCTGCCTTAAATCAGGCACAGCACACGGTTTTGCTGCTGCTTCCCTTCGAGGTGCTACAATCCCTCTGGTGTCTGACCTGACAGAGACATATGCCAGTGTCTGTGCCAACTGTTTCACTGCTGTACCCATCCTCTGCCCGGCCTTCCCCTTCCCTGTGGTCTTTGATGTCAGCCAATAGCAATACCCACAGGTCACCAGCGATGCCACGGTCCACGGTGCTCCTGTCATCTGGCACTGCCGGGCAGGAGATGGCTTGGGGTCCCTTGGTGTTGGGCAGCCCTTCCTCCTGCCTCTCCACCAGCTGCCCTTTCCCACCTGGTTTCTGCAGGAAGGAACTTTGAGTCCGGTGCTGCCCCTTGGTGCTGACTAAGCCTGGAGGAGTTGGGAATCCTGGACTCTCTCTGGCAGCAGGACTGTGGAAGTGGTTTGATTGAACATTGAGGTCCTCAGACCCATTTGAACTACAGACCTTGGCGGGTGGGGAAATGCAGATTGCTGTCAAACCTGCTTCCACATCACCCAACTTGAAACACCCCCTCCCTTGTCCACTTTCCAGCGTTGTCTTCCTCTGTCCAAGGTTTCCATTCTGTTGAATTCGGTGGTTACGATGTGCCTTTCCTTCTCAGGACCTGTTACAAATGACCTTTCTGCTTTTGTTTATGTCTAACATTTATCTTTATCCCTCCCTCTGTCATACTATAAAACATGAACATAATGCATGGAATACAATACAATAAAAAGTGTGGCATAACTGCCCCGCAGTGGTTTGCTGTGCCGTGCTTGGTGGGAGACAGGAGGAGGTGCCTGCAGAACCAGGAGACCTTGGCCATCCCCAGCTCTGGCACTGCTGGGCTGGGTTGCTTCAACAGGGAGCCCGTTTCATGGGTCCTGTCAAACAACTCTGCTCTCTGTTCCACGTCCAGGGTATGATTTTTTGCTGTCTTGTTGCTGCATATTCATTTTCTACATAAATGTAAACAGTCACCTTCTCATCCCCAAAAAACACATCCTCTAACACATCTCTTGAACAGTAACTACCATGTATCTGTCAGCATCTTGGAGAAGGTGAGAGAGAAGGCAGAAGCTGGCAGATCTGCACGTTGGTGTACTTAGCATCTGCTTTCCTACTGCCTAACCTTCCCTTCCAAAAAATGGAGAAAATACTACTTCTCTCCCTCATGAGGAAGAGGATCCTGTGCAAGAAGAAGCCCATTCAGGTGCTGAGGATGATGGAGGGTCTGTAAGACCCTCACTGGGTTCAGGAGTTGGTGCCAGGCCTGGTGTTGGCCATGGCTCCCTGTGACTTGCAGACAGCCACTCATGTCTTTTCATCACCTAACCTGCACTCCACCTGCATCACCCTTCTCCCATCATGGAGCACCTCGGAGCCAGATCCCAAGTGAAATCAATAGGGAGCCATGGGCTGAAGCTACTGAATTTTCTTTGAGGTCATCAGGCTGGCTGAGCTTGTGATGAGTGCGCAGAGCTTGGGGTGAGTGGGATCACACCTGGTTCCTCTCCTTTGCCGGCTGAGCTGCCCCTGCTCATGCTCACCAGTCCTGCCCTGAGATTTCAGGCCAAACAGTCTTCAGGAGTTGTCCTACAAATGCAGCTTCTCATGAGCAGGCACTTAATGCTTATGTTTGTTGGTTTAAGTTGTTTGAAGACATTAAGGCATGAAAATGTTTAAATAGCCAGCCGGTGGAGTTGTTCCCTGCTGTGCTTGTCCAGAGCAAGGCGGGCAGGCAGGTGACTCAGAGGAACACAAGCTGCTTCCCTCCTGGAGCCAGCGCTCCTCAGCCTTGGGAGCACAGCCCCAGCCTTCAAGCTCCCAGCACAGCATTTATGTCGTTTCCTGAAGCTGGGTGCAAGCTCCAGAGGGTGAGTCCGGAGTTTCAATAGCTGAAAATGCCAGGGCTGGGAGGGGGTGGGGGTGGTGGGGAGAAGGGGCACAGCTTATTTACAGTTATGATTTGATCCAACATGACAAGTGACAAATGGCCCCTGGGCTGCAATTTGAGCAGGCAGGAGCGTGGGTTTTGCTGCTCCCGAGAGACAGCACGTTAGGTTTGGGTTATAGCACGAAGCCAGGCTGTTGCTGGTAACACGCTCTGTTTACATTCCACATTCCAGACAGTCCAATGCTCCGGCCCGTCCCAGCAATGCCGCCGCTCAGCCACACTCTGCCAGGCTGGGCACGCTTCCCAAACGCCTCCTGTTCATGCAAATGCACCGTTTACCTCCACTGAAACAGCTGACCCCCAAATTATGGCTGAAAAAGCGGGGTACATGAGGGCCCTGCAGTCTGGAAGAGCAGCCTCGCAATGCCTGGGAAGGCAGAGGCAGTCATGGGTTTGTCCTCTTTAGTTACATTACATCACTTGGAAATAACGTTGTCAAAAAGAGGCTTTTTCTAGGAATGGGAGTTGCAAAAACAACAGCCACGCTCTTCTGACATGCACTGCCAGGCTGGAGGAGGGCTAGTGGTACTCTCTGATGGGTACTGGAAGCCAAGGACAGCTGACAGCGCAGTGCATCTCCAAGAGAGGGGGGCTGCTGAGCAGGGAGCTGCTGTTTCTTAAGGGAAAACTAATTCCTGAGAAAAAGGCTCCTCTCCTGGGAGGAGCCAGAACTGGGAACTGGAGAGGGCCCTGGAGAGGCACAACGATACCGGATATAGGCCATCCAAGCACCCTGGCACAGGTCCCCTTAGGTGACCCTGCTGTGCTGGGGGGTGGCCCCGGCGCTGGAAGCAGAGGACTGGGTGGGTCCTGGGACACCCCCACAAACCCTTCAGCATCGCCTGCTGCTGGATCTCCAGGAGCTGGGAAACCTGTGACAGCAGCAAACCTGCATTTCGTTTCTTAGTGAAGCGTTTGGCTATAAACTGTTATTCCTTCTCAGAGATGCAGCAGTGGTGGAGCATCCCATGCCCTGCTCCTCTTTCAGAGCCGATTAAAGGGGCTAAATTTACCCCAACAGAGCCCAGTCTCTCTTCCCCAGGGAGGTGCTGCTCTGAGGAGGTCCTCCATTCCTCCTCTGCCTGCGAAGGGAAATCATATATTTCGTTCCGAGTAGGAAAATAAGGCAACGCTCAGGCTCTGGAGGACTGTTGAACCTCAGCAAGGGCTGACTCCGCTCCTCTCCACAGCCGCTTCCACAGCCCAAACCAGGGCGCTTCGCCCGCGGCGGAGGCCGCACCCCCCCCTCATGGCGGGGCCGCGGGGCAGGCCGGGACTCACGGCCACGCTCCTCCCACGGCCGGCCCGCTCCCGTCGGAAGAGACCGGGAGCAGGGGCCGAGCCAAGGGCTGCGGGGCTGCTCTGCCCGCCGCTGGTGACAGGAGGCCGTGGCTGAGACCGCATCGGCGCTCCCGCCCTGCTCCTCACCCGGCCCCACACCCGCCGAGGGGACTACGCGTCCCAGAGGCACCCGCGGCCGAGTCCTGGCGCGGGGCACTCTGGGATTTGTAGTCCGCGCATGGGGCGGCCCCCGCACACGAGGTGGTCCCGGCGGCCCTCGCGCACTACATTTCCCGTCAGGCACCGCGGCGGGCCCGGGATGCGCTGGCGAAGACATTTGCGAGTCGAGAGTCTCCAAGATGGCGGCGTGGGGAAGGAGGCGCGCTGGCCCCGGTAGCACCAACAGCGGTGGCGGCCGGGAGAGGTGAGATGCGGCTGGGGTGGGGGGTGTGGGGTTACCGGGACACCTCAGATGGGGAGGGAGCAGGAGGAAGTGGGCTGCAGCCGCCCGGGACTCTCCGCGACCCTAGGGCAAGGGCGGGGGCCCCACTGAGGGGAGCGTGGCCAGGCAGGGCGGGTGAGGGGACGCGGCCCCGCTGAGGTGGGGCTGGGGCGGAGGGGCTCGCCGGCACCGGCGGTCTCCCGCTGTGGGCGGGCGCGGGGAGGGGGCCGTGCGGCGGGCTGGGGCCGGGGAAGGTCAGCGCGGCCCGCAGGGTGGCGGAGGCGGCGGCCGCAGCTCTTCCCGCCGCGGGGATGCGGCGCTCGGGGTTGGGGTGGAGGAGGGCCAGCCCTGGGGAGGCTCCTTCCACGGCTATTTATAAAGGTGGTAAGGGCAGCGGCGAGTCCTCCAGGGTGACCTCCTTCTGCGGGCGGCCGCGGCGGCCCCGGCCGCTCCGGGGGTCAGCGCGGAGCCGCTGCGCTCCCCCGATCCGCGGGGCCGGGGCGGGCGGGGGTTGCCGCCTCGGTGCTCGCAGAGAGCTCTGTAACGCGCTCTCTTTGCCTCTGTCAGGACGGAGGAGCAGCTAGGACGTGCTGGAGGTATCCACAGAGTAGCTGTAGAAGTTTGGGAATCGTAACTTTAAAACAGGAAAAAGAGACAGAGGAAAATCTTGTTGAGCGACTTCAAAATCTGTATGCACAGTTCTTTACCTACTTCAAATGTCTAGTTAAATCCTGTATTTCCTTACGTTGGCATTTTCCCTGTTTTGCCCCGGGGCTGACTGATGTAACCAGCAGCTGCTGAAAGTGGCTCCATTTTTATTGTGAGGAGTTTTCTTTTGTCCTGCTGCCTTACCTAAAGACTCTTAATATCTGTCTTAGTTTTTGCTGTGCCTTTTGCTTCATTTTGTTCCCTTGCTGCAATTCAACAATATTCTTTTTGGTGGTGTTGAATCTACATAGCCAAGGAGAACGAGCCACAAGTAGCCCTTAAAATTCTGGCGCTAATGTGAGTTGCAGGAATGCTGTCTGTGTTCAGGGAATTTAAAAGTAATTGAACTGGAAGAGCCGATGGAATTACTGCATCAGTGTAGTTTATATAAACAACTAAGAATACCACAGAGCTCAGTGGCATAGTGGTAAAGCTGTCTGCCCCCAGTGCTGGCATCTACCCCAGTGTTGAGCACATGAGGTGTGGAGTTTTCATGCGGTAGACCTGTCCTCCCAGCAGAAGTGAAGAAAAAAAAAAAATGCAAAAGATCACTTAACTTCAATGAAAATTATTCTGCCAGGGTGGAAACTGATGCAGACTTGAAAGTGAGTTGTTACCTTGTAATGTAATCTGTGAACAATACAATAATCTAATTGTAGTTTGCAGTGATTTTTTTAAAATTATGATTAATCTTACAATCAAAAATACTTATTCATAAACACGAGTTACTTCATGAACCTGCTGCGTGTATTATTTTTCCTTTGCTGATGAGAAGTATATAACTAAGTGTAAGAAAGCACAGAAGTGACATAGCAGAACAGATACACCATTGACCAGCATTTCACAATCTCTATCGAAAGATGGTGGTTCTCCCAGGTGTCATCCCGTATGAACGTGACAAAAGATCATACTTCTGATAGGTGTCGGGTGATGTCAGCTAGGTACTGCTTCTTCCTTGCAATTCTGGAGCTGGAGATATGCATGACTGGGCCTCGGCCTTCCCGTCGGTGTGTAATTCTAAATCACACCAACTGATCTTGTTTGGCTGCCAGCAATGCAAGTTGTGTAAAAGGCAGTGCTGGCAGACCTGACATCATCAAATGATGACATATATGCTTTTTATACAGTGAGTACAGTTTTCTTACACTGGGCAGGATTCTTGTCCAAAGACACATTCCTTTGAACTGAATTTGCTAATCCAGTTTTCCTCATAAATGAACTACTTGAAGGAGTTTTTACAGTTGTCAGCCAGCTAGTCTAAAAGGCATCTGTGTGTTGAGAGGTGATGCGAGGAGACTCAGTAGTGAATAAAATACTGTTTGCTAAGAGACTAGACCAGCTTTCATTTAAAAAAAAAAAAAAGTCCAGCAACTCTTATGTGGAGATTGTATCCCTTCATAAATGACTTTGTTGATACAGAGAAGTCTGTAATTGGTCAAAAAGTGGTTTCCTCAGTAGAACTAAATGTAAGGACATGAATTTCAAAGGATGTTGGCTGTGAACTCCAGCTGGCGCTCTGGTGGTAAAATAATAAGGTTAAACAAAATAACCCAAACCACTGAAGAGACCCAACTAAATATTTGTTTTTCTTCATTCTGGATAGACTCTTTAATGGAGACTGTCTAAAGAGAATTGTTAATCTGTAGACCAAAACAACTTTTTTATACAGAACAGACAGTGAATTGTACTTAGTGTTTTTGTATAAAATTCAGCACGATGACCGCCAGAACACAAGACAGAATGCCATTTGTTCCCCCGGGAGATGTTCTAACAAACTCTAGAAAGAACAGCTTTAATGTCATCACCACTGCTTGTATTGGTTTCTCTGTGCCCTTAAAGAGGTCTCTCCTTTCCCTACCTGCACTGCTCAGATTTCTGGTACTCTGTTTGCTTACAGCAATGATTGACCTGTTTCCATTAGTCTGGCTAATCATTAGTTGACTTAAAATTGACACCTCATTTTGCTCTGGTGGCTGGAGTTTTTTGTAATGGTCGGGTGCTGTTTTTCTTTGTGTTGTCTTCCCTTCCCGAGGCTACTTGAAGCTTTTTACCTGTGTTCTCGTGTTCTCTTTCCTATTTGCATTTAAGGTATATCTTTTGAATGGAAGTCTTGCTTTATTGCTACAACTTCCCTGTTCTTCCTCTGATTTAATGCATCCACTCACAACCTGTTGAGAACGGCCTTTAAGAAGCCATAGGCTTGACAGCTGTGACTGATGGGCTGAGATGGTAGATTGTGTGGATGTTCAGCAGAGAATCAAGTCGTCGGGTGCTTAAGCTCGGATCTGTTAGTACTTTCTGTACGTGATATCCTGGAGCTTTCCTGAGTAAAAGACACTGTTGAATATGACTGAGGTGGAGTATTTCCACTGAGAATGAAAGCCAGGCCCCAGCTAATCATGCCTTAATCTTGAAATTAAATTAAATTTCAAGGAGGATTTATGTTGGGGGAGGGAAGTTTAGTTGTTTAATTTGTTATGCCTTGGCTTTACTGACTTGCTCAAGCTTAGTTAGATGCTAATAATGACCCCAGACACTCTGCTTTGGCCATCTGTAATGTCCTTTTCCTGAAGTTCACTTGTGCAGCCAGCATGAAGTCCCTCTGCACTGCTAAACTAGATTTTGTGTGTGTGTGTGCTGCTTGTGACAGGTGTTACCACACTGCTGCAAGCCTCTCTTTTTTTTTTTTTTTTAATTAATAATCAGACTGGTCTTCATTTACAGTTCATCTGAATGTAGGTTTGGTGCTCCAAGCAATACTGTTGTCCAGGAACATTCTTCTTTAAGAAACAAAACCAAAACCCAAACCAAAAAACAACACTAAACTTGACCTACATGTTATGGGAGGGGTTTTGAAAGAACTTTTTTTGCACAGAACTCTACCTGTGCTTTGTGCAACTTGAGATTGTTTCTAATTGTGATTCTGAACGTTTTGCAGAACTGAGATAGTTGGATGACTTGAAACCCTCGCCAAAAGTCTATCTGGCAGATTGAGGAACACCTTTAGGCTGAGGGCAGCATGCTCGTGAGGCTCAGATGTTCTCCCCTGCAAGTGGACAGTGGTGGAAGGATGCTGGGGTTTCTTCCAGGATGTTGTCATCTGCCCTGTTTTCAGGACTCTGTTCATTTGTTTCTCTCTTTGCCAGTTGGCACCTGACAAAACTTAAGGTCTTTTCACGTTGAGTGGCATTGTACCTCCTCCTTAGGAGAGTATTTATTTGTTCATCCATACAGACTATCCAGTTGAAATTTAGATTTAACAGGCAGGCTGCTGTTTTCAGGAGGCAGCTCAGAGACTGCTTCCAAGCTGGAGGCAGAGAAATGGAGCGGCTTTGAGGGCTGTGACTGGGAAACCGCTGGAGTTGCTATTGTTCAGCCCTGCAGCACCCCTCTCCTGGTGCTCTCTGATATTCCCATGTTAGGAAGATAATCCAAATGTAATTTGAAGCTGCCCTATAGCTAAGACAGTCACTTCTGCCCCTCCTGCTGGTGGTAGCTCTGTTAACAACTGATTCCTTATTTATAACTTCAGCAATACCCAAATTTTACACCAGTGATTTTACATTATTTTCATCTTGCTGTGTTGAATAGTTGAGAGTACTGTCACATTCCCCCATCTGTGCATGCAATTGTCACCAGGAATCGGACATTTAAAAATTCTCAGGTATAGAATGCATGAAGCTCCAATAGAATAAACTATTTGGCTATAAGGCCCAGAACTATTCTTACAGAACAGCTGTACGACTTTTTAACTTAGTCCTTTTTTGGGGGGTGGGGAGACAGGTCCTGGAAAATCATTTGACTGAATAATATTTACAACTGCTTTTAGGTTCTGGGCTGTCCAGCAATTAGCATGCTGGGCTTCTGAACATGTGGCAGCGGTTTATGGCTTTTGGAACTGGATCCCCTCTGACACTGGTTATTTACTATTCTTTTAAGTAAAATGGAATTTATATAAAATCACCACACTTGATACCCAGTGGATGCCAGCTTGGAGTTGATTGCACAGCTCTGCATTTTTGTTTGTCATTGCTGGGGCGTGGGGGACGAGCTCCAAAAGGCAAGCTCCATAGCCTCCAGTGTTTGAGCAAATCCAGTTGCTTTGACGGGGTTTGTTCATGTGCAGCTGCTGTGTTCAATTGAAAGGCTGCGTCAGGAGAGATTGCCTCTGTGGATTGAGGTCCTCGGGCCTACTCTGCATGCCAGCAAGATCTAAAACATTCTCAAGCCCACGTATCTCATCTGTGTCTCTTTCTATATCGTCTGAAAACAAACCAGTTTTCAGCTTTCCATCCTCCAGAGGCAGCCAGTTCTTGCGTGAAAATAATATGTGATAAACCCCACTTCCTCTGTACGAGAACCGGAGGCTTTCTGCTTGCGTTGCTGACTCTTCATGTGTCCTATTGTTTGAGCAGCTAATTTTTTATTCTTTGTCCTTTGTTTTTGGATTGCCCATTTTGCCATTTGCAGCTTCAGCACTGATAGAGATTTATTCCCATATTAGAGGACTAATTGGGAGAAATGGCGTAGTTAAGGGGCCAGACTCTATCAGGAATTAAGCCTTTGTGCAGTTTATTTCCCAGTGAGGTTTTTCAACAGAACGTATTTTAAGATCTGCTTGTTTTGGCTTAGGAGGATTGTGCTTTTCTTGACTTCATTGTTATAAAACCCCAGAGCCTGGCAAGCCAAGAGATTCCAGAAGAGATGGACAGTACTGCCTCTGGCCAGAGTCTGCTGGATTCCTGCTCTCTGACAGGCAGCTGTTGCTTGTGGTACGGCTCAGTGTGTGTAAGTTATGGTGAAAGGAAAAACAGGATATCCAGAGTTAAGAACAGGCAGGATCAGAGTGAGGAGAAATGTGTCTGATAGGTTAGTGCCACCTGTCCTGATGCTGAGCCTGGAGAAATCCCCTGTAATGTAGTTACTTGGCTTAATTTCTAGAGTGAGAAGCCCAGTTCCCCATGGCTCTGGTACAGGCGGAGAAGAAATGGGCTTGCTTCACCCTTGTTTTCCTGGCGATGGCAGGGAGGTCCTAGGGTGACTAGGCTATTGTGCTGTTCCTAAGCCTCTGCAGAGTTCTTAGTTGAATTTGGATTCTCCTTCTCTGTTTTGCAGACTGATGCTGCATGCTCCTAGGTGTTTCAGAACTCTGAAAATGCTCCTTGGTAGGAAATACTAATTTTATCTGGAGGATTGTGTTAGCACTGGGTCAGCTTCCAGCTTGGAAATGCCTTTCAGCAATAGCTTATCCCTGAAGTCATTATGCCTTAGCAAGTGGTTTCACATAGTCATTGGTGGTGTTTTACAGAGTTACCTTAAGTCTCGGCATGTCTTCTGTCATGAAATTGGAATTTTTGATTTGGAAGAAGCTACACTTGGTACAGTTGTCATCAGGAAAAAAATTCTTGGCAGAAGTTGTTACCAGCTGTGTCTTTAATGTATCGGTGTAACACCTGGTTAACTGGCTCTGTTAGAAACTCCTTAATGTTAGCTGATACTTAGTTATATTAGAGATGTAGTGCTCTGTAACATTTTTATATAGGTGCTGTCCTTCAAAATTTTTCTTTAGATACTTGCCAATTCACTACAGAATGTCAGAGCCCACCACAACTGTGCTGAAAGAGTTAATTGTAACTTTCCAAACAACCTCTGACAAGAAGGTGGCCTTAAAGATGCCCCTGGCGTACACAACATTCAGGTGGATTTTTATTTTTCTTTCTACCTGTGAACAGGCCAAGGGGGAAATGAACTGCTGAGAACTCAGTAACTAGCTTGTAAGTTGAGTTTTCCTTGTAGTTTATATAAATTCTGGCTAGACTTTTAATGAAACTGCTTATTACTCTGCTTTGAGAAAGGCTGGTGCGTCTCGGGTCCTGCTGTTTGATACGTTTGCTGCTGTTCACAAAAACAGCTACTTCTGGCAACAGCTTGTAATTTAACAATATTCTTGATTACAGATGGCCACTGCACGATACCCTTTGCAGCGTGAATGGAGCTGCACATTAAGGGTAATGTCTGGTAACACAGCAGCTTGCGAATGTGTATTTTTCTCCCTTATTTTCCAGTGCACGCACATAAGTACCATTGTACTCATGGAGCAAAAAGTGCTAGTTTCATTCTCCATCTCAGCAGTGTCTTGCCTCCCAACGTCAGGAGGGTCTAAATGCTGTTGGGATGAGGTGGTTTTGTCTGCTGTGATTAGGTCAAATATGTGTGCAATTTGTTCTCTTTCTGCTAAAGGAATCTGCTAGATATTTTTATCCTTGAGAGGCCACATGCTCAGTTTTGCTCTGGTTAAGCACAAGTATGTCAGAAACAGTTATTTCTTCTCCTTAGAAGGGAGGATTTTGCCTTGTTCTAATGAATAGGTTTTTTTTATTCTTCGTAAACTCAGGTAAATGGTCAGAATCCTATTTTTTGGCAGTCTTACATTAATGGAGCTGCCGCGAAGGTGATGTGTGTGAAGAGGGTGGGGAGGATGTGGAAATTGATGTGACTTCAGGCAACTAAAATCTGCTCCTCAAATGGGGGATGTACCAGTCTTGTGAACCCCCTGTCAGTAGGGAGCGTGCTCCAAGGTAAAGCCAGCAGCTCTTTCCTCACTGTTAGAGCCTGCCTGGGTTAAAAAAATGTTCCTTTCTTGCTTTGCTGCATCCTATTTCAGAAGATGGAGTGAACCATTCTGTAACAGAGTGCTCTGCCACCTTTTTCACCTTCATGAACCATTCTGTAACAGAGTGCTCTGCCACCTTTTTCACCTTCATGAACCATTCTGTAACAGAGTGCTCTGCCACCTTTTTCACCTTCATTTCTGTGGATTTACTAGGTTGGGTTTACTATGGAGGACTAAACAGCAAGCTACATCAGTGGCGAGGAGGTAGTTATTGTGGGGAGAAGGCAAACGTTCATCTGAAAATGCTTCCTCTCTTAAAACCTTCCAGTGCAACTTGCCCTCTTGATGGATGAGCTGCCAGTTTTATTTTCTGTGCAAGCTCCTGAAGTCTGTGTGGTTCATTCACTGATGCGGTGCGGCCGCACAGGTGTGACACCTCCAGTGTCCCTAGAGAAACTGCTTGGGTATCAGGGTGAGGAAACAGTCTGGGATTGTTAACAAGATCTTATTTTCTCAAAATGTTCTAGCTCCTCCAAGTTAGGAAGAGGCAAGGAAAAAGACGTTGCCTTATTTTGGGATGATTTCATGTACGGCAGGTATAATTAGCTGATCTGAAATGAATCTTGAATTCAAAAAGCTGCTTGTTGTTGAACAGAGGCAGTGACTGACCTTGAGGGGTTGCCCTCACTTCGGACGTTTTTCTCTCCTGTTCTCACAGCTTGGGTGGGTGAAAAGTCTGTTTTTAAGCTCTGTAGTTTTAATTCTGTGTTTCCTCTTAACAGGGTCACCTTGTCCTCCACGGACTGTTACATCGTGCATGAGATCTACAATGGAGAGAATGCTCAGGACCAGTTTGAGTACGAGCTGGAGCAGGCCCTGGAAGCGCAGTACAAATACATAGTGATAGAGCCCACTCGCATTGGGGACGAGACGGCCCGCTGGATCACTGTTGGGAACTGCCTGCACAAGACGGCCGTGCTAGCGGGCACCACCTGTCTCTTCACCCCTCTGGCACTTCCAGTAGATTATTCTCACTACATCTCCCTGCCTGCTGGTGTGCTGAGCGTGGCTTGCTGCACCCTCTATGGTATCTCTTGGCAATTTGATCCCTGTTGCAAGTACCAAGTAGAGTACGATGCCTATAAACTTTCCCGCCTGCCCCTGCATACGCTCACCTCCTCCACTCCGGTGGTGCTGGTGAGGAAGGACGACCTGCACAGAAAGAGACTGCACAACACGATAGCACTCGCGGCCCTGGTGTACTGTGTAAAGAAGATCTATGAACTCTATGCTGTATGACTTCAGCAGGGAAGAGAGAAACCCACAAAGACAAGTGTATTAAGACTCCCACAGTAACATTTTGTTTTTCCTCTTTGAGAAGCAGTGGAGACTGGGAAGGAGTTGGTTTAATAGAGCTGTTATTTTTAAAATAACACATCACTGGTGCACCAAGGTTTTTCAGTTCTTCGTTACACTTAAGATGTGGATGTGTGGTGACTTGAGAGGTGTATGTTAGGCCATGGGAGTCCTATCCAGCAGTGGAATGTCGATGAAAGAAAGCTATAGAAAGAGGGGGTGTGAGAGCTTCTTTTTTTTTTTTTTTTGGAAACATTTAAGTATGTTTAATTGTATTACACAGAACCAGCCAGAAGTTATCATTGACCATTAAAGGATGAGAATTTCAAATGCTTTTGCTCTCTTGTTACTGTTATCATAGTCCCCTTTTATAGTGTGATTCCAGGGGATGGAGGCTTTGCGATGAGAACTCCAGCAGTGTGATAACTATTTATGCAGGCTCACACACAGCCCTTGTATTCCTCTTGTCCATTGCACAGCACCCATGTTACTTCACAGCAGCCGTCTGTTGAAGGAGTAGCTGTAGAGTGTTGCTTTCCCTCTTGCTTGACTAGTTGTGTTTCTTGGAAGAGGCTTACTTGTTACCTCACTGTTTATATCTTTTTGGTAATTAAACATTGATGGTTGGGGCTAAAGGTGTGCGAATCCTCTGCTGCCCTGCCACCTCCTGCCATTACTTCTCTGCACAATGGAGGGAACACTCTTTAAGTTTCCAGCTACAAACACATTCTGCTCAGTTCGCATATGAGTTTTCTGATGTGGATGCCCCTCCACGGAAGGGCGTTGTGCCACGTGCAGCCGAGCGCTGCCGAGGTGGGAGTCCTGCTGTCTTTCTTACCTTCGTGTTTTGTTGCTGCTGCTCGACGGCTGTGCCCTGATGGCGCAATTCCACTGCTCTTGCTCGGAACACGCGTTTCTGGAGCTGCCGGCTACTGCTGTGAGGCGTCCGCGTGATTGTGTCTTGTAACTGTGTTATCTGAAATTCTAGAATTCGGTCTTGCGCATTAATTCATCTTTTAGCTCAGAACTGTCAAAATCTTGTTCTTAGAATGGGAATTATTTACTGTTTTGCAAGATCTGCCAGTTACTTCTAAAAGATGGGGGCTTGCTTTCCATAATCTCCTCCTACCAGATGGAAAATAGGTGTGGTTTGCATTTACAAAGCCAGCTTGGCACAGCTTCAAGCCTTACGATCTGAACACAAGAGCAAAGCCCTGTAATAAAAACTGCCTGCATGCAGGTGTACTGCTTGCTTCTGTGGTAGCTGCAGCCTGACCTCCACAGCTGAAGCACTGACCTTGGAAGGGAGTCTCATGAGGTCAGAAACCAAATTCAGTAGTTCTATCTTTATCTTTCCAAATTGCAACAGCAGGCACCAAGAACTCCTCCTCGCCTCCAGACTGCAGCAGGCTTTTTTCTGGCCACGGTTCCAACTTGCGCTTTTCTGCTGATGCAGCTTTTGGGTTAGCGGAGCGTGCATCCCAGTGCTGTGCGTGCTGGGCAGACAGGGTTTGCTGGGAGCTCTAAGCAAGGACTTTTACCACCTGAGCGGGCACATGGGCTGGAGGGAAATTCTAGTGCCATCGAGACATTTCTAGGTGGCAACAGCCCTTTGCCTCTTTCGCTGGTACAGTGGCCGAGTTCTCTCCCTCCAAGGTTAAAAGAAGCTCCAGTGTGTCTCTATTTATAGCAACAATGTACAGTTGCCTTGGCAGAGAGGAGGGGAAGAAATGCAACTACTTCATCTTTCTGCGGTTAGGCCAGGACTGCTGGGCGGGCTGCCTCTCCAGTCCTGGCACTGTTTGTTTCTAAACTCCCGTCTACTGGATGAATTTTAAACTAGCAGCAGATCTGTCATAGCTAAGACATACTTTACTGTTGCAGAAGGCCCTGAGATACCCTTGTGCTAGCCACACAAAAGACATTCCTACTCTTTTTTTTTTATCACTGCAGAATAACTGTCAGGGCTGTTTGTTAGTTCCTTTTCTTGACCAAACCTCTGTGGTCCTGGTGCTTTTTGTGTTAAACTTTCCCTTGCCTGGAGTGATCGCTACGGCAGAACAACTATCCCTGGGTAGGCTCCTTAAACGCACGGCTTGCATCAAAGAGTCGAGTTAAAAGTGTTTCCTGTGGCCTCTTACTGCAGGAGGAAAGGTGAAAAGTCAGCTTAGCTGTCACAACAGGTGGGTCTGTTTTTAAAACACACCCTTCACTCCATTCTGAGGTGGAGAGGACATAGATGGGGGGCAGGGGGGCCTGTTTTCCAAGATATATTAGTAATAATCTAGCTAAAATGCTTGTTTATATCCTGGCTGTTACTAAGTCAGTGCTGGAACTGCGCAAGGTGACCCGGGAGAATGAATGGGGTCTGGAGGGGTCAGGGCACTGCAGGAGATGTTGGCTGTATCTGCCGTGTCCCCGTGCTGGCAGCTGTGGGTTACAGGGGCTGGGGACAAGCCTCCCTTTGCTGCCCATCCTGACCGGTATGGAGGCACTCCAAAACAGAGCGTGCTGCATTCCTCTCCTCACAGGGAGAGAATTTAATTTCAAAGGGGAGCGTGCACACTCTCACTAACCCCTGACTTGGAGCTGTAGTTCAGTCACTACAGTAACTCCCCACATGTCATGTTTTTTTTTTTTTTTCTTCAGGCTTGATGTTACACCCCTCAGCACCCTGGATGGGAACACAGAAAGGCAAAGCAGCCCTCTGGTCCTTCCTGGGTAGCCATGACCTGAAACACAGAGCAGCTGGCAAGACTGGCAGGAGCACCGTATTTTGCCAAGAAATGGAGGACCTGAACGTGCAAAATGCGAAAGGAAAAGCACAACTAATGCTTAAACTCCCCTTGTGGAGAGGGAGAGAAGGTAATGCCTTGGTTTCCTATCTTAACAGGGAAAAAAGATACAACTTGAAGCTTTCAGGTGTATGTAATTTCAACCCCAGGCCTTTATGGAATAAATCTTCAACCTCAGCCACAATGAAAATGGTAGAAGGTGTCCTGAGCCGCAGCGCTGTGATCGTTAAACATGTCCTGGTCATCAGCTGGGGTGGATTCTTAGAGATCACTTACAAATCTGTAGTGGTCAAGAAAAGGCTTTTTGAAGGAGAAGGTCCTGCTGAACCTGCACACCTGTATCAGTTTTAGTGTGACTAATCCTCTGTGTAGATTCACACTATGTCTACTGTAAGCAGGTGATGTGAAGAGGGCTGGGGATGAGTTATGTTGTCCTGCAGCGACTACTGGTACAAAAGAAAAGAAAAACAAACGCCTCCTGCTTTCCCTTCCTCTAATGTTACCTGCTGTGAGGAGCTGAAGTAGAACAAAAGGATTGATTTCATAGCACTGTAATTTATTTGTCATCAGATGTGCACTCACCGGCAGGACATACAAGGCAGTGGAAGATGCTGATAAGTGCATGGAGACGGCAGCAGGGGTCTGGACCTTGGCTCCTACTAGGCGGCTTTATTTCAGTTATAAGTTAAAAGAGATTATTTCTGTCCTTGCTTAACTATCTCTGTGCAGCCACTCCTTTTTTCCTGGTGGTGCTGGTACCCCTCCTGTGAGGAGAAGGGGTGAAGAACGCACCATGGTGCTCCTGCAATACATGAGCAGCTGCGTATCGTTCCCCAGCTGGATGTGATCCTAACGAGCATCTGTGATTGCTTTAAAAGAGATGGGAACTGAGGGTCTTGTCTCCTATACTGTCCACCCTATGTGCACAGATTCTCCTCTGCTTGCCAGGCAACGGTGTGGCTGATATCTACAGAATCACACCTACTCTGTGCCCCGGGACCCAGTGTGCTGCTACCAGCCGCACAGTATTCACATGAGCAACGTACCTTGCTGTGCTTTTTTTAATATTTTGTTATCTATATGTGCTTTTGTGTTTATCTGTTCAGTGCTTCCCCTCATTAACTTGTGCTGGGGTTAATGCTGTACTGTCAGGTAGCGCAGAGTTAAATGTCCCTGTACATCCGTAAGGCGTGATTCAGACAGACAAATTGCCAAATAAAACTTAAATTTTACATCTGTTACTTTAAAAGTGGCACCGGACTTGACTTTAGCTTAACATACCGGATCATTTGGCATGTTGACAAACAGAGGCTCTGTGAAGTTTCCCACTTCAAGCAACATGTTCTAGATCAGATTGGAAGGAGTGGGAAGGAGATGCTGATCACAACAGCTCCCGGCTGAGGACTGTATTTCACAGGGGCCGCGGGGTGGGGAAAACTAAAATCTGCTTTATGTGTGGGCAGAACAGGTGAGTTTTATTTGTAGCAGTGCTGAGCACGCCTGGAGTGAGGTGAGGTAAGGTGCTGTCTTCCAGCACATGGGCCTCCCCTGCTGCAAACCGTGTTCCCTTGAGCTCCCCCCACTTTCTCCAAGCACCCTTCTTCAGGCGAGGTTTAGGCGCTGTTTTCAAGCGAGTGGGCCTGCCCTCACGTGGGGGAAGCCGTCTCCACACAATGGTAAATGAGAGTATTTTGAGAAAAGTTTTTCCTGCAGGAGCACCTCCACTCGTGTCCCAGAACAAACTGCAGGGGGTTAGCCTCTCCCTACAGTTACTACTCGAAGGACCTGAGCTCTATGAGTCCTTTGCTTTTCTCTCCTTTTTTGCTCTAGTGGCCATTAAGGTGAAGAAGAGCCTGGGGAAGAGGTTTCGCAGGTAGACAGCCAGGGAGGGTGTCAGGCCAGCTACAAGCACTTCCTTCTTCTTCTGTCCCACTGCACTGAGAACCACCTGAGCGACCTCTGCGGCTGTCTGTCCTTCGGTGGTGTTCTTGTCCATCACTGCCAAAGGAAAGCCGAGTCAGCATCAACACCAGCAGGTAAGCCCACACTTCAGCACCTTTCCTAGGAATGCTCTGTTCTAACTGTACATGGCTGCTGGTATGGGTTTGGTTTTTACACTATGGGAGCACATGGTTGGGCTAGAAGTCAGTAGTTGGTGTCTAGAAAGGCTAAATTTTGGGGGTTGCTGTTCCTACCCTGCATTCAAAGTTGTCTTCCGATACTTGAGAGCTAATCTGTGACCCCACCCAAGGCCACATCTTGCAAAGCACACTCTGGAGTATCTCATGAGGTCGAGATGCTTTAGATACAGGGCACAAAATCAAATCTTACCTCCATAGCGAGATCCATCTGCTGTTATAGCATTGAGAGAGAGGTTTGTCTGAATGTACCCGGGGCTTATAACTGTCACATCGATGTTGTACTGCTTGACCTCTGCTCGTAGACAATCAAAGAAGGCCTGGGTAGCATGCTTAGAGGCAGCATCTGGAAAACAGGAAAACAACTATGCACTAAGGAGAAGGAGCAGGGCTGAAGATTCACTCCTCTGAATGGGTTTTTCACTGCAATGAAGCCACTTCTCCACAAGAACCCAGCAGCTGTTCTCTAACTTCTAGGTTGGGTTTGTTGTGGGTTTGGTTTTTTTTTTTTTTAGTGAATGGCAGCAACAGGTAGTGGGAGTGAGAGGCAATTTAGGAAGGCAAAATGTAAATACTCAAGTTGGAAGCTGGCTAGGATCCTGAGCTTAATATCACAGCCATGCCAAAGCACTATGGAGTGAACCCAAGCTGCCTCCCACTTGCGAGAAAGGAGCCGTGCAGCCTGGCTGGGAAGCATTTGCCAAGAGGGGCTGGGGGAGCGTGATGCCAGTGCAGGAGGGCAGAGCTGACAGCCCTGTGCCCTGCGGCCCTACGTGCGCCGAGCGGCGCAGATGTGTGGAGCAGCTTCAGAACTTGGCTGCACACAACTCAAAACCTGATCACACAAGCAGACGGACGGAGAAGTGTGGCCTAGGGCAGGATTTCCCTCTGTTAAATGGCTGAGCGAGTCCTCCTGCTCGCTCCCTTTCCAGGGATACTTGGTCACTGCCACCGTGACTGTCGTCACCTCAGCACGGCTGCAGGGTGGACCTCGGCAGCACGGAGCTCAGCGCAGGCTGCGTCCCTGCCCGAGGAGCGAGGCAAGAGCCAAGCTCCACGCTGTCAGGCTCGCACGGCTCCGGTTGCTGTTCTGAAGAGCTTCAGAACACACTGCTTGGTGCAGTCATACCCACATCATCTGCAAGATCAGGTGGCCCTGACGTTCCAGGCTCTCCTTCACTCAGCATCATGCCCTACTGCTCTTCTGCCATCACCACTGTATTTTTCCATTTTTATGTTTATTTTCAGTGATTTACAGATGCTTGTATGCTGAACGCTCTTCTGTTAGTTCCTCCATCTTTTATAAGGCTTTTTCCAGTAATCTCACCAATATTTCTTGTCACAGCTGATTTATCATGAAGAGTTTGCTGGATCAAGATAACGGTTTAGGCTTTTACTTTGGCATTGGCTGTACTATGGAACTTCATAACTTATTAAAACAAAGAGTTCCTACTTTCTTATAGGAGATTAACCAGGCAAACAGCACAGATAAAATGCAATAATATTATGGAATTAATCAGAAAACTTATAGGGACTCTCAAGTGTTGAGACAGGAATATCAAGCTGTTTTCAAAACACTGAAAACATATTCTCCTTTCCCATCCCTTAACAACTTTGGGACAGGGCTAAGACTTTTGTATTTGTGAGTTGAGTGCCTTCCTCAACAGCTGTCAGTGATTTGTGACCGCACTGAGAATGATGCACAGCTCTGCCTTCCCTGCATGCAGCCAGCTCTACAGAGAGCTAAATGTGGAAGCAGCAGCCAAGTATTCATTCAGTCTGGTGCCCCAAATATGTCTTCCCCATCTTCTGTGGAGGTACTTACATGCGGATCTGAAAGGAATGCTTATTTTGCCTTGGATGCTGCTGATGGCCACAATGTGGCCTTGTCTCCTCTTGATCATGGAGGGGAGAAGTGCTGGCAAAAGACAGAAAAGACCCATTCAGAATAACAGTCCTGCCATTACTGCTGTCAAGAATCAATGCTGTCAGAGCATTCAAAGATGCCTGAGTGAATTACAAGACCCTTGTTCAGTGCAGGGGTTGGGCAAGGGATAGTGCTTCGCATGCCTCTAACTGAAGCTGCAGTCTGGCTGGGACGTTCACCTGTGAGGAGACTCTTTGTGCCAGCCAGGCTGCACACAGGCTGTTAAGAGTTGCTGTGGTCTCCCACAGGCATGATGAGCAGGACTTGCTCTTTTCTGCCACCAGTATATCTTTCCATTTCCTGAAGCTGACACCCTTCAGGCCAAACTTTCTGTGTAACCAAAGAAGCTTCCTAGGAAAGCTACTGCTTCACCTAGAACCCCTACTGTGTTCTCTAGTGTTTTATCAGTGCAGACAGGCTAACCATATCTCTCTTCATCAGTTCCTGCCGGGCTAGAGTCAGGAGGTGTTTTAAACAAGATGGTATCTCTCACTGGCTACTTCCCACACAGTCATGCCCAAGCATCTCCTTTAGGCCTGACCATAAACCAAACCCTTCCTCCCCTCTTATACTGTACCAAATACAATTACAAAAATACAATTAAAAACAGAAATTAAGCTGTGTTTAGTTGTGTTGGCCTGCAGAAGGTATCAGACAAATCCACCACACCCCTGTAATCTGGATCATGGGTACCTTTGGTGAGGGCTATAGGACCAAAATAATTTGTTTCCATCACTTTCTTATCCACGTCCAGTCCTGTGTCCACAATTGTGCCTCGGAAACTGATGCCTGCATTGTTGATCAGTATGTCCACGTGACCCAAGTACCTCAGGATCTCTTCAGCAGCATTTAGGACAGTTCTAGTATCCGAGAGGTCAAAAACCACAGTGTGAGGTTTGTGTGTCTGTGAATAAACAAAAATTAGCAAAAGACCAGTTCAGGCTGTGCTGAATGTGCTGTATTTTCACACTCATGATGGGATTTCCCAGCTCTGGAAGCACAGAAGCAGGGCCATCCAAACCTCGTGCCATTACAGTGCAGCAGTTCCCTCTGGCAGGAATACGTGACAGAAGCAGGTTGTGCTCCTGTAGCCTGTTCCTATACTAGAGTCTAGGAAAGGGGCAAGTGAGATCCTCCTCAAGTACTAAAGTTTCCTATTGTCTTATTAAAGAAAATGCATCTGAAAAAGTCAAAAACTTAACCCATGTGTCTTCTACAGAAGCCAGCAATACCTTTCTTAGCCACTGTCAGCAGAACTAGACATCAAAAATAAAAGCCAAGAGAGGAAAGTCACTTCTCCAGGTTCAGTATATGACTGGGCAAGGGGTCTGGGCACTCTGCACTCGCATGCCTTCACTGCCATTACAAGGCAAGGAGTCCTTCATAGGGCTTATTTTTGTAGGGTTTTTACAAGATACGACATGTCAGCTCAATGTACTCCTATAGCAATATCTATCCCTAACCACAGAGTTGCATTTTTCCTATTGCTCAACAGAACAACCCACAAGCAATTCTGTAACTTCTGTAATAACATGAACAGAAATCCCAGCCAGACAACAAGCTTCTCCTCCTCCCGCACTTACGTTCTTTCGGTGGTTGGTCATGGTAGAAAGCTGCTGCACCAGGTCTTTGAGCTTCTCGCTGTCTCTGCCACAGAGCACCAGCTTGGAGCCAGCTGCATGGAAGGCTTTTGCACATTCTTTGGAGGAACCAAGGAAGAGAGAAAAGTCGACATTTGAATGATGGAGACAAACAGCAGATCCACACCATGCCTGGTGCTAGGCTAAAACTTCTTGTAGCTGCCAAGGGTCTAAGATGGCCTTATTACTCCTGAGTGATAGGCTGAGTTATAGATGCTGTTTTCCTGTGACTTTGGCAGATGTGACAGAGGTGAGGCAGCTGCTGTGCTCACTGTGCTGGTTATGCAGTTATTGTGCTGTTCATGCATCCTCCCCCATCAGCTGGTCAAATTTGCCTGTGCCTCTTAATTTTTGACTACATGCTCCTCTTAAGAGGGACTACAGTTACCTTGTGTATGTCATCGAATGCAGCGGGGCCTGGTCTTATGAGTTTCAGTTTTAGCGAACATCTCCAAAGGTTTTGGAAGTCTCTGGAGATAGAGGTTTCATCAAGATGATCCTCTTCATCAGGAAACGGCTGAAGAGGGGATGCCATGCTACTGTCCTCCTCTCAGTGCTACCAGCTGCTGAGGCAATCGCCTGTTCTACCCTACCCCTCTGTGATCCAGTGAGAGAAATTGCTCATTTGCACAAGAGATGACAGTGGAGCATAACAAAGGGTGTTTAAGAACACACAGTAATTAGAGGTGGTCTAGTATATTAATAACTGGGACTGAAGGGAATAGTGTAAGATCTTGGCAGTGAGTCAGTAAGTGGTGGAACTTCACTGTACAGTGGTGGAACTCTGTAGAGCCAACACCTCACAGTGCTTCATCTGCCCAGCCTGTCACAGCCAGAAGGTCCCTCCTGCAATACCAGTTCCATCTCTTCTTGATGTGAAATACAAATTCTTTTACCACTCCCAGCAGAGGACCATTTCATCTCCTTTGGTCGTTCGGTTACTGAACACCCCTATTCTTAAGGACAAACTCGCATGCAAAGACAGCATCTGTTTAGGCTTTATTTGTTCTATAAATGTACTTATCCTCATGAAAGGCCTTGAGAGCAGGGAGCACCTTGTCTTCTCTTCAAGAAGCTTTTAAAGCAATTACAGCAAACAGAATTGGAGAACCTATCCACTCAAAGAATAAATTTTATTTGGAAAAAAGCACACTCACTGGTGTTAATATTGCCAAGAGTTTGAATTTAGAATGGATGGATTTGTACCACAAGAGAAAAGGTACTTTAACATGAGGGTGAGGGGCAAGGAGAAGGAGTGGAAAATATGGCAGGGTATCTGGAAATATAACAAACATGAATGCAAAACACCAATTTTGGGAAGTTTTAGAGAAACAATTTGACTTTCTGGCTTTTTCAGGATTTAGACAAAAGACCCCTGACAGCACAAGAACGGCATAACTTGTTCCTTGCTTTGATGAGTTCCAATTTATACAGGATGACTAAAATCTTCCTTAACAAATTTTGAGACTTTCTTGCATCAAAATTTGCACTGGCTATAGTTGTAACTGATATGGCTATGCAAGCTGTGTCTCTCAAAATTCAGAGCAGTAGGAACTTTCCGCTTGTTCCTGCTTTATTCCAGGAGGTGCCCCTTCCACAAACCTCTGCCTGTCCTGCCTCTGGTGCCCTTTCAGTACCGACCTTTTCCCAGGCCCGAGGTAGCCCCCGTGATCACGACCACAGCTTCCTGGAGGTAAGCCCGCATCCGCATCCACTGCAGTAGCCGAAAAAGGGCGAAGATCCCCAAGCTGCCAAAAAGCAGCGGGATGATGACTGTGCTTGTGAGATCCATGAGTTTTCCTTTCTGAACAGTCTTCCTAGAGCCACAAGATGAAAAAAAACCAGACCATTTCACCATCAAGAAAATTAGCAGAGGCTTGAAAACTAGGGAGGTTCTTTTTCTTCACCCTGCTTTAACCACCAGTAAACCAAATCCCATACAGAGGTATCTTCAGCAGATTTCCTCATCCCTTCATTTAGACTTTCAAAAGTTCACATCAGTACCCAATTTTAAGCATTTAAATACTAATCTGAACATCCCAGCAGGACACTTGGCATTGGATCTTGTCAGCTGTCATGTAAAGAACTTGGGTTCAGAGACCCTGTTCCCACATTTTGCTCTAGATTCACTCTCTTGTACAAAGTGTATTTAGAGTGAAAACTCCTCAGGGCTGGGATATGTCGCTGCGTTTTTCTGATTGTAATAAAACCTCTTAGATTTCTCTAGAACAGCCCGTACCACAGGATCTGCATGCCAGAGACCAGTTACTGTGTATTATTCCAGATGGATATAAGCCAGTGTATCTTCTGGAGGCTCAGAGTAGATTTTCTCTCTGAGCATGTTATTTGCTTAATGCACTGAAACCTGCGCTTCCATTTCCAGTGTCTTTCACCACCTGTTGGTAGAGGCAAGTTACCTGATTTAAACGAACCGCACGTCCAATCTAGTAAGCTAAAGCCTACATTCGTGTTGTTTACTTTTATACCAATGTTAATTGTGCAGTTTAACAGCATGACCCTGTGTTCTAATATACTTAAATTAAACCTGTTAATGAAACCCAAGCTAAAGGTATCTGTGAGACCTAGCTCATCCTGGAATTGGATTCTGATACCAATGCACAGCCCTAATCTCTTTGCTAAGCCGTTGCCTTCAAGGGAGTAGTTTATGTTACAGCTTATTACATGGCCAAAGATTAAGTGATACTTCTGCTGTAAAAAAGATCACTAATTTTCTCACTGTATATACCTCCAAGCTCTTACGACAGTTACAACCCCTTCGTGGAATCTCTACAACTTTTGGGTCGCACATAAGGTCAAAACCAAATATTAGTATATCTTCCCTGTTGGGCAGACAGAGTTTGAACTCTTGCAGTTTGACCTGCAAGAGAGGCCTTTACCAGGAAGATGTTGGAGAAGTCTGGGCGCACAACTCATAGACTACTTCAAACAAAAAGACAGCATGAGTAGCAGAAAACAAGAGGTAACTAATAATGCTAAGCCAGAATTCAGTGTCATGAAGTAGGCTGAGCTTGTGTGGAGCTGAAGGGATGACAGAGGCTCTACGTGCCATGGAACAGAGCTAATGTGGAAAATGTCAGGTGCTTGCAGATTTCCATCGGGGGCTTGGACAGAATTCCTCAAGTAGCTGGTCGGTGAACAGCCTAGCTTGTTGAACCAGTAGTGAACTGTATAAAACAAGTATTTCTGGAGGTATAGCTAGAACACAACAAAATAACACATAAAGATAGCTGAGCCAGTTCTAAATAAGCTTGACAAGGTCTAAAAATAAAGCCATCAAGTTAGTACACCTCTCTTCTCAAGGTACTGTGGAGCTTCCCCTTCCTGAGCTAACTCATGTATCTACAAAGTACTTCACTGTGCTTAATGCAGCTGGATGTCCAGGCCCTGAGCTCCCCTGGGCACAGGGACTATGCCCAAAGTGGGAAATCAGAAACCCAAAAGGAGGATTAAACTCACTCCGTGGCGAAGCAGTGTGTGAGCACAGCACCCAGCTGCTCAGAGCAGTGTCTTACTGCTCCACCTCTCTGTGCTGAGTGCACACAGAGGGTGCGTTTTGTACTGATTTACAGCAGAGGCCTGGTAGAGTTGGTTTAACATAAGAGTGTGTATCACTCCTAAAATAATTCCTGGGAAAGAGCTGTTTAGACACAAGGCCACTGGCCTTTAGGCTGGATAAGCAGGAGGTTCTCCTTACTGGTTCATGTTCAGCTAGTCATTTAAAGCAGCTGCCCTCTTTATGTTGTCCTTTTTTTTTTTTTTTACTCTCAAAGGTCTCTTGAGATTCAGAAGATGAGATGTGGGCAGGGACAACAGGTGCTGTGCTGACATTGAGCAGCATGGCATACAGGACATTTTGGAATCAAAAATCTTCAGCTCCCATTTAGGACCTTTTGTTATTTCCAAAGTGGGAGCTGACAGGTGGAGCGGCACTTCCTTTATGAACCTGTCTTGAAGCTGAGGCATTTTAAAAATCTGGCCCTGACCAGCTTTGCTTCTGATTTCACTAAAATGCAGATAAATGTGTAAAGCAGATGAAAAGGTAACTGGGAAAAGGGGGCTCTTCTGACACCTTTTCTAACTAAACCACACTAGGAGATGGGAGGCAGTCCCATGTTTGATTACAGCAAGTTCTTTCACGTTCTTTGGCAAAAATAAAGGTTGAGTTTGCAAGGACTGAACTATCTGCCACAGGGACTGGTGGAAAACAGCCCCTGTCTTACCAACTAAAGCTAACTGTGTTTAGGTGAGACTTCCATTGCTCATCAATATGAATCAGTTATGCCTGCTTAACTTATTCCTTCATCATATCACTTGTTCATCTACTTTCTATACAAAGAAAGTCTGCCTTTAATTCTTTTTCACTTGAAAAATCTCTCCTAGCCTTTCACTGTTTTTCTTTCTCTTCCCTGCCCCCCCATATTACATACAGGGACTGGGCAAATTACCCAATCTCTGCCCTAAGGCTGCAGCAAGCCAATTTTGCAGCTTCCAGGCTAGGGTTTGAATCAACAGGTAACCACCTCTGATATATGGGGAGGGGAAATATGGGATGGGAAAGAGAAAAACTGGATGAAGGAGGAGAGCAAGAAAGAGGACTAGCTGGTCAGAGATGTAGATCCTTTTGTAGGGCATACGGTTGCAGTACCTTCTTCCAAGGAAGGTATTCAAATGGCCCCTTCAGAAGAGCCCCAGAACAAAGAAAATCTCAGTTCAGTCAGGCTTGAGAAGGAGGACAACCTAGCTGAACCAAATCGTTTTGGAAAGACAGAGTTCCTGTAGTACTTCAGACCTACAGCAACAAGATTTTCTTTGATTTCATAAGTAGCTTATATCACAAACCCATGAGTCCTTACTTTCACTTGTCATATTGAACATGCTTTAAAAAATCATTGATAAAATAAATATCAGTGGAAGAGAAGAACATGGAAATCATCTCAAGCCATAGAGCCACACTGCAGTATGTACAACAATATCGATCTTACAGAGCCCAGTGCCAGGCTACTGACACAACAGGGTGGCAGTTACATTCTGTTCAGTTTTCAGGGTTATTTGGTGGAAAGACCAAACGAAAGAATTACTGCAACCTGAAGGAGAAGTCATATTCTGTTCAGTATTAGGATTATTTGCTTCAAAAGCCAGAGGAAAAAACTGGTGCAGTCTGAAGGAGAATGAGATCCTAGATACAAAAGGCATCATTCACATCAACAAAAATGAGAGGTTGAAAGACAAAGGCTGGGAGAAGAAGATAAAAAGCATAAACCCCAACTTAAGATAGATAACACTTGGCAGTACCTAAAGACATCCCAGGGCAGATAACACCATGTCACATTAAAAACATGAGGGAGGGTGGGGAACACATGGGTTTTCACACCAAATTTGAGATGAACTGGATATCCTCAGACCCCTTACTCAAAGGTCTGAGACCCCACTAATCACCTTTGTTCAAAAATTTGGTATTCATGCCAAAAAACCCTGTTATTAATTCTTAACAGATAATGTTTATGACACCAGGTTATTGGCAGGAGAGAAGCCACTGCTCATAACTGGTTCAGATAAAGTCCTGTAATTCTCGGTTCTTCATCCCAAAAGGCAGGATTGGAACATGCAAGTTATTAGAGAGCAGAAATAAGAACACCAATAATGTGAGCAAATACAAGTGACTGGAAACTTTTTGAAAGGCTTGTCATAAAATAAATTACATATACTCAGTTATAAAAAAACTTTCCCCTTAAAGCAAAATCTGGATGTTATCCTGTAAAATCCAGGACAATGATTTCTGAAGGAACAAGGATCTTAGTTAATAAGGTCAAGAGTGCACTAAAGGCAGCAAAGATGAGATCAAGTCCTAAAAGAAACTAAACCCAAGATAGTTTCCCTAAACAACACCTATTCTCCTTTAGCTTCAGCCACCTAGAATCACATTATCCTTTATATGACAAATGGCAGCAACTGGGAGGCTATTTTCAGAAATCAAAAGGTGTCATTTAAAAGGTGGGGGGATAAAAGGAAGGAAAAAAATATTTTTTTTCTAAGGAAGCCCTCACCCAGAAACACAGCAGCTCTAAGCTTCACTAGCTACCGACTTTCGTTTGAAGAAAGCACAATATCCTACCTTTGAAAAGAACTCACTTGCCAGTGACTCTGTGAGATGGTGTCTCCCTCTGGTCTTTCAGCAGGACAGACCTTAACTTAAATTTGGAACTGGCAGCAGTCCAAGCAAAGGCGCTCTGTCCAATGCTAGCACAGCCAAGGACTGCCTCTAAAAACAAACCTCAGGAATATGGGCCGTGACCTTTGAAATGGGGGGGTAATTTAACCCCCAGATTGAAAAGACAGACATGAATTCAAAATGCTACACAATTTATGATGACCCTCTGATTATTTCTAGTACTAAACAAATAATTTCTAGTACTGAATCCACAGCATCCATGAAGACCAATCCTACTCTTTCCTTGCTCTAGATGGAAAAAAAAAAAAAAGGAAACTTGTGAATCAGTTGCAATTCTCTATTACTGTAATTAGTTTTGGGGTGTATGCTGTTATAGTGCATGCTCTAAAATAGGTTTCATGCTAATTAAAACAGACTTTTAATTTCTTCCCTTAGGATTCTTGAGAACTTTGAGCCCAACTGAACAGACAGATGAGTTTCTCATCACACTCTGCATCAACACCTGGTATTTACTGGGGAAATGAGCATTCTTTCCAGCAGACCAAAGTCACTAAATCCTGTATAAACCACGTTTGACAGGGAGAAAAGTGAGCATTGCTTTCATTTTATATCAGCTAAACAGTTGTACTGACCCAACAGCTTTAGAAAGAAACTGAAATCAGACATCTAAGCCAGAAAAAAAGTCATATAGCATTCCCTGTTAAATCAGTGACTTAATATAAGCCAATGGGAAGTTTGCTGACAATTTCTCTGATGCACGAGATCCCCATAAATGGTAAGTTAAACTTCAAAAAACTCATTCAAAACCCAATGAGAAAAAACAGTGATTACATTAATTCAAACAACTGAATTACTGAAATGCCAGTGCACTTACATGCTTACATAATCAGCTTTCATTCCAAACTTTATAAGCAGAAAATAATGTCAAAAATACACTGAGGTCATCAGAAACCAGTAAAACTCCTAAGAAGGAACAAAGGAACTAGACAGAGCTCCTCACTACAATACAACCATTTCAAACAGAAAACAGAGATGGGGTTCAGGAGAAGGAATACAATAGCCCAACTGGAATTCTCAAAAGAAATGATGGCAACTGGAGTGCCACAGAAGTGCTCTGCACTGGTAGCAGCTGGCAATAACGAACAAATATTTGAGCTTTGCTGAGGGGCATCAGCTGTAGTATTCTGAATTAACTTTTTCTAGTGCGATTTGAACAAGCTACCATCTCACAAGCATTACTTGAAGCAATGCCTAAGGAAACCATAGGTTGTGTTTCAGTAGTCATTCCCACAGCGACCTGCTTATGTATTTATGTAACTGTTATCCAGAACAGCCACCTCACCCCATGGTACGGGGCGGGTGTGGAAAATATGCTTCTAGCACTCAAAAACCATCTAATTAAAAGGACCTGAGAAATCATCTTCTCATAAATCTTCCTGCCACTTTTATTCAGTTACAAACTTCATTTCCAACCCTCCCGCTCGAAAATCCTGTTGGTGTGTTTGGGACACAAAGGTAAATCAAAGTGGCACGATTAGAAATTTAAAATGCTGTGCCAGAGAAAGTATTTTGTAGACGCTTACCAAATCAAAAATCGCCTAAAACACAGTGAGAGAATGAGAGTTGGCTTAATGCCTCGCCCCGCCCTGATTTATATGTAGATATGTATTTAACAGCTGTAACGGTGATGAACTATGTACTGGGGAGCCCAGGGTTTCCCCGCACACAGGTCAGGGCCACGTTCACCCAACCTCTCCCCCATTTGCCAGACCTCGATCTCCCGGAGGACCCGCAGTCCCCTCAGCACCTCCCCGGGGGGAGGTCACCGGCGGGGGTTGGCAGAGCCCAGGGCGGCCGCCGGTGGGAAGGGGCTGAGGGGAAGGGGAGGCCGCGGGACCCTACCTGGCTACCGCCGTCACCATGGCCACCGCCGGAAGTGCCGTGAGCGCGCATGCGTCTGAGGCGCCGCCGGGGAGAGGCGGGATTTCCTCCAGGGAGACCAATGACAGGCAGCTCCTCCGTGACGCCACCGGAAGTAGCTTCCGGAGGGCGGCCTGCCCTCGCCGGTCCGCCCCTCGGTGTCGTCCGGCCGGGGAGCGGCGCTCCCGGCCCGGGGTTCCCCTAGGGGGGTGCCTTTCCCACCCGCAGCGCTGAGGCCGAGGGTTTTCACCGTGAGCGGGGGGCTCCAGCCCTTCGCGTGGGTATCGCTTATCCCGTGTCTCCTTCCGGGGTCGCCTCCGGCCGAGCTGCTGGCGGGGTTTGCAGGATGGGGCGGGGAGCACCCAAACTGCCGTCGCTTGGGCGAGGGAAGGCCAGAAGTGGGTAGAGAAGGGAAAACGGGTAGGTAAGTGCAGCTTGGCTTCACCAGACACCTGCGGTTGAGGCTAATTTTGACCATCAGATTCAAAGCACAGAAATTGGGCTGTTCCTGAGCAGCTCAGTTGGGCAGACTTTGTCTGTGTTTTGATTTAGGGGAGTCTTCTCTAATTAGCAATTTGACCTCCAAACAGAATCTCTGATGAGGTTGGAAGACTTCCCATTTGCAATGGTCATTATTTTATGTGCACATTGCTGATTACACTGACCTAAATTCTGTTCTCTCCTTTGATATCTCTGCATGAAAGTTGAAGATGGAGAAACTGCACGCAACGGGACTGTAATGCGTGACTGTGAGGAACGATGAGTGAATTCCTGTAGAAGGAGAAAAAGAGACATTTATGCAGAGTTCCTTTCAAAGCCATGATCAGGGGAAATCTGATCTCTCCGTTTTAAAATGAGCTCTGTGCGGAGGTGCTCACAGACTGCAGCAGTGGTATGGAAGCGTTTCAGTTTGTGATGAAATGGGGCATGAATGTGCTACAAGTTCTGTAGCTTTAAATCTCCTCATCGAGGTAATGGCACTGTCAAGGGGCAATAGAGCGATGCCAAGCTTTAGCACAAATCTGACCAGGGCTTTGGAAACGTGAGGCCCCTGTGATCCCAAAGTCCCAATGGACTCAGTGGCATAAGGAGCTTTTGCCCTGAGGAAGGAAAGGGTGCATGGCTTCATCCCAGGACAGGGAGATTTTCCACCTACTTGTTACGGTGTGCGTGAGCAGAAGATAGATACGCTTACAGAGGCAGTTGGAAATACTTTAGCATTATCCAGAGACAAAGGCAGTTAACCCCAGATGTCTCTCCCTGTGAACAGCAGGAAGATAAAGGACAGCTTTTTATGACAGCTATTTGAAAGTCAGTTTTATCATAAGTTTTTATGATAACAGTGTTCGGCGCCTCTCTTCTAATAAGGAAAATAAACTGAAGCTGTGAATTCATTTCAATAAGTTTGCCATTAGTAAAGGATCGGTATTTCAGGAAAATGAAAATTCAAGATCTTCCAAAAAAATCACATTCTGGAAGGTCTGATGGTAATGTATTTTCTGGCTTCAGCACCAATGCAAAATGAAAGGAAAGAATCAATTTTATTTACACAAATGATACTGAAAAACAAACAGAAGAAGGTAATTTATGTTATGACAACCTTACTGGAAGCTGTAGTCAGTTCAGTCTTCTGAAAATCAGAAATGGAAAAAGCCATTTCAGACCATCTTTCCCACCAAAGTGGGGCAAGATGAGCTGTAGTCTAATGCATTCTCTTTCTTACAGGACAGTAGTTACCCGAGAGCTCTGTACAAGCTCCTGTGGTCATTTACCTGGTATCTGCCAGCCTATTTTTTTTATCAGGGAATAGTCTGTCACCAGACTGGCAAAGTTGATTGAAACAAAGTGCCCCGCAGTGATTGTACGAGTGGCGAGTCATATAGCAAAGGGTTAGATGAGTTGCAATTAGAGAAGGAAATTCATTGAATTAAGGCTTTGATGAGGATTCTATTTTCTTAGGTTAACCTAGTATAATTAGCAACAAATTCACCGTTGATTTAAACCTGCTGATTCACACATTGCACATTGGATGGCAGTTAGGTGACTTATGTCCACATGCCTTTGTTTGCGGAAACATTAGAGGGGAGTCTATCCTGAATCGAGGACTTCTGTTTTGGAGACCATACAGGCCTGACTGGTAAATGTTGGTATAGTCTTCTAAAACTATGCCTGTTGTTTTAATTAGCACTCAGTCTCCTCTTTTCTTTCTCTCTGTGTCAGACCAGAACTGCAAAGGGCTGGAATCCTTTTAGCATTTTAACACTTCCTTGACAAACATCCTGCTGTTTTATAGCTGCCCTCCTGAAGTGTAAGAGCTCTTTTTTTGTGGAGAAAAGAAATCTCCAAACTCAAGGAATTGTTTGCACTTGTGTTTGGTGACATCTGCTTTACTGCAAGCATCACTGAATGCAGATCTACAGCCTTTTAACCCTATTCTCTAGGGCAACAATTTTGTGCTCTAGTTCTTCCAGGCTCTTATTTGTCACCTTTTTTCAAGGAGTATAAGATGTAGCTTCTCTCTTAAGAAAAGCTTTGCTCTTACCCTAAGAGCAAAGATCTGTGCAGAAATCCCTACAGGGTAACAAAAACCTTCCCCAGGGACAACATCCTTGAACTAGTTTGAACTGAAAGCTCCCAATTTCACAGTGCCTTTGGCTGGAAAATGTAAAATGTTCAAAGGGCTGTGGCATGATTAAAGATTTTCTTGTCTCAGTCTCTGATGCAGGAGTGCGGACCCTTCTTCTCCCTGCTTGGATAGATTGGGTTTATAGGAGTGAATGAAAACAGACTAGGCTGTTAGGGGAAAAAACAGAGACCAAAGGTAGAAAACAGAGAAGGAAGGGCTTCTTGGGGCTTTTCCATCCTTTGCCACTGCAGCTCTGTGCTGATCAGTTGCCTTTGTCCCTTCCAGGCCGTGGACCCAAGAAGATGGTCATGATTTTTGTGCCAGTTGGAACAGGGCTCTGACTCAAGGACATCAGACTCCTTTCGGAGATCTCTTGCTGGACACCTGGTCACTAGTCTCTCATCTCTTCTCTCTGGGAGAATTTTGCTCTTGGTTCAGTTCACTGCACTCACAGGTTTTTGCACCACCCAAGTCCTTTTTTTTTTAAGTTAGTTTCTATGAGGTTTGGTTCCAGTTGTTTATAATTACTCTCTTCTCCAGACCCTGCACTGCAGCATTTCCAAGCTCAGTATGAAAACAGTGTAGACTTAGTGAGACTGCGTTTCTGATGTATTATCGTGCTGAAAATCCCTGATCTTTGCAGCTAACCCAAAAGCAGGAGAAGAGGGAGCAATATCCACTCCTCCTGCAGCTAAAGATCCTCAGACATACACCACAACCCTTTTAACTGTGTTGAACGCCTTCAGGGCAGATAGCGGTGTTTTGTCACACGCAGAAATAGAGACATGGCAAAGATGAGGTACCATTTCTGTTGCCTTAATTGCTGAGGGGACAGCTCAGGCACAGTGTATAGAAATATCTCCTACCTGCAGCTTTGCTGATCTCAGGATATCCAACCCCATCTTTCCCTGCTGCCTTCTCTCTTCGGTTTAGGGTGGTAAAAGCAGGTAAGGTGTGAGGGGCTGGGCCCCCAAGGGCTGTAAGGCAGCAGGCACATATGCAGAGAAGTGTATAGCTTACCCCTCTTCTGCTTTTTGGTGGGTTAGGAAAGAGTTAAATGACAACAGAGGGAGAGGCTGTGCTATTGTTCAGGCATCCCTGGGTCCAGGGTGGCTGGTCTCTATTCCCGGATCTGCCTCTGGCTTCCTGCATGACCTTGGACTGGTCACTTACCTTTTCTTTTCCTTAGCTCCCAAGTTATAACATGGAAATCATTCTTTTCCTGTGGTGCCTCATTCCCTGCGGGTTTCAGGGTGGCTGAGATTCTCTGGTGGGAGATGATGGGAGGAGGAGAAAACATTTGCAGTGGAGAAATATTTACACGGAGGGTAGCAATTTTGGGATGTGTTCTTGTTCACTCAGATACAGCGCGGGCTGTGCATATGGTGATATTTGGTTTTTTTAGTAGGCAAACCTGTGGTGAAAGTCAAATTCCATTTGCCGTTGATGCAGCTGCCCGAGAGCAATGCCAGCTGCAGTGATCCTTTCCTTCACTAGATGGTGCTTTTGATCAAAGATTTTAATAACGGCAGTTCTTTTCTGCACAGAATTTCCTAATTTTTCTTCCCCGGTCTCCATTCCTTCCCCTCTTCTTTCTGTGCTTTAACACTACGGGGGACACTTAATGATGCTGGATATAGAACAAGGCTAATCTGGTGGTAACAGAGGCTCCAAGCCACCCGCACCCACCAGCCAGCTTGTCTTCTGGGCTTTGGTTTTTGAAGCGTGTATCAGTGCTGCTGGGCTGTGGCAGAGAATTGAATTCTTTCCGTGTTTTCTATTCCCATAAGGAAAAGGCTTCAAAGAGCAGGTCCCCTCCCCCTCTCTGCTGGTGAAGGGCATTTAGGGAAGCTGGGAAAAAAAATCCAGCTCTGACAGATGCATTTATTTAACAAACCCCTGCCTTTCCCTACCTTAGCAGAAGATTGGTTGTTTCTTAAAAAGGGAATTGCTGCTTTTATATCCATCTTTGTATTCAGGAGATGGTTACCTAGCCAAGGTCATTGCTGCTGCATGCCAGTATCAAGCAGCGAGCCAGCTTCCTCTTCCTTGAACCAGCACTGATTTCAGTAAGGCTTCCCCAGGTAAAGAATGGGAACAGGCTTGAATCTGCCAGTGCAAGGTCCCAAGCCACTGCCGGGTAGAGGAAGCCACAAGAACAGCCTTTCCTTTTATAAAGGCAGCAGAGGAGATGAATGAAATTGTAATCAAACATTTCCTGTGCAGACATGCACGGGGATCGGTTAGGAGCTCGTACAGTATGAGGCACAGCAGGGTGTGTGGCAGTGTCCTGTCATCATCCACGACAGCGGGTGCGGGGCAAATCAGGCTGCCTGCCCCCAGCACCCCAGTCCAGCACCCGCAGACGAAAACCCTCCTGTGCTGGGCCCCTTACGAGCCTGCCCCGAGGCTCTCGCCCCTCGGGTCGCATTCCTGGGCTGGCAGGGCTACCTGCAGGGCTACCTGCAGCCCGCGCCTTCGTGCCAGACTGCCTCGCACCCCGCGAGCGTGCATCCGGACACTCCCATCGGGGAGGCTGCAAGGTTACATCACATACAGCTCCCTCCCCGGTGGAATTTTACAAACATTAATGAATGGGGCTGGATCGCTGCTATGACGCCAATCACCCATGCACAGATTTATAGTCTGAGGCCAGGAGAGATTATGCTTCTGCCCCTGGCACTGCACCAACCACAGCAATTTCGTGTGTGTGCTGACAAGCCCACAAGGCCGGTGCCTGCAGCGGCCCTGTCCTCACGTGCTGGATGTTATGCTTATGGCAGTGACGTCCCCGCAGCAGGGACACGAGCTATGCTAAACTGCAGTCTGACACAAAACTCCTCTCGGGACTGGGAGCTGACAGTGATTTCTTTGTCATTCCCCTGTTGTCATCTTCCCATTGCACATACATTTGTTCATCGTTAGTAAGATATTGCTGATGACTAAACTCTGGGTCTGCATCACAGAGAAACCGTTTGAAGGAGCAGCCCAGAACTGCAGGGTTCAAACTCATAAGAGGAGTGAGAAGTGGGGACAGCGCACTTCCTCGCATCTATTAGATCTGGAGAGCAAACCGCTCTCCCAGTCCCTCCTGGTTGACAGGGAATTGCATCACTGGCGTGTGCAGATTATTTTTTTTTCTGAAATGTGTTTGTTTTATTGTTTTCCTCTGATGGAATTTGCCAGCATGTTCCAAGTTATGTGGTTCTGAAATTGAAAAGCAACATACCTGTGTGGGGGAGAGAAAGAGTGGTTTTCACTTTGCAATCTGGCTCTTCCCTCCCTCCTCCCTTTTCCCCACATCCCCATGTGTTATGGAACCAGCTGCTCCCGGAATAGTTTGGGAATGAAATGTCACCGTTTGAAACTGGTGAGTCACACTTTTTGAGGGGAGGGGGGAGAATATTAAATCTTGCGGTGTGGCAGAGCGTCTCCTGGTGAGTACAGAGAGATTTTTAAAACCACAGACTCCCCAATGATGGAGTTGAGGGGCTTTGAATAAAGGCTGCTGGGTGTGTCCGTGCTGCTTTTTGCAGGAGGATCTCAAAACCCTCTGCAAACTTTAATTGTCTTCCTTAACATGCCCACTGCAGCTGGATCCTAGTGCCTCCTCCAGCAGGACTAGGCTGTGTCTGTCTGACAACACACCTACAGTGACTCTCTTAATTAAGTCTCCCCGCACTGCTGTGAGGTATGTAATTACAGTGAGACCTGACTTAAGCAACCACTCGAGGGACTAACAAAAAAAAAATTCTTTACCAGAGCAAGGAGGAACAGAATTTTAGTTAATACATTTTTTTAAAAAATATTTTAGAGGAAGTTTATTAAGCAGAGGGGGTTAATTATTCTGGTTTCTTCTCAGTTTATCCCAATATTAGGATGATTCCTTTAATATACTGGCTGTTTACATAATCAGGGGTTTTTTCCTTCCAAAAGGATACTTGAGATCTTTTGTCTTTTAACAGAGATTGCTATAAAAAAGTGTCAATTAGTGCAAATGGTGGCAATGGTCTTGCAAAATGAACTATTGTTTACCAGAAACTGAGCAGTTGTCCCTGCCTGCCCAATCCCTGTCTAGTGGTAAAAACTTTCAGCCAAAGGGCAAAATTCAGGATTCCTGCTCTAGGGCACTCTAACCACCTGTTTTCGTGACTCTATGAGGCAGCTCTGCCTAGTAGGTACCACGAATCATCTATCTTGAACTAAAGTCGTGTACTAAAGTGGTATCTCCCAGAGAGCTTTAGCAGTTCCAGGCGGACTGATTTTCGGTGTCGCTGCCCCAAGCCGCTGTCAGAGGTCTCTGCCCGGTACTCGCGGTGTTAGGCTGGACTGTGCGTCACCATTCACAGCCCAGCGTATTAATCTAAACTGCCAACTATTTCAGGTTGCATTACTATTCCAAGCACTGAACTGTGGTGGCCACAGAGAAGATATGCCACCCATTTTGCAGCCTCTGCTTCAACAGTAATGATCTCCAGCTGAAGGACAGGAAGAAGCTGGAAATAGTAATATCATAAATAGTCCCGGTATGGGCTGGCAGCCCTCCCCTTGAGTCTCACCTTCAGTGGCATTCTGACTACATGCTGTGAGTAAAACTCCCAAATTGCAAGCCAAGCTATGCAGCTAACTTGGTGAGGATTTTGCAAGCATAAGCCCTAGGGGGTTTGATGCCATCTCTATTTTATTGGGAAGACTGAGCTAGTAGCAAGATTTTATGAAGTGTGCATTTCTATCTCAAATTTTAGATAGCGTTAACTAGAAACCCACATACTCTATCGTCACTGGATTTGACAAAAATAATCTCTGGCTGCAGAAATTTGCTGCAGAGCCTAAGCTTTTGCTTAATACAAAATAAAACAACCTCAGAGAGAACCTTGAGAAGTCAAATCTGGGTGCCATTCCACATGCCTTTTTCTCAGCAGCAAAGCTTACTTATCTGCCCCACTCTTTTCTCTTTTGCGTATCATTGTTGCCCTTTTTTTCTTAACTCAGACTGTTTCAGTGATTTGGCTTACGCTGCGGGTCTGCAAAGAGTCGAAGCAGCCACACTGCAGGCAGGAGCTGTACGTTGCGGCAGCGACGTAGGAGTGAGCCAAGGAACCAGGTAAGAAAAAGATACTCCTATGGGTCTGCTACGCCATCAAGTTTGAACTTTCAGATATTCCAAACCAGTAAGAGATAGAAATGCCAGTGGATCATCAGTTTCGAAGCATCATGACAGTATTTTAGTGCTTGATATTGTTTTCTGAGCCTCTGTTTCTTCTAGCATAGGTTTCTGCCTGTTTATGGTATGTTTACCTCTCCAGATCCCTAATGGGGATTCCCTTTAGCTTGCAGTTTCCTGCAGATAACTCCCAAGATAACGCTGGGCGCGATCAGTACAAATACTCCCTATTGAAAAGTAGCTTTTTTCTTAAAATGAGGTTAGTGTAATTTCAAATTGAGTAACCAACGATGAATTTACTGAGTGTACAACTCACTGAAGTACTGAATTCAGTAAACATTTGAAGTCTCAAAGATAGGTGGTAATTTCTTTAAAACTGAATGGTTTTTTGCCCAAATCAAAGGATTTTGCCTCATCACCTACAATGGGATTTCCCAGGGTGCCTGAGTCCACACGTCCTCAGCCTCTTAGACCTTGGCAAAACTGATACATAATGTGTGGAAGTCTTCCTAACATGAACAGACATTTCAGTTCATTCTGAAAGGCCAAGATTACTACTGATTTGTTTTGGGGGAGAAAAAAAAAGGACAACTGAAATGACGTTGGACATTCATTAGCAAAGCATTGTCAGAACACAATAGAAGAACAGACAAAAGCCAGTCCAGATTCTGTGGTATTTCCTAAAGGGCTCCCTCTGGCACATGGCTATTCCCTGCCAATCCTTTTGTATTGTTTTTGATAATGAATAGAAGCTGAACAGATGATTGTTGCATTGTCCACTAAGTGATTCATTTACATTAAATAGTGCTCCAAAAGTAGGCTTTGGGTGGACTTTTTTAGTCACTTCAGTTATTTATTTGTACAGTTTAATTACCGTCTTTTAACTCTCCACTGTACATAATTGTTTCCTGATTGCTTCAGCTCCTCTGAAGTCAGTGGTCCAACAAGCCCTGACATAAGAAGCAGCATCTCTGCATTTTCAAAGATGCTGAGTTTTGAATGGTCACCTCTAGAAAACTGCTCCTGAGTTGGGAAGGTGCTGAGGTTCTTAAGCATCTGCAGGTCCCTAGTGTCCTTGGTCCCTGTCTCTGAAAGTTGGGCTATGAAGCACAAACCTTGCTGCATAAGCCATCACAGTTCCATTGATTTCCTCATTAATCTCTCAACTCCTGCTGCATGTCTGCACCAAGGTTTCTTTATTAACCTAGGGCTTCCATTACAATTTCAAGCTTTTCTTACAGAGGTCAAAAGTTTTGTTTTGTTGTGTTTTATTTTGTTTTGTTTTGCTTTGCTTTGCTTTGTTTTGCAGGGTGTGACAGATGTTATGTGCTTGAGGGCGTATTGACAGTATTGCAGTTAGAAGAGCTTCAGTGTCTGAAGCTATTTAGCCCCAAATCCACATCCAGAACTGCAGGTCCACTAATTTGGATGTACTAATGGGTGGGGGAGAATGACACGGTAGTGAAGGGCTTTTTGATGGTTGAAGAATCTAAGGAAATCAACACTCCAGGCCATCTCCTGTTGTCTGAGAAGCTGCATGACTTTGCATTTGTTGAATAGCTGCAGTTACATCTCAAAAGCCCTGATTTCCTAGTTATTCTCTGTTCCCCATTCCATGTACCGCAGAGGGGTTCAGTGGGGGCTTTTGTTCTGTCTGGGTGAAAAAGTAGAGTCTGGGACAAGGCAGCAAAATAGTGATGCAGAGAGGGGAAGGAACGGACCTAATAGTGTTGAGCTGTTCATGTAATATGGCTTCGGTTTCAATCTCCCAGGGCAGAGCAAAGCAGCCCTTGCAGTCTTTTCTGACATTTTTCTCAGTCCCTTCTCCATCCATTTAGGAAAAATGAAATCACCCATCCTCTGCCTAGATATAAAAGAAAGAAGTTTGAAGAGTTTATATGCCTGTACCCGCCAAGATGAGGCAAGAAAAAGATTGACTTTTTGCAACTGGTTTCCTAACAACTCATAAGCCAAATGAACAGGGAGAACAAATACGCTCCAGTACCACTGTAGCCTTCCAGCTGTGAAAGACATGGTGCTACAGCTCTGTGCCATTCTCTACTGCTTGAGCTACAGAACCTGGGCAGAAGCTGCTGCGTGGCTACCTGAGGTTTAGGCTTCTGTGTGTTACGCTTCTGTTACCCTGCTTCAGAAACTGGCTTTGCCTGCTCTGTGATTAAAGCAAACTATCCCCCCCTTAGGATCTCCTGGCACTTCAGCTTTCTTTGGGGTTATATGGCATCTTCATAAACCCAGATGAAACTCAGCAGACAACACAAATAAAACCAGCCCTTCCTCTGCAGAAAACCACGAAGTATGGCTAGGGTTTCCCCCACTGCCTTCCACTTTAACCCTCCAGCATTGCTATCCTTGTACTCTTGCTCTCCCAGGAGCCCACATCGCTCTGTGTTTAGTGGCAGGCGATGAAATCAAACCGTGCATTAGCAGCTCCATAATAGCTTTGCTCAGTGGAACCCAGCTTCCTTCATTAATCCAGAAAATGAGAGTTGTTTTCCTACATTTGAGGAGCTAATTATTTAAGTGCTGGGAATTAAGGCTCATCAGATACTAGAGACTGATTTTGGTTTTGCTTCCCAGGGGATGGAATGAGATGGAAGGAAGCTGGTTTTGCACAGGTGTGCAGTACACTAACTCACCAGTACTTGGAGCAGGGAACAACAGCGTGCAGATCCTTGTCTACCGTAAGCATAAAAGCCCCTCTCTTTGTACATCCCTTTTCTTCCAGACATCATCTGATGATTTTTCCCATTCAAATAGATTTTTTAAGTCACCACTGATGAAATAACTCTATAGCTTTTCTGCTATGAAAAGATGCACCCCACTTGTGGTTCACCTAACCTGAATATTTTGCAATAAAACAACAATGCCTTGTCTCAGCTGGGTTTTTAAGAGGGAAACCAGCTCACATCAGTTGTCCTTCTATAATCACTTATCCTTCAGCCTTACCTTTGCTCACCACACTCAGAGAGGGGTTTAGATAGATCAGCTGCAGTCTAACCTTGCAAGGGACCTTCCAGTGGCTTGGGAAACAGAAGATGAATTGGGTGAAAACCCCCCATGTCTGTGGGAAACCACAGACAAGGACAGATCTGTTGTTATAAACAAAGTTTTTACAACAAAATAACTTTCAACAGTAGATGGATGCTTTTGACATTCTTCCCGGAAAATGACAGAGAATTCATTGATGCTGTTGCCAATAACTATATGCTAAAGAAGGGGGATTTGGTTCTGATAGTGTCACTGGACGCATCCACTCTTTATTACAAGCAGCTTGCCAAGAACAAATTTTTCATTTTTATTGAGATAGCCAATGTCCTGTGTTGTCTTCAGAGACTGAGGGAGTGAACTTTTCTGTGTGTTCAGTTGAAGCCAGATGTTAAAGTATTGTCTGGATGTAATTGACTTGACAAATAGCAGGAGTGACATTTTAGCTCCATTTAAGTCAGTGGCAAAATTCCTGTTGAGTTCAACTGGGGCCAAGATTTCATCCTATGACAGTGCTGATGGGAAATCTAACAAATGATCTTCAGAAAAATAAGCGCAGGCATTCTGTTTTTCTGGGACTCTTTTCAACCTATGGGCCATGAATCCTTGGAATTCTATGCACTGCTTTGAAGAGGTCTGCAAAAGATCACAAAGACAAGAAAGCTTATTGTCAGTAGATTTAAGTTAGCTATACAGCATCCACGATTCCAAGGGAAAACTCAAGGAATCGATTACAAATTTCTAAGTCAGCTCGAGCCATTGAAATCCACCTATCTTTGTACTCCTTGGACTAACGAGCATCCTTCTGGCAGGACCTGTGCAGTTGAACTAACACTTTGTCATTGAATACTGTGGATTCAAGAAGCCGCTCTGTCCCCTACACTAGGACTGAGCCATGTGGAAGCCTCTAATCTGGCACCTACCAGGTGCTGTTACCAAAGGATTGGGTTGAAAACCCAAACTTTGTTTTAGAGAAGCTGGTGTAGCTGGGACTATACAACCAATTCAGTTTTGTAGCAAGGTCAGTATTTTGTCCCTGAGATAAATGAGCAGGTACACAGTGTTCTCCCTACAGACTGTGAGGTGTCTGAAGTATCTCAGATGAACTTTATTGGGAATTAAAGGCAATCAGCTTCAGGCAGAATCATGCAACAGAGACTATCTATGGTATCTCCAGAGGTTTAAGCCCGGTGGTCAGACATACAGCCTGATGTGCTTTAAAGGCTTTGGAGTAAGTTATGGTAGTATTGCTTGGATGGAAGTTCATAATGCTTAGATGAAAAAAGGCTTGAGCTAGGAAAAAAAAAATCACTAGAGATTTAAAAATAGAGTAATTTGAAAATGTTAGAAGTGCTCTGTTTAAGGTTTCATAAATTTTTCCATGTGGGTTTTGGTAAGCAGAGTTGTTCTGTAAGTTCTTTCCTATTAGATTGTGGGAGAATTTGTCTTTTTTAGAGTGCCTGAAAAAATGCAGGACAGGTACTGAGGAATCTTCATATATTATGTGTCGGTTATTAGCATGAAGAGTCCTTGTGCTGGCGGGAGCAAATAGACTCACTGTGACGAGAACAAGATGCCATAACTGGATGTAGCATTTTAGCCATATGCACACGAGCTAACTTCTCCATCTCTTACTAGAAGATGAAATGGTGTTCGCTTCTGGAGACCTGGGCCCAGGGGAAGGCAAAAAGGAGTGAGTGCTAGAGTCCAGCATCTATCACAGAATACCCAAGCTGTGCATCTCTCCTCTTTATATGGAGAAGTGCCTACTTAGGCATCTGCTTCGATTGCTCTACCAGAAGCAGGATGACACTTAACAAGTACTACTTTATGGCAACATATTCCTGAGTTCCTTTTTCACTTCTATCAAGTATGTGCAGAATCCACAACTTTGCAAGCTCTTCAGTCCTTGAGTTTCAAACCAGCAAGCAATGCAAGCTCCTGCATAGCCCCCTTCAAATCCACTTTTGGAGCGAGGGTCTTCAGCCTCTTGTAGGTTCAGATTTAAGACAGATTCACTTGTAATCCAAGTTTATGTGAGGAATCCTAGCTAAATCCTTGACGTTGCTCACACATCTGTTGAAGGGAAAGGTTCATGTTTACCTGAGAACTAAATTTTAACACATATTATGTGGAAAAGCATGCCCAAGTGATAAAGTAACAATTGATTCATGGCTATCCAGCAGAGTCTAGAAGTGCCACCTTGGGATGACATGGATCGAAGATAGAGTTGCTTTGCTTTTCCATGTGAAGAACGCTGCTTCTTCCCAGCTGAGTTATCGTGTAACGTAGATGACTCTCTGGAGGAAGAGTCTGCTGCACATTTGCGGTATGTTTTAGCTACTATCAACATTTATATTCCATTGGCATTTGAGGGTAAGCACTAATTAGCATAATCATCAATGCTTTAAAATTAAAAATTCCTCCAAGAGACACAGGAGGGATTGAAACTGTTTCCTGCCCCCAGAGGCAAATCCTTTCCCAAGCTATCTGCTGCACCAAAAGATTTTATTCTAGAAACATTCCCAAGCTATGCCCAAGAGTAAATTAAACTACAGCAAACTTGTAAACTCTCGTGTGTGTCTGTGTGTGTGTGGCAAGCAGGCCTTGATTTGACAATTACTAAGTGACAAAATGTTGTCACTATTTTTCACTCCTATTTTGTTTTGACTGTTGCTCTGTGCTGCTGTGTCACCTTTACTGTGTGGGCTGGAACAATCAAGAAGCATTTGTAGAGTCGGAAGTTTACTTCACAGGAAAGATTCTGGTGTCTTCACAAGACTGAAAGCAAGCAGTTTAATGACCCTGCCCCCTTCCAGAGCTTGTCCATCTCCCCAAGTCGGGAGCTGGCCTCAAAAAATCTCAAGAGCCATTCTTTTCTACACTATTTTAGAGTGAATTTTTACTCTGGCTCCAAAATGATTCATTGACAAGAACCTCAGATTGGATTTCTGGCTTAAAGAGACAAATATTGGTGGAGAATAAGGTGCCAGGAAAACCTTGGGGGAACTTTAAGTTTGAAAGGTAATGTTCGTACCTTGGAAATGTCCTCTAAGAGTCAATCTTTACATTTCTACATTTCTGCCTTTGGGAGGTGACGGTGGGCCTCAGCTCCCATTGACAGCGGGTGTGGTCAAGGATGGGTGTCCTGCATGTGGGTCCCTTTTGTCTCAAAAAATGCTTCTCACACCCTCAAGCAGGTCTGCAAGTGATGGTCCATGAAACCTCAGGGAGCAGGAATAGTTAAATGTTATCATTGTTCTTGAACTGGCCAGAGAGAAAAATTAGTGTTTTTCCAAAGGAAATATTTCTTTGAGAGGGAAACCCTAACAGATGCAGGTGTTTCTTAAAAGAAAACAATTGTGTTTCTAAACTCACAGTTCTTGTTATTTCTGCATAAGACAAACACCACCACACCCTACACTGAGTAAACATGGGGACTCTGCAAAAAAGAGTGGCACAGAAATCTCCGTGAGAATTTCAGAATCTGCAGGGCATTGAACATATGTATTGTCTTTTGGGTATCCTATTTTTTCAGAGAGATGGACTTAAATTTCATTGGCAGAAATTCTCTCTTTTATCTTTATCTCCTGTTTTGATGTGGTAGCCATGGAGAAAAGCCCAAGATTAGTAACAGTAGGTTGTTGCAGAATAAGAATAACTCTCTACTTGGATTTAGACTGTAGTAATATCAGGGGGTTTGTTTAGCTGGAAATACTCAGATTGCATAGAATAAACACTAGACGCTGTTAGGACATTAATCACCCATCCCATTCACTTCTATCCACCTTGAACTAAACACTGGTAATCCTTAACTTCTGTTTGTCTGAGGGATGCTTTTCACAGGGTAGGGGGTGGCTCTCCACAACTACTGCTTTTGAAAACAATGGTTAGTTGTCCTGAAGGTCAATGTGTTTATACTTTTGCCTTCCTACAGACATCTGGGTACCTGGACCCTTGGAACTTGACTCAGTTTGGCTGATAATGAATGAAATGGGCCATGTTCTGGAGCTGAGATGCCTTGAGCTTCACAAGAAAGCCAAATTCAAAAGTACTATTTTAACAGCAGTGTCTGGCAATGAGTTTCCAGCTTCCCTCTGGAAGCCCATAGTGAGAAACTTTAGAGAAAGGAAGGGGGTGGTGAGTCTTTTCTCAGAGAGCCTAGTTTGGTGGTGCTGTGGGCTAAGAAAGCGGGACAGCAGTAGGAACAAAGACACCACACCTTGCTCTTGGCAAAGCAGGGAATGCTTGACCATAAAGGTTTAGTTTCCCTAACACAGCTGATACCCGTGCTGTCTGGTATATGACTTGATTTGCCTCTCCTCAGCATCTCAGCACGTAGCCTCATGCACGTTTTGCAACTTTTCTTCAGAAAACTATTTTGCACTTTACAGCAACATACAAACCAGAGCTCTTGCAGCATACTTAGGAAGAAAGGAATTTACACTGCTTTTGCTGGGATGACATTCTAGGATGAGAGAGACACATAGTGACACACAGAGATACTATCACGTTAAGTTCTACCAGTTCAGCGTGCTTTTACAACATATATCTTGTTTCCAAAGGATCACAGCTAATGTCTTTGTTTGATTCATGGTGATGGAAACTAGGCGTGGATGACTAGCTAATTTTAAGGCCCAGAGAAAAGGCAGATTGTCAGAGACCAGGGTCTGCTTGAAGACTGGCTTCTGAGTTAAAACTAATCAGTCACTTCCTTTGATGGCCCTTTTGTATCTGGATGAGAAAGATCCAAGAGAACTCATTTTTATTACTTATTTCCCTCCTTAAGTCTAGCAGAGAATGTCAGAATGCCATCATGACTTAAGTACATTTTTTTGAGAAGATAAAATAGTTGTTTGATTAGTAAATATAAAAGATCTGTATTTTCTGCTGGTTTTTCTTTGCTAAAGATCTGGTAGATCTTAAGATCAATGTTATTAAAAACAGTTTATGACATTTCGTAGGTGAGACTCTTTTGAATATGTCTACAGTAGGTTTGGTGTTAAAACCAGAGTGATATTAAAGGGTATGTCTGATCATGGCATGTAAGAAATTTCTTTGGTATTGTCTTTGTGAAGAGATGACAAGTGTGCAGCATGTAGAGTACAATTCTGTTAAAACTGAAGTCAATAAGGAATATTAACATTGACTTAGTGGAAGTAGAAGGATCACTGAATCTGTGAGGCTGGTTTTTAACACCAGGAGAGTCTTCTCACATCTAAAAAGGTTTCACTTTAGCTCAGTTGTAACACCTCATAACCCCCACCAATCCTTCCTGGACAAATGCGGGAAAAAAAAAAAATATCTCTGCTCCAAACAGCTTAGGAGCTAAGACAAAATAAGACAGAGATTTTGAGAGCAGCAGAGTTCAGGGCAACAACCTACTAATCATCAGGTAGACGTTGGTATTGATATGCAAGTAGTTTAGTGAGCCTCGGCTTCTTTGTGCACACTGCAAGCAAAGGGTCCTGATGAGGGTTCAAAGGAAGGAAAGAGGAAGCTACACAGGTATCATCAGGGAGCTTGTCCCAAGCATGGGAGAAAATATGGCTTAATTGGTTCATACTGTTTCTTATGTTTATAAAAGAGCCATTCAGGCTGGGGAGAATGACTGTCTTAGCAAGACGTCCAGCCGTTCCTTGATGTGGGAAACGCTCAGCACTGGGGTCATTAAACTGTGTTCATTAGCATCAGGAAGGCGTCACGCATGTGCAACAGTCTTCTCATGCAGAAAGGACGAGGGCTTAGAAGTCCTGTTATGGCTCATAGTCTCTCTGATGCATTGGGGCGAGTAGGTGGTGTCAGAGCTGCAACACTCGAGTGTGGTTGGAAGCGTTATGCTGCGGTGTCACAGGTAACGATGCCTCTGAGGGTGACGGGTTAACACGTGGGAAGTATGTGCAGCACCAGTTCTTGTCACCTTTTCAAGAAGAGGTGTAGGTTGCCCACTTGCCATGATGACTTCATAGGTCTAATGATTATGTAGCATCAAAGAGAGGGTATAGCCTCACTCCGGATTTCACACATAATTTGCTGAAACATTCAGTGCAACTAGCAATACTAGCAGCGCAACAAGCAACCTCTACCAGCTTGTGTACACAGCAGGATAATCGGGCCCTTTCCTGCCTCTTGGCATCTTTTTTTTTTCTCCTGTGGGGTAATTCTAGTTCTATTGCTGGAGCTGTCATCCCCAAACTGCATGGAAGAGGGATTTCAGGGAGAGGCTAACAAGCCGCACGAGCCAGGCAGACTGAACAATCCGCGTTACTGTTACAGGAGGTCTCCCATATGGCACACAGCTACGCTGGCAGGACAGCGTGGCCTGCTGCTGCTTCGCAATCTGAGGGTATAAACTCAGGTCTTTTGCTAGCCCTGCATTCCCTAGCTGCTTTGCCACCAAACCTTATGGTTATACACAAATCGTGAAAAAACATCTCTTACTACCAGATCCCCCTGCTTTCTTTCTAAAATGGCAGCACCTCTAAAGAAAACGGAAGTGGTTCTGTCCTCAGGCGATAGTTGCAATTGTCTTTGATTTCTGCAAGTTGTAGGCCAGAGAACTGGACAGGGCCTCATAAAAATCTGCCAGGTAAAGACGTCAAGATTATAGCTGAGAAAGAATGTAAATAGGATGTATCCAAAAATGGCTTGAGAAAATAATGCAGTGGTATTTAACCACTGCCTTTCTTCTCGCAGTCCTTCCAGGGCCTGTGTAAGAACCCAGTCTCTGCAAAGCCTCATGCCTCTCTTTTCACAAATCATGGCAGAATTCCCATCCTTTTCCTCTTGCCTCACTCCACCATTATGTAACTCTGTAGTGTGTGTGGCACATAAGCTAAGAACTACAAACAGATTCAGAATTTTTTCACTGTCTTCTCATTTGTATAGTCATTTATAGGAAAAACCTGAAATAACACCAGTTCTGGCTATACACTACTTGTGTTTCTTCCCTGTGGAAGCATCAGGAGAGGGACCATATATGGTCCTCGGGGCAAATCGGAGCATTGCACAGATCTCCCCAGACCCCAACAATCTCGATGCTCGGCGAGGCCTGTTACACCCAGACCTGCCCCCACAGAGCCGAACTCGGCTTTTTGAACCTGCGAACGACCAGGATGGGGAAGGGCCTGCCTCTCCTGTTGATTTTGTCCCGCAATACCGGCTGACCAAACCGGAGGCCGCTGTGGCATTACCGGAGGCGCTCCCGGGCAGGAGCCCTGAGCCGTTACGGAGGCCGTTAACAGCTGCCCGGCGCGGAGGCCAAGGCTGCCGGGCAGAGCCTCTGCCAAGCACACAGGGGCACAGGCGGGGAGGCAGCCCTGCCCCAGGAGCGGGAGCCCTGCCCCGGGGAGCGGCCCGGCCGCCGCCGCCCCTCTCCCCCTCAGGAAATCACTGAGGGAGCAGCGAAACAGCCGGGACCAGCGGATGTGACAGCAGCGCTGCCCCCACAGCGCAGGCTGCTGCTGGGAGGGACCGCCCCCTCAGCCGGCCATCGCCAATCCCCTCTCGCTTCGGAACGTGACCGACGGCCCTTTTGACCAATCCCGCTGCAACATTCGCCACACAGTCCCCGCCCCTTCTTCCGTTGGCTGGCTGTCCTATCAATCGGTCGAGCCTTTCCCGCCCCTTTCCGGCAGGGGGAAATGCTAGGTAGGAAGGGTGGAGGGGGGAGAAGAAAGGGAAAGAAACCAATGAGACGCTAGAGACGGACACCTCCGCGGCGGAGTGACAGGCGGGGGGACCAATTGCCGCGCTCCTTCCCCCTCCGGCTCCCTCCCTGAAGGGTGGCGGGGCAGAGGGGGCGCACCTACCGCCCCTTCCCCGTTGGTCTGTCCCACTCCGGGCCTGGCGGGCTAGGTTGAGTTAGCGGCTCGGACCATTGCTCACGGCGGGCGGAGGGGGGTGCGGGCGAGGAGGAGGAGGAGGAAGGAGACGACGAAGGAGGCGGGGGGGACGGTTTAAAGAGACAAGAGCCGAGCGGGCGGCCGGCTGGGGGAGCAGGAGCGGCGGCGGGCGGAGACTCGCCCCCTTCCCCACACACGCTCGCTCACACCGCGGCCAGGGTCGCCGCCGCCAGCGCCCCCCCTCCCCTTCCCCTCCGCCCGCCGCTTCCACAGCGGCCTCTATGAGGTAGAAGGGAGCGGCGGCCACTCCGGGGGCGGCAGCGGCCGCTACAGCCGCCGCCTCCTCCTCCTCCTCGCCTCAGAGAGCCCCATCTTTGTGTGTGAGGGAGAGGGCGGGCGAGAGGGAGTGCGCGCTGCCCGCCCGTCGCCGCGCTTTGTTCGGAGCCGGGGGGCCGTGGCGGCGCGGAGCCCCGGCTCTATGTGCCAGCCGCTCCCCGCGCCCCCACAGCAGCCCCGGGGGGGCGGCGGAGGCCGCGCGGCAGGCGGCGGCGTGAGGGGCCGGAGCCCCTGAGGGCGGGCGCGCGGCGGCGGCGGCGGCGGGGGGGGGGGGGGTGGGGGGGGCGGGCGGCCGGGCGCGCGGCCGCCCCGGCCCGTGCCCGCGTCCGTGTCCGTGCGGTTGCTGCGGAGGGGGGGAAGGGGCCGGCTCGCTGCCCGCCGGCCCGGCCCGTTTGCGGGCGGATTGATGTGGGGGGGTCTGACATGAGTCCGCCGGCGGCCGGGTGCTGCCATGTGACCGGCTTCAAGGTGGAGAACTGGAAGCAGAACCTGCGGGCGATTTACCAGTGCTTCGTGTGGAGCGGCTCGGCCGAGACCAGGAAGCGCAAGGTACCGGGGGCGGCTCGCACCCCCCCCTCCTCCTCCTCCTCCTCCCCCCTTCCCTTCCCCTCCCTCCACCGACCCACCCGCCCGCCCTCCCTCCGCCGCTCACACGCACTCCGCCGCCTCGGCCTGCCCGCGGGCGCGGGGAGGGGACGGGCCCCCGCCCGCCCTCTCTCCTTCCCTCCCTCCCTCCCTCCTTCCCTCCCCACGGGGCAGGTGGGCCCGAGCCTGCCCCAGCCCCGTGTCCCCGCCCGCCGGTTGGGAAGGGGCCCGGGCTCCGGCATGCGGTCGTGGGGGGAAGGAGGGAGGAGGAAGCGGTCGGTGTCTCCGGGAGGAGGAGGCGGGCGGGAGGGGGGGGGGGGTGGGGGGGAAGTACAGCGGGGCCGGTCACCGGGATGAAGGAGCCAGCCAGCCAGCCCCGGCGCCCGCCGGTGGGGCCTCCCTCCCTGCCACCTGCCCCGGCGGCGGGGCTGGCTTTCCGCAGCGCGGTCGCCTCCTCCCGGGAGGTGCGGGAGGCAGCGAGGGTTTCCCGGAATACGGCCGGGGGGGGAGGGGAGGCCCGGGGCAACGGGCACGTCCGGCCTGCGGCGAAGCCTTCTGCCGCCGGGGCGCGGCGGGGAGCCCCGCGGGGGCGCGCCCGAGCCCGGGGGGCTGCGGCGGGGCCGCCCGGAGGCCGGCGGCGTGTGCGTGGGGGAAGCGGGGAGGCACAATGGCTGGGAGCGTGTCTGCGGGTCCCGCAGGCGGCGAGGGGGGGAAGGACTGGATTATTTATTTATTTATTTTTTCCCCTTAAAAAAAGAAAAGCTGCTCGTTCTGGTAATCCACTTGGAAAAGGGAATTCCTGCTGTGGTGGGGCGGGGGGAGAAAAGGAACCGGCTCGGTCTGGAGTACACGGAAGGGGAGAGGGGAGTTTGCTCTCGGAGCGTGTTGGTGCTTGGGGCATGCACCGAGCAGGCAAACACCAGGAAAAAACCCTGTTAAGGAGGCAAAATGCGAGAGGAAGAGCACTTTTTCCCACGTCTTCTAAAATTCCATCCCTACCCCATGCGTGTTTCTAGAGGACTTCTCTCTTAACTATGCACCTAATTACTGTTTTTTCCCCTAGAATCAACTAATTTTTACTTCAAAGTGACTTGGCAGATTTCTATCAGTCATTATATTCGTGGCTGAGGAGGGGAGCGCAACAGCTACACGTAGCAAAACTTGGGGTTTGGGACAGCACGGATTGTGTTTATGTTGAAGCAACCCATTGAAAACTTCCTGAATCCAGTTGCTTTGCATGAAGCTGCTCAGTTCGTTATTCATGATAGAACTAGAGTATGAAATATGTACTTCAGGGGTGAGGTGGCTAATCATTTTTCTGTGTTCTGTTCATGTTCTCGGGACAATCCAGTTTTCCAGTTTTTTACTTAGAGGCAAAAATGGAATCTGAGAATAAACATCTTTTAAATGTACGTAGTTACTTGATAGCCCTGCAAAATGTAGTCAAACTTGTTTTTGGTATTTGTAGTCCCCCACAAGTCAATATTATGATGAAGTATATTAGTCAAAATCTGGTTTTATTTAGCCTTTAGTGTCAAAATACAAATTGGTAGATAATACATGGTACTTAAAGCTTAAATGGAGGAAAATATTACATGTGTGCTGTGGAAGAAAAAAAATTACAAGTGAGATGTCTCAGAGAAGTATAAATCAAGTGTTACGTGAAAGAATGAAAATAAAATTTCATTAGCAAAATTACCACTTTAGCTTTTTTTTTTTTAAAAAATGTGGAGCATCCTTTGTAACCTGCATACCATTTGTATGCTGCAACAGTTTGGGCTTTTTCTTCTGAAATCTAATGGTAGTGATGGGTTCATCATTGCTTGAAAAAACATCTGGAAATAAATTATATTCCATTGTAATCAATCTGTTTGCACTTCCTCTTCGCACAGCCGGGCTCATAAAGCAGAACAGGATTGTTTCAGAATTATCTATCATCTCATGGAAAACATCAGTTTTCCAAATATGTGCTAAAAATGTTTTGGGTTTTTTTTTCCCCCCTTTTTTAAGCAGGTTACCAGTCTGAAAATAGTTGGATTCCTCAATTTATCCAACCTGAAGTATGTGGGAGTACATGATCACATATAGGGAAACATTTTGGCTAGCCGAATTTGGGGTTCAATTCCCAGAGTATATTCATAAAGATTGAAGAAAGTATGTAAAGGACAGTTACTACATTTACCTCTCCTGCATATGGACATGAGACCTTCCATGGAATTTTTCTTTACTAAAATTCTCTGTCCATATGTGTGCCTTACAGTTTTACATGTAAAATTTGATAAATGGTATTTTCTGTTTGGAGGCATGTTTATTGCCTAATAACTAGAAAACAGTCCTTTGTCCTTTAATATTTTATATACACATATATTATGTATGTGTGTATATATATTTTAGGAGCATAGCTCTGACTGCTTAAGAGTACCCGTTTATTGGTGAGGATTCTTGTTCTTAGTCCTAATCAAAATGATGAGGTCAAATTAAGGGTTTGGTAAAAGGTGATTTTCTTTTCTGTTGCAAAATCAAGGACAGTCACATCATTCATTTATCACAGAAAACATTCGACATATGTAGTTGATCGTTAATGGGAAGCATTGGTCGATTCAACTGTTAGTCAGACGAACCTAGCTGTGAAAAATGTCTTGGCTGTCTGGTGATAGCCAGATGTAAATTGTTAGGTTTCTAGAATGGCAACATACTATCCCTCCTAAGGCTGTTTTAAAAATCTAGATAGCAATGGGAACTGCAGGGGGCAGAAAGTGTCCATTCCTCCTCCTTTACTTACACTGCCTACTGCATTATGCTTTGGAAGACCATTTTAATGCTGCTTGCTATTCGTTTTTAATACGTACCTTTTCTGCGAATAAGCTTTTACAAGCTTCAGCTCTCGGTTCAGTATGCTTTACAGCCAGCGTTTTGAATAGAATGGCTGTAAAGCACAGTTTATAGTTGTAAAGCTATCTCCTGAACGTATATTTGAATTCTCAGTCAGAAGGAAGAGGTAATTATGTCTATATCTTATAGATAGTGGAATTCTGGTGAAGGTTTTAGGAGTATATTTCCTTCTGAAGCGTTGTCTGATTTAGCAGTCGTCATGGTGCATCGCTGTATCTACGTGAAGAAGCGAGGCTGTAGCTTGCCTCACCTCACTGCATCTTGGCCAAAGTAGTAAAGTGCAGCAGTCGTAGTACATGCTGTTCTAGGCAAAGGCTTTGCCGTGGTGTAAATGCGTGGTTGATGGTAAAACCTAAGCGAAGACAAAACCTGTCTCTCGCGCTGTTTGAAGAGTGGAACAGGAAAAGGGATAGAGGAAGAAATCTGAAGAGTGGTTCTTGAAATTGTAATAATTGTCATTAAAATTTGGCACCAGGTTTCAGGGCTCAAGCTATGTGTAAAGTGGCACAAAATCGGGATTGACTGTCTCGGCTTTAGGACTTTGACCTGTAACTCTTGATTTTTAATTTGTGATAGTTAGAATCTGTTTAATAAGCTGATGGCAAAGCTTATGTTTCTGTAGGTCATGGACTTTACCTTGAATATTTTGATGTGGAAATTACCTCACACTTAATTAAGTAACAGTGTGTGAGAGGTCCTTAGTTTGACACCACTACCCCCCATTCAGGAATTATGAAACAGACAGAGGATGCTAAAGAGACTTATGCAAGCCCTTCGTGTCAGCTTTTTCCATTTTTCTGTAGGGTCACGCTTCAAATGCTTTGCTTATTCCTTTGGAATTACAGATGAGAAAGTTCTGGTTTGCAGTGCTGAATGGAGTTTTTGGTCCCCATCAGTGAGCAATTAGACATGTAGATGCATCTTTGTGTCTAGGAGTTGGTAAATAATGGTGTTTCAGTGCTTGAAGGGCAGCTGAATTTACAATTAAATTCTGTGTTACTGGACTATACACCTTGGAGGAAAACTGTCTTTCTTGTTCTGAATGGTTCTTATTATCACTGCTCTGAAAAGGCTCTTGATGATAAAAGTAAACTGCTCATCATGACCACAGTCATGATCTGCACAAGGTCCTATCTGGAATTTCAGAATGTTTGTTCTGTGCTTCTGCCAATAGATCAAAGAATAATTGCCTGTCAGGGGTTGTACACTCTCATTGACAGCGGGTGCGTTCTAGCATATTTCTTCCTGTTGGAGAGCTTCTGTTGTTTTTTCCATTACTCTCTCTTTACATGGACCCTCCGGACTGATTGATGCTTTTGGATATGAAGAATCATTTTCTTTTATAGGTGATGACCTTTCCTCAGGTATCCTTCTCCCCATGTACTTGCGACTTCAGTCCTTTTTTCCTTATAATATTTGACAGATAATTTTAGAGGTACTTAAAACTCAAATGACTTCGGTTCATTTCCTGACTTTCAAAGTAGAAAAAGCTTAATAATATCCTAGCAAATAAATGCCATGTCATGTTTTCAGTAGCAAGTACTGTGGTTCACAGTCTAAAACCAACATGTGAAGTTCCTGCTAAAATGACCTTGCAGTCACAGGGTAAGCTAATGGTGGAACTTTTTCATCTCATGCCTGTTGAGGCATGCTTGCTCACTTGCTTTCTCCCTTACAGCCTTGCCTCATCTACCTGTCCAGGAACAGGGAAGTGTTGCTTAGGCTGTGCCACCTTCTCAGGCTTGGTGTTTTGATTGCTTAAATTAATAAGGAAACCTTAGCTTGTTTTTCTTTAACGTTTTTAGCATATGCACCAAACTTCTGGATTACAAATCCTGTGGAGAATTTGAAAGAGGAGTCCAGGATTCAAGAAGCATGTCTCTTTTTCAGCTGCATACTCTACTTTGGCTGCCTCTGTGAACTGTCTGATTCGCTCAGGAAGGATGTTCTTCTTTGCCGTGTGTTGTGGGGACTACCTTCTCCCTGAAAGCCTGTAAGAAGTATCAGAATCAACCGCAAGCTTCATTGTTCAGGAGGTCTCCAGTTTCATACCTGAACAATCTTCCTTAGTTCTTAACCTCTAAGGAGCAAAAAGGTCCTTAGACCTGCTGAAGGTAATGTTCTCTTTCCTCTTGGTGTGAAGACACGATCTTCGGTGTGAGAGATACCCAGACTTTAGCTCCATATTTTACCATTTATTACCCTGACTTTAGCTCCATACACAGCAGAGCCTTGCGTATGTGGAACAAGCCAGATTGAGAATGCTCCACTGAGCTTATGTCTCTGGCGCCGAAGGAAAATATAATACAAGATGTTCCTCTTCCTAGTGGTGTTAATCCCTGTTTTGTATCCTCTACCATGTTTTTAAATAAATGGTTGGTTTCTGGGCCAAAGGTTAGGAATTAGTCTTGCACCATGAACTCTAAGGTGGTGAACAGCAATTCTTGAGTTGTGGGGTCTGGATTGTTAGGACTTAACCAAACGCTTGCTCATATCTCTCAGGTCAGCACTTACAGTCTGATTTAAAGGTTATACAGATCTCTGTCATTGAAGCTGACTTGTGAATAGTAGTTGTATTGGAATCATTTCCTTCTCTATTTTCTTAATATGGATGGAAAGACAAACAAGCACAATAAATGCAACTTTCCCCATACTTTTGGTTGTTCCCTGTCGCAGAGAAGATGAATCTGCACAAGCTGATGAAGGGGAAAAAAGGGATATGCTGGACAAGAAGGCTTCTTTTTTTCTGTAGTCTTATCAGCAGTCAAGGTTTGCTAATAGCCAGGCTGTTTGTTGGGAGCAGTTGTAGCATCTCTTTAATTTTGTCTGCAGTCAACGGTCCTATTTGTTTGATGTTGAAAATGTTGAAAGCTTTCAAACTAGAATGACAGCTGGTAGTGTGAAGGTGAGCAGAGTGGAATGGCTTTGTCTGATTTGTTGGACTATCTGTTGAGCTTTATTTTAAGCCATCAAAGCTTTAAACCCCAAACAAAGGTTAGCTGATATCCTCATTTTTGTTTCAGGCCTTAATCTGTAGCGTTAACATGAAACCGGAGCTGCAAATCAGTTTCAAACCTTCTACTCTCCTTCTTTCATTTGAGGATTTTCCGTCTTAGTAACTGGAGTAACAAATCAACGGGCAAATGGTACTGACTGATAGTGGAGGCTGTCTGCTTGTGAATTGCTGACTCCCCTTCTCCTGACTTACTACTACTTGAGTCTGGGCAAAAAAAAGTATGTTTTTCTTTTGGATGTACTCTGGGGATCCTGCTTTGTAACAAATGCTGTTAGCTTGATTCCCAACGGTGGCTGTGGTAGCTGATTTGTTTTAAACTGGAGGAAGATTAACTCAGTTTAAAAGCTTGCATTTCTCACATTAAACATAGCTCCCATAGTTTTTCATGTTTATGTGTGATTGACTTGGTACTGTGGTTTCCTGACATCTTTTTCCTGGTACATGAAGGGCTTTTTTCATCGGCCAATCATTTCCATTTCATTGACTGATAGTTACTTGAAAACATTGGGTTTGGTTTTTTAATTCCTGTATTCTCATGGTTCTCCAAGTCTTTATAATGTGTCTGTAGCATGTGGCAGCATCTAAGGTGAGGAGATACATACGTAGTCTTGCTTATATATCAGTTATAGTGGTATCACAAGAAAGGCAGTCTGAAGGTGACCTATGCATTTTGCTGGATTTACTAGAGCTATATTATAAAAAAGTAATCTTTTTTTTTTTTCTTAACCATGCAAAGAGCCATCATTGTTAGAGCCTTTCTAGACTCGGACAGAAAGAGCTGCCTAGAGAAGCTATCAGATCTCTTGTTAACCTATGGGCAATGGAGCTAAGTGAGTGAAATGCCATGATGACATTACAGTTTATTATATTATCCTGGACTGTGTTGTCAGCAAGCAGTGCTGGAGCGTCGGGAGAGCCATATGTTATCCGAGAGGCCTGAACTGGGAACCTTTTCTTAGTGGAAGCGGTTCTAGAAGCTGATAGATCTGTCCTGACTGGATGAAGGCTCTGTCTTGGTTAGTTGTATTCTTTTACGTATTGATTTGGGAGTCCTTTATGTACGTTCTGCTTAATTCAAGAAAACAACTTTGCTGCACTAGCTAGTAATATAATCAATGTTGTAAAGAGTTACTCATTGCAAAATTAACCTGCATTCTGTTTGGTTCAAAACATGTTTTTTTCCAAGCAGTGGTACCACATTAATGCAACTTGCATAGCAGTTCCAGAATGATCTGTGGCTTGCTTCAGTGCTAGGACGGCTTCCACCATGCTGATCTCTCATTTAAGAAAAAGAATCATTTTATCTATTTCAAGACCTATTTGATGATCAGTAAAGCGAACTGTTACCAGACACCAGCTGACTCAAAAGTAACCTGAGATTCACTTTATCAGCTGGTAACTGATTAGCAGCAAGCAGTCTATCTTGTCACATTCTTTTGTGTGTGAAATACAGCAAATACTTGACTCTTTTCAGTTGTCTACTTTGGTAGAATGTTACTGAAGTTGGGTTTGTTTAAAATCTCTGTTAAATCTAACACTAATTTAAAATTCTTACATTTTTTTCTGTTCGTGTCTGCTGCTTTTCCAAGTTGGGAAGGATAACTTTTACCCCCCCCCCCTTCTCATTCTTCCTCTCCTGTGTTTAATGGAGCTTGAAATTAACGTGGCTGCTCTTGTCTACCTTTTGCATAGTATCACAGGTGATGTCAGCATCTCCCTGGGAATTATTTCTGTGAAGGTCTACAGCGTACTAAATTTGTCATTGAATAAAAAGAAATGGGTATTAGACAAGGTGAAACTAAAAAAAAAAAAGGTGGACAAAGTAACAAAAGTTGTTTTTAACACAGTTAAAATGTAGCATAAATATTTTGTATTTATAATATAAATAAATATCTTAGCATAAATATTGGGGCTAGTGCAAGTTCTCATGTCCTGTAACAAATTCGGACATTAAACATGTCAAATATCTTCATATTAAAAGTAGTAGTGAGGAGCAGCTTACTAAATGTGACATTGCCTTGGTATTAAGTCTGCAAAGAGAACGGTTTAACTACGCTGACACGGTCTTGTTCTTACCCCATTCTGCTTTTGCAGTGTGGCAGTTGGTTTGTGTGCACAGCTGAGTTCTGTGTGTACACGTAAAAATATAACTATTCATAAATTCAGTGAGTTGTATTTATGTAGAATTAAATTGTAGAGCTGATTAATCTAATTTCAGTTAAGAGATTATTAGAATATATCTCCTTTTTCATTAATGTCTTAATCTGGAGTTCTGTGTTGCAACTCTTGCCCTAGTATATTAAACCAAGTTTTCGTGTGTGTGTGTATATATGTATGCTAATCCACAGTTTAAAAAGTAGTATGTATAAGTCAAAAATGTAAAAGTTACAAAATCAGTAGTAACTTTATTTTTGCCTGAACACCTGAGAGAGCCTGCAGTATTTGAACATAGTTAAGTGATGGGGATGATGGAGTATCAAACACTGATGTGACACCGAGTTCCATTTGTGGCGATTGCCTCGCTTGTCACTCAGAAGTTCATGCATCCAAGTAGACTTTTTTAAATAGGATTTGGCTTTGGATTCATCTTACTGAATTTACTGCCAGGGCTTTTATATAAATGTTTTGCTTCTGTTTTTAAAGGGCTTTTGTTTTGCATAAAGTACAGACTAGAACTGTATTACTTCAGTGTGTGTTAGCACAAGGAGAGAAAACAGCAGCTTATAGCCTTTATTTTTGCCTCCCCCCTGCCCCAATTTTTGGTTTGTTTTTTTTTTTCTTTTTTAAAAAGATGAATCTTCCCCTCCTTGTGTCACAAAGTTTGTCTAATTATAATTTGTGCTTCTGTCCTGTGCATTCAGACCCGCTATTGCATGCAAGTCAGATTTTAAGGGACCCTCTTTAGAATATACTTGGTAAATAAAGGTAAGATTTATTGCACAGCAGATGTATGAGGACTTCATAAGTGAAGACAGCTGAGATAACTGACTGATTTCAGTACCTCATTTATGTTAGGTGAGCTTTTGTGACCCTGTGCTATCCAGTGACAGATGCAAAATTTGTCTTAAGGTTTTATGTTTTTCTTTGCTGTGCTTTGTTATCTTCATATTACTTCCCAGTTTTGTTCTCAAACTGGATCACTGTCGTTCTTGGCAGCTAGTGGCCAGGGTGAAATTCTCATATAATCTTGTTTTCTGTACATTTCTGACTTCTGTCATGCTCTCTTAGCAAGCATTCCCCCTCTAAAGCTTATTATTGGATATGTTTATCTGAATGATTAACACTCAATTCTTTGGTCATTTGTGATTACATTTTGTGGTTTTGGTTGTGGGATGACCTTAACGGTGATGCGGAGAACAGAATGAGGAAAGCAGGGAAAACAGTTTCAAGAGTAATTGCAGTTATGTGCGTAAAGAGGAACAAGGCGCTCTTCTGTCATTATGAGGCTGTTCCCGAAGGAAATTGATCTTACGCTTTGTCCAGCGTAATTTTATAGTACTCCTTTAGTGATGTGTTTCCTTGTCACTTAGTAATTCTGCTGCATAGAACTAAGTTCCAGAGTTACCCCAATAAATTCAATTTCTTTTCTGCATCTCTTTGCAATTTTTCTGCATTGATGCAGTTACCAGAAATGATTCAAACTTGCACATGCAGTAGAGTTGCTCTCAACCACTTGTTTGCTAATTGAAGGGGCCTAAATCACAAAGTGCAGTGGAGTGGTACCAGAGTTCATAATTATATGGAGTATATCACTGTATAACTGTGAAACAGTGCCAAGTGTGAAAATGAAAAATATACATGGATCATTAGAGGAATTGCTTTACGACGCTAAGTAAATCTTTTGTTCATCCATGTGGTTAAGTATTTTATGAAAAGGAAACTTGAGAGGAGAGATCCTGGTATGTTTGAGGTCACAGGGACATCTCATAATTGGAATGCAAGTTTTCAGGGACTTATTGAAAGATTTCAGGCAGTAGGGGGGGGGGGGGTGTTTGTCTGTGTTAGGCTGCATACTGCAAAAGTCTGACTGTAGGAAAACAGGACTCCAGATTAGTGGTGACTTGAAGAATTACTTTATTATAGCAATTCTTTATAAAGTAAGCAATTTAATTTTGTAAGCACGTTGTACTTGTAGGTTGAAACTGTTTTGCAGACAAGTTGTTTTAAGCAGTGGTATAAAGAACATAAGAAAACAACATTAAGGAGAAGGCGGTGAGTTAGCAAATCTGACAAAATTTAAAAGCTTGAATTCAAATTTAAAAACGAGTTATATATGTGGGTATTAGCGAGACAGAAGTATGTGATGGAATTGGCAAATGGTTTGGATGACAAAAATGCCGTTCAGAGAGGGGATAGGGCAATATTTGATTTACCAGAGGAGAGCAAGAGATGTGAAATCTGGACCTTTCTGTCCATCACCACCAAAGATTAGAGAGTGGGGAACATGAAATCCAACTCTTCAGCTGTGGGTGTGTGTGTCTTTCCTTAACTGTCAAAGGAATTACCAGCTCTTGGCTCCATGTTCTTGCTGTTGTACTGCATTGTGTTGGTGCGATTGTGCTGTGAACCAGAAAGAACAGATAAAGATGAAAAAGATTTCTTTCCCCTCTTAATAATATTTCACCTGAATTGGCTCTATGTTACGTGTCAACGTAGGGTTGAACAAACAACTGTAGTGTTGTAGTGCTGGTAGCTTGAGGGGAGGAGTTCCCCGGGTGATGGGAGAGGACCTGAGTGGTGACGCTTGGAGGCTGCACATGGCAGTTTGAGTAACAACTGCTGCCTTCCTCTGGACTTTGCCACTGACAGATTGACTGTGTTTGAATGTTCTCCACGTACTAATGGTTTCTTCTGTAAAGTGGGGCTAATACTGACTTTATTTGAAAGGTTCCATGGAGTAACCTCTGTATCTGTTACAGCTGTGTGATTGTACCTGCTATTTTACCGCAGGCTTTCACAGGTGCACTAGTGTGTGCTCAGCCTGATACGTGAAACTTGTCTTATGTTTGCAGTCATTAGAACTTATTCCTGTATGCAAATAATTGGCTTCTACTCCAGTTTCCTTGTGAAAAATAAATGAACCAGGGAGTGTAGAATGCCTGTAATCTGTGATCAGCTATTACAGAAAATCCCCTTTTCATATTGTGTTTAATTTAATGAAACGAATAGTGTTTTTCAAAGTAATCAAGTTATGAGCCACTTGTTTCCCTCTTTAGACAGGCCTATCTATGTTAAGATTTCTGTCTTTTATAATCAAACTCTCTTAAGATGTTTTAACTTTTTTTGAATTTTGGTTTAAAGCATCTGGTCACAGGGCATGTGTAGCTCATGATCATGCTGCATATAGTTGAGGATGATGGGATAATGGGATTGTAAATTAGCTCTTTATGGTGCTGGCTTTCCTCTGGCCTACTCCCTTGTGTAGTCTAGAGCGGCCCCAAGGCTGTTCCGAGCTGTGCCAGCTGGCTGTAGCCCTGCAGGACTGGTGTGCCAGATGGAGACAGCAGGAGAATAGCAGCACTCCAGTAAAACCCTAAATGCTTCCTAGGGTCGAGGAGAGGTGCTCGCTCAGCAGCCCCATCAGGGCATCCTTGGGCAAGCGCTTGTACTGGTGCAGCCATGGAAAGAACTGGACTAGGGGGTCTGCGGATCTTTTTTTTTTTGAGGAGATGCATAATACAGGATTCCGCTTTTGAAACATTTTGAATGTGTTAGCATCTCTTTTTTTTTCCTGGTTTTATGCTTCTGTACTGCATCTGTGAAATGTTAAATTCCTTAGCTTGTATGGATAATCAAATAGAAAAATATCTTAATGTTGACCAAGTGTGGTGTTTCCTGATGTGTTGTCCTGTTTTTGTCCTGATGACTGAAAAATGCTGTTATTCTAGAAGATAGCCAGTCAAGAAAAAGGTGCTTAATGCTTAGGGGGTTTTTTATTAAAACAAACCCCCAAACCCTTCATTTTACTATCAGAGAATGACAACTTTAAACATGCTTAAAATGGAAGGTATCAGAAGCTTTAATCCCTTCATTTGGTGAGTTGACTTTGTAGTTTTAACTGAAAGAAATTTATTTCTTAGAATACCAGTGAAGTCTGTTGGTATTACTGCGTTACATTCAGGTAGGCCTGCTGATCTACCGTAACTGTGTGTCCTTCTTTGTATTCAAGACCAAGCTTAGAGTAGTCTTCCAGCAGCAGCAGAATAGCCTCATCTGCAAAAGTACCACCCCACAAAAACCATGCGTGTGAAAATTTCCATCTTGTGGAGATAAGGACAGCAAATGGGTGAAACTTCTTGAAGAATTGTATTACCTGAATGGCTGCTCCAACAGTAGATATTTTCTAGAGGAGCTGAGATATGCCGATTTACCCAGTGTTTTATCACTCTTTTGCCACAGAAGACTTTGTTCTCATTGCCCCATTAATGCAGTTAACACTTCTAATCCAGCAGCCCAAAATAGCTGTCAAGCCTGGATTTTACTCTGGTGGCATTTGCTGCACAGATAGTTGATATAACCTCACATGCTGAACTCGAGCTGAAAAAAAAAAACCGCCCAACTGAGGCGCATAAGCCTATTTTGGTCAGATATTTCAAGTGTCTGATTTAAATGAGCTAATAAACTCAACATGATAGTATGTAAAAAGACCCTTTTCAGAAGAATAATTCACTTTCTTTGAGACAAAAAACCCCTCTGTCAACCTCCAGAACTGTATGGAAACTAGTGGGAATAGGCCAGGAAGGATGTGCCCTGTAGCTTCCTTGCTGCAATTATTATCTGTGCTGGAGGACTGAGCTAGAAGGAGAATGGACCACAGGACATGGTGGCTATCATATTCCAACCTAAATAATATTTATCTGTGCTCTTGAAGACAGAATGCTGGTATTTTTGTGATCCCACAGGACATTACACAGATTTGGAAGTCATCATTTTGTCATTGTTAGTAAAGATGAGTGATTTAAGGCTATGGCTGTCATGAAAGATATGCTAGCTTGAAGTAACAAACTACTGGGAAGAAAAGTATGGTGAGAAATAATTTACAAGCTGCTCTAGGGGAATTAAAACCAGAACTTTGTACTTGAGCCCTCTTGTAATTTCATGGGAGTCAGGGGATAATATGTTTTTGTTAGGATAGATTTGATTTGGTTTTTTGTTTTCCTGAGTGATCAACCATAGACAGCAGCAGTAAGTGTGATCTCTGTGAATAGGGTGGATTAATTAGTGTTTCAGAGCAGTCCAGTGGGGCTTATGTGGTAGCACTCTGCTCCAGAAGACTGGAGTCCAGTCTGTGGACACTTCACACTAAACTGTGCCCCTTGGGTGAAGGTTGGTGTTCCCAGGCAATGCAGCATTCATTTCATCATTGCAAGCCAGTGTTAAAACCTTTAGATGCACTTCCCTGATTTCTTTACAAAGTAGATTTTTCCAAACTGACTTCAGTTACAGCATCTGCTTCAACTCAGTGTTTACTCTTCTTTGCTAGACGTTTTTGCTACCTTTTTATTTAGAGTAGCTTCTAGTCTGAGGCAATTGGAGCTAATTTCCTAGCAAGATAGTAGATGAGTTGTAATCACTTCCTTAAAAAAATTCTCAACCCATGCTGTTCTTCTAATTCTCATGCTGTCATATTTGAGAGTTTAGAGGTATGTTATATCTAGTTACAGGTATGTGTTTGAAATAAAGCTTTTCAAGGAAATTGTACAATTTTCCTTTTGTCACACAGAAAGCTGTGTTCTATGTAAAACCATGGTGCTTGTGATGCCCACTAGACTGTTCCTGTCATTTTAACATAATTTTATATTCAGCTACTACTAATAGTTCATAAATTAGATTTTTTTTTTTTTCTCCTTAGGAGATGAAATCAGTTTGTCCTGCTTTTCCTCAGTGCTGAATCCCTTAACCTCACCTATTCATATGCTTCAACTCACACTGCTTAACTTCTTAAAGTATTTCCTTCAAGTTAAGATCTTGGACGTACAATGTGTAATCTGCGAAATCAATTCTATCAGCATTAATACTATACATTTCTTTTGGTTCATGAAGTAAAGCTGCATTAGAGGTGAAGCTGACGATGGATGGAATCTCCTGTGCTCATAGAAAAGTTTCTAGCAAACCAGATCAAAGAGCAGAAGTCATGCTTTATAATTCTATTAATTCTGCAAAGCAAAAGAAAGTCTATGGTGAGTGCTAAAGCAGGAAGGCGATTCCACCATGTTTTCTTCAGCTTCGTGGCTTTCTTCACTTCCCTCTACAGTTTTTATTTTAAGAAACTTGTGGTAAGGAGCTCTGTTTTCAGGTTTCTTCTTTTTGTGGTCAGTTAGCTGGAAAAGTGGAATGGGTGACCGTGAATCTGTCAAACAGAACTCCTCAGTAGAGTTGGTTTTGATGTAATGCCATCTCTGACCTTCCGGTGAGGCCAAAGCTGTTTTTGAATCTGCGCTTAACTCACAGCTAATGGCATGTACTATTGTGGAACACAAAAGACTTGACAGACTCTGTAACTCAGCACGACTAGCGTCCTAAGTTGGACTCGGTGGTAGCTTTTTTTCTACAATTTGCACCTAGCTTTGAGTAGCTTATTTCATGTCAGGTTGATCTGACTGGATACTTTAATGTTTCTGTGTTAAACATGGGAAATTTAGTGGACTGTTTTCTAATTTTTGTTCTTGTTCTGTACCTGTTCTTTGGAGCATGTCCTCTACAACAGGCAGCACCTTGTTTTCAGTGGCTGCTGCTTCTTTTTTTTTCTTCTTCCATACCTTGAGTTTCCCTTGGTGTTCCTACTTCTTTGGCTGTACATTGCCTTTTTCCCTAGAAATTATCTGTTTGTTTACAGTTTAGGCAAATGTCTGCATTTCTGTGCTCTTAATTTCTTAACGTGAACCCACCCTTTCGAGTCTGATCATGGAGCACTACTCCTGACACACTAGCTGAGCAGACTGCTCTTCATGCCAAGGTTGTAAGTGTTAATCTTGCTGCAGACTGGGGTGATAATTCATTGCTGTCACAGCAACACATGCTTAAAGTTGCTTCTTGCCAGATTTGTTGGCTATATGCTACACTAGAGAAAATTATTTCAAGAGTCTTATTGCATAGCCAGATGCTGTAGAACTAGTGCAATCAACTTCCCCTCCCCCTTTTTTATGACTGTTCTGACTTCAGGGAGGAAAAACTATTATATAGTGAAACACATTCCTCTGGAGCACTAGTAAAGAGGTAGAGGAACTTCTGATCGTGGCTAATTTTTCTGGTTTTGCTTGTAGGGAAGTTCTATTTTGTGTTCAGGTTAAAAAGGAAGAAAGGCTTTTAAGGGAGGGTGAGGGGAATTTAAAAAGGAATTAAACAGTGTCCTCCTTGCTGATTTGGTTGTGTTCTCTGCAGTAGTTGGGTGCTGTGGAGGTTTTATGTTTTCTTTAAGAACATGTGCTAATGACTAGGTCGACTTGGTTCTGAAGAACTGTAGCTTCTGCCATCTGTGTCTTTAGCGATCTTTCAAGAGGAGAAACTTTGTGAACTCTTGTTTGATAATGGCCAGCATATCTAGGCACTGGCCTGTAAGATGCTACAACTACTTTAGGTAGGTCAGGTGGTTATAATTTTATCTCACTTGGAATTTTTATTCTATGCTGCTCTAAATGCCCAAGGATACATATCCTGTTCCTGGAATTTATGGCTGTAACTTACAAACTCCTTGTTGTTTGGGCTCACTGGAAGATGATACTGGAAGCTAGATCACAGAGTATAGGTCACCACTGTTACTTGGTCACATCTATCCCTTGTAAGGCTTCTACAAACCCTTTACATCAGTAGCTGTTCTGTGTCTAAGATGTTGCAGAACTCTAAAGAGTGACTTTTTGGTACTGCATCTGGGGTCCCCAGAGCAAGTTAACATTTGCCCTCATATACATGCTGTAGAAAAGTGAAAGTTAGGTAATGGAAAGCTTCGGAAAAAACTACATTTTGTACACAGTGGTGTTTGATTACCAGGGAAGTGAGATTTACCGATTGTTTAGTCAGACATAAACTTGCATAAATCCAGCATAAATCTTGTAACGTCTAGTGGCTAGGCAATGCGTCACCAATAACTTTAGCCTCTCTTATATTTCAAGAGGAGTTGCCATAGAAGCTACATTATTATGAGTGTGTTCCCATAGGTCAAGACCCAGGCAAAAATGTGGTATCGGAAAGTTCGCTCTAGTTTCACCCAAAATGTGTGTCATGTAGCCCTTTCCTACTTTTCATTCTTTGTGTCTCAATTATTTGCACTACCGGATTATAGGAAATACTATCTTGAAAATCAGAACTAGAAAGGACTTTTTAGACCTGAGTAAACCGCCTCTTTATTTGGTAGGGACAGTTTTTAAGCAACTTGAGGTACTTTCAAGAAGGCCTGAGGCAGTACTCTCAAATTCTTTTTTTAATCCTGCTGTAAAGAGTAAAGACCATGTGTTTGTCCGCAAAACACTGCACATGTTTATAACCATAGAAACGGAGCAAGAGATCAGAACTAGAAATCTGTATGGGATCTCATGTAATACTTCTGCTTTACCGCTGAGATTACTGCTGATTTGCAATTGTAATACTTTCCTCAAGAATCCCCTAGTTTTGCTTCAAGCTCTTTAACTGGTTTTTCAAGTGACGTATGCCAAGGCAGTTCTGGTTTTTGCTCAGGTAGAAGTCTTGGTAATTCACATTCTCTCTCACTCCCATGTTTTCCTTTGCCACCCCCATCCCAAAGCTGTGGTTTGTGCATACATATTAGCCTTCCATTTTTCTGTGTAGAGGGACGTTAAGAGTCCAGACAACTTTATCCTGCTGCTGGGGTAGCCTGCACAGCTCTTTGGGGCAGACTAGAGAAAGGTTGGGTTCTACAGCTGAGTGAATGGTAGATTGAGGCTGAATCTGTCTTGCTGTTTGCGTTATAGATGTTGAATTTATTACTGGTACCACTTCTGTGAGTGCAGGAACAGGGATTTGTTTAGAACAAATGGCAAGACGTGTTCTCTGTTCTTACTAAAATGCAGATTGCACTGTGGTTATTTTTAATAGCAAATAGAACAACTTTTTTTTTTTTTTTTTTTGAACAATGCCAAGCATGCACAAACTTCTGCTATTATGTTAATTTTGATAAGGGGTCTGGAGCTTTAATGAGCTGTTAGTATCCTAGCTAATGCCCTAACCAGCAGAAAGTGTTGGTAAGTCTATCTTAGCTTTGGAAACAGGGACGAGATAGATCAATGGAAGTGTACTAAAAAGTATGTCTCATCTGCCAAAGAATATTTGTTAGTATGTTGGGAGCAATAAATTATGAGTTTTTAGAAACTGTTGTGTTCCTGTAGTATGGGGAGGAACAAGGGAAGCAAATAATGATAAATACCCTAGTTCTCTCTTTCCCAGTGAGACTGCAGTTTCGGATCTTCAAAAGCAGCTGTTCCGCCCTCCCAAATCCAATTGTTCAGTTGGGAGACAAGAAGCATTAAGCTTATCTTTATTATTTGCTTGAACTGATTGATTTCAGGCCTCGGTCATTTGCAGCTCTGGGGCAGAGCTTGTAGAGTCCTACCTTTTGATGATGTTTCCCTGTTGGAATGCAATGTGGTAACTTTTGAGATTGCATCAGATGAATTCTCTACTTAAGGGGAAGCTGTGGATACCAGCAGACCATCCATGTTGATTCGGGGAGAGAACTGAAATTCAGAAGAGAAGGCAGGACACACAGAACCCATGCCATCTGTCCTTTGGCTTGTTCAGGCTTCCCTGCAATTCAGTCTTCCACTTATATCCACTTGATATAAATTATTACCTTCTAGCACAACAAAAGACCTTTCAGTTTCTGTATGGAAAGTAAGTAAACTGAAAAAAATGAGAGATGGAAGCCCATACAACATGTAATACACAGTGAGGGAAGGTAGAATAGTTGGAAGCAAAGTCTCTTGTTTTGGGTGGGGAGATGATGAGGGAAGAGAGTGTTCAGGAGTACATGGACGGTTCAGGGAACCCCTGGTGTAAGCAGCGAGGATGCACCAGGGAAGTAACTCTAGTGACTAGCTACTCAAGCAGCGTAGAACAAGCCAGAGTGCTGTTCAGGTGTAACTATCCCTCTGTATCTCAAAGGTGTGAAATACAACTTCGGCTTGGTTCTGTCAGGATGGGTTTTGGTGGTATAGCTGATTCCGTCCATCCCAGCAGTGTGTTCTCTCATACACAATTGCAAACGTGAGGCCTTGGCACAGACACTGCTGGCCAAGTTTCATTTCCCTGAAGGACATTATGTCAGCAGAAATTATTGCATAAACTTAGCCTCCCTGTTTGCATGAACACAGCTTTTTCATATGGATGCACCTTCTTGCTTTTTTGTTTTTCTTTTAAATGCTTAAATTCTGTGTGAAGTCTGTGTAGTCGCATGTTAAACATAACTGATGACTTTCTCTGTTGGTGCATGCATGTCTTGAAATTCAAATTTAAACCCACTTAACAAAAGCAAATTTTTCTATCAGTCTGAAAACCAAGAACCTGTCACTTTCGTGCTGTGGTAGCACGTAAGATTTCTTGATTCTACTTCTTGTAGTAAGATTATATTGGCTGATGGGAAGCCAGTTGGAAATGATAACTTTTTTTTTAAATTGCAAAACCAAATGAGTATACTCTTAAGTCCCTCAAAAGCACTGCTTATGGTATCAAATGTCTGTTAATAATTTCTTAGAAGAAATTATGGAGATACTACTCAATGCCTAATTTTCTACAGCTTTTCTAATTACTCCATTGATTTTTGAAGCATAGATTTGTGCCAAGGTACACTAGGGTATATTTGAACAAAATACAGAGCAATAAAACTGTAATTGTAATTCATGTATGATCAACAAACAAAGCATTAATTTTATCAGTTTTGCTAGCAGTCTCTATGTTAGAAGTGTGTGGTTGGTTCTTAAGCCTGCGCTTCATTAAACTTTTTGCACCGTTCTGTCTCATCTGTCAGGCAGTGTCCCACATTGAATTGGTGCTTTATATGTAGAGGTATGTGTATCTGTAGGTAACTAATTAAAAAAAAAAAAGTCAAAGTGTATGTAAAGGCTGATTTAATGGTTACTTTTGGTAGAGCTTTTCCCTTCTCTATAGTATTATCTTAACCATAAAAGAAGAAAAATGTCACCTGGGTTGTTTCAGTCTACATTCAGTTCTTAAGTATTGCTCCACTGAACAGTCACTGTTCCATTATATTCTGTTATATAATCATACAGTGACCTCATCTATATTGTTTTACTAAAAATGCAAATGATTATTGTAAACAGTTTTAGAATTTATTTCTCATTTCGATCCCAGTGTGTCATGGAAGACTCTATTGAACATTATCTCATATCACGAGAGACCAGAACTGTGTGATAAGAAAATGTGTTTTGTTATTTAGAAGCCTGTAAGAACACTTACTTATTTTTTTGTGATGTTGCTGTTGGGTGGAGCTCAGGGGTGGTTTTGGCCAATATAAATGTGTTTCCAAATATTAACTCTTTAAAGTCTCAATTTGAATTTTGAGGTTTTAATACTTCATTTAATTGCATAGAATATCATTACTGTAGATTTTTTATTTTAATTAATTTTCCTCTGTGTATGTATATATATTAAAAAACCACACATATATAGTCAGTGATAATTTGCTTAACCTTGGGAAGGAAAAGTAGAGAATGGCAATATGAGATACTTCAAGGTGTGTGGTATCCAGTAGAGTAGAGAATCTGTTTCTTCTCTGCCTTTTTAAGGATCAGGTTCACTAATTTAACGATCAATTAAAGAGGATTCAAGGTCTGCTGTGTTTTGTCAGAGCAGCACAGCTAGACCATGTGCATAACTTTTTTTTTCCCTTTTATCTTCTTTGGTAATTTCTGTATGACTATCAGCGTTCCTGTCTGCTCTTGTTTGATTAAAAGAAGAATTTAGTATTTTTATAAATTAGGTACAATACTAATGGTTACTCTGATTTCCCCCCCCCCCCCCCCGGGTTTTCTAAGAGAATACTTGGCAGCCAAAGAGCTGCATAAAACCTTTGGAATAAAGAACTGCTATCCCTTGAAATAGCTGCTGTTTCTGACTCTTTTTTTCTTCAGTAGAAGCAGAATCTAGCCCAAGGAGAGAGAGTATCTTCTTTTGCTGTAAAGGTGGAAAGATGAAACTGCTACAAAGAACAGGTGAATGGAGACGGTAGTGTTCTTGTAAATGCATACACCATTCTCTGCTTTCTCCCCAAGAGGCTTGTTGAAGAATGATGGAAATAGTGGCCATTTTTGAAAGATTGTCACTACTATACAGTGCTGCTGTTTAGTCTCTTTCAAAAACATGTTAGGAGAAAAACCAAAGGAGGTGAGCAATCTTTCCAGGCCTGCTCTTTGTAATATTTTGGTCAACTTTAAGTTTGCAAAATCATTATTATGTTGACTGTTAGAGGTGAAGTCTGACCAATATGTCAGATATGAAAGGACCCACTTCTTTAGTTAATTTGAGACTAAAATAATGGAGGATTTGTTGTAAATTCTCCAAACCCCTATTTATACTGTCTGTGCATTGCAATGGCTGTGAGGATAGACTGTATTTTGAATGATTATCAAACATAACAAATCTGTATTTTAAGGTATTGCAGCTGACCAGCTTGTAATGCTTGCAAATCCTGAGTGGTAATCCTTTTTCTGAAGAACTGCAGAATGATTTCTTATCTCTAAATGGACTTCTGTTTATTTCAAACCATTATCTGCTTGCCCAGCAGTCTTGGGTAGCTGGGAGTCATCTGTATAGGACTGCTTTTTCTTCCTGCTTCTCTTTACCTAGCACCCCCCACCATCTCCCTTGCAAAGAAACAGGATTTCATTTACCTCTTTTGTTTACATACTGACCTGTGAGTTTGAACTTCTCCCTAAGGTGTAGCCCTTTGAACATCAGAAATGTTGAGCTAGTCCAGGAATAATTTTTGTATGAACTGTAAAAGCCCTTCTGTTTCAGATAACCACCTTACATTCTAAACCAAATAACAGAACAGCTTGTTTGCACAGTGGATTGTGAGACTTTACAGCTACTGTCTTTTTTTTCCAGTAATGCTTTTTGGGTTTGGTGGGGTTTTTTGTTTTGGTTTGGTTTTAGAATTTGTCTAGCTTTGTCTTTAGTTTTCAATTAAATCTTTTAATCTCATACTGCAGGCAGTTTTACATTGGTACACAGAATAGTTACACTGATACTGGTGTAACTATCTCCACATGTGCACAAGCATCATATTTTAGGATTATCATCAAGATGTCAGTATTTTCTACCATAGGCATGACAGTAATCTTTGTTCAAGTACGTGCATACTGGAGCCTTCTTTTCCCATCTGTTTTGGAGCATTGCGTCAAATCTGAAGCTGTACTTGGAAGGCTGCTTGGGTATTGTGTTCCTGTCCTGTTTTCACACTAAGCAGGTATTTCCCTCACAGCTCTGAGTAAGCTCTGCTGTCCTCGAGCAAGTGTCCTGAGGAACGGTAGGCTCTACTTCAACATTAGACAGACTATGGGAGTTCAGCTGGTGAAGAGGAGTCTTCCTTTTCTTGTAGCTTGTTTGAATTGTGGCAGCCATGTTAAAATGAGATTCCATTGAACAGATTTACAAGGTCACTGACTACAGCCCAGTCTGGTTTTGTAGATGCCAGAGACACCCAATCTCTGTTTGGATGATCAAAAAAGATTATTTGATTTTGTCATAATTGCTGTCTGCAAATAGCTCAATCCTGTTTGCCATAGGACTTAAAAAGCAATTTGTTCCCCCAATGCATGTTCCAATTTTAAGTTGTGTCTGTCTTTTTCAGTTGGGAATCCTCAGATCTATTATTTTTCTTTCCAAATAGATTATTTAAATCACAGTATTACATTTATACAACTGAAGTTGTCTCGTCTGTGTTCTGCTTTACATGAAAATGCATGTGTGCCCAAGTACCCTTAAACTTTTCTGATAAGATAAACTGTAAATTATATCTGAGTAGTTTTTTTCTGAAAGCATTCTGCAGCTTTACAGATGTTCTCTTGGTAAATGAAACACTACTTATCTTAATTATTAGTGTTAATGGACATGCTGCAGGCCCAGTACTTGCTAATGCCAGGTAGAATCTGTTACATCTTTTTATGCTTGACAAATGTGACAGTAACTGTAGTTCTGACTGTCTTGTCTGAATGAATCAATGGCATGTGCATGAGTAGTTGCTGGCAATCACCTGTAATGTGTAAGCAGACTATCTTCTTCCCTCCTTTCAAGTATCTTCTGCAGGCACTATTATTACTAGAATACCACATGCTACTAATTTGTCAGGTGCATGTGCTTCAGAAGACTCTGACTGATGAATGTCTTGTAGTTTCTCCTTGTGCTTTTCTCTCTCTTTAAAGGTCTCTGCTCTTACAGAAACCAGTATGCTCCTGTCCAGGTGTGATGCTAACTACTGAATGTCTATGGCATAAGTAGACATAAACAGAGCAAGGCCTCCACAAAAAGCCCTATCTTTTCCCATCACACAAACCGTACCTGTGTTCAGATAGTATTTTTGAACTGAAAATTTGCAGTGGCTTCCTGGGATCTCAGTTGTACTCAGTGTACGTAAAGTACATCCTGAAACCATCTTTACAGGAAATTGAGATTCAAATTCCCTTTTCTTCTAAGTAGAATGGTTACACTTTTTTAACATGTGTGTGTATATATGTACATAAGTTGTGTTTTCAATTGACAAGGAAGGTTCATATATATGGGATACTTCTTTTCAAAATGCAAAGTTTCCCAAGAGCCAGTGAAGGAAAAGGGAGACATGAATGAAGTGGGCTGCAACAGTTTTGATCTTATTTGCAATGCTCCTGTTTTGCAAGATATAGAGAGGAAAATGATGATTTTTTTTTTTCTTGAAACAAAAAATGAGCTGGCTTACAGAATTTGAAGGGATAGGTACAAATAGGTATTCCTGCTTACTTGTTATCATGGATGTTATTTGGTGGGTTACTGTCTTTGTTTTCTTGAAATAGTTTAAAGTTTGGAGGACAAACTGTATGTCTTACATAAAACTGAAGATGAATCTTTACATGAATGGTGAAATGAACTTTAAGCTGCATGAAATGCTCGTATATTTAAATTTTCTAGTAGTTGGACGCAGCACAGAACAGCATTTGTATGTACTTCGTGTTTCTTGTACCACCAGGTGCTGAAGGAGCTGCCTGCAATAGTGATACCTGAGGAGTTGTCACATTCACTAGAGTTTGGGTTTTCCCCTTTCTTTGTAGCGTTCCTGACCCATCCATTATGTGATTTTTTTTTTTTTTCCCCTCCTGTCTCTCTTCAATGTCATCATTTGACTTTTCTCTAGCGAAACTATAGTGATGAGTTTGCTGTGCAAAAACACTTGTCCAAAGGGTCATGTGGAGTATGAATATATTTGATAAATCTTTTAATTCATTTTTCTTAGGAGATAAGTTTTACCTGGGATTGGAGAACTGGGGAGTCCTAATGCAGATCTTGGGCTAAACACATGCAGGTAGTACTGTTCCCCCATTTCCCTCATCAGTTACCACTGCCATCACTTGATTATCAGAAATGGGATGTCAGGAAATTCTGCTCTGATTAAGTCTTTTGGAACTTTTATTCCACGAATTATTTCATTACTGAGAAAGAAATGCCTGGGCACAGATTCACAGTACTGATGAAAAACACTTGAACTTGCCTGCAAACTTTCTGAAAAATTTCCCCTCTCTTAGAGAACCTTTTCTCTGCATTCTTAATTTCTGTGTGATTAATCAAAGAATAACTGGAGTAGTTTATTAACTTTGACAGGCAAATTGTCTTCTACATCAGAGTACTGTTCTGGTTCTCTGGCAGTGGACAAAATTGAACCTTTAATAGAAATCTTAATGTCATCACCAAAAAAGAAGTGGAAAATGTTATGCATTATGTAGCATGTTACTTGCTTACAGGGCACAGACGTAATGGCTAGTAGAGCATCTGAAAGGGGAGAGTATTGTGTTTTGAATACTTCCACTGATCTGACATGTATAATGGCAGTAGTTTAAACTGCTGAAGGTGAATCTATTTGCGTTTCTTTTTAAAATCAGGTCTTTGTCTTTTGCTGAGATTTATAAGCTTTTTTTGGGCGGTATAGCTTTAAGATGTTCTTCAGCACCTTTAAAAGTTTTTCTTTGCTGTCTCGTAACTTGAGTTCCAGTATTTTAATTTAAAGAGTGTTCTGTTGTGAGAATGTGAAGCAACGTGTATATTATGTGTTCTGAAGTATTGTCAAAAAGATGCATTGTGGAATGAAACAATGGCGTTGTGTTGAAAGCATTCTGTCTTGACAGTTCCTGTTCTGCAGAACTCTGAATAGTTCCAAGAACTGGAATAGTTTTAGGACTTTTTAAAAAGTTGTTAGCCTCAGCTTTTCAATTACTTAAGAAGTAAAAACTGTGTCCCTTTCAAAAGGTTGCTAACAATTTTTTGGAGCTGGCTGCCAGGTACGGTTCTCAGAACTTCCCAAACGCTTTGTAAGATAAGTCTTTACCCCATAAAGTGTTGTGGTGATATTATGGTTTTTTGTTTGTTTGGGGTGTGTCCTCGTGTTTTGTTGTTAGTTGGGGGTTTTTTGTTTGTTTGGGTTTTTTTAACTTTTCACTCTCTTCTGAAGGTACTTAAAAGGCAGCTTATCATTTGCTGTATTTGGTAGCATGAGGGTGGATTGGTTTTTGTCTTGGCAGGATTGGGTAACACTTTGGCTGAAATGTCTTCTTCCTTTCATCTTTCGTATTTTAATAGGGGTATTAGAATTTTATGAAACCTAATTAATTCAGAAAGAAACTGGTGTTTACACAGACAGATTGTATAATGCTTATGACTCTGGATATGCTTTCATGCTTGATACCAAGGAAGGATGGGATGTTTTAGGTCCTGAAAGTAATGTTGTCTGCACTTAATTATATTTTCACCCTTTCTTCTGCAGCCCTTCCAACATCTTCCTTTGGAACAGTAGAGGGTAGGTGAAGCTTTTCTAGAGAGACAGGCTTCTCTTTAAAACATGGCTAGCAAAATGGCAAAAATGGAGGTGCCTTGTTTTTGTTTTGTTTTGTCCTTGAAAGAGCAGGGAAAATAGGAAGAAAGATCTGTTGTTGATATTATGAAACAGGCCTTCACTGTAATTAACAGCCTGGGAATTTTTCTGCTTGCTTTTCTTATCCCTGTGTTGCGAAAGCTTGCTGTCCTGCTGGGATTTCTTTTTGGAATGCAGAGGTGTGTTCTAGCTAAAAGCATGTGCTTTGCCTAATAAGCTTTCGTAGCCATTGAGCCCAGCTGGCTGCTGCAGTCTGTATTTGTTTGTCTTAACTAATTTTTATATCCATGCTTTAAATTAAACTAACACTTTTTGCATTAAGTGACAAACCAAGCACAATGTCCATAAATGAAACCAAACACTATAATCTACTAATTTTTGTTTTCAGTGTGCAGCATTATGTAATCAAGCAGCCTACTAAAAAGGAAGACGTGGAAATAATACTGGTGGCATGTAAATGGTGCTAAACTAAAGTGATCAGCTTGTATTGAAGGGAATGTTTATAAGAGTTAAGGGTTTAGCACTTCCTCTCCTAAATACAGAAGAACAGTGGAGAGAGCAGGGTCTGGCTGGTCAGCACAAAATGTTCTTGTTAAATCTTTGTATCTTTTGCTGTAGGAGATTATGTATGCCATCAACATGTAGCACCTAGCTGGGGTCTACTGATGGGTTAATTTTCAGGGATGCTGCAGTCTTGCAGCTACCTCTGAAGTTGATAAAAGTTCCAGGTACTCAAATTGTCTGAAATTCAGCCTCCTGTCTTTCTGGTTTGGTCCAAATTATGAATGACCAGAATAAATATTAGAAGATGAAACATGGAATAGAAATTCTATTTCAAAACAATAATGAATTGCTATTTACGAGTCTACAACAGTGACACTGGAATTGTTGGTGCAAGATTGTTCTTCATCTGTTTGTGGAAATTACAGATGTTTTGGTTTTTATGCCCCCTTTTCTTGTCAGTTTTTGTATTTGTGAGTGATGTGACATGTTTTCTTGTTAGGAAAACATTTGCCAATGGGAAAAGGAATACTTCTTTATATCTTCTGTGATTGCTCACAGGTTTTGAGACTGTTGGATCAAACGTCCTTAGCTGTAGACAAAGACCAGACTTACTGTGGCTGATACCTATAATTGATGCATTTTTGTAATGTGGGCTTCAGCCTCAAGAGACACAGAGCCTTAGCCACGAGGCCAATGCTAAATCATCTTCAGTGCTCTTTAGGTAGTGCTGTGTCTCTGCTTCTGCTCTCTGGCCTTGTGGGTGACAGCAGCTGGGTTCTGGCAGAGTGCCCCTCACCTCCTCAGCCCCTTTCACTGTCAGTTTGGGCTGTGCACCTTCCTTTCCTCTCCAGACTGTTCATGCCTGGCCCTACCAGCTGCAGTTTCCACACTCGGTGCAGTCGTTAAGTATGGATGAGAGGTGTAGGCTTGCCTCTTCTCTGGCTTTATTGCTGAATATGAGAACTTTTCATAGCGTACCACTCATGTATACAAATCTCTAGGTGCCAGAGGAGTTTTTTTATTAAGGTGGAGCAACTGCTTGGAAGTTAAATAAAAAAACCCCACCACCACCAATAATAATAAACAATAACGATGACAATACCTATCTTTAACCTTGTTTGGATATTTATTCTCGCAGTAGTAAGGACAGACTTTTCTTCTAGTGAATTCATGTAGTTTAAAGCTCTTATAAGTAGAAGTTTCTCCCTTTGCTGCTAGGGTGAGTGGCATCTGACCTGCACATAAATGCTCTCCTGTTTTCCTGTTCATTGTAGGCAAGCAGTCTGAGCTGGGTCAAGATGAGGATTTGAATTTATTTGATGGTTCTCCATGTTGCTCTTTGGAGAATTGCATTGCAGTGAGGCTCGAGACCTTTTTTTTTTCTTAACACAAATGTCAGTGGACAGATTTAGGGCCTGGATGTCAACTTCATTTGCTTACAGGTTTGCGTCATGTTTATTAAACTGTGACTGATCAGAATCAAAGTAAATTTTCTGAAGTCAAAACTACTGATGATGACACCTCAAAAAGATATAAGCAAATGCATTTGTAGTTACATTAATAAAGAAGGTCAAACTTTTGCATGTGGCTGAATAATTATTTATTTATTTATTATTTTCCCAATAGCACTCTTTTTAGTAATGTACAGAATAGACTATTAAAAATACCAGGGTGAATGTCTCTACACAGTTTAAAAATCTTAATTCAGAAATCTGTCTGTTTAGATCTGAACAAAGCAGTGACACTAATACATGAAATGTAATCTGTTAATGGCTTACAGGCATCTGTGAGAAGGGAATATATGGATTTTTACTTAATGCTATTGTTTGGTACATTAAAAAAAATTGTCGAGTGGTTGGATATTGTTGGAAAAAAGAGTATGAGAAGGAGATCTCTTTAGCTGTAGTCAACAAACTAAAAGGAAGAAAGAAATGAGAACTTCTGCGAGGTTGTCATCCTACACTTCTCAGGGGAATGTTTCAGCATTATAACTGGAACTTTGTTAAAATAATAAAGTAGTGTCTTTAACAGTCCTGACATCAGTGATGGAAATTCAGAAAGTGCTTCATAGCCACTGTGACCTTCACAGTATTAAACCTGTCCAAGGATTGCTATCCCAGCGTCTCAGTAGCACTCTGAAACCATCAAGAAGTGGTGGCCTTGCTTTTTTGAACTTGCTGCCAGGGTATACTTGAATTTCTATAGTATAGGAGGAATAGAGATTTCAATCACAAAATACAAAGATTGTATATTATACTAGATGTTCAGTTTAAACACAACTAGGTAAGGTTAGAGATGCTTCAAATGTAACAAACTTAAAATGCTCTTTTCTGTCTCAATGGAAGGTTGGCTTTGAGATAACTGACAAAGTGCTTGGTAGTGTGCTGGAGGTGGGGGAAAGGAGCAGACAGCTGAAACTTTGTAGTTCCCTGTTTCTACAAAAAAAGCAAGTATTTGTTACAGCAGCATTTTTTTTCTTAAAGTGTGGACAAGATGCTCTAAGAACTGAATCTTATTAGTGAAGTGCCAAACTGAAGATGTATTGTGATGTATTTTTGTTTTGTGTTGGGTTTTGGGGGGTCTTTGTTTTGGTGGGGTGGGGGGGAACAGGTTGAAGGGGTTTTTGGTTGCTTTTTGATTCCATTGAGGGGATTCTGAATTTTTCTACTTGGAAACCACCCCCTCCCCAAGCCCTTATGAAAACCAGGAGCTAGAGTTTCATGTGCCCTGATCTTGAGAGGCAGTAACAATTCCGCTGCACTCTTCCCAGTTCATTCTTTTGAGAGACAGGTAACGAGCTTATTTTGCAAAAGAAGTTAATGTTCCAAATGCAGCATGAAGTGTTAAAATGTAATAATTGGCTGGACATCCCATGTAAAAAGACAGCTCTTCACTAAGAAACTATCACCCACCTTTCTACACACATTGTCATTAATAATTATTCTATGGGACCGTAGCAATTTGCAAACTCTTTAAATGGATAAAGGAATAAATTTTTGTCATGAGAATGCTTATTTCCCAGGCTTTTTTTTCTGAAGATGCTTTCACTCATCTTGCCAATTTTAGTGTGAGAAATCCAAACTCCTTTTCTCTTCCAAAAGGTATTTTGTGTTCATATTGCTTTAATAACAGTTTTTCTAAGCTAACTTGCATGTCTGTAGAGTTCAGAATATCCATCTGTCTAAATCTTAAATCTTCGAAAGGGTGAATTGCAGTTCTGCCCTCTCTCTTATCTCCAGAACTTGAGGTTTGCAAGTTTGCATGAAAGTTTTTTAGTGAATGAAAGACCTCCTAATTTGCTCTAGTAAAATGAATTATTAATTTGTTTTGTACTGAGGTAGGAGGAAATTGTAAGCTCCATACTAGATATCAAAGCATGTTCTGTGTAAGCATATTGAGAATTTGCTTTCATTCTCTGGATGTTCCTAGGCAGTAATGCTAGTTGGCTTAGAGTATTCCTGTACACATCCAGCTAGATGAACATAAATGTGTCCTCAGATACTGATGTCTTAATATCATAAGCGGAACTAGACAAGCAAAATTTCTGGTTTGTCTATTATAGTTCCATTTTATGCTTCATGCTCATGAAAGCACTGTTGTTTGAGACCCTGTGAATGTTCTGTCTTATTTTCTCCGAAAGACTTGCTGTGTAATTTTAGAGGATGCACTTGTTCTGTGACGAAGACTATTTAGTGTGTATGGGTTAATGGTCGTTTCTGTGTCAGCACATTTTTCTGGCATGTTTTTAAGGGGGAATGTGCTGCTTGGGAAGTGGTTTGTGGTGCTTTGGGCAAATGGATCTTTGGAAGGAGAATCAGCAAATGTTCTGTATAGCTCTTGTAAAACCAAAAGGGAAGTTTATTTTATTGTTTTATAATGGTTTTTCTTGTAGGCACTGTGAGGGGACTAGAACTTGTCTTCAGCTCCTGTTAGACAAAGAGGAAGTTTTATTCTTATGGCACGAAGAGAGTTTGGCTTGCACGCCTTATTTGTTTGTTATATGTATCATCATTGAAACCCACAATTGTCAGAAAAGTTGTAAGCAATGGGGTTAATTTCTGTACTACCAGTTGGCTTCCTTTGCCCCAATAAATATAAAAATGTCATGTATAATAACTCTTAAAGTCTTGACAGAATGGTGCATAACTCGTAGGAAGCTTTTAAAAGCAGAAATGTTTCCTACCAGACCAATGCTTTTTGGTTAGGCTCAACAATGGATCTCTACCCTATTTAGTGTGGCATTGTGTTTTTTCAATTTTTTTAAATAAAACAAATAGTCACTAATAGATGCACTCTGTCACTATTGCTGCTCATTTTCTACTAGTCTCCTTTTTTGTTAGGAGTATTTGTCCCATAAATAAGTATTGCCAGGAGAATCTGTGCTGTAGCATCCTCCCATCCATCTTTCCTACTAGCAGAATTGCTTTGACTTTGATGTGGACTAATTAAGTTCACATATTTTTATGGACATCTTAGAGTAGTTAAAGAAAAGATAGCTGAAATATCTGTGCTTTTCTAAATGAGGCTGTAGGACTCGTTAAGGCTTTGATCCTACATATCCTGAAGTTTCTTTTTTCTTTCTGAAAGGATGCTGTCTAGAGTATTTCCATCAAAGCAGTATGGCAAACTTCCCAAGAGCATACCTGTTTTCATACGAAGAATCCAATTTCTTAGTTTTATGCAGAGCAAAATACAATCTCTGCAGCATGGGCAGGGTCTAATAAGACTGTACAGCATCAGGCAGGTTTGTCAGCTTAGCTTGCTCCTTGAATTGCTTCCCGAGTCACGTGTTCACAGATTAGATCAATACATTACCTAATAGGATGTTTAAAAACATTTCCACGATTTGCTGACGTGGGGGAATGGTGAGGTAGAGTAATAGATTTTGTACTAGATCTTAGAATACACTACTGCGGTCTTGGCAAGCCCCTTGTTCTTATGTGAAATTCGCTACTGCAGTGGTGCATTGCAGGAAATAGATAAAAATCAACACACAGAACACATCCATGCATCATATATATTTGGGGAAAGAAGCTGCTCAAGGTTCAAATGCATGTCTACATGTTTTCACAAGGCAAACATGCTTTCCACTTTTAAAAGAATCTTAATATAGAAGGACATGCGATTTAATTTGAACAAGTTCCATTATTTAAATGGTTTAAAAACACAATAGGCTCTTAAATGCATCTTTTATAGAGTACTTGAGAAATCATTTAGATTTGTAAATGCTAGTGGTGGGGATGAGCACCTACCAAAGGAGAAGCAAATAAGCAATTTCAGCGTAGTCATTTGAATTCTGGAGAATTGCTTTGTTCTTGTTGAAATACAGCTTTTTACTACTGTGACTGTATATGGGAAAACCAAAATTACATCTTTAGAGCATCTTCCTATTTTCTCCTCTAGCTTGTGCTGTCTGTCTTTTAAATTATGCAACACTTTTTTTTCCTCCCAAGTTTCAATTTAGCCTTGTACCTGCTGTGGAATTTGTGTGAAACAAGAATTAGAAAAGGTTAGTTTAAAAAACCAGTAATTTAATGTCCAGCTCTTGGCATGATACATCATGCAGAGTAAGGAGAGCAGGAAAAAATCTGTACGTAGAGGTTAAATGGTAACTAGTCAGAGATCTGTTTCACCCCCAAATATAATTCTTAATTTCATCAGAGTTTTCTAGTTTTAGATTGACTTGCACTGCTCTTTTGAGAAGAGCCATTGAACCAAAGCTGTGGTTTTTGTAGCTTGGATAGACTTTGGCTACAACATTGTTCTCATTTAAGAACATGTCTTCATTGCAGAGTTGATTCAGAAAAATGCGTTGTCTCTCTTCTGAGTATTGTCCATACCCCCTTAATTTTATTGTGTTGGAGCTTTGACTGTAATTCCCTTCAGGGTATGTACACTCCAAACTTAAGATAGCACAGATTGTCAATAGAAGTGTCTGTCCAGCTGCATAGTCTAATTGTTTTAGAGCAGGAAGGTGTGATTACTGCACAAACAGCTGCAAAGGCCCTAAATGTGTGTGTCTGACCCTCCTTTGGAGATGGTTCCACCTACAGTTGAGCCAGTGGAACAAATAACGTGGGTGCTGCTTGTCAGCATGAAGTGACCTGTCTTAGTTTAGAAAAATACATGTTAGGTGCAAATTGTATGAAATGAAGCAGAACAGTTTAAACCAGGCCCTTCTGGTAAGAAGGAGACAAATAAGATGAGTTTACTGCTGTTTAGAGCAGTATTGACAGACCATATTGACAGCAAGTCATTTTTGTTGTTCTGAATCCTTAGGAAAAAAGGACTTACTTGAAGTAGCTCACTTAAGAATGGGACAGGTTGCTTTAAGATATGATTCGAGTGTATAATAGCATATAATGTTATAAACTACTAGATCAGGTTTAATAGATGAGAACTAAAATATCTGTCCTCAAGAGTTCTGGTTCTTTCTGGAAGAAGGGCTCTAGGAAGGCTTTTCTGGCTCCTGTAGATCAATATTTGTATGTATTAATCCAGTATTTGTGGTTAAGGAAGGGAGGAAAAGGAGGTTGTCTTTTCAGAAATGACTTTCAGTGATTTTTTTTTTTTTTTAAATTTTTTTTTCTTTCTTCTCTCTCTACTAGTCTCAAAGCAGCTGTAGTATGTTTGGGCACAGTGGAAAATGGTCTTTAACACTATTCTCTAATGTAATGCACTTAAGAATTCAGAAAAGCATGTGGTGTCATAAAAAACCTACTATATTATCTGACACCTAGTATGTATAGAAGCATTTTTAAAGCTTTTTATGTGGAACCAGTTTGCTGTCTGTGTCTTCCTTTTTTTTTTTTTTTAATGGACTGGGCTATTTCAAACTTGCTTCTTCCAGTTCAGATCAGTGAGTCGTCTTATTTTATACTGCACCTTTTTCCAATGGCTCCTTAGTGAAAAGTTACTCATGTTTTCCTTAACAGTGATGGGGAATGAACCCCTGCCAATTTAGGGCTGGAACAGTACTTCCATGCAAATGAGGTATTAACATAACTACTCACTGTGCTCTAAAACTGCTCAGTAATATCCATTCCCATTTTGTGGTAGTTTGGAGGAGGAAAAGGAATGCTCTGGCTATTGATTCATAAATCAGTGGATGCTGGGATATTACCTGCTTTGTGAAAGTTTCTGGGATAGCTTAATCCAGATTTTTCATCCTTTAGCAGGATAGATAGTGTTATTTCAAGAGATGTTTGAGGTCCTTTCAGGTTTATTCTGAATGTCGTTGCTTCCAGCTGATACGTCTAGAAGATGTTTTTATAGATGACCTCTTTTCTCACGTTATGAAACAACCCCTCTGTATTGCTTATGCCCTATGAACTTGAAGGGTTTACCTGTGTGTTCCTCTTGTGTCTTGTCTATGGATCAGTGGTTTTAGTCTGTTACTGACAAATCACTCTTGTATAGAGTATTTTTCTGGTGTTCAGCTAACTCTTGAAAGCATGATACCTCTCTTGTCATCTTCCCACCCTTCAAGCAGAGCATAAAAATAATTGTTTACTATGTCCAAAGGCACAAGACAAAATACCATCAGGCTTCCACAGTCATTTTTGTGGTTAATTTTACACTTCAGAAAACCTGTTCAGGAACTGGAAAAAACCTAATTGGTCTCTTTTTTTTTCTTTTTTTAAAAACTCAATTCTACCATTATTATTTCTCTGGACGGGGATCCTGGTCCAATCAAAATATTTGGCCAACTGTGCTTTGGTTCCTGGTGGGTTAGCCACACTGCTGTTGTGGCAAGCCGTCACTCCTGCAGAAGGCAGCTCAGGCTGCTTTATTAATTAGGATAAACTCCCATTCTCCCCAGCCTCCAGAGAATTTGTCAGCCTGGCATCAGAGCACCACAGAACACTTAGCAGAGGCTTGTCGTTGCCAGATGAGGAAATTGAGATAATTTGTCAAAACAAAAAAATACAACTGAAAAAGCTTTTAAAACTTTTAGACCAAAAAGTACTAATTAAGCAGATCATTCAAAATATTCTGATATTGGCCTCAAAAACTGCAAGTCCTGTTTCTCTTCTGTGGTTGCCAGTGTGTCTTCCATGAAGATAAGAGGAGGGGGGGGGGGGGGAAATAAATACGGGGGGGGGGAAATTGCCTTGAGAATTTGAATTGCAGAAAATACTTAATTATTCTTTTCTGGCAGTAGCTACTGTGCAACTAATGCTTTTTCAAAATCAGGGTTAAATTCAGAGAAAACGATTCCGAGGTTCGAACAGGTGAGCTTAACGTACATGTTGTTTTGCCTTGTCGAAAGACAGGTAGTTTGTGCCTTTGTTGGGATGCAGCATCTTGAATAAGGTGTAATGAAAAGTTTTATCAGTTTGGAAGCAAAAAAAAGTTTCTTCAAGTTACTTTCTGGCATCTTTTGTAGCATGTTCAGTACTTTCATTTTTCCCTCCTTCACAGTTTTTTCACTTGTCGGCAGAAGTAGGATTCGTTGGAATTAGCCATGGGTTAATCTAATCTACAGAAGGACAGCAAGCTGCTCAGATGGTCATAATGGTATATTTTTATTTACACTCTGAGAACTGTGATGTTATTTAACAACTTAGGCTATTTCATCTTTAATTATGAATCGTGATATTGTTGTCTTCAAACTTGTGCTCAGATGGTCAGAGCTAAAGGTCCTGTTCACAGACTGGGAAAGCTGTGTAGACATCTCTGCTGCACCCCATGGCAAAGTGTGGGAGCCAGCAAATACACCAGTGCAGAGCAGGGGCCTTGGATTTAATGTTTGCTGTTGAACAGAGCTGAAATACTTAACTGTCTTTTTCTGCTGCTGTCTAAACAAACATTTAGAATAACCCAGTTTAAGTAGTTACTTGTACTTGGCTTGCTTTTTTAAGGTGCCTTTCTGAACCCTTACCAAACCACAAAATTCTCTAACTAGTCCACAGTTTTTCTAGTGCTAATAAAATCTTTACTAGTACCCCTGACCTTAGTGAGGCTGGAAACAAAATTAACAGTATTGATGACATATTCTTTTAAAAAAAATAATAGACATTTTTAATTGTCCAATATCATAATTAAGACTTGGTTGAAGGAAATGAGTGAACAATACTGAAGTTGATTTTTTTTTTTAAAGCTGATGTGTCAGAAATGTGCGCTGACTCAGAGTGACTCTGAATCATCCTATCAGCATGTGGAGGAGTTGATTTATATGCCATACCATGGAGAACTGTAGAATCAATTCCCTCTTTTTGTTTCTTGAAACCTAAGAACATGGCTTTGAGGTTTTAAGTATTTAAATTTATGAAATATGCCAGCCACTATACTAGTGGTGATGGGTCTGTGGCATGTCTCCCGTAGGAAAGCAGTACAGTGAATCTGGAAGTAAATGCAGACTAAGCGACAGAAACGTTGTAAGGCAGATTTGACCTAAATTTGTTACTCTTGAGGTGCAAAGAGTACTCGAGAGTAATAAATCTTGTCAGCTGTGGTTTAATATTGGCTTTCTCCTCCCACAAGGCAGATGAAATGCTGCTATTGGAATAGCCATAGGGTCTCTGTCTTCAGGGAAGAAAGAAGCAGTGGTCGGTTATATGACCTTTTGTGATTATCTGTCCTTTTCTCTTTCAAAAAAACAGGCTAAGAGAAGCATGCTGTTTGTCACTCAACATGTGCTGCTGTGTCTACATTACATTTGGACAAGAATTGCTTGCAACACAGATGGATAAGAACAAAAATAAATGTCTGTGCCTAGGCTGTGGTCTAGACATGGCAAGGTGAATAGGAGAGGCAAAAATTGACAAAGAGGCTTGACTGTACCTAAGATGTGCCTATTAAGACCAAGAACTCTGAATATGTGAAGAAATGTTTAAATTTCCCTTAAATGTCTTGATCTATGGCCCAGTTTGTACTTCATATCTGAAAAGTTTGTTGAAAGTCTCTGATTTTTCTGTTTTGTGTTTTTTTTTCCCCCCTATTCTGATGTTAAACTAATGAACACTGCAAACTTTAAAATCAGTCTCTTCACTTTTGTTCATGTTTCTGTAAGGGATTAAGAATTCAAGAAAGAGTTATTGGAGGAGCTGTTGCAGGTTCCTCAGGCTCTGTGCAAGTGGATCCTCATTTGTTCCTTTCTCCTTCTTGCCTCTCCCACCAGCGTGTGGAAGCATTACCACCAGGAAAAGGGGATGGGAATTGAAAGGATAAATACCTAGTTTTAACTCAAAGCAAGTTTAAGCATAAAAACATAAAATCGTAACAGGAGGGAGAGTATTGAGAATTACAGATGCGCTGCTTCTAGGCATCTCATAGCATTGCCAATTTTTGCCTCTTGACTTCAGGGCTAGCAGCTTCTGCCTAAACTGCTGTGGTGGCTGTACCAAGGTTAATTTTGGAATAGGTTTCCCAATTTATCACAGAAATCCTACTTAAATTCAACAGCCACGAGTGGGACTCTTCAGTATCCCCTTGTGCCTGGAGTTCCCCTTCTTTCAAATCCACTTAAGTACTACCTTGTAAGGAATAGTTTGAGCTAAAGTAACGTTTCTGGAGCATAAGTGCTGCTTCTTGGGAACCAGCAGATTATGGTGACGAATTTATGCACAGAGGGAGAATTTCCACATACACCTGTATTCTGTAGGTAGACATATTTAGAGCTGCGCAACAAACACCTTAATCTGTGTAGACTGAGATTAAAGTTCTTTCTGAAGAATTAGACTTGGTTTTGGGCTGGGAAGGGAAGCATACCCCTCCAGAGACTTTCAATAATGATGATAATGTATTAGAAAATGAAAAACTTTCTCCTCTTGTTTCTGATGTGTCTAAATTGTATGTCTGTTTTACCCAAAATCTTACTTTAAAAGGTGGGGAAATAGACTTGTATTGAGAAACTTTTACTTTCCTAATGCTAAGAATTTGTATGTGATCAAAACACTTGCAGGGATCCATAGCTAGTGTATCTGCTTTAAGAGTACCTTAAGAATCTGCTGCTTTGAGTTACTTGTGAACACGTACACTGCAGCAACACCTTCTTTATGATCTTTTAACCTCCCAAGCCTCCCACTGGCTTACTAGTGTTACCTAGTTCATCTTTTTCCGTGAACCTTTGTGGTGAATATGGTTTGCAGACTGTGAAAGGTAGGAGGTCTTTGGCTTATAAGCTTGTAACTGACAACAGCTCTGTTCTGAAAGTGCTTTGATATATTTAGTGTGAGGATAAGAGGCAAGACTCCTTAAGTACCCTAGTGGAAAACTTCTTTAAAAAGATGTTTTCCTCTCATGTACAATTAAATAAAAAATGAGCTTCTGAAGCTCCTTCTGAAATAGCTGGAAATACGGAGGATGGTTTGCAGTAGCTGAGGTCTATTGTATACCTCTCTGCACAGTTTGCTTTGCAGGGATAGTGTCTTGCCACTCAAAACTGCTCTTCATTGATTTGAGGAGCCAATATTATATGAAGTTGAAACAGGTTTGTAGGGTTTTTTGGAACAACTGATGCTATGTGCCCAGTGTGACCTTCTTGCTTTGGGTGGAGCCTGGGCTGAACCTGGAAAGGAGAACGGGAATGGGAGCTGTTGGACAGAGAACTGCTAGGGCAAAGCAATGCCAGCTGGATGCATTAATTTTCTCCACTGCTGTTTTGATGGTAGGATGGTAAACTAATAATAAGCTATTCTGACATTCTGGGAAGACTTGAAGTGTCAGCAGTCTGGTTTATTTGACCTACTGATGCCTGCTACTTTCTTTTTAACTCACTTCACATCATACCTATTAACAATATCAAGAGCAGGTGGCATTTTAGAGATGGACTCAATTGACCTGTGTTACAGGTGATTACAGCCAGTTCCCTTTTGTGTGTTGTGCACTAGTTTTTACATCCTCATTTTCTAGGTAGGCTGTTTAAAGTTCCTTTAAAGAAGGTACAGAACCAATGCTGAGGGTCTGGGTGTGTGAGTTACCACTGTCCTAGTAACAATAAAGGAGATTAGTAGAAGGAAGAACACTGAAGAGGGAACTGGGATACGTAATGTTGCTCACTCCTGCAGCTTTGTCAGAAATGTTGTCAGTTACTGTGTATGTGTGTGCGCATACATCATTTATATTGTGTAGGACCATTCTTTCCAATTTTCTATCTTGTAAAAAAACAATTATAATCTTCCGGAAAGAAAATGCTCAGGGCCTCTTCTGGTTTCTGTGTGCAGTTTGTTAGAATATCAAAGCAAAATTAAAGAGGATAAATAGACAGAGGTTCAGTGTGGACTGAAAGAAGACTGACTGGGGACATGAGGGAGTGAGTGTGTGGGGAGAGAGAATAGGGTTAAGGATAGAGAGTGGAGTACTTGAGGGTGAGGGGAATAAAGGAGATAAGCAAGTAGGGAGAAGAATAAAATGATGGGGGAAGCAGAATAATAATGGGAGAGGGTACGGAGGAAGGGCTTGACTCTATGTCTAGGAGGACATACCAGAGAAAAGGAGAAGGGACAGGTTGATTCTGCAGCTGAAGTACTGGTTGATTTCCGTAAAGCATCTGGACCATAAGCAAGACCCGACTTGCTTTTTAAAAAAGTTGGGTTGTGTTTTAAAGCAAGCTTGTGACTTGATGGATCCAACTGATTTTGATTACTCATTTGCAGTATTCTGTTTCATCTTAGACTGTAGCCTCAAGAGACGTGAGCAGGGGTGGGAGTATTATGAAACAAAGTAATTTGATTATTTGGGGTGGGGTGGGAGGGTGGCAGCTTTGTTTTATCTTAGCAAATTGTTTAAAAGCACAGACAGATGAAAAGGAGACAGCTAATCTAGTTAAGAATAGCCACTATGGTTTTTGATATTGATTTCTTTCCTCACTCTGTTGTCTTTTAACCTTGTTTTCTTACAATTTTAGAAAAACTATCATGCGCTATACTGAACAAATAGAGGATATGGATAAAATAGCTTCCTTTAAATAAATGATTGAACTTCTCTTTTAACTTACCACTAACTTTTTTTACATCCTTAGATTTCTCTTACTTTCATTGAAATAGATACTTGTGAGGAATGAATTTTTCTGCCTTTTAACCTAAAATAATCGATATTTACATGCTTGTTATGTCATCTGTTTACAATACATTTAATGCTAAAAGATCTATTTTTAGCTGGCTAAGTAAAATAGCTAGTTGCTGGAGTTGTTGTCATAGCAGCAATCTTAACAGATACGCTGATCCTATTTAGCTTTTGCAGCCAGAGAGCAACCGTTAGGCAACAGTTTGACAGTTCTGCAGTATTTTTCTAAAGATGGAAATTGTGCTGGTGGTGGTGAATTTTTTTGGTCCTACTTTAAAATATTTTTTTCTGTAGGTGTGTGGAGTTTGATTCAACCCATCTATTTTCATCGAACAGAACTTAGGAGAACTTCGAATACACAACATGTGAGATTCAGGATTTAAGTCTTATTTTGTAGAAGCTTGAAAATAAATTACATAGTGCAGCATATTGCAAGCTTCTTTCTTGATTATTTTTTTAACAGCCATAAGTATTCTGAAAGAAAAATGCCAGACTAGAGAACAGGATCATGCATCATTTATTCAGCACTAATTTTAAGTTGTGGCAGACTGGGCAAATATTACTGAAGAACTTTGGGGGTTATTTTTGATGAAATGCATTGCCTTGGTTAGAGGATAGCTTAGTATTTTAGAAAATCTGATTTTTTTTTTTTTTAATATGAAGAAGAAAAAGTCCTTCTATATTGACAAGCAAAGGAATAGTATTTTCAGATTAGTCTGTAAAATGAGATGTACCTCTAAGTGATCTCTAGCTCTGAGCTGTAACAGAAGTTCAGTTACTCTTAAACATATGTCTGAGTGCAGTTCCTGTTGTCTGAGGTGAAAAGTGAATTTCCTGGAAGGAATTTCTCCTGTCTGTATCTTCTAATCAGATGGTATTGGACCCAAATTGTTCTCGGTGTTGTTGAGCAAAAGACTTACCCCTCAAGCTCTCTTAAGTCTCTTACTAGACGGAGTAATTTTCAAAAGATTAGTTGAAGTACCTGAGCTTAATGCTAGAAGAAAGTTTTGGGTGTTGTTGGCTTAAAGAGTGCTTCAAATATGACTGAGAGTCAAAAAGTCTACTTAACTTTCTAATTGCCTTTTTTTTTTCTCCAGGCCTGCTTGTTAAAATATGTTGTTATCTTAGGAATGCAAATCATCATGTCAGGCTTACATGCTTATTAATTTCCAGTGAATCATGGTAACTTTCATCACATACCTCCCCGTTCTGGGTCTCTTCAGGGCACAGCACATCACTTTCCAAACTTGATTCGAAGCCAGTCTGAGAGTGGCAGAAGTGACTTCTGTAACTCTTTGACTGGTATGGATTTGATGTGGTGCTGCTATTTTGTGGGCTGGCATAAAGAAATCTCATCAATAAATCTGGCAGAATTTCCCAGCAGAGAAATGAAATGCCATGTACCCACAAATATTTTAATGTTCAAGTTATATTACAGCTTTTGAGTGGGTCGAGGAGTTCAGTGCTGTGGAAAAGCAGAGTTCTTGCTGTGGTCCCACTACCCGAAACTCCTGCTGGTCACCTGCTTTCCCTGAGCTCTGATGTTCATGGGTCTACTCCATCTCCTCCCAACCTCCCAAACTTACTAACCCAACAAAAGCTTAGTTTTAGTCTAGCTTCAACTTCCAGGTTAGCAAGCTGAACCGGCTCAGTGAAGGGGCTGTTGAGCAGCAGAGCCCATTGCTTCAAGGTAGGGACTGTAGGTGGGGGGTGATTCTGAAGAACTGAGCAAGAACAGATGCATCAAGACCTCGCTCCCCTGGTAATTGGCATCTGTGCTGCTGTAATGTTAAGTCTGTGCTGTGCTAGCCGTAACACCCAGAGGTTTTGCACCAGTGACGAATGTTTGTGTGGCTCATGGTGAGCTGGATGGAGGAGCTGATGCAGGTTAATCTCGGGGGGAGTGGCAGGTTCATCACACACATCTTTCTCCTGGCTTACACATGGCTGTGCAGGTCATTCTGCTGGTACACGGTTGGTATGGGAACAGAAATGCCCAGGTGGAGTGAAGGAATGGTGGGATGGATTGTGTATTTTAGCAGCAGTGCCTGCTTACCCCTGCTTGATGTGTTCATTAAACTACAGGCTGAGAGCTGTAAATGGGTTGACTATCATCTGCTCTTAGATGAGACCTGCTCCCTATCAAGACTTGGAAGTGTATTGGATGAACGGAAGAGTTTTCTCTGATAATATGCCTAATTGATGGTTTTGTTATGTGGGGGCAGAACTGTTTCCCCTGCTCATCTGTAGCGTTCAGAATGCACCGAGTAAAAGGGAAAGCTAGCAGTTAGATCTACGTCGTTTAGCTGGACTTGGAGATTTGTTTCTGTCATTCACATTCTGTGTCTGTTTCTCTATTTTAGGCAAAGTCGTGCATTTGTCATATGTGTGGTGCCCACCTGAACAGACTCCACTCTTGCCTCTACTGTGTCTTCTTTGGCTGTTTTACAAAGAAACATATTCACGAGCACGCAAAGACAAAGCGACACAATTTAGGTAAGCTGTCATCCTGATACACTCACTGGTGCTTTTTAACTCGCTGTATTGTCCCTGTCAATTCCAGGCCAGTAAGGTGTTTTTTTTCTTTTTTTGTAGCTACCTCATTAGAAAGGGAGATCAATTTTATTTGTGTTTTGTGTTAGTTTAGTGACATTATTTTAAACTTGGTGCTTAAGCTTCCACTTCATCAGAGATAAGTTTTTGTTCATAACTTAAAATTTGAATTATTACTGTTTAGTATCTCAGTATTTATGAATTAATGTCATATTTATGGAAAAATAATAAAAATGTGTGTAGACAGTGAAAAATGATGAGTTTAGTGCCTTGAACCAGAGCAGTTGAAGAGCCTTGAATTAGGAAGTCACATTCACTTTTTCTGTTCTTGCAAAGGGAAAACACATCATTCCCATCAGAAAGACTAATCAAGTAACAAATCAGAATTATTTAAACTTTTAAAGTTTTGTGGGTTTTTTTTCCTCTGTCTTGGCTTCTTGTTTTCAGTGGGGTCAATAACCTAAGAAATAAGAAAACAGTTTAACTGATATGGAGTACCTGTCCCTCAGCTGCCTTAAAATTCAGTTTTGGTTTAAATTACTTACTGCTTATAGTTTAGAACACTTTAGAGTTATAATGCAAAATCCTGATCGTTTTATATTAAAATTCTGGTTGTGTCAAAATGGATATATAAAATTTTGCTTAGTGTACAACACATTTAACTTTTCTTCAAATGAAAATACATTCTTGGTGGAGTGATATGAGAAACAGGGAAAAAGGCATTATTTCATGGAATAAATTTTCTCTTGACCAGTGTGGCCAGCATTCTCATTTAATTTATCCTAAGTGCTTATGGAACAAACTGTCTTTATTTTCCATGAAAACAAAGATGCTCCAGAAGGCCAACAGTGCTGTGTACTCCTGTGCTTAAGAAACTGGTGTGTAAGTTCTGCTATTTATGGAAAAGACTATTTAAAGCAAATCGTTACCGTTTCTTCCTCCATATGTGTCAAGAAATAAAAAATTTAGGTTCCATAGTGGTATAGCTTAAGTCTGTAAATGCTTTGAAAAGTAGAATACTGGAAAATAGAACTGAATATCCGTAATGTTTTATAAGTTGCTAGCCTTTGAGAGTGACGTGATCATAATTCTTGATGTCAAGGTGGGCTGCAATATTCAGTATGAACTGAAGCACAGATAGCTGTACTTTAAATGATAAGTTCAGGAGAAAAAAATATAATGTACTAGTATGAGAAGACATCTGAAATTGGTAAGTGCTGATAAGGCCACATCTGGAATCCCGTGTCCAGTTCTGGGCTACCCAGTAAGAGAGAGATTGGAGCTACTGGAGAGAATCCAGCAAAGGGCCATAAAGACGATGGAGGTACTAGAACACCTCGTGTGAGGAAAGGCCGAGAACACTGTGACTGTTCAGCTTGCCAGAGAGGTGGCTCAGGGGGGATCTCACCAGCGTGCATAAATATCTGAAAGAATGGTCAAAAAAGGTGGAGCCAGGCTCTTTTCAGTGGTGTCCAGTGATTGTACAATAGGCAGTGAGCATAAAATGAATCACAGGAGGTTCTCTCTGCTCATCAGGGAACACATTTTTACTGTGAGGGTGATGGAGGACTGGAACAGGCTGCCCCGAGAGGTTGTGGAGTGTCTATCCTTGGAGATATTTAAAAGCTGTCTGGACACGTTTCTGGGCAACCTGCTCCAGGTGGCCGTGCTTGAGCAGGAGGGTTGGACAAGGTGACCTCCAGAGGCCTCTGCCAACCTCAACCGTTCTCTGAAAATGGGAAAAAACAAACCAACACTGTATGACTATTGCTTTTTACAGGGTGTATTCTCAAAGAGCTTTTGAAGTCAATTCATTAGGTGAAATTATTTGGGAATCTTTACCAATGCAGAAGTACAAATTACTCTAGGTAAACTCTATCTAAGGATTTCTGGTAAAGCATATATATGTATAAAAAACGCTTTTGTGCCAATATAAGTTTATGGCCAGGTTTAAGGCTTAAAAAACTACAGTGCTAAATTGAGACCGTAACAATATTTGCCTGTTTATCTGTGGTACTGTGTAAACGCTGCAGTATTTTTACCACTAAGCTTACCATATTTATGGACAACCTTTTAAAAGAGCATTAATAATTGCACATGTTGTGAGCTACTGTTTATCTACGTATTTGGAAAGCCTAAATTCTTCAAGTTATTTTTTGTGCAAGGTAGAATTTGCTCATGTCTGCTGCAGTGAAATATCTTGTTTCCTTAAAGGAAAAACAAAACTGAACAGAGGAGGGAGGTTCTTTGAAGATGTTTAAAGACTGTTGTAATTATTGTCATGGTAGTAGACAATTAAGAACATGTCAGATAAGGTACTGCCCAAAAGGAATAGCCTTTAGATAAAAAGGGCAAGAGTTAAATATACAAGCCAAAGTACAGAATACAGTATTGTATCATCCCAAAAAGGATTCTTTTGCAGCTAAATATAATGTACTCAGTGCACAAATATACGTAACGCGAAGATTGTACAACTGACTACTTGATTTCTAGTTTTGGAGATTCCTTTTCTCTTTTTTTCTTTTTTAAAATGTATGTTTTGGTGTTTTATTTCCAGCTGCATGTGAAATGAGCTGTAAAAATATTTTTGTAGTTTTGCTAGTGCTTTTGGTTGCTTTTACTGCTGCAATTTTCGTTGGGGAAATAACATCTGATAGGCAAAAACAAGTTAAGTGCTTTGAAATTTCAAAACGACCAGGAATTATTTTAAAACACTTGGTGACTTTTTGCTGAGCCAACATCAGTCTCCATGGAGACTAGCAGGAACTGCACACTTAATCACAGTTCTAAGAAATAGCATAGATTTCAGCTGTAACAGCTGTCTGAGCACTGGAAGCGATGTTTTTGCAGCTCACTGCTGTATGTTTCAGGAGGCTTCAGGATCATAGTCCAGAGTGTTCTTAAAATACATCCCTTGTTATCTCTGCTTCCCTGAGCAATATAAATTAGACACGTGCCCTCTGACCTTACAGTGATACCTGTGCTCCTGCATCTGCTTGCCCTATTCAGTGTATATTAGTGATACTGTACTTATTTTAATACATTTCTTGAGTTGTGGGTGATGGGTAGGTGCAGTAAGATCCAGCTGTATGAGCTCTTTTTTTAATCTCTGCATTGCACAGTCTCTGTTAGTTGATCACCATGATAGGCTGACATTTCCACTTGGTAGGAAACTGTTAATGCAATGTAAAATTTTTATACAGGTGTGAAAACCTTTAGAAAGAGGTAGATAAGACTGACCTTTCCAGGACTTTGAAGACTTGGGACTATTCAAACTAGCCTTTTCCTGTTCTGTTTCAGTGCTGTTTTCTTACTGTGTAGGCATCCCTCATTACCCCCCCGCAAATACGTGAAAATGGTATCAGTTCTAAACACCTATGGGTATGTTCTAGCACTGCTCAGAGATGATCTGTGTCAAAATATGTAGTATGCAAAGGAGTTGTCAGGAACAGATAAGGTAGGGCTGTCTGTCCAGGCCCTCCTTGAGAATTGGAAGGTACTTAATCAGTCACTGCAATAGACATCTGGTTATAGATGCTATAGATCCGAAATCCAGCAGCCTAAGCTAAGTGATATCTTGGTCTGTGGGCGTTGTTACTTCAGGAAATAGTTTGTGCTGTTGCAATTTTAATAATGTAGAATCCTTAATTTTTCCTTTTTCCTCTCCTCCCAATTTCATAAAACATGTTTTGCTTCCCTGAAGTGGTTGTACTGGCTGAAGCTGTGTCAGAAATAGCCAGCCTTCTACCTGGTAATGGTCAACAGGGATAGCTTGGAGAAAGGCAGCAGTACAGTTATTAAGCATACTTTCCTTTGTTCTACTCTCCCTTTTTCTACTACTCAGCTCTTCAAAAACTTTCTGAACAGGAGACTGCTTCTAGGTGCTTGTGTTCCAGTAGCCTGTGCAATGTTAAAGCCTGGTTCCCTTTTGGCACCCACAACATGCAAAGGCAGCGAGTTCCATGGTTTTTCTGAGCTATATGAAAAATCATGTGTTTTTCTGGTTTGCTTTATAATGGACCTTGTAACTTTGCTCTGTATTTCTTTTGTGAGGAATTAAGAAACAGTGAGTAAAAAGTCCGTATTGATCTCTTCTGGGATTCTTGATCTCTTTGATATTGTCAGATGTTTGCTTTTCCCAACCTGTAGGATCCTGAACTATTTTTAGCTTGTCTTACTGAAACTGTTGTATGTTCTTCACCATACTCTTTTTTCTTTTTTTTTTTTTTAGTTCTAATGTGTCCATCTGTGGTGACAACTCTTTGGATTAATACAGTTTACTATGCTAATGACTTGTATTCTTAGTTAATACTTCCATGACTTCTATTTTGTGTTTCTTAATATGTTGTTTAGCAGTGAGTTGATGTTATTTGGGAGTTATACTCAATAACTCCAAAATGTCTTTCTTGGGTGGTAATTGTTACTCGTCTGCTACCTTGTTGGTAGTGATTAGAGCTTCACTCCTTATGGTATTGCCTGTTTGCTAACTATCTTGAAATCCTCTGGAGCTTTTGCAAACTTCAGATTTGGTTATCCTAAATTAATATGGCATCAGCACACTTTGTCATCTTCCTATATGATCTTTTCAAATGGGATTCAAGCACCTGGGGAATCTGCTGGTGGTTTCTGTCCTTGTAAAAACTCATGGTCCCTTCCTTATCTCTTCTACAGTTGGTCAGTGAAGGAAAATACATAGTAACTTAGTCCCGGAGTAGCAAGAACAGGAAGATGAGTGTGAACAGTAGCTGTAAAAGAGAGCTTAGTGCTGTAGGAAGAGTTCATCTCGAAACTGGAGCAGTGATTCTTTTACCAGTTTCCTGGTTGGGACTGAGGAATCCTAGGCAGCCACCAAATTAAGTTTTACTATTCTCTCTGAGTGAGTCTCTGTTTTTATTACATAATGAGTCTAAGTTTTTCAGGGGGATATCATATGAGAAAACAAAATTGATGGTTTTGAGTGTGGAATATTTATGTGACCTTGCTTGGTAGTTTCCCCCACATGCTTTTAATATATATCTATTTTTATCTTTTTCTTAAAGATATACATATATATATACACGCACATACACGCTTTACTTAGCTGCAAGAAAAATCACTGGTATGAGGCTTAGGAAAGTCTGTTACAGATAACCATTCTGAGTTAGGTTAGTTCAATTATGGTAGCAAAGCTCAGTGTAGACCTATTTAAACTCCTTGGTAAGGAGCCAACTCATGCATTTCAATGCTATGCCTCTGTCTGTTAGAGATGCACTCTTAACACATCAATAGTATCTGCAATAGCACGTAATGCAGTATTTGGTTGAAGTCTTGGTCTGCTCTGAGGCCCTGTTCTGGAGGTAAAGAATAGAGGTGGGTGAAATAGCAGGTCTGAGGTTCAGCAGTTAAAAGACTAAACAAGAAACAAACATCTGAAAGACTGAAGTGCAGTTCAATTTCTAAGGTGACTGGCAAACAGTTCATTTCAGAATTAGTTCTCTTAGAGCACATTTGTTAATTACTAGATCACAAACTGTTAGTTGAGGAACTGTGTTTTCTAAGTATATGCTGATGTAAGGTTCAGTCTCATACATTTGTGGTGAGAGGAACTGGGTGAGTGAGCATAATAATAATGCTCATAGAATAAGTTAGGAATTTTTGGTAGAAATCAAAAAGCTTCTACCTTCCCTAGGAAAAAAAACCCTAACTTTTTTCATCTAATTCAGAGGAAACAAAACGCTAAAGCTGGTTTCTGTACTTGAAGTTTGTCAGAGGAAAGAATCTAGTTACTCCTGTTAATGCATACCTGTCTGAAATTTAATAACAGAACACTTATGTAAGGGAATGACAGTAAAAGTTGTTTAATTTTCATTTGAGATGGAAGGTATCGACTGCAGTGTTAATTCTGCATGATGGCAGTAGAGTCGAGTTCTGCTGTAAACAGCGAAGTCTTTCATTATACTCTGTGTGGAAGGGGCAATTAAAGCGGTTCCCAGCACAGTGTACTGCAGTGCTAGAGTAGCAGTTTGGTTTTTCCTTTTGCATCTAGGCTCAGAAAGGGGTAGAAAAGGTCATCTGGGCATTTTACCAGCCTCTTGATTTGACTTCCAATGTTTTGCTTGGTGATGGTGTGGAGAAAAGGCTGTTAAGGAGATGAAGGCAAATGGAAAGCAGCATACAGTGTTTTATAGTTATGTCAGAGATGGATCGTGTCAGACTAATATGTCTTTTTGATAATATAACTGATATTCTTAGAGAAAGGAAATACACTGGACCTAATTTGTCTAGATCAAGTGAAGAATTTGACATTTTACCCCCTTGGAAATTATTACTTTAGGTAGAAGTGAAGGGATTAATATAAGAATTGTGGTGTATATGGGGCAGGATGAAGGGAGACTGATGATGAAAGCAGAGAAACTGAAAGCAGAGTAGAAGGCACGGACTTTGCTAGCAGAACCAGTCCTGGTTTACTGCTCTTTTCTAGTAATCGAAGAGAAGGAATTATATCTACATATGAAATTCATGACGATCGCAAAGTTCAGAGGTATTGCTTATACTGAGGAAGGCTAGGTAGTCCTGTGATAAGAATTAAATAACTTCATTGACTACAGTTATAAAAGTGAGATGAAGTTTGATAGTAGAAAGTACAAACTGTTTGTACTTAAACATAAATATCCTTGGGATGTCAACCAGATGATGACTGGTTTGAAGCGGAAGAAGAGGAGGAAAGTATTTTAGATATACAGGTCAGTTGTAGGGTATGGCTTTGAACCACCAATATTCCTCATAGCCATTAAAAATATCTGCTGTTCAAGGATGTATTATGCAAAGTATTGCAGGCAAATTCTCATTTGCTTATACGGTGCACGTTCCAGTGTGGCATTCCTATAGGTTGGCTCAAACTTTGAGCCAGATTGAACTCGTAAGAAGGCAGCAGGCATTTGTTCATCACAATTGTCGTCTTCTAGGAGCTGCTCACATAAGTGCAGGTAGTTATGAGCAAGCCATCTCTTAAAAGCTCCTCTTCGTATCAGAAATGACTCCTGAAGAGTTCCCTGTACACCCGAAATATTCTTAGCCCTCAGAAAGCCAACCTCCTGAATATTTACCTCCATATTGCCAACTCTGCATGCATCTGCTTGCCTCAGACCCAACTACTAACTTCTAGGCAGTTCTGGATCTTACTACTGCTTTTATTGAAAACAGTGTTTTGAGGTAAGTCTCCATTGCTGATCAAACGAGAATATGCAGATGAGTATAAGCAGTTTGCATCATACCATATGAAGCAGCACAAAACTTGGGGGCTGTGACTTGGGGATTCTTCCCCCAAATTTCTGAAAAAAAACCCAAGATTAAGTAGGTAGTGTTTAGCAGTTTCTCTCCTTTAAACCTGAATAATATTTTGTGGGATCAAGAAAAGGTGCTTTAGGCAGGAGGATTTCATTCTTTTCAGTTTTCAAAGGTTTGCTGCAAACAGGGGAACTGTTGAAGGTTGTAGGGTCAGAGAAGGACAGGGAGAAGACTGACAAAAGGCAAAATACAATTTATAATAGGAAGTGCAGCACAATGTAAGTATAGGCATGCTTCAGACTCCTCTAGTATTACTGGGTGCATGCACACATGTTTAAGTTGTGTGTGTATGACACTTGTATTTCTGAATGAGGTCAAGGAGCTGGAGCTAATATTCTGCTCATAATAATCTAACATAAAATGTTTTGACAGACCATGGTTTATCTAAATTAACAGTTAAAAACATTTCTGGTATCTAGATTCCATAGGGATACTAGGACATTTTTCCTTCATCTTACCTTTCCTGGCTTGAATTCACATGCTGATATAGGATGATACTCTAAACTAGCACAGAGGCAAGTGTATAGCATAGAGGCTGGCCATTTGGCTCCTAGTTTTATTGAAGTGGTTTGCAGGATAGTATTGGGTACTTGCTGTGTTTGAATTGCAGGCAGATCAGTCCCTTTAAACATTACAATTCTGGATCAGTATGGGGTCAGCAAGCATCTTGGAGACTTTAGAGCGCAACCTACAAAACCAGGATAGTGCTCTGGCTGCTGGTTTAAAAACAGTAGTAGTACTTAAAACCATTCTATTCTTTATCTCAAGTATTAGGAGAAGAAAATACCCTTTCTTTTAAATATTGAATGTGAGAGGGAAGGATAATGCGTAACTGTGGCTATCATTTTTAACATGTATTAAAGGATTGGGTATCTGATGCTGCATTTTTGACAACAAAAGAAGTTTGGTTTTGTTGTTTGGTTGTTGTCCGTCCCCCCCCCCCCCCCCCCCCCCCCCCCGAAAGTAAGTACCTGTAATTCTCAGTGGTTTCAATGGAAGCTAGGTTGGGTCACCATTTAGCAGGACTAGCCTTTTTTTTTCTTTCGATCTGTGACTAGGAGACTTGATAAGGCTGTGATCACCTTGATAGAGACTGAGAGGGTAAGAGAAAAGAATGAATAGCCTTTAATGTGCCTGCTCAGTAGTTTCTGGCAAAAACTAAGTTGATTGATGCATCAGATGAGTCTGCTAGTATGTTTGGCCTCTTTTTTAGGGGGCGGGTGTGTTTTTTATGTTCTGGGTTTTTGGGAGGAGTTTGGGTTTTTTGTTTCTTTCTTACTGAGATTAGTGTGATTTTCTTACTTGTATCAGTAAACCTTTATCTTACTAGTTTAGGAATTCTGACCCGTGATGCAGGTTCCAGGTGCCAGGAAAACAGGAGGAAGGCAATCAGATACTTGTTGTGTGCTAATAGATACAAGAACAACTGGAGAGCTGGCTGAAGCTTGGCAAATCACTTCTTGTGAACTTGAGACTATTATCTGAAACTGGTTTAATCATTAACGCTTAAAGTGAGAAATTAGGGAGTATAAATTAGCTTAGGATGTTGACTTAGAATACTGTCTAAAAGAATTACCAATTTGGTCTCCTTTGTTAGAGAAGTTGAACAAAATGTAGGTGACTTGCATAGAATATGAGTGTGTGTTATTTCAGGTTGATACCATGCCATGATTGAGTCACAGAAATTCACAGTGCAGTTAATTTCAGTAAAGGTAAAAATTAATCTGAATTCTGAGTTGCTGTGTGTTTTGTTCTACCTGAATGCAACCAGTGTTCCAAGGATGATGATACCAAAATAATGACTCACAAATAAGCCATGTCTGATGGAAGGCTGTCATATATTATGGTGAAATATCCCATTTTCAACTGAGCAATGTTAGTTCTGTTCACCTGGGTCTTTTGAAAGCCAAACCTACAGGTTTCTTAACTGGATGAGACGTGCGCGCACGCACATGCACGCTTTGGACGTGGCACGGTTCCCTGCTTTTTTACATATTGTTGTTATGTTCCCATCATCTCTGGTCTCTTAACATTTTCACAAGGACGTCAGTGGATATATTTGGCAAAGTAAAGCACTTGGGCTTAAACAAAACACTTAACTTGGCTCCCAGATGGAGAGTTTGAAGACCTTTTGCTGCTTAAATTTAAACTTTCACCCCTGAGCTGTTGTGTTTTGAAACTTATTGTCACTTGCACCAGTTGATAAAAGTTGCTCTGATTCCCACATGATCATCTGTGATGCCTCATTGTTTCTCCAGGCTGATACCTTATTTTTCATTTAAAAATAAGGTATTGTTTGACTTTCTCTCTTGTGTTGCAGCTGCATAGAATTTTGTATATGAAGGGGTATGAGGAGATCTGACTTTGAAATAAGGGTAGTCTATTGTCAGCATAGAAGGTATAAAAGCAAAGAAAAATGTTGCATTCCAAGAGGCCTTTTCATTCTTAAATTACTTTGCCTGTGATCCACAAGTAGGTATTTTGAATTACTAAACCAGGAAACTAGATTAATCAAATTTAATAAAATGACATTATGATTCTTTTAAATTTCTTCTGATTCTTCCCAATGAAAGAAAAAAAAGTATTTCTACTGAATACATGTTTTATTTTTTCAGTGCAATCAATTCTGTATATATATTAAGATAAAACTGAAGTAAAAGACACTGATTTTGCCCCCTCCGGAGAGGGGTAGTAGTAGTGTTAGGAAAAGCAGATACTGGAAGGTAGGAGTAGCAGCCATTCTGGAGGAGCCTCCTAAAAGATTTGTTCATTGTGAGGAATGTGGGGCATCACGGCAGAGTTGGCAGTGGATTAATGTGAAACATCTAGGCATTGTTTCTAGGTTAGTAGTTCCCAAACATTTTATGAATGAGGCCTGCTTGTGTTAGTTTTGTGATCCCAAATATTAATGCAAAAGATGAAATTCATTATATGTGCATTCTCATACTTTACTGTTGTGGTTTTTAATTAATTTTATGGTCACGTGTGTCATTTTGGGGTAGAGCTTTGCAGCAATTTATTTAAAAAAAAAAAAGTTTTAGCCTTTTGGTAACAGTGAGGTGAAATTTGTGTTTGAAATCCTTTGAGGGAGAAAGTTTTGTATGGACTTTGTCCTTTTGATGTGCTGTAAGTTCAGTTAGTGCTCATGAATTTCTTGCTTTGGAAGAACTTCTGTAAGGAAGACAGTCCCATCAGTGGTTCCTCGGTTGGGAACCCTCTGCCCAGTGCCTGCCAGGCCCTGCAGACCGGCTCTGCAAGCACAGTGGCTCACCAGAGTGACTTGGTAGTGGATATTTTACACTTTGCCCTAAAGAAAACATTCTTTTTGAGCTCAAGATGATGAGAATAAGAAAGTTAAAGTATATTTCAAGGGCAAAATTCAAATTATACTAATTTGAAACAATTAATTTACAAGCTGTACTAGTGGACTCTTTTTTTCCTAGGATCCTGAAATTGAGCAGCCGTGTTTTGGCTTTCATGAGAAACTCCTGCCCTTCCTTTGTGCTGTAACCAGGCCTTTATGGCCTCCTTGTCACTGGTGCTTGAGGTAATTTGTCCAAAACCTGTTGCAGTCTTTTTAATGACATTGAAAGTGTTGGCATATATACAACTGTATTGTTCACATAAGTGTGCTGGAGAGAGGACATTTTCTCAAGAGTCCTTAATCAGGCGCTGGACAATTATGGCTTTTACTCCACCAGTGTTTCTGTTAAACTTTCTGATTCTTTACACCAGAAATTCATTCTGCTCTGAATAAGTGGTTTGTGTAAGGTGGTCTCTTGTTGGTTTTGATCTTGACATCTATACTTCATCCCTCATGCATGTAAATCCAGAAAACTAAGAAAAGTAAAGAATCCTCTGAGCGAAACAGATGCCTACCCATTCCAATGGGAGATTGAAAGTATCAGCACTCAGTCCTATTTATTTAATATTCTGCCAGCCGTGTTCTATTATTTGGAGGGGAGGGAGGCTGTTTGTCAGATATTTTAAAAAATACATGGAGAACAAGATTTGATTTTGTTTTTTGAAACCAATACTTTGGATTTTCAACAATTCTGTGTTGAAAACTGTGCATAACTGGTAGTGAAATAAATAATGGAGTAAATATGGTGTAATTCTACTACTCTGTAGCTTGTGATTCCTCCCCGCCAATTACATAGTGTTTTATAGCTCCACAGCGACTAAGATTCTTATCCCCTTCTGTGATATTCTGCTAAAGGAGTTTATTAAGTCCTCCAGGCACCTGGGTGAAAATTCTGGTGTTGGGACATTACATAAGGTAACGCAAGAGTCCTTACCCTCTTCTGCAAACCGATTGTGGCCCAAATAGTCAAGATAGAAGAATGAAGCATGTAAGCAAGATGACAGCCAATAGACGTTATGTGAACTTGTTTAAAGTAATTGTTCTCTTTATTACATCATAGGAGAAGTGACAAACTTTGACATAATCATTGAAAAAAGTGATTTTGAAAGAGGAGGAGGAGGAAAAAAGGGTGCATAGGACTAAAGGAGAAGGGGTAGAGGCTGTGAAGGATGGATGAGCTGTGGTTAGGAAGAAACCTTGCCAAGTTTACCAACCTTACTGAGAAACCTTACCATGAGCAGTGGCCCGCTACCAGGGAGCACAAAGGCTTTACCTTTGTTGGCCTGCTGAGACCGACAGCAGAATTCCTGCTGCGTGGCATACGGCTTGGTTTATTTATGACTTCAGAGTAATCCAGTGCTGTTTCTTGCTGGCCACCTAATGTGGTAATGGTTTCCATTGTTTAAAACAAGTTCCCACTGTACTGAGACTATTTTAATAATGCTACTTATCTGGAAATAAAAATAATTTGGAAGTAAAATAAATGGAGGATATACTCTTGAGGGAGACTGGTGATGTGTTTCTCAGCTGTCAGCTAGATGCAGATTGTATTTTAGTAGCTGGCTAAGAATTTGTTAGTGCCCACTGATTTTTTTTTTTCCCTTTTGTGGCTTTTTTCCATATCTGTGTACTGAAAATCAGCAATTTGCTGTGATTAGTTTGCACTTCTTCCTCAGTATATGTTGAAGCAAAATGTCATTTCCCAGTTAGTTGATTTATTTAATTTCTTGGCTTTGTTTTGTTTAGGGTTGTGTAAGAAAAATATTTTTAACATTGCTCAGTGTTTATATGTCCATTCTAAAAGGGCGTGTGGAAGGAGAGAAATTGAGACACGTGTCACCTGTGGAATAAGCTACTCCAGAAAACCATTCCCCTGGACAAGTATCTTTTGAGTTTTCAGTGCTGTCCTCTGTTTGAGCCTTCACTTGGATTTTAAATAGGTGCTTTCTGATTATTTTAATGGCTTTAAATAGAAGTTCCTGAAGTCTTAGAAAAAGACAGTTCAAACTTAAATACAAAATCTTACAGTACTTGTTCTGCATGTATTCTAGTCAGTCACTGTAATTATGCCTTTTGGTTACTTATGTCTTTGAAAGGTATATTGTGAATTACAAATAACTTCAAGGCACCTAATGCTTTGTTGTCTTGCACAGTTTTCTTGCTGTGCCAGAAGCAACTGAATAACTCATATTGTACTGGAAAAATTTCTGGTTTTTTCTCTCTTTTTTTTTTTTTTTTTTTTTTCCCCTCCAGATTCTAAGGTACAGATTTTACTTTTTGTGGACTGCTGAGAAGAAAGAGTGCCTGACTTGGAAGCCTGCTTTAAAATGTCTTCTAGTTTATGAACTCACATCTTTTTTTCCTCCTCCCCAACTTCCCTTCTGTTTTGCAGCCATAGACCTTTTGTATGGGGGTATATACTGCTTTATGTGTCAAGATTACATATACGACAAAGACATGGAACAAATTGCCAAAGAAGAACAACGAAAAGCTTGGAAATTACAAGGTTTGGTTTTCCTGCCTGAATTTCTTGTTTCTGTTTTTAATCATACCTGTCCCTACCATTTGTCAATGGCAAAAAACAGTAAGGGGAAGAAAGAGGTCTTTAGAGATAGTAGTGCAGGCCGTGGGAGAGAGAGAGATGTCTAGCTATTACTTTCTAGGAGTTAGACTGTTAGTTTAACATGTGCGCCACACCTAATTGTAGCAAAAATATTTTATTTTTAATTGCAAAACAATATAAAAATATCTAACATTAATCCTGCAAAACTTGCATAATATCAGTCAGATTTGTATTAGGTAGAAAATGTAACAGTCTGCTCCTTTAGGCTAATTTAGGTGATACAGGCAATAAATCTGTTCCCCTCACATGAAATGCCACCTTTGTGTGTGATTTTTTTTTTTTAATAGAACGTGCCAGCTTGCTTACACACCTGTGCTTTCATGGTACACGCACAGTATCTATGTAGAAATATTTACACACAAATATATGTACACACATTTGTTTTATTCAGTTTGCTTTCCCTAATTTTTTCTTTTTTAGCCTTCACCCCAACAGTGGTTTCTCACTACCAGTGTACAATGACAGGTAAGAGGCGTGGGCTGGCGACGCACTTCACTAACAAGCGTCCCTTTGCTGATTATCCTGCCATTTTAGACATGAATCACAGTTAAGAATGCCAGTTTTATCGTGCAAATTGTTTTCCTCTTGTTTGGATATGTTCCAATGATTGAATAATTACAGCAGACTTGATTTCATATGCCCTTTCCTTGATAGAACTACTTCAAAACAAACCTTTTCTCTTTTTTTTTTTTTTTTGAAAGGAAAGGAAGTAGCATTTATCTTTAACTGAATAGTTTTTAAGCATCTGTTTTAAAAGCTTGCCATCTTCCATTTCCAGTGGCCTCTAGGGGGTATGTTTTCTTAAAGTGGGAAAGTCTGTATTTGAAGACAGACAACTTCTGTCTAGTAATGTCTCTTACTGAATCCATGGCATCCTGTTTCAATGTGACAGCCTTAGTCAGGGCTGATATGACTTCAAACCATTCTTAACCTCATTTCCAATTTTAAAAATAGCAGCTAACATTGTATTAACTAGAGCTTTTCTGATGGCGTTTCAAAAGTATGGCTGCTTTTACTTCGTTCCTACTGCAGATCCCATTCTATTTTCTGCTTACTGCCGATTTTATGGGAGTTGAGTCAGAGGAAAAGGAGGATAGTGAGATTGCCAGTGAGCCTTAGAACAAGAAAATAAAGTTTAGAATGCTTAACACAAAGCGCTGGTTTTCAAAGCGAGAGAAAATGGAAACGTTTTTAAACCTTTCATTTAGGTTTATGCATGTCTTCTGAAAACTCCTTCAAACCCTTATAAACCCTGTTGTTTTGGGCACCAGATTAACTACAAAAACATAACACTTCTTCATGATGCTATAGAAGAGGAAGGCACTCCAGTTCCTTATTTTTGAATATGTGAATTCAAGAGCAATTTCTTAACTGTTGTCCTTAGCAAAGATATGTTTGTGCTTTCTGGACTGAGATGCAGCCAGTTTGTTCTCCAGTGGACATCAGGCCTCTGTAGTTTATATTCTAGGGTAATTGCCACTACAAGATTGTTCATCTTGTTATCTTGGACCACAGAGTTGTGCGGTGAAGGGAAGAGTCACCGAGAGGAACTGCCAGGCGGAAAACCTTCTCTGTACTGGTTAACTGACTAATGAATGGCACATTAAACACATAAATATACATATAAAATTGCATATTTATATGCATATGCACATTGCAACTTCTTTCCCCAGAGAACAAATCTGTAGTGAGCAATGAAGATATAAAATGAAGGAATAGACAATAATACACTTTAAATTACTGCAGTACACAGTACAGAAATTTTTTTTTTACAGTCATGGCATAGGAGCTTGTGTTCTATGGCTTTGCTCTGTGAAACCACGTGTGTTTCCCTGCATGCTTATCTAAGGAGTGAGAAAGGGAGGTACAGGGGAGAAATAATGGAGAGCTATGCCTTCTTTTTTCCTTCTTTCTCCATTGCTTCAATCCATCCCCTCCTTTCCATAGAGACTCATGTGAACGATTATAAAGGGGGAGGGAACCCTTCTTCCTCCAAACTGAAGGTCAAGATGAGTACAAACCCCAAACTCAGTGTCTTGGTTCATTATTTCTACCACAGAGTGAGTTTACCTCAGATAGTGTTGCCAACTTAAAGAACTTAAGAATCCAGTCTGCAAAAACTGAGATTGGCTTAAAAATTGGAAGTGTCAATGTTGTATATTCTCAAACTTCTATCCACAGTGCTTGAAGGGTATTAGTATAGACTTCAGTAGATGCTCACATAACAACATGATGCCTGGAGAAAAAACTTTAAGAAAAACCCCAAATATCATGAGATTCATTTCATACTCTTGTAATATTAACTCTTAGTGTGATGAGTTCCCGTGTCCAGCTGTAGTTCAGGGTTGTATGATATAACTCTGAACAAGTTGCAACTCCACCATTTTTTTTCCTCTGGTATTGAATATTCTTTAATAATGAGGGAGGTGAGAATACACGGAGCCCTTCATTCCAATTAATGTTTGGCTTTTTGGGAGGGAGGAAAAAGGGGGATCTGGTAAAGTATAGCAAAATAAACAATCTATATTAATGATTACTTGCAAAATTGTGACTTTTATAAACCAGAGCCTTCATCGCCTTTTCCTTCACTCATCTATATATGCCTGATTGATAAATTCTCTGAAAAATGAAAATTTGTGTATTTGACCTAATAAAACTAATTCTTGGATGGAGATTTCACATGCTGACTTGAATCTCTGGCTATTTTATAGCATCATTTTTAAAATGATGAATTTTCACTCCTATAACGCTACTTTCCTTTAACTGTAAATTATAACCTGTGCATGTTTTGCAAATCTTTTGTTTAAGGTACTTTATATTGGAGTTTTTGGCATGTTTGTGGGTGTTATTAAACCTTTTATTAAACCTTTTTCCTTCTTTGTTGTTTGTTTTTTTAAACTCTTAAACACCGAACCATTCCTAATAAATGGTTCTGTCTTTTTTTCCCAAATTTTCAAGAGTAATAAAACCTCAGTATTCTTGTTAAATTATATAGCCGGAACAGAACACTTTTTAATTTCTGTTTCTGACTTAACTTGTGCTCTTTCTAGTGAAAGGCTTCTGTAAGAAAGTTTTCTGTCTGTTTTGCTGTGTTTGTTGTGGCATTAACTGTACGTGGTTTTCTGTCTGGTTTAATTTCTTTTTAATTGAACAATATTTGATTCACCCAGAATTGTGCAAAGTAATCCAGTCTGTCATGTTTAACTTGACGTCAAGAGTTACTCTTGTGAAATGCTTTGGTCCCCATCCTCTATAAGCATTTAAGCTATATAATTATATATAGATATATATAAATATATATGAATAGCCCCGCTGACATTATGTGGAACTATTGCATGCCTAAGTTGAGCGCACATGTGTTTCCAGGTGTGAAGTTTGTTATATTTGATTTAAACCAGGATTTAAACATATCCAAGGTTTTTTTTTATTATGAAACTTCATCCCATTGTCAGATTATACTAACTGTGTTTGGCCATGTCTAAAACTACAGTGAACCCAAATGCAGGAGTTCAAGTTTACAGCTGGCCAGTGCAATAGCTGGTACTAACACCGTGGTGAAAATTATTTCGAGCTTTTTTTACAAAGCAATTCATACAAATTTCTAAGGGAGTATTACAAATACAAAAAGGGTTGCTGAAGACATGTAATATAAAACTTGTTGCAAGCCAATGTTCTGTCATATGTGAACTGTCCATATGTGCGTCTCTAAAGTTGCTTCATCCGTTTGCCTATGCGTACTGTATAGTGTATTCAAAGCATTGCAGCTGTTTTATCTCATCAATCTGTTACACAGTAATTAGTTTCCTTTTCTGTTTTCCTGGGTGTGTAGCTTGATGCTGAACCTTGGATAAAGGAAAGGGACTATATGATTCTGGTATTCTTTCTTATGCTTCTTGCATAATCTATTGTTGAATCAAATAAAGCGAGAGATGGGTGCATCCATGTAAATAAGAATTTTCTAGTCCTCAATCTGAAAATGAGACCTTTTATTACTAGAACCTGGAGGGTCAGTAGTAACTATGACTTGAACATTTTTGGGTGGGTAGCTTCTGACAAGCATAGCTATTTCTGAAAATGAAGATCAAAGAGCTATTAAAATTTAATGTATATTATGCAGAATGTGTAAGCCTCTAGCTATATTTTCTACTCTCCTTTTCATATGTATGATTTATAATTTATTTTCTGTAGCACAGCACTGTTTCTGCTTCTCGCATTCTGTGAAAAATAACTCTTAATTGACTTTAATCCTCAGTTTTAGAATAGATTGCTTGTCATCTTATTATTCTTTATTTTTAATGCCAAGATGCTTTTGTGACTCACTGTAACTGACCTTGCATAGTAATTTCTCTGTGCTACATAGAATGCTGCAGCAGTGCATAGCTGGTCAGCACAAGTCGTCACTGTTGTGTTTCTCTTGTATCAGATTTACACTGAACACAACTCTGTGCTTACTTCAGATCTATTCTCTGTACTACTTACCTGACTCATTTCTACTGTGCTTTCCTTTGAACAAAAGAAATGTATTGGAAATACAGTGTTGATGTTTAAAGAGAATAATGATAGATTTTAGCTGCAGCTCATGAGAAGGGGTAGTTAAGTATTTGGAGAGTTTTGGTTGGTTGGTGGGGGGAGGGTTATGTTTAAACCTACTACTAATTGTATTTTTAGGTATTGTTAGATATGTCAGTAAAGTGAGTCTCAAGTATTAGAACTTGATAATATCCAGTCCTATGTCAGTGGTTATAAGGAGAGCTCATATTCTGTAGTAGTATATCCTAAGACATATAGTAACTGTTTAGTATATTGAATTACTAATTCTGCTGCTCGTCTGTAAAGATTAAGTCTGTATCTGTCCATTAAGTTGGGTCAGTTTTGATTTATTCAATAACTTGTCAAAGTTCAGTGATGAGACTGTTATCCCATATCTTCTCCTAAAATCACATGGTGGTTCTGTCATTGACCTCTGAGCACAAAGAAATGCATTTTTGAGTAATAGCGGATTTATTCTTGTGCTGGAATTCTTTTTGACTGAACGGAGGATTATAATCCAACAATGGAAAATTTATTTGGGCTAGGTATTCTTTATAAGTAAAGAAGTACTTTTCTTTTTTTCTTTTAGCTCTTATTTGTTGGAAGATTGGTTGATATCTTTCTGAACGTTATTTGTTGGGGGGTGTAAAAAGAAATCAGTCTCTTGTAGTTGTACGTAGATTGAATCTAACTTAATGGACAGCATGTTAAAAGTTTTTACTTGAACAGAGTTTTTAATCCTTTTACTAAACAACTTCCTGAAACTTTCTTTTCGTCTGCTTAGGCATTGGAGAGAAGTATTCAACATGGGAGCCAACCAAACGAGAGTTAGAATTGCTACGACACAACCCCAAGCGGAGAAAAATAACCACGAACTGCACCATAGGTAAGTTCTAGAAATCCTTTCCAAAGCCAATTCTCAGCCTCTTGTATGTTCAAATTTCTGTGTTGGTTTTCCATAAATGTTTTTACCCTGAGGCAATTCTAGAGGATTTCCTTAACCATTAGGATTACAAAATAAGTTTATTTTACACTTTCTTTCTCACTGTAGAAGGATATCTGCTCTGTCATGTCAGGTACTGATGATGTTTCATCTATTCAACAGCTACAAAACAGAACTTTTTTTGACAATCTGCATTTAGAGACTTTAATAGAAATCAGTGAGGGTTATCTCAATTCAGTCTTCATCAGATATCCCATGCAGGTGTATGAAGGGAAATCCTGTAGTTGGGATGTATCCTTAACTATTGCAGTCTATTGGCAAATCTGGTTTTAGCAGACAGAATGAGCACAGTGATGTCTTTCTGCTTCATTTTCTAAACTCTAAATGGGGTCTCTTCAATTTCATATTGACTCTGAAAAAATGCAATTTGTTCTCCAGTGTATGTCAAATAGCAGTTTTGAAATGCATATCAAATGTTGAACGTTTAGAGTTCAGTAGTCTGGAGCAAAGAATTCTCTGAAATGCGGGCATATCTACTTACAGCTGGAGAGTATTTGGGTAAGGGTGATGGAAATGAACAGCATTTTCCAATTTTTTTCTGTTGTTTTTAGGTTGGGGGAGTAGGGGGTTAAAACCAGCTTCCGGCCAAGCTCTAATGAAGATTATTGGGCATTTTCCTATACTGTTAAATACACAGTAACATTTTAATGGTGAAGATACAAGGTTGGAGATGTAGCTGTAGAGAGTGGAAGTAGGAAACTGTCTGGAAAGTTTTTTCCTGATTTTTAAGCTACTTACTGTTTTGAGTGCGTCACGCTTTCAGCACATTTGCTTTTGTCAAAATACGCTGAACATAATTGTTAAAACTTTCTAATGTCGTGTTTCTAATACAGTAAGTCATATTTAATCCAAAATATGTGTATATTTATTTTGAAAAATGGACTGAGAAGCACAGAGTAAGTTGTAGTAAGTTGAAAATGTGTATAGAATGGTAATTCCAAAGGAGGGACCTATGCATTTGCAATAATGGAACAGAAAAGACAGTCGGAAAACATCTGGACTTTGGAAACTTCAAGCAGCCTAGGAAAAAAATAACCAGGCAAAGATTGCTTGCATCATGCACACTGGGATTTTGTGTTTTATGAAACTCCAGTATATTTTGTAAAGACTCTTACAAATTACTTAAGATAATAGAACTGCGCAGGGAAAGAAAAGTTTGTTAGAATTTTGAAGGTGAATGTGACCTTTCTGAGGAATTGAAGCACATTTCTGTGTTTCTTTTTCCAATTTGAAGGAATGCCATGCCTGCTCTTAAAGGATTTTAAATTTTTCAGTCTGTTTAAAAAGGACATGTCTGGTTGCATGAAATCTCATACAACACTGCATGGGCGGGGGAGTGCTCATGAAACACAGGGGATAAGGGAAATGACTGATCTCTTTACTTCTGCAGGCATGCTTTTAATAATTTCTCCTACCGAGCCCTGGAGCTGTCTATGTGCTGAGATTTAGAAAGAGAAAAAAAAAAATCAAAGCACCCAGGAGACATAATGCAGTTTTGGGCTACAGTTAAAAGCAAAAGACTAGCTTTCTTTCACAAAAATACATTGGGGGTTTAGCTGAAGGAAGAAAAGACCTGCCATTGTCCTTGAGCCTTTTCTCTCCATCTAACCTGCTGCTAAATATATATCTGCTTCAGAGTCTTTTTCCCTTCACTTTCCTCACGTTGACTTGTCTGTTTGCAGTTTCAGATCAGTGAAGAGCCTATATGCAGACTGAAATGCTGCAATTATCTGGACATTCCCATTTCTCTTTTTTTGTAATACTCAATTCTTTTGACATCAACTTTTTATCAATCCCATAGCAGATATTAGTGAATCCAGTTTATCTTCTGAGGTAGGTAAATGGCTCAGAGAATAGGCATAATGTCCAGTTTTTATTGGTTCTGAAAATGAAGATGATGTTGATAACCGTCTGTAATAAGCATTGCACATCTGTTGATCAGTTCTGTTTACAAAAGAGTCTGTTAAAGCATAACCATCTGCCATTTATGTATAAAATGCTCTCTGCAAAGCTGTTTTAAGAGGAAGGCCAGGGGTGTTTGCTGCTCTCTGTCTTACCTCCAGAGATACACTGATGTCAGTTGGGAGACAGCATGTTTAACTGCTCTGCGATGACCTTCTGAAAGGGTTATGTGCCAATGCCTGTTTCAGCATTTGTGCAAGACAAGTGCATTAGTATTTATAACTAAAAGTAGGTGGGACAATACTCTGAAACCTTGACAGGCATGGCCTTGAAAGGATACTTAACTTGTATGTGAAGGGCTCACATATGATTGAGTGCTAATAATAAAATACGTTAAACCTGATTTTATTCATATCTAGAACACACTTAAGTGGTAAAATATGTTTTATAGTTTTCTGTACATCTGTATTATTTGCATGACACTCATTTAGGTGAATGTTTTACTCTGACAGATCTTTCTTTGTACATAAAGGGATTTTTTTTTATTCCAGATTTGTAGCAATCTCATGATGCTTCTCAAACAGCTGGATGTATCTGGTACTTTTTGAGCTGTTTGAACTTTTATACAGCTGCGGGATCCTTTGTCTTTCATTGGCACCATAAATTAAATCTGAAGAATACTCAGTCATGAAATGAATGTGTTATAATGGAGGATTGAACTGGTAGTTCATTAGAGGAAGTACTGTGCAAAACTCCTAGCTTTTGATTTAGTGAAATGAAATTATGTTTCCACTTACGCGACAATTTGAAACCCATTGAAGAAGGAACTTCTTGTTCACATTCTCAGAAAAAAAACCCCAAAAACTCAACAAAAAACCAACAACAAAACCCCATGAATTTTGCTTGGTTCTCTTTTAAAATGGTGTGTGTTTCCATCTCATAGATATTTTTCCAGCTAGTAAGAAGATAGAGTAGGTAGCTTTGCTTGAATCACTATTTAGTCATTGAGCAAATTGCTTTTAAATGAGAACTCGATCGGGCACTGCTACAGGCTATAGAAACTGTGCTGATTCCTGCCTGTCGGGATATACACTAAGGGCTGTTCCCAGCGTTGCACATAAGTGTCTTCAGAGTGACTCTGAACACACTGTTAACCTCGTGGAAATGTTGAGCTATCTACATGCAAGAAGTCATGATGAAAAATCCTCGCATAGTGTGAATTTTGTGGGGCATTTCATATTCTGATTTTCTATCAGACTTGAAAAGTTGATGGAGTTTCTGTACTTCAGGACATTCGAGAAGAGTGTGTAGTCTACTCAGACCCTAAACATATGCTCGTTGGTAGCAGTATCAGGTCAAGACATTCTCAGACCTTGTGCCCCAGGTGCTATAGCATGCTGCCTTTTTCATTGTGCTGGCATGGTTGTTTTCAGCTGAACTAGATCAGGCTGAAGGGATGGCATGTTCTGGGGAATGCAGAGGGTGAATGGAAAGTAAAAAATTCCTAAATTATTGTATGTTCTCAGCACCAGTACTGAATCATGGCCTCGACTATTCAATTCATAGAATATTTGAATTCACAGAAATGCTCATCTTGATTTTGGGTTGAAGCTGGTGTTTCAACCATCCTATAAACACCAAAACTTTTATATGGATAATTAGATAAGACTTAACAATTATTAAATTAGATTCTAACAGTGTAAAAGGAAAATCTATTTTTTTCAGTCTCTTCTTGCCTGTGAAGAGGCTGCCCCTCAGCAAGTGAGGGTAGTGACCCAGCTCTAAGTTCACAAGCAAATTTTTTATTATGGGGTTGGACTAGAAGCGAAAGTGATACAGTGTCTTTCGGGAACTGTTTTCCAAAGCTTGTCTTGCTCTGCTATCATTAATACCCCCAGCAGATCAGTTCTCCTGAGTACGTGAAGTATTAGCTTGGGATCAGCTGGTCTCTGATTAGCATATGAAGTGACTTTGTGGCTAAAGATTGGTATATTAACAATAGGAAGAATTAGACTCCCAAGGCACATGGGTAATTAGCAGGAGCCACCTGGGATTCCCATTTGCAGTGTTGCAAAAAGGCAGAGGGGATAGCCTTTATAGGAGACTGAGCAAATCCTTTTCAGAAAGAATGATGAGGTGTGGGGGAGGTGGCAAAAACAATAGCTACATGGGAGTAGCAGGTGGTTTTTGCAGCTGTGCAACGCTAAGCAGTGTGATGTGACAAAGAGCAGCATGAGTGGAATAAATATTGCAGCAAAGCTCCCATGTAAAGGTGGCAAGGGAAGAGGAACAGTGGCCTGGAAAATATTTCTGTTCTCTAGACAAGCTACAGGAGCATTTCCGCTTCTGTAGAAGTAGCGGTAACTTGAAGGTATTGAAGACTGCATTAGTACTTGGAAGATTTTTGTGAAGGTACCAGCTTTCTGGTGTACTTTCTCTAGTTTAATGCTACTGAAGATGGAAAAGTGGAATGAAAAACATGGTTTGGTACAGCACCAAATTTTTAGCTGTAACAAATTTAGAAGTTACTGATTTGGAAGCAGTAATACTTTTATATTTGAAATTATGACCAAGTGCACCTTGAATAGAAGTCTCCCTGATTCTTAGATTTTTTTTTTTAGTCTGCTGTGTGGTGAAGAAAAGGGAAACCACCTTTAAGACTACTCAGGTGAATGTTTCCTCTGTAACTATTTTTTTCATCATAATTAGAATGATAAGTTGGTTGGAAAACTGTTTCCTGGAAGGTTGGATTATTAAAATCAGAAAATGCCACCCTTCTATCAGGTGTTCTGTTCCTGTTTTACCTTCTCATGAGCTCTGACCACTGGACTGAGTTGTGTAATATTTTTTTCTAGGTCTAAAATTGATAAACCTGAGAGTAAAAATAAATTTAAAAAAACCCTTTCCTCTCAAAGCTCCCAGGGAATTTTAAGAAAAATTAAAGGGGCATGAATCATTTAAGAATTCTAAAACATAAGCTGTGACTTACTTGCTGAAGCTTGTAGAGATTTGCTTTTAGAAAGTCTTGCTATAGACGTTCAAATCTTACCTCTTTAGCAATATAAAATATAAAGATTTCCTCTGCAACAGACTTTTCAAAAGGAAATTCCACTTTTGATATTTCAGTAGCCTTTTTGTGTATTTTTGTTGTCTGAGAGCATGTCACCTAGTTTTCTAAAGCTGGGGCCAGAAAGCAGTTTGCATCACTGCTGTCATGTCACTTTGTATGGTTTATCTTCACAGCAGTCATTGATTGAGTTATCTATCTATGATTTAATTAGTCCTGGGTAAACTTAGGGAAGATCGTATTATCATCGAAGTCCCTACATGTTTACCTGTTTGGAGTGAGTAAACTTTTGTTATAGAAACTTTTGTTGTGGAGAAGTCAGTCATCTTACCTTCACATTTGGAGAGTTTACTAATTAACAGCACGTCCTCAGAATGCTTATTTGATTGACTTTTAGGCCCCCTCGCAGAAAGGACATGAGCTGATGTCTTTCGGTATGAGTTGTCCTGTTCATGTTTTCATTTCATGTCATAGTTTCGCAGAAGCATACTCTTTAATGAACATTAAGAGAACTGAACTCTAAAATGCATTTCTGATGAAAGCAATATGACTTTATTATCTTTCCCTCTCTCCTCCTTCCATGCTGGTGCTATGCTTTAAGCAAAAGGGTGAGCAGTATACTTCTCTCTAATACCTGCTGAGGCTGAAGACATATGCTACAACTGAGGTAGACAGCTTTCTTCTGTCAGGGGACAGTCCTTTTTTTTCTCTCCACCCTTGTGTACGCTTCTCCTTAATTCCAGCCACATGGTCCCACCCTCTCCTGGGCATTCACTCTTGTGCTGTCAAGCTGATTGCAGAGTCTGTTCAGTTCATTAACCTGGCAGAAAACATTGTGCTTTTTGGTGGTGGTGGTTTTACAAGAGCAATGTTCTCCTGTGTTACCGCACTCCACAGCTTGGCAAAGGTTCTGACACATGCACAAAGCTGGCGTGAGGAGGGGACGGCACGGGAACGGGGTGTCTGGCTGGGAGTAAGGGGGAACCTCCTTTTGCTGACAGCAAGCCACGCTGCATCTAAGCTGTAGTTTTGTTTATCTGCAGCAAAGCCAGCAAAGGTTAACTACTCCTGGATTGTCACCTTAGTAAGGCTTGAAATTAGAGTAAGCCAGGAAGTAAATTTTAAGCAGAAAACAAACTTTTCAGGCTTTTTTGGACCCCACATGAAGACGACAGATTCTTTGAGAAGCTGGCATCAGTGATAACGTGGCCTATATTGTTGCCTATTTAGCTTAATATGTTTTTAAGTAAATATTACATAATTACATTAATTCCTTCTTGTCTTCAGAGATTCTAAAATCAGTCTGTTATCTCATTTATCAATTTACTTTTTTAAAATCAATCAGTAGTAAGGCTGAAATCAAAATTACTTTTTTGGTTTATGCCATTTACTGTTCCTGCTGTATATGGATAACCTCAAAGTTTATGGTTTTCCTTTTCAACCTTTATACACAGCCCCCCTCCCCAAGTGAAAAAAAAGCTCTTTGGAAGTAACTAATATAAAATGTTTGCCTATCTTTTGCTTGATGATTGAAGAATAGTTGAAACTTGCAGGGCATGTTTTTCAGCTTGTAAAGATTAATGAAAGAAGGATACTGATTCCCTTTACAAAGAACTTTTTTTCCCCAAGGGTTTAGTCCTGCTTTCAAGTTAAAATACAGTAACAAGTTGAAGTATAAACCAGTTAACATCTCTTCTCCAGGGAGTAACAGGCGATAGTAGTGGGATAGCTTGGAAAATAAAATTATATATTCAAGGAAATCGTGGCTAGTTTTGGCCCTTGTTAGGCTTCACTGTATTTTTAAGTTGATCATCTTGTAGTAGTGTGTGGATTGTTGAAGAAACCACCAGCCTAACTTCTGTAGATCAGGAATATTCTTAGCAGCTTTCAGAAATATGGTACTTTAGGGTTTTTTGCAATATCTGTATACAGAATAAATCCCATGCCTTTGCTTTGTTTCCAGTACAAATTAACAAAATGTCAAAAAACAATTTTGAGAAGAAGTTACCTTGAAGCTTGAGCTTGGTGGTAGGTTGGCATTGGAAACAGCTTTTGCAGTGATGCGCTAAATGTGTTCTGGAGGAGATTCTCAGGTTCAGGGGTCTGCTTGCAGGCTTTAATTTGTGTGGCTTTATGTGGGAGCAGTTTAGTTTAAAACAGAATAGCAAGCTGAGTAGAACCTTTGGGTGTATTTGCTGTCTGAGGAGTAGTGTGTTTTCATAGAGGTTTTAGAAATCTTTAAAAAAATACATAAAAAAAATGTGAACGGTTTGTCTTTTTTCCTTCCCTGTAAAGCTTGTTTTGTGTGTTTTATTAGTGTGGAAATAAGAGCAGAGAGAGACACGAATGTATAGACGTGTGTGTGGCTGCAGTAATAAGCATCAAAGTTTATAAAGCTGGAATTCTAATCTCCAGGGATATTTACCTCAAATACAGCCTCTGCAGACTGTATGAAGTTAAAACTACTTGTATGTGAAATAAGCAAATTGCAGTCGGGGTTGAATTTTTCTGTTATCTTGTCTTGGAAAATTGCCATTCATATTACTTGCATAAAAAATACTTAAATTTTGTAACTCTAGGTGGCTCTTGGGGATTTGAGACAAAGGAAGGTACAGTGTCTGTGTTCACAATGTGAAATTCCTTAGAAGACAGGGTTCTTAATCCAAGGCTTGGATCGTGTTCCAGACTTCTAACTCAAACCTTATTTTTTTCCTCTGAACAGTGGATCTATGGTTGTTAATGATCCATATGCGTAATTTTTAGTTTACAGGTAGTGTTTCAATTTGACTTTTCTAAAATTGTGTTCTGCACTTCTTCAGGTGAAACTTCATCATTTGGATCCAGCCAGGTAGCAGCACAAAAAAAGCCTTTTTTTTTTTTTATTTCCCTCCTAGATGCTGATTCAACTTCCAAGTGTAAAATGTTTGCTGACTCAATTATTTGTCTTACCTATCTCTCTAATGGTAGTTAATTTTTTTCCTGTGCTGTGCTTTCTTCACTAAGTCATTATATAACTTCAATATGCAGTCAAAACATTAGGCTTTTAACATGAAAAATATAGTAAATGTTAGTCACTTGTCATCATCTGCTTGAACAGGTTTTTATGGGAACGGGAGGTTTCTTATCAAGAAAAACCCAACAGCAATATATAGCCAGAATTTGATTCTGGCCCTCTGAGCGAGATACCTTTATTTAGATAAAGTATTTTTTGTTTGTTTAAAATTCAAGAAAATTTATCAGGGCATTTCTTTAAGTAGTGGTTAACTGGCTTAAAAAATAATCAAAACAGTGGATGCTTACAGAAAAACAGATATGTTAAGTGCTTGGCTTTCTGGAATCTGTCAGAACAAAGAGCAGACCTTACCCTTCTTTGACAGCAAACCCTGAGGTCAGCAGGTATGTCTCTTCTTTTCTTGACCACACTACACCAAGCTACAGACTCTTGCTCTTTTTGTCGATATCGTGCAGTGATCCTCTAAAAACCAAAGCCTTTCTTGAAATGGAGGGTATATTTCTCTCTGTACAGTGGTGCAGTCAATGCAAAGATACTTTCATAATCTCTAAATCAAGAGGCAGATAAGGAAGTTCAGAATTAGCCTGTGTAGCTACACTGAGTACAGTCTTAACTTGTGCCTGTTGTATTGTCATGGGCAGAGACGCACCCTTAGCCTGAGAAGGTTCTTTTTCCTACTATTAATAAAACCCAGCCCAAATCAAAGAAACAAACTTTGGTTTACCGCTGTATTTTAACCTGATTAACTCCGTGTCATTATGGAGAGCATGGTATTTTCAACAAGGCCAGTAATCTCCATCTCAGTTTTGTTCTTTTGTGGATTGCTTTTGGAGTATATTTACTATGACCTTCCATTCTGCTCTTTCATATCTGCTTTCTAGGGTTGGGCTTTGTATGGACAGAAGGTAGATACAGTATATACTGAAACTAGGGATATGCATAAACAGCATGTGGCATGGTTTGTGTGTTGTGGATTGTTGGAATAGCTCTGTGCCAATTCATCAACAATAATTTGTGCATATTAATATATTTGGATGCATTTAATTTCATTGGCAGTTAGCCGGCTCCTTAAGTTATTAATTTGTGAAATCTGTTTTGAGGAAGGGTAAAAACTTGTAGGCAGCATATGGTGTGATATTGGGGGGAAAGGACGGCTGCGGGTGTGAATTTTATTTTGTCAGTTTAGTGGGAGTACCTCTTGTTCTTTAAAGATGCCATCTGCACAGGATTCTCACTGTAAGTCTTATGCTTCTGTGCAGATCATGCAAGATCTCACTGAGCTTTTAAGTTTGGCTGCTTTGGGGGAGGGCAAAGAGAATATTTTATTCTGTGCCACCTTTTGAAGTATTTTATTTTGTATAAAGGCTTTTTTCTTTGCCATCAAGTTGCCATATAAAAATACCTTGAAGGGTCTCCAACTTAACTAGCTTTTAAAGGCTACTTGTCATAATACCCTGTATCGACCATTCAGTCGTTTTGACAAACACAGTTCCTGTTCTTTGCCTACTACTGTTCTTTTCTTGGCGCTGAGTGTCTTCTATCTCTTCTCCTTGACCTTCCTGTAATTATCACATTAATCATTATTTTCATGCTCTGGTTCCTAGGACTTTAATGCCTTGAACTTTGCTTTGTAGGGTGTGTGAGACAGGGCAGCTTCTGTTTCAGTTATGTGGTTGCTGTAGGAGCTTCTCCATGCCTTTATTCAGCTTCTTTAAATTCATTCAGCTCTGTAGATCTGAGTGTACAACGAGTACCACAGTTGTAAGGGTCTGGCTTCATTGCTGAACTAAGGCATTTTGTGCAATGCATATACCTATATGTGGTATTTCATGTCACGTTTTCTGCTGTGAAGAAATAGGTGCCTTTTTGTTTCTCTAGCTCATGATGTGATGTGTGCTTGGAGTGCATCGTGTTTCATCTTTCTCCTCCAGAGAGATGTGTTACAGGCATCAGATAATCAAATCTTATTACTACGTATCAAAGCATTATGTGATTATTTCCAGTGCCATATATGAAAGATGTTTTCTTCTCTTGCGTGTTCTGAAAATTTGAGATCCAGATTGTATGTATGCATTCCCCAATGTGTTCGCTCACTGCTAAGAGATCCTGACAGAGACTGGATCAGGTTGAGGCACAACAGACAAAATTTGTTCAGTGGGTCTTGATATGCCAAGATAAGAATTCGGAGAAGTTTGGTACAAGTTCTGCTGCAGAACTTAATGTCTCTTTCAGTCTTACTCATTTCAGCTGAGAGAATCAAATAGAGATAAATGATTGCCATTGATACACACGCTGTAGAGCTTTCTGGTTTTGAGAATGTGATGCACTGGTTTCTTCTTGAGACACCTGAGAGAGAAAAACAATTCTGCAATGCAGATGGTCAGTAAAAATACAGAAGATAAGAAATTGTGGTTATAAGAATTTATATTTTCCATTTTCTTGAAGAAAAAAGAGGCCTTTATTTGCAGAGTGCTCATGGGTCCTCTCCCTGCTAGGTGACTTACCAAGAGGTTCAAAACTAATCTTGCATATTGCAGAGATCCTTGGCTTTAGTTCCCTTTTCCCCTCCTGCCCCACATTTATTTTAAACTTAAGCTTAGCTATGGGAGACAGTAAATTCATATAGATGCCTATTACATTTATATTTTAAAATCAGTTTTCCAACTTCACCTCCTGGCCAGGAGAAACTGCTTCTGGAATATTTTTTTACTCTACCTAGATGAAAACCCAACCCTTGTTGAACTTGTCACATGGAACTTTGTGTGGTTGTATCAGGATTGTTGCCATGCTCTGCAGCTACAAGACAGCAAAATATTTAAAGGGAAGTATTTTTATTCCAATTGTGATCAATTTGGGGACACATTGGCTAGGTTTTGCCCACAGAAGGCTTCTGTCTAGCCATTATCTTTTCCTCCTTGTGGGGAAGCATATGGAGAAGTAAAATGACTCATGCCACTCAGGTGCACAGAAATTTCTAGTGGAGAAAAACAGTGATACCACAGCATCTTGGACAAGTTGTCTCCTCCCTCATTTTAGGAGCTTTTGTAAAGCTATTGCTATTTGAAGTATTAACTACAGGTATTCTATTTCAGAAGCTCTAATACTACTAGTAGAGGAGCGTATGTATAGATTTCATAGTGTATGTATATCTTCCATATTAATGTTGTTGCAATTCTTAAACTCTGCATTAATTTATTGACTGAGATGACACTGAAACACTTCAGAATACAAGTGCATCAGGGCATATTGCAGGATCTCGTCACTGAAGAGTTTTAAGAACAATTCAGGGAAACATTTGTCAAGAATACTTTAGTAGTGTTAATTCTGCCTTGATGTAGCAGGATAGACCAGGTGACTTCTCAAGATCTTCTACAGCTATGTTTCCTGTGATTTTAGTGGAAGATTGAATGCGCTTTTCAGTGGCCTGGTAAAAAACACTCACTTTGTTTTGTTTGGAAGCATGTTTCTTAATTTAAATTCACAGGGAAGAAATAATTGCAGTCCCTTGTCTTGCTTGAAACAGCTTCCCTATTTACAGAGACTATATGAAAAATTAACTTTAAGAGGTTTGTTTGTTTGTATTGCCAGATATTTTAGGAATGCTGACTCACTTTACCAGGCCAAGGGTGTGCATACATGAGCCAATTGCCATCAAATCAGAAGGATGAGAACTAAAGGACATCTAGTGCTCCTCCCTCGTCTGTGTGCTTGGTCTTAACCCAAGCATAGAGTTACTGCAAAGTAAATGACAGGCTGTAACCTCACAGCCTGGCTTACCATGGCCACACCATTAAAAGAGATCACTTGCCTTGTTTGAAGTGCTTTAAGCCTGGAGAGACAGAAATAAAAATAAGCATAATTGGTCAGTTCTATTCTGGAGAATCAGAGGCACACAGTGCTTGCACACTGCTGAACTCTCAAAGTATCTACAGGTAAATGAAACCGCAGAGAGCGTGCCCTAAGGCAAAGAATGGAAACTCCTGTAGGCTGTGAAATGGTTCGTTGTTTTGGCACATTAGTTTGTGAATTGGTTCAAAGATGGACATATTGTAAGTATAGTTTAGAGAGCACTTTGTGTCTGGCACACTGTGTACACTCAGGAATCATTGTCTGGCTTGGGGGTTTTGTTTCATCTGTGCAATCATAATATAAAATGCTACACTTTTTGTGTTTGATCATGCTCTTGGTAACTTGTTTGATCCGTTTGCCCCAAGGATGTCGCTTGCCCTTAGGTTCTTCCAACAATACATGTCTGAGTAGCATGTGTGGAAAGGCTGATCTGTTGCTCCGAGGAAGAATCTATAGTGAAGCCGCCTTTGGTAGTCATTGCTTAGAGATGTGCATTTTTCTCACAAATCTGGCAAAGTTCAGGTAGCCTTTCTTGAATCTCATCTCTGTTTGTTGCTGATTATTTCTGTATCTCTACTAGAAATTATTTATTTAAATAAGCTACAAACATGTATCTCATGCTGAGTCGTTAGTCCAGTGTTGTTTAAAAGTTATGCGATTGCTTTTAATTGAAGGTACGGCATGATAACGATACAGGGACACTGCAGAGCTCCTCCAGAATTGATTTATAGCACTGCTGATAGCTGCAAACTTAAATTTTTGACACACACTAGCAGGTATGACACAAAGGAAATGAACTGAAATACCAGATCCAGACGATCTCTTTGCATTATCGTGTGACTCTTTTTTTGCATTACTAAAGTGAATGAATGATGCATTGAGCCACAAATACAAAAGCTCATATGCAGAATATATATGAAGTCTAAAAATGACATTGGACATAGTTAGCAGCCCTAATTGTAGCAGCAGCTGTTACCTGTTCTCCATCCCTTCCTGAGAGGCAGCAGGGCAGTTAGTTTTGGTTTTCAGAGCGGTGTGGTAGGAATAGGGATACAGGCATCAGGGCTATGGCTGTTTTGCTACCCAACCTATGGCTTTTAGACAACTGCCTGTGCTGGAAGGTTGTTACAGTAGAGGGGATATGAGGGCTGGCTGTCTCTGAGACACCCAACAGTTCCTGCATCCCTCTCATTCTGGCACTGGCCTTCTGTGCTGACCCACAGTGAGCTGTGTGAACCTGCTCAAACGGGTCAAAGACTCATCACTGTTTGCAGGTGATGAGTTCATCCCCTCAAGGTGAGACTACTTTTTCTGTCAGATGGGCAAGGTGAACCGTATCATGGTGGATTCAAGCAGATGCCAGCTCAGTGCAAGGGTAACATCCCTTTTGGCGTCAGTGAGCTGTTAGATGGGCTTAGCTGTCATATGAAAATGCCCTCACCTTCTCCATCCCTGTCAAAGCTGTTTCCTGTGTTTTGTATCACGCTGTAGTATTAATCTGGATGTGTGAACAGTCATGGGATGAAAAAGTGGAGGGGACGTTACACACGTCTTCAGAGTCAGGGTTAGTGGACTGGGCTGTTCCTGATGGCTGACAGAGCTGCTTTTGGAACCACTCCAACAACTGGAAGTCCCAAACTCCCTTGTTGCAGTGTTTTCTAACTGTGAGAATTATTTTAAATATCTAATTAAATTAAACTTCTTGTGAGCTCAGTCTTTTTTTATTATAGCTTTGGTAGGCCACAAGAGTTAATTACAGTCCTCTTTGCAGTGGCCTGTAACATACTTGAAAATTGTCAGCCTGGCTGTTCCTCCATCAGTACTATCTTTTTTAATTAACTCAACCAGTGGGTTATTCAGTTGTTTCTCCAGTCTCAAATATTAATTTCATGCAAATTTTCACTCATGTTCTTTGCTTCTTCTCAGTTTGCATAGATCTCTTTTTAAAATGGGTGCTCAATTCTAGACATCATCCAGCTGAGGTTTCCCTGTCACCAGGGCAGAATAATTACCTTCCAGGCCTTTTCATATTCCTGCTAAGTTTCAAAATGCTGTTTGTCTCAGAACTGCAGCACGGTATTAAGTCATTTAGGTTGAGTTGCAGTAGCCATTGCTCCTTATTTTGTGTTTGTCCACTTAATTTTTCTTGTTTCCTGCTTCACAATTGTTTTTATTGAATTTAATTGATTTCAGATAGTTTCTCACATTAAACAAGTTGCTCTTGAATTATTGTTCTGTCTTCCAATTACGTTTGCACTATCTTGATGTAGTTCGTCCTTTCTCTAAGTATATATTATGTGATGTCCCCAAAGCTATTGAATAAAAATAGTGAGTGCAATCAATTCCCCATTAACTAAGAGGGGTGGGGACAAACTAAATGCTGGAAAAACATTATTGGTGTCTCAATCCACACTAAGTCAATGCAAATTGAGCTTAGGCTCAGAGCAGCATGAATGTGCGCAGTGTCAGCGTGGGTCTGTAAACAGTATGAACATGTTCACATGGCGCTGTGCCCAAGGTAATGAGCCTTCCAAGAAGTACTGGGGAATGCAGTGCAGAGGCACTAAATCTGGTTGCATAAAGAATGTAACCACATTTGCTTGGTCTGGGCTACTTAATCTTGCCCGTACAGAACGAGTGCTGTTGTTTTTACATTGTAGTATGGGTGAACTAGATCATCCTCGTAGACATGCTAGAAAATATGTTCAGCTTTACTGCTGAACAGATGCTACAAACATTGCCATGCGTATATCCTGACAATTTAATGTAGGTAGGTTGTTACCTATTGGTAACTTTTCATGGGTGTTTTTTGGTGTTTTAAGGGAGAAAAAGAGTAAAAACAATGACTTTTGAACAGCAATCCTAACACAGCATAAAAAAGAATAAATCTGGAAAGTCTCCTGTGAAGTTGAGGTCACTCCAGCACTGCCCAGTTGCACACAAATATGCCAGAAATTACTGAAAAAGACTTCAAGTTGCCATGTGAGCCTGAATGAAGTTTGGGAGTGTTTAAGTGTTGCATTTAAGTCATAACACTTAACATGAGATTTTTCTTACTGACAGCAAAAGTGGGAAATATGAACTGACATGTTCTGGGGTTTTTTTGAACCAGTTGGTAATCTGAAAGGTGGGGATTTGATGCTCTTTTCTAAAAGTAAAACCACCCTTGACCAGGAATGAGTACCTTAAGAAAAATAAGTAAATGGCAGAGCATCTAGTTAAGGTTGCAACTTGCATTCAGTGCATGGGATGTATTTCCTGGGGTTTTTCAGTTGCTCTGCTGTAGAGCAAATTGTGTCTAACTGACCCATCTTTGTCTCTGGGTAAAGTTGTCTTAACAGGTAAACAGATCAGTAATGAGATTGAATTCCACTTACTCTGTACAGCAGTGACATACCTAAACGAAGAACTTTCTGGGTTTGGGTGATTCATCTGTCTTTGTCTTCTGGTGCTGGTGATACATCCGAGGAAGGATACTTACTATACTCTGTTTCTTTCAACAGTTCATGATTTTGCTATACACGTGCCATTCATGGCATATAGTTCTTTCCTCTGATGTTCCATCTTCTGTAGCTGGACTCCAGGATTTTCAACTAGAAACAAACTCAAGGACAGTTTCCTTTTGTACACATAAGCAAACTTTTCTCTATTGAGCAATCTGTTATTTCAATAGGAATGGAAAAAATGCAGTGATCCAGAATCCTTTTGCCAGAAATTGGAAGGTTAAAGATGGATTTTCGTTTAGAATGCAAATACTTCTTTTTCCTAAGATACTTTTTTTTTTTTCCTTCCAGAAAGCCTTTTCTGATGTAATTGCCTTTTTGTCTGTGTAGGTGTGGGTAAACTTGTAGTTTATGGTGCAGTGCATAATGCAGTGTATCTAAAATAGTCCTATAATTTATTTTCTCTTTATTAACAGGAGTTGTTTTTCATAGTCTTATACCGACTGGTTCTGTTTTCAGTGTCTTCTATGCTTTAAATTAGGTTTTTTTAATGCACCTTGGTTCTTATGTTAGAGTTTCCCGGAAGGGGAGGAGGGGGAACATGCCAACATTAGGTCAGTATGTATAAGGAAAAAACCCACCTCATTCTTGTGTGTTTGGATAGGGTAAGTGGTGGCAATAAATACAGATAAATTTACTTTCTATTCTAATCTCAGTACTCTACAGAACAGACTTAATTTATGGTTCCCCCAAATGATGTGTGCGCAGATCAAATATTTAAATTGAAGAATGTGTCTTCCAGCTGCACCAGAATGCATGTGTGTGTCTATTAGGACTTCTGGATGAAAGGGGCTGGCTTTTTGTTTGACTCCTGTCAGTGTCACATGAAAATATTTGTACTTAAAGCAGGAAAAAGAAATCCAAATTTTTATAATTATGTTATCTAAATACTATGTAGTCTGTCATCCTCCCAAAACTTCAGGATTCAGTGTGGCCTGTGAATCTTGATGTACACACACATATATACACATGATATTTAATAGGTATTTTTAGATAATGGCATAATATAATATCAGGAAAATATTAAAATATATAACATACATAGAAAAAGTGAAAACATGTATCACATGTTTTTATATTGTTCAGAAATGCTGCTCTAGAACTCACTTCTTACTTGTGATTTAAAAGGCTTCGCTTAAAAGTCAGGTAGAGCAGAAGAGTGAATGAAGTTCTCCAGGTTGTGCCTCTTGGTGACTGAATAGCTTGAGGGGGCAGGGAGAGTGGGTGGGTGGTGGTAGTGGTACAGCTCAGGAAAGGTGGTGTGTTTCGGAAGGGATTTATAATGATTCAAAATGGGCAATGACTAACCCAGCAACCTTGAATAACTGGAGAAAAGGAACCAAGTTAGAAAAATAAACATGGGGAACTTCAGCACATTTTCACCTGGTTCAGCAGTAACCCAAAGAGGAAAGATTATTGCCCTGAGTGTTCATCTTAATTTCTATGTTCTGCCATGTAATCCCTTGCTAACTGTTTTTGTCAAAAATACTCTGTTTAAAAAAGATTCACTGATTAACCAGTCTGAATCAGTGAGTCAGTTTGGAGAGCACTTACTCAAGCAGTGGCCCCAGCTTACTGCTGGGGATCCTTAAGTACCGAGGAAGAGGGTGGTAATAAGCAGTCTGGTTTGTAACCGCTGTGTACTGCTCAGCTGCAGGACAGAGCAGGATGCATTTGGTGAGGAAGAGCCTGTGGTGACTCCGGAAGGTGGTTTTGGTGGGAAGTCGGGGTGATAAGCCTGCTAGACAAGAGAGGGTCAGGGCAATGAGGAGCTGCAGCCTTAGATCAGTGTCCCTGATCTTACCGCTCAGAGCGGGTGGTCTCCTCATCTTTGTGGTGTTCTCTAATGTTACTGGGTTTGCTCTCATTAGGGGAGATTCTAGAACATTTGTGGAGTTCATTTATTATTTTTTTATGTATCTGGATTGCACCAGATCTTTTTCATTCGTTCAAGTGAATTGTTTTAATCTAGTCTTCCAAAGCTACGTAACCATTTTCCCTTCCTAGTACCATTTCTGTTTAGCGAGGGGTTTTTTTCTGTAGCTTGGTGATTATATAAAACTGAGAAAGTTTCAGTGTAGGGATACACAGTGTTTTCAAGCTTATCCTCTTGCAAATGTCTGTTTTCTTGCTTGCAACTCAGCAGTTTATAACTGCTCAGCATCTTGAGTGGTTCATTTTAGCATTATGCGTTTTCTTTAACAAGTTTCTTCTGTGTTTTGTATCTCCTGAATTTTTACTCTTTTTGGAAAATCTTTTGGAATGACAGAATAGTTTTGTCATTTTGCAGACTTTTTCTTGAACATAAGCTACTTTAACCAGCACCGTAGTAGCTTACTCCTATTGTAGGTATTTGGCAGGCCCACTATTAACTGATTTGGGGCAGGGGAAAGAGGTGGAGGTGGTGCCAAAAATGTATCATAAAAAAAACCACTGACAAAGATGACTACTGACTTATTGAACGAACTCTGTCCAGATTTTAATGTCTGTGTCTGTTGAAGTATCCTCTCACCAGCAGTAAGACTGCAAGGCCACCTCTGACTGCCTATGGGACTCACCACGAAGTTGAAACTTCTGCGTTGCTGTTGCTGACTCTATGGTCTTAGACCTGCAGTCATGAGAGACCACCTTCATTCCTCTTCGACAGCAAATTGTGTGCAAGTATGTAACTTGCCGCAAAACCATTGCTCTGTGGATATTGCCTTTAACTTGCTTCTAGGCAGAGCATATTCGTTTCAGGGTTATTTTTAGTAGGTTTTGTCCATATTCTGAATTTTATAGATGTTTCAAAGTTTGTACTTGCAGAACTTTTTGCTTAAATTCTTTTCTCAAACTCACTACATCTTCCTCAAGTGGTACTGCTGACGTGGCCTAAAAACCAACAGAATATTCTAGGGGCGTTTTTAACTCTTCAAATGTATGCAAAAGGGGGTGGGGAAATCCCCAAACATTTCATACAATTCTGTTCTATATACACTCCTCTAACAGGCACTGGAACCAAAGCCCGTAGCAAAGCCCTCCCAGTTGCTGCAGGCTTCCTCCTAGCAAAGCATTACAGTGGAGTCGCTGACGGGTGTTTCAGCTCAGCCATGTCCCAGGTCACGTAAATGTTTTCCATCCTTCTATGTTCTTCATCAAAGCCCTTTGGGATCTGTGTTATTTTTGAATATTATTTTTGCAGTGTTTAAAAACCCACCAAGCAAAACCCTCAGTTTCTCTCTTGATACTTCTCTGCAATATAAAGATGGCATAATACCTAAATATGGTGGCTTGTTATGGGAGGAATAAATTCATACTTTTGTATGTATGTATGGCTTGTATCTTAGAAATAGTGGAAAAAGGACAAGATGTGGCTGACAGAACTCAGGTTAATTTCAAGGTAACTTTATGTCAAAATTTTCCTATTAAAATATGAACTTAATATGATCAAACTGTTGTGCCCTTTAGGAATAAACAAAGGAGAAGAAATTTAATTCTTTACAAATTCTAAAGCAAAGCTATAAAATTTGAATTTAAAGAATGCAACTTATTCTTTTTTGGAAACTCGGGTTGTGCTCAAACACCTCTTCTTTTTTTTGTTCCCCCCCCCGATTATTTTTTTCTTATATGGTAGATTGCACGCCATGCAGCTGCTGGAGGTAGAGGTGTTGAATTGTTATGTTAGTTTTTAGCATCATGTGGTTGAAACTTTTTCATTTAACTTAGCTGCGGCAAAAGTTGATGTAGCTTTTTCTTAAAGTGTTGTCAAAATAGTTTAATAATGGAGTGTGTCATTGGTAAGTTTGTAAAAAATGTTCTGTAAAAACCTCTGAAAAAACCTTTTCTAATACATTTGGCTCAGTGTTCCTGCTTCTGCAGTTACCTGTGGGTTTCCTGCAGCCACTGAGAAGGGATGCTTCAGCTGAAGTGGTGTGGAATAAATTCACCAAAACAGCATGGTTATTTTTTTGATAACTCACGTGATAAATAGTTCCCCAGAATGTCATGCATTTTCCTGTGTAGACTTGTAATTTCATTTCAAAAAGCAGCAGTATGCAGATACATAAGGGATTTTTTAATTATTATTTCAAAAGGGATTATCTTTTGAGAACAATTGCTGTAAGTAACCCCATTAGCAAAACTATGCTGCTTCTGGCATGCAAGTGGAACAATAGTGTATTGGCCTGGCTGGGGCTGGTGTTTGTAACAGATACATTCTGGTAATTTGTGGTATGGTCTGCGCCTGAAACTTGAGAGCTGAGAGAGAATTTGGTTTTAGTTTTAGGTGTTAAGAAATAGGGCAGTTCTCCCTTGAAATACATTTTCCGAAAGATGCTCTTAAATGATGTTGCAATTCCTGTTGTATGAACATAGGATGAAAACCCAAAGTTGTTCTAGAAATTTTCATTGCCATGCTACACTGTTTGTTTCCAAGGGTTATGTTGAACTCTCTTTAAATATTTCAGTGAGCACTTCCTCAGCTTGCACTGACTTCTGATACTGTCTGATGGAGCTTCAGGGAAACATCAACACCAGATGGGAAACTGGGAGGGCTGGGAGTAGAGGACAAAAAATTGCTCTAAGGTGTTGCTAACCTGTGTTTAATGTAAAAAGGATCTCAAGCTGGCTATGCTTTAGTGCATCTGAATGATTTCCTGATTGGCTCACAAAGTTGAATTATATAGTCACCTACGTTCTTGCTTCCAGAACCTTCATTCAAATAAATCACAGGTTTCTTTGTGGTAATATTTGTGCAGCCTGGTTCGTTTGCTGTCTTTCCTATCCCAGCATGACGCCCAGGTTTTAGAGAAAAACAGAACCTCTTCCAGGAGAGCAAAATAGACACCTGATTGTTTTTTCTGTATTTTTGTATTCATGTGTGGTCCTCTCATTTCCCGCTTCCCCACCTCTAATAGCTGTGCAGTTGCATTTCACAGAGAAGTGGAATTTCCTTATCTTGTTTTGGTCTTTTCATCTCGCCTGCGTGGGTGGACTTGCAGAACCAGTGTTCTAGATCTCCCTGCATCACAACAAGTGTTGTTACCCAGTATTGCAGATCTATTACTCTGAGCATTTGAAAAAACAAAACCCGTTACTGGAAGAAGATTGAAGAACTGAAGCTGACAAAGGTAAGCCAGCTGCTTAGAACCTAGTTTTGAGACCAAATATACAAAGAATTTCCCAGATGGGTTTACCTGTGTTCAAGGCATTGCAGAAGTAGATTTCTTGCTTCTCTGCATACACCCTGCCTGTCCAGCATGTGACAGAATGAGAATAGTGGTCATACACGATGCATGATGGTTAAAGGGTGTTTTCTTCTTTACATGACAATTTTGTCTTGACAGAAATATTAATTTATTCCAATATTTACATTTACATCAGCAAGTAAACCAGTGCTTTTCTCCTAACTATACTACCACAAGAGCACACATCTGTGTATAGAATATATACATATCTCACTAATTACTCTTCCTTATTTCAGAAGCAGTTCATAAAAAACAGAAATAAAGATAATACTATGAAGCACAGCAGAAATGTGCCAAGTACCACAGCTTTATTACTAGAGATTGGATCCTGTCGGCAGTCCTTAGAGAGTTAGCCCACTCCTCTGTACAAATACTGTCCACTGATTAGATGCTAGTGGAGACAACTGTTGATGCTAGCAAAAGGGAACTGCTGCATTTGAGATTTTGGCACATTATTTTTCTGTTAATTTATGACCCACGTGTCACAATGCTGACTATTGCCATTAAATATTGCCGGGCTTTGTTAGTGGGGAGGGAATAGGTGTGGCAGGCACAAGTCTTTTACGTTCTTAATATTTTATTGACCAGGATGCTGTATAGGCTTTAATTTTTAGCTATTTTTCTTTCCAACAAAACTCATTTTTTCCTATAAGCACAAGAGGATGTGTTGTTCTGAGTTGTTGTCAGCTCTTTAGTTTATGTACATCAAGTTTTTATGTTTTCCAAGATGCTGCGATTAGTTACGCAGTATCTTAGCTGTAGTTCAGTGCATCATCCCTGTTTCATTTCAAACATCAGTTTAAGAGGCAGTATAGCAGCTGCAGTCATTGCCCCCGCGAGGATAAGCTTAATGTATGCTCCTTTATGTTTTTCCCTTTTCAGCCAAGTAAATTCTTATGTCTTGCTACATTCACCATTTTCTGATTTTTTTTTTTTTTTTTTTTATTAGGGTTTGGAGTATTCACGTTTCAGCCTTGTCTGTTTTGCAGGTTACTTTGTCTCGGTTCATTCAAGTGAAGTCATAGCGTATGAAGCACTCTGTTTAGACCCATGAAAAACTGACACCAAGAGACCAAGCAAGTAGAGTAAAGCAAGAGAACCTTCTGAGTCTGATGCCTGTAACTAGTCTTCTGGTGGCAACTTTGAAGAAGATTTGATTCTTGTGGTCACAGGGAAAGAAGGTCCAGCCACAGGCATGTAATAAATGATGCTTAATAAATGATTCCAAAAAGCTGCCTTTATGTGTTTGCTTTTACTTGTGATTGCTCAATTAGATATCAAAAAGTGATAGGCTGAGTCTCTAGATGTATTACCAGTTTTCCACTAGTCCTCTGTGCAGTGCAGGCTGACTTTGAATTCTGACGCTAACCAGAGGGACTGAGTTTTCTAGAAGAAACAGGGAGACTCTTCTTAGAATACGCTGGTGCATCTCAGGCGTGTCCAGGAAGCCTTACAGGCTTTTGTTTGCACTGTCTGATTTAAATAAAACCAGTAAGTTTTAAATGGACAATACGGGGGAGAGGTAGGCAAGAGGGACTGACCAAACATTTCTCCACTTGCACAGCATGAACACTTTCTGTTGTGATATTGTTTGCAGAGACATGTAGACTGGGGATTGAAATAGATAGGATTGTGTACAAAGTTGAAGCATCACACCGTATTTCAAGCTGCTACAACAAATTAACTATTTAACACTTCGCTAATGTTGTGCGTATACTTGTGGCCTCCTAGCATGAAAATAAAGCAAATAATTGCAGTAAGCTTCCTGCCCAGTAGAAGTTACTATAATATAATGAGAAACTCTGTCCTGCACTTTGAGTAAACAGAAGCAACCAGAAGCTGTCGGAAGGAGGATGGTGTTGCATTAGATACAGGGGGGGGAAAAAAAAACTTTTAAGAGGGCTCTGTGTCCATCGCCTACAGCCCAGTATGCAGTTCAAGCTGATGTAGTGCCGTTTCTCTCTGGTAACGTAGCAACTGGACCACACCTCCTCCTGCTGAAAGATGCTAAAGAGCCCTTTGAGCACTATCTGGTGTACTGCAAGGGAACTGCACCATTTTTAATTACCGCAGCATTGCCAGCTGATACTTTTTTTTTCCCCATGGAACGGCAAGGAAATTCTTCGTTCTCTGTCAAGTAATCCTGGTTTTTCGTTCACTGTTTGTGTAGTAATCCCATTTATGTTGCAGAAGAGGACTATGTTAATTTTAAATTAATACCAGAATTGTATCTATCAGTGCATTTTTATCTTGTTTCAAAGTAAGTTTTTGATTAAAAATAAGCATTCTTGTCCACCTGATGCTCTTCTCGTTTAGCACTCCTGTATGGTGGTATTATGTTAACATTTTGGAAGAATACTCAAGGATTTGAGCATGTTTTTCTTCTCGCTTAGACTTTGCAAATGACTGAAAAGCTTTCCCCACTCCTAACCTCTCTTCTGTTGTGCAACAAAAGAGCTTTCCTTTAAGCATCTTGGTTTCCAAGCACAAGAAATCGTCTCTGGGCATTACTGAACGTTTGACTTAAGGTGTGATGAATCCTCTTATGCCAAGTTGAATTTTTTGATGTATACTGTAGATTAATGTCTAACTTAGCTAAAACAAGTGTGAAGCTAGTATTGTTCAGAGTTTCTCCTTTAAGGTTTTGTTCGGACCTCGGGTTTTGTACAAAAAAAAGAATATGCTAAGTCTGCATTGGATGTCACAGCCTGACTTTGTTTTGTCAAGGCTGTTTCCTTTGCTTCTTGTCTTAGAAAGATGATCGTTGCATTACAACAATACAAAAACCTTATTCTGGCTTCGTGACCTGCATGAGGGAAAGCCTTTTAAACTATCTGAAAACTTATTTATTGATTTATTTAAATGTATTGGTTTCTTACTGTAGTGACTTACCAGTTGTTGTCATTGCACTTTGGTATCAGCCTGGGGAGGGGGCATGTTTTGGTGACGTATGGCAAAACAGCCATTGCAAAATAATGCTATTGGTGTTGCTGTACTTTGAGGTTTCTTTTTTCCTGAGAATTTAAAAACCAAATCCCATTGTAGTTCAGAAAGCTTATGGCAGCTTGTGACTTCAGTACATCAAAACCAATAGCGTACCTAAAACAATATAAAACTGTGTACTTGGAGCTGTGCATATACAGTAAATCTGTGGCAATATTGTGAAAACTATATAAAAATGCAAATATACCATTTTGTTAACTTGATAATGCTTATGCATCCCCTCCCCCTTCTGTCTTTATAGGTCTACGAGGGCTAATCAATCTTGGGAACACATGTTTTATGAACTGTATTGTCCAGGCACTTACCCACACTCCACTGCTGCGAGATTTCTTCCTCTCCGACAGGCACAAATGTGAAATGCAAAGCCCCAGCTCATGTCTGGTCTGTGAAATGTCTACGCTTTTTCAGGAGGTGAGTGCAGTCTGCCACAATCGCATTGCCTTTCCACAGATGCTGGCTCTTTCTTACCCCAAAAGGGGTTGTGTGCTATTTGCAGATGTAAAGGGAATGCAAATTACATTTCCCCTCAAGGTGTGGCAAAACAAAGCAGTAAAGTGAGACCCTACTCTCAAAAATAACCAACTGCTGAAAAGGAAATTATTGCCCTTTTAAGTCCTATTCTTAAGTCACCCTTGTTTAGGCAAAGCTGGTATTGGAAATAATTACAGTGCTGCCTGCTCTTCTGAGACTGATCTGCAAGTCTTTAGTCTTAAAAGCTGAATGTGTGCTTTAATTAAAGGTGCAAGTTGTAACTGGAAAATATGTCACAGACTCTTTAGGTGATAATGGGAGTGAGAATAAAGCAATAGTATACAGCCTTGTGATTTAAGGCCCTGGATTATGTAGGTCTGTATAAATATTTTAAAGATCTCGATTCAGTGCTTTCTAACAAGGAGAAACATCTTTGCTATCATCTCTTATGTGGAAACCCATTAATGGCCAGAAGGATGTAGAAAAATTAATGTGTTGGTACAGTTTGTACCTTCTATGTACAAGCTCTTCTTTCCCTTTCTCACTCAGGTGAAGGGCTTTGCAATGTACCTTTCTCTGTAGGTCTGGTCTGTGCTGTGTGACACAGGCACAGTCTTTTCCTTAATAAATAATCAAAGAGCTTCATTAACTATCTTAGTTCCACATCAGTAATGTAAGGACTATGGCTAGACACAGGCTTCTAGCTTTAAGATGAGTCTTTAAAAACAAACAAATAAATCCAGTTCTGTGCCTTTCCCTCAGTGATAGATCTGCTCTCTTGGTAAGGAAAAAAAAAAAACCAACCACCACCAAAACCCCCCCAAAAAGCTATAGAACATGCTGTCACAGAGCATTTAAGATAGCTGGAGATGTCTGTACACAGAGCATGTCTTGTGTACATGCTGTCATGGAAATTTGCTCAAACTGAGGCCAACCTAAAATGGCTTTACTTTTATCTTGTGATTTTTTTCAATTTGACTTCTGTGCCTTTCTCACCAGAGATGATTCCTTTTGGTCATTGCAGGTGAGTTAAACATATATGGAAGGTATAGTCCCCCTTAGCTATTCCAGTACAAAGTTGCTTTCTGCTCATACTTAGCACTAATACGAATTTGCAGCCTTTCATGCTGCTTATCAGTCATTAGTTGTATGTTATACTTCTTATTTTTTTATTTATTTTTCAATTATTCCCGAGTCTGTCAAGAAAGGAGGTAAAAACAAAAGACAGGCATACCAATAGGTAGCAGCTGCAGGATTATTGAAACCAGATGTGCAGTTAAATGGAGAAATACCACTCTGCCTAGATAAAAAAAATCAGTCATGGTATACAAATACCAGTTTCTGTATGCTGTTAATATAGAAACCTATTTATTTAAAAAGAAGGTACTATTATAATCTTGCCATCCTTTCATCAAATTGTGGTATAAAGTCTCATTCCAATGAATATCACTGCATTCTGTTTACACACATGCATTTTTCAAAAAATCCCTTGGGAAAGGGAAAATGAGTATTACATTACAGATTGAGGGGCTGGGGGAAAGTTCAAGACTGTCTAGGTAATTATTTTTATTTCCATTCTTGTATGTGGAGCCCTGTTGATGGCCTAGGAAGCCTTTTGCTAGACTGTGTACAAGCACGTAACAAAGAACAGGCTGTTATCCAAAATAGGGCTGAAATGCAGCATTCACATTAGTTTCAATTGTAATCAAGTTTAATTTCACATACAACTTTGGGAATCTCAGCCTTCATTTTCCCCAATCAAAATTCATGCTTGTGCTTGCATTAGTTCTAATAATTAATGTTCTGTGACATGAGAGTATATGAATGAGGGAGGAGCCGTATCTGTGATACAGACTGTGAAGATAGCAGCTACAGTAGTCTCTGTCCTTATTTCATGTTGAAATACTGCAGCGATGTGCTGTGGGAGGACAACAAAAAGTCTTGACCACCTTGAACTAAAACTAGAGCTTAGTCCTCCACAAGCAAAACTGTAGTGTCTGTAACCAACTCAGTATATTTTAACTTGCAAGCAGTAAATACCATGTTATATTTATAGCTCTGTCAGCACTCATTGTAAAATTCTGTTTCCCAGTGACTTTTAATTTCTCTACATTCAGAATTTAAACCAAAATCTTGCGTTTTTGGACCAGACTGGTTATCTTTTATGTCCCAACTACATGCAGTGGCTATGATGAAGATTCCTATGCTGTCTTTGCAGGCATGAGGTCTGAATGAAGGAAAGCTAACCAGTGGAGATTTTAGTGCTACGGTTAAGAATTCCTTTGTAATTGAATTACTGAGGAAACTTTGGTTCAGGTTCTGTCTTGTTTTTATGTAGCTTTCCCACCAGGATTAACTGATGTAGTTATCCCAAGGCATCTTACCCAGTGACAAATGATCAGGGCAAGGGTTAACTTCATCTCCCCTCCACCCTTCTTTTCTGAAGTTGTGATCTTAGGCAAATGGAATGCCAGGGGAGCCGGTGAATGCAAGCCAGTAAGAACTCTCCGGGAGAAAAAGAGACTGTTTTGAACATTAAATGAAACTTAATATACAACATAAATAAGCAAGTTTTGCTATTTTGCTCCTTAAACAGAAAATACTTGTCCCTTTTTTTGTCTTGCTTAAGATCGTTTAGTTATGTAGGTTGTGTGATTTCTCTGTGATAAATAGGAAGCTACAAAGTTCTTCCACCTTGAAGTAGGTTGGTGGTGAGTAACAAGTATCAGATGGTTCTCAGAATTGAGTTTTTTTCCTGGTAGCTTTTCTTGCAAATATGCCAAGCATTGATTTCTGTTTGTTTTAAAAATATCTGACTGCATCAATTAACATTCTCATTTGTGCTACTTGAAACCTATTTCTCAATAGAATCATGACATGAATTACACTGCATAAGAAAAGGAATGAAAAGGATTTGGGAATTACAGATAGTGGTGAAACTGGATGGAGGGAAGATAGAACACACAGAATCCGTTCATTGAGCCTTTTGGCTGAAAGGGTTTGTGCACTACTTTTTACCTACTGGTATTTGTGTTTTAGTTTTGCTTCGCCAATGAAAATTAATTTCAAGATGGTCCACACCCTAAGGTTTATCTAAATCCTTCACAGAATGACATTCAGGATGGTAGAATTAGCAGATCTGTATCTCTGTGTACTCTGTGACTGGAATAGCAAGAATACCTGGGAATATAGCAGAAAGCAGTGCATCCACTCAGAGATATAAAGAATAAAGCCTTCTTTATTCCCATCATTACTCATCCTCAGGAGCCTATCAAGGTGCACAGCACAACTATGTGGAGAGTTGAGAAGTGAGGACAAAAAGCAAAAAGAAAGAGATGACTTACGACTTACGTATCTTAAGATGGTACACTGTTGAAATGGCTTATGTATAAAATAAGTTCCAACAAAGGTACAAGAGGAGAAAGTAGTTAAGGCTCTTTACATGGTCAGAGGCCTTGCATTTTGTCACGGAAGACACAGAGTTTGTGCCAATTTAGTAAAATCTTCTCCCTGAAATAAGTATAGAATATAGAGTGCGTGCAAGCAAGATGGTTTTTCTGACTCCTTGAACCATCGCTGTTTGGTGGGAAACCTCTGGTAGGTGTTCTCTTACTCTGAAAGGCACATATTACCCACTCCCTTTATTCAGGGTAAACTTTCAGAATGTTTTAATTGAGAACCAATTTCTAAGTGGAGGTTTTAGCTTCTCAAATTAGACTGGAGCCTGGTACAGGATTTATGCCTGTAAATTCTTGATTACAAAGGTCGGAGACTGTTTAGTTGATACATATGCAGGATAGATCAAATATATCTGTTCACTTAATGGGGAAACTTCTGTGCATGTGTTTCTGGCAGGAGGAGGAGAAAGTAGTACAGATGTGTGTGGCAGTGATGTTTGTATGTTTGTTTTTTAAACCTGACTGGTATCTGTAATGATGATGCAAAATACAAAGCCTAGAATCCTCTAAATCCCCTATAGATTCTTCTTTTTTAGAATCCAAGAGCAAGTGTTTTAAGTGCAAAAAAATAAAGTTACTGTTACTTGAGTTGTGTGTAAGAACGGAGGCTTTGAATCCTAGTTTGGTGGTTTTTTTCTTTCTTTTTTTTTTATTTTATTTTTCCTGGAACAGCAATTAAACAGTGTATTACCAAGCATTTTCAAACTGCTTGAACCTAGTTCTCTCCAACACAAACAACTGATACTGCTGAATTGAAAACAAATTTAAATAAAAATTGTTTTAAATTATGTTTGGAGGAATTGTGCCATTGAAGTGTTTTAAAGGTGACTTGGAAATACATCATTATTTATATTTGCACACTTTAATGAAAAGGTTTGTATAATAGTGATTGAATAAGACTTTGCATGGACTTTTTTCCTTTTTGTGGATTTGGAACAGCTCTGATAGGCTGCTCTTCCCAGCAACAAGGAAATGACAGAGATGGGATGAATGCTTTATACAGTCCAGTTAAAATATTGCTATTGAATGCACTCAGATACTTCTGTTCCATTTTTGATCTATTAGATTAGTGAAGCTTTCCTTCACCCCCACATGTATTCAACAGCGTTTTAACTAGGTGTGTTTCTCGTTTCTGTGTGATAATAGCTAATAATTTGATAAAGCTTCTTGTTAGAGTCTTCTAATCCTAATGAAGCACTAGAGAATGTAAAATCTGCTGGCAAGTCTAGTGCCTGCAGTGGAGTAATTATGGAGAGTGCTGTTGGTTAAAATGACCGGAGAGCTCAGGGACTAATTGTAAGGAGTGACAGAACAGAGAAGTTTTATTGCTGCAGTTCCCTGAATTATGTTGAGCAGCAGCTGCGTCAGCAGATTTCAATTACCATACTACTGCTCCAGTCCCTTGGTGTCATTCTCGTTGGCATCAGAGTTAACTATTGATCTTCTTATTTATAGAAGCATTTTGTGTTGTTTGGCTGCAGAGGTATATCTTCTTGTTTGGAAAAAGCAGAGCTTGCAATGAAGAAATTTTTGCAAGGAAATAAAACCATTTAGAAAACCCTACAAATACGAGGACTAGATGAGATGGTTGTACTACCTCTTGCCTACGTGTCCCTTAAAATACTGTGTTTTATCTAGGCAGGTCTGTAGCACAATTGCCTGTGCTTGCACTGATATAAAATACTCACAGACTGACCAGGGAGAAACTTGGGGCTGAGGAAGGAAGCCTGCTTTTCCAGTGAGAGTGAGAAATGATATACTGCTAGGGTTTTAAGTCTTATTTTTGTTCTGTGTATTTGCTGCTTATTGTCTTGTGTTTGGGAAGAGTAACTGAAAATAAACCGCCGTAGATTTGATAGGATCTTGGCAAAACATGATTGCGGTGTTGCAGTCACCCTTTACTGGCAAATACCTTTTTCCAAACATTAGGGAAGGCAAAAGGACTTACAAATCTTTACTTATTTAACAAAGTAACATTTTATTTTTAATACAACCTGAAGGCCAAGTGAATAAACTCTTCTGGGCCTTTTCTGGCTCCCTGCAGGGACACCACAAGCATCTCTGCTTTGCTTTTGGAGCTGGTATCATGGTGCACAGTGAACAGACACAGAAGTCAGCTTGCTCAAGGAGGGGCTGTTAGCTTTAGTCTCAGACTGTGGATGCCAGAATTGGCAGCAGCAGAAGTGAGGACCCAGGAAGATGAAAGTAGAAGCGTTGGAGCAGTACCACTTGGATAGAAATGGAGAGGGTGAAGGAAGGAGCTGAACCTCAACCCAGGGAAACACAGACCCTTAGTATGGGGTGTTTTTTTGGCGTGGGTCTCTTGTTTGGGTGGTTGTGGTGTGGGTTTTTTTTTTAGTGGGACCTGGCTGTTTTTTAATTTTTAAAAAAAAGGCATGATTTTCTGTAGGCAGTAATCTGTCCTCCTCTTCTGTGCTGTTACCTCCCTAGCTGTGTGTCACCACTCAGGAGTGGTGTTTCACATCACAGTTTTGCTGACTGAATAATTTGTCCGTGCACTTTCTAATATGCTTCTGGCAAAATCACCTGGAGCGATTTCAGTCACTACTGTAGCCAGCTCATCAGATTCTGACTGAAGCAGATTAAGAAGCAGATGCAGGAGCTGGTCCAGGACCAGATCTCTGGGCAGTGACACCCTGCAGGAGCAGTAACAGGCAGCTGGCTTTGGGGATAGGTGAATGAAGTGGTACCTTTGGCTCTGCAAACAGCTGTGCTGAAAAAAGCCTTTTCTAAAGCCTTGTGCTGTCATAGCTATACAGTGAAAGGCCATTACTGGCATGAGGCTGCTATCGTGCTTATAAATTTTTCCATAAGATAGGACTGTGCACAGCCATCGGGTGCAGAGTGTTACCATGGCTTGGTTCAGGGGCTGGCTGACAGTTAGCATCTAATATTCTCATCTTCAGTGTTTGTCCTGATTTTGGAGGGCATGTAATTTGTGAACAAAGTTGCTGATCTCTTGCAATTGTAGGATTTCCACGCCTCCCCCCGCCCCAGCTATTTTAATAAAAGCCAGTGGTACCAATAAGGTGTTTAAGCGTTGTTTGCCCCCCCCCACCCCCCCCTTTTTTTTTTTTATTTTGGGCTAATCCATCACAAAATGAAGGAACTTCAAGGGGGAAACTCGAGGTGCTCAGTTCTGAGATCACTTCAGTAGTCTGTGATAAAAAGCTGTCTCTGTATTTTCTTAAGACCATCAGAATTAAATGGTTTAAATTTATTTGACTAATTGCGCTCATTTAAGTTTTTAATAATTAAATGCACTGAGGCTGTGTAACTTGTTAACAGTCATGTCCTTTTCTTTGCTTTGAGCAGTTTTACTCTGGGCACCGATCTCCTCACATTCCATATAGGTTATTGCACCTGGTATGGACTCATGCACGGCATTTAGCAGGGTACGAGCAACAAGATGCACACGAGTTCCTCATTGCTGCATTAGATGTGCTACACAGACACTGCAAAGGTAAGGCTTGTACTGAGTCTTCAATCAACAAGGAATATTGGATCAAAAGGAGGTAGAACAATCTCTTCTTAAATCAAGTGTAGTGTCTTCCAGTACAGCAGTCTTAACACCTTTTAAAACGTTTGGTAGACTTAAGGGAAAAGATTTATAAATAAATAAACTGTTCCCACTGTCAAAAGTTACCTAGGGTTAGAAGCAGACAAACCTGTACATTGGTTTGAATCACCATCATGTTCTTCTCTTATTGGTTGTGAGTCACTGTCTTTTCTTTTAAATTGCCATTTTACTTCTATTTATACTTGAGGCAGTTAGAAATCTTACTCAGTGTGTCATGGGACTGATGAAAATAACGTAGAGGAGTCTATGGCTGTTCTGCTTGCATACTATTCCACTGTATTTATGATACCAAACTCCTTACAGAAATGTGAATAAGAAAAGAGAGTATTGGTTTTTTGTATCTTGTTTTATTTGTAGATAAAAATACATAATTGTACAATACAGTAAAAATATTCAGTGACATGTTTTTAGAGATGAAGTATCTAAGTCTTGAACTGATTTGGTAAGATGATACGAAATTATGTATTTCATGTCAGCTGAACAAAAGCTGAACCGAAAATTTCACAGTCTGCCAATGTTTGATCTAGCTTGATTCACTTAAGCACAGAAATTTTTACTGTTCTTGTAAGGGGAAAAGTAGTAGGGTTGATACGAGCAAAACAAACAAAATCCTTAGTTACTAAAAATAAGGTTTAAAGCACTCAACTTTCCTTTAGTGCTCTTAGAAGAAGCACTTAGAGGTTAGTTTTTTGGCTTATCAGGACTATCAAAGGGAAGGCTGCTACTGCTTCTTTGAAACATTTTGAAGTCTTGCTTTTATCTTTGAGATTGTCTTACAAGGTAGATGTGCTTGTTCAGATTCATAATAGGTGTCCTCCAAAAGAGTCTTCTCCAAAAAGAGTACTTCTAAGGACAGGAGTACATAGAACAGTTCTTTTGTAATTATTATTTGTCATTTGACAGTCACTAACTGAAATTCAATAAGCTTAACAAAACTAGTGTTGAAGTACTGTACGGAACAGTGTCTGCCCGAATACTGACCTCTCACTTCTTAACACTGAATAAACTCCGCTGCAAACAGAAATACTTTCTGGTTCCTGTAAAGTTTCTGAACTGTTGATCTAATGAATCTTGATGCTTTTTCATCATCTTTGATATAAAATGATGTTTGTATTTCTTCTATGCTTCCCAGTTAGTTCATGAAGAAGCAGTATTTTCAGAATTATAAAGAACGAGCTTGCAATAATAAAGGTCCCCATGCTCTTTTCAACTGATAAAGAATCTGAAAAGAGTGGGTTGGTTTTTTTAAAAAAAAGTGTTGTTTGGCTTTAAATGAAGAATCTGTTTGTATCTTCTGGAATTACCAACAAAATCAAGCTTTCTCAACTTTTTTTTTTACTCTTGTGTTCAGCCTCTCCATCCTGAACAAAAATGAAACTGTGATCCATCCTAAAACCTTGAAAAAAATCATATGTTGGACTTTCTTTGTTGGAAAGGGTGTGTGCATGTGTATGGATTCTTTTACTGCTTGGTGGATATCACAGATGTGTTGCAAACAGACTGCTGAATTGGTATCAAGTTTCATAATGGTTTCAGCCAGCTTGAATTGAATTAGGAAGTTTTGCACCTTTAGTACTGAGCTTTTTTGGGTTGTGGGAAATGTACCGTTTACATTCAATACAAGGACTAAAATTCAGTTATTTAATGGGTATCCTTAAGTTTGAGTCTGCACGGACATAACTAAGCTGTTACAGTGCTACCGGTGGGAAGGCATTAGCAGTAGATCCTTGACATCTGTGCACCCAGGTTTTTAACTTTCTGTTTCTGAAGAAATTAAGAGACTTTTATTATAGAACTATGGTAAATAATCTATACCACATCAAGGTAATTTTAAAGAAGTGGTTGAGCAGTTGTGTGGGAACCAAACAAGTTAATCTACACCAGAATTTCAAGTACGGTCATGATAAACCACTTTTGGAATGAACTAGTCTGCGATGTAATGAGAAAGTTTTCCCACTTACATACTTATGTATGCACACACACATATGCATGTGAAGTATACATATGTAAAAATACTGTAACGAATAATGAGAATATGTCCTAAAGCTACAATAAGCAAATAATGCCTCCCCTGCCAATATTAAATATTTGTTTTTACTGAATCAAAAAAGCTTTTAAAGCTTCCAGTCAATAGTAATCAAGTTCTACAATTAACACACAGTGAAGTAAAATAAAGTCATGGGGAAAATGATCACCAAATCTTCAGGCACCAAAGTAAATGAAAGTGTTCCTTATGCTAAGAACTGTATAAATACCCAGTGATATTTGTGTGGCTGACTTTGGTCGTTTATCCGCTTTCCATTCCAGTTACCCAGCTTTCTAGGAAGTGTCCTAATGCAAGTCAGAGAAAGCTGTGAACGCTTGTAACTGATACCTGTCTTGGCCTAAATAAAGAAAAATACATGATTTTGATGTGCATTTAAAGATAAGTTTTGTAATACTACATCCTATGAAGCATAAATTTAACTGCCCTGTGAGACTATCATATGGGCTGGCTGGCCCAGGTAGTTGTTTGGTTTGGTTGGTTTTTTTAATGCTGGTTGAATATATACTTTGTTTTGTGGAGTTTTGGAAGCTCAGGATACCTGTATGATCACCCATGTAAATCATGTCTCAGGGGTGATGGCTCTCCTTGTGCTAGCACTGTTGTGTTGAGCTGTGACATCTGTGCAGGGCATATTCTGAACACTTAGCAGGGCTCCTTCTGTGCTGCTGGAGTAATAGGAAATGTTTTGGAATAAAAGGGATCGAGTCTGTCATGCCTATGCATCACTATTCATCCCAACAGCTGGAGAAAGATGGTCTAACTGGAAAGTAGTATTTTGGTGGGGGGGTGAGGAGGAAAAGCTAAGCTATTATTTACCAGTGTCTCTCTACCATGCACCCAAAGTGTGCGCAAGGTCTGTCCTCAAATGCATACTCCAACTAAAAAAGCGAGAGCTTTCTTAAACCTGAATTCTTTTTCCGACATTGCTGCTATAAATGACATTTAAAATTGTACCTGCATTTTGTGCTGTTCTGGTCTCTCTTGCTGGGTTGATAGTGCTCACGGTTCTGCAGTGTCATTGGTATTTGTGGTCCTTCTCACCACAGAAGCTTCCAAATGAGACTCAGTTTACTCTACGTCGGGTAGTAGCTTCTTCACCAGAGTAATGCTATAAGCAGCCTTGCTGTGTAGGGAATGGCCACCTTCTTTGTACTAGTGTGGAACCATTTGCTTGGACTTCGGCATGTATTGCCTTTGGTCTTTAAAATGCACAAGAAGTTCGATTTTTGGTCTCCGAATATGTTTGGATCATAGAAGATGCTGAAAATGATCAGACACTGATCTGTTGCTGCTTGCGTGTTTTCTTAGGATCTTCTACGAAGAACAAGTACAAAGTATACCCCACTCTTCATGTGGGATCCTTCAGGAGTTCCAGGGCTCTTCATTTGTTAGAGGAATACAAATAGGTGTTTCTGCCCAGTCTGTAACACATTAGTTCAGCTTTTAGTCAACCTGAGAGATACATCTTAATTATCAGTGCTCTAAAAGAAATTCAGAGTTCTAATTCTGCAAACTCCCATGACAGTGAGGTTCCAAGAAACTTTGTAGTTTACTCACTTTGTCTCAGACATATTCAAACTTAGACCAGAATTATAATTTTCTTGTATGGAGCAAGACTGCAATTCAAAAGTTAACGTTCAGCCTGTAATGTTAGTTTTTTATTTATTGCAAGAGCAACAACAGTCAAGCAGCAGGGAGTGGCAGAGATGGGCATATGTACACAAAGGGACAAAAAGCAGGATAAAAAAAATTGAAGTGATCCTATATTTTTAACCCAAACTTTATTCAGTGAATGTTACTCAGTTGTCTAACAAAAGAAGAGTAGTACTTTAAAGCTGATTGTTCCTCATTTATCTGGTTTTCATGAAGCATTTTGCATTCATCTTTAACAAGGACTGCTACAAAGCAAATTTGAAGCCTGGTGCTTCATGACAGAAAAAGAATGCTGTGCTGAGATTTGGGAGTAAAACACTACCCTGCTCTGTGAATTCTGCATGATATTCTTAGGAACAGATAAAGCATATGCTTGTGAAACATGTCATCTGCTATGATCCATATAAATTTGTGTGTACACTGCTTTGTCATAAAGAATAACAAGCACGTGTTCAGAACACTGGGGGCCAAAGTAAAGCAGAAAAGTTAACATTAATGTCTTGTTTTGATAAATGCCCCTTTTAAAATCAGTCAATTTTTTAATTCCTTTTTCTTATTTAAAATGCATAATGGAAGTTGAAGGCAAAACTTCTTTATTTTTATTTCAAAACCAAAAGGAATGTTAAAAAGTAATCTGCTCTTAAAGTTGCTATGTATGATTTACCTTTAGTAGTATATTAAATGCCTAGTTACTATGCTTAATTATTGCACAGATGCAGTAGTAACTTATGGGGTTTTTTTAAAGAGAATTGCATTTAATTTGAATCCAAACTTTTAAACTCAATCTTCTGCCATTCTCATAATTACATTAGTGTATACATAAATGTATTTTCAAGTTTGGTTTTAGCTTTGTGCTGACAGCCTCTTACAAGAAGCTGCTGATTTCCCCAGTAGGAATTATGACCAGCTTTAAAAACAAAAATGTATGAAACTAAAACCTACTTGGTAAGACAGAAATGTTGAAGGGAACCTTAACTTGAGCACAACAATCTAGCAGCTTCTAGTTCTCAGCTGCATAATATACCTCCTCTCAGCATCTGTTACATATTGACAAGTGTGAGTAGGTGGTAATCTTACTTTTTTTTTCCCCTTCCTCTCCAACCAAATGTCATGGGAAATAATGTTGAGTGGGTAATGCCATTCTGTTTTGCTGGGAACAAGCTCACAGAATATTCTTTTGAGACCCTCTCGTCACTGATCCTAATTGACTTGTATAATTGAAAAGGGAGTATGCGTTCTCTCCCGTAGGCGGAAATGGCTGTCTATTAAAGCTGTCCAACAGGGATGTTACCTGTGGCCCAGTGAAAATCTCTTAGACACTGTTCTCTGCTTCTGCCCCCCCCCCCCCAAACCAAGGGGAGATAATGATTCAAATGGTGAGATTACAAGGATGTGGCAGTTGCATGTTGTTCCTTTAAAAAGGAAAAGTGGACTTTTAAAAACAAGGATAAAAACCATTAAATTCTTTTTTGAAAATCCACATGTAGTCTTTAAGGTTTATAAGTGATCTTTTTTTAAAGGTGAAGAAAGTCTTGTACAGTCTCTGTACTGTATGCTCTATTCATTAGCTTAGCATAATTGAGACCTTAGAAAGATCTTAAGTTCAATAAGATTTAGCTGAAATTCCCATCAAGAAGTGCCTCAGACTGGGTCTGATAACCCCCAACTTGAACCTCGTACATTTGAAATCTAATTTTAAAGCGTTTTGTTCAAGAGCCATTTCAAGGAAACAATATGCTTTTCTTGACAATTCAGACAAAAGTTTCCAAAGCAGGCAGCTGAGTGAGAGCTTTTCTGAGGCATTTAGGATCTAATTAACTGAAGTGGCCCATTGCAGCTTAGTAGGTATCACCTATGTCTGCTTTTCCCCACTTAGTATAAAGTGGAACATTTGTCAGTTTATATAGTATTTTTCAACAAATTTACAAAGCTTAATTGGAAAAAAGTCTTATTCCTTCCTGCTGCAAGAAGACTCCAGCTGGAGCACCTTAGACATAAGAAAAGTGGTGGGGTTTTGTCCTCTACTTCTAGATACTTCAGGTGTTTTGGTTTTTTTTACATACTTAACTAGAAATTAATTGGTTTTAAGTAATAGCTGTGACTTGAGGAGTCAGTTTCAGAAATTAAATACTTCCTAGTAAGTTAAAGATACTAGGAAACCTGGCAAAACTTAATTATGTCTTAGCAGTTTGTTGTAGGAGATTGGAAGACATCTTCAGATGCACTTTACGAAATAATTAGCTAGTGCTGTGAAATAGTTTGTGTGTGCATCTCTGTTTACAAAGCAAAACCACGTGCATCTATCCTACCCAAGGAGAATAAGCAGCACAATCTTGGAAATCAAAGCAAAAGTGTATCACTCCTAGTTCACCTATGAGGAATGGAAGGAGAATGCCTCAAAGCTGAGAGCTGCGTCAAGAAATTTTTGGCTATTTAACGCTCTGGTTAGTCTAAGAAGGCTGAATTGGCCTAATCGCAGCACTCAAATCACACAAAATCGCTGTGCTCCTGAGACCTGCAGTGGCAGTTGATAATGCCTAGAAGATGGGTACGGGCTCATTGTGCCCTTTGGGAATTTAGAGGATTGCCATGCCTCTGGAGAAGGTGGAGGAAGGCACAGCACTTACCTTCCCACTTCAGATAAGGGCATCTTTCATTTTCTCACTGGTGAAAACTTTGAACAGAAAGTACATGTTTATGTGGAAAGGACAGGATGCAGACAGGAGGCTGGAGGTTAATGGGTCTTAACAAACCTCCTCCCCTCACTCTCGTCTCAGAAGTTGACTGGCGTAGAATTAAAAAGTAGCGTTTGCTGACGTTTCTCCTCTGTTCATTTAGGAAAATAATGTGCTACTGAATACTCTGCCTAAGCAGAAACTAGTGCTTCTGTGGTGAAGAACTGGCCATTTGTTTAGGTACAAATGTTGCACAGCGGTGCTTCAAGTGAAGTTTAAATATTAATTTTCATGAACCACCTTGGCCACTCCTTCATCTTGGGAGCTGATCTTTATACCAGATAGTGCAAAGGGAGATAGGGCAATAGATACCCTGAGAAAGGGTTTGGCTAACAGCCGATACGCCTTTAAAGCTTCAGCTCTACAGAAGTCGACTGCATTTAGTCACCTTCTGATTACCTTTTATATTTTTCCAGAGTTCTGTTCTTGTTTTCTTGTTCTTTCTTCAGTGCACAGCATTTTCAGGGTTCTGTAGTGTTTATGTGAACTTGCAGTATGTTTATAAGTTCGCGTTATAAAGAGTTACTGGAGACACAGTCCAAGACAAACCACTTGGAGGATTTTTGACTTCTGAGTCTGTGTTTGCATTCCTCCAGGTGATGATAATGGGAAGAAGGCCAACAATCCCAACCACTGTAACTGCATCATAGACCAAATCTTCACAGGCGGACTGCAGTCTGATGTTACCTGTCAAGTCTGCCAGTAAGTAACTTTTTTTTCTGATTCTGAACTCTGATTTGAATCTCAACACTTCCCAGTGCAACAGCGTACTGAATCTTTTCTTTCTTGAATACCAATAAAATACCAGCAAAACTCCAGCAAGGCAAGAACTAAATGCAATCAATTACCAGTTAACTGTTGTATATTAAGACATATCAAAAATGTTACCTGGAAAGTACCACAGGCTTATGGGCACAAACTTTTTACTAGTCTGTAAAAGGTTGTTCTTTTCCAAGTTCATGAGGAAAAGACTTCCAAGATCTCTCTGGTTTTGAAAGTATGTTAATCATCAGGAGAGGTTTCAAAGAGGCTGATACCTAATGTAATCTCAGGTACTAGCAAGTAAATGTTTTACAAGAGTAAGCAAAAATGTATTTGTTGCTCTACACTTTGTACTGGAGCAAGTTGACTTCTCTTTCAAGATGTTTGGTGTTGCCATAGTGCAGAAGTCAGAGTTCTTGTTTTTTGTTCTGTCCTGCATTCTTTATAATTACGCACACTGTCCTGCAGATGGACTGTTGTGCTGTGCTTGTTTGAATCTGCTTTTATTTCCAGTTTCCTGGAGAGATTTGCAGAAGGTTTACTGTAAGGAAAACACATGAAATTTTATTCTTTGCCTGGTAGAGCCACAGAATCCTTATATGATAATGAAAAGCTCGATGCGTTATGACACAATACTAGCATTGATGAAACTTTAACAAAAGTTTTCTTTTGAAAATTGACAACTTTTGCACAAACAAATCTGAAAAAAAAGTAGAATATTGTAGGCTTAATTAGATTGCAGGGTGAGATGCTAGTTTTACAAAAAGAGAGAACTCAAAAAATAAGCATGAGTACAAACAGAAAATGCTTCCAAACTAGGAGCTTAGACCCCTGGAGTTCTGGATTTCTCTTAAAAATGTAAATGCTGAAAGAAAATATTTCAGTCAATACAAGTTAAAATTTTGAGAAGCTTTTTCTGTAGTCTAGCTGTTGGCTTGTCTTCAGCTGTCTTGTAGAGAAATCTGATTGAGAACATACGCTACTTCTTGATGCAGTTGTTCTTTGGCCTCTTAAATTCCAAATGGTGTAGGAGATGCATTATAATATGAACTGCAAAGCTTAATTCAGTGCACTGCTGTATAGAAAAAGTATTTGGAGCTCTCTTTATCGAAGTACCCTTAAGCACCATCTTCCGTGTCTTGACCAGAGAACCACGCTTCTAAACTAGTTGGATTGCATGTAGCTATGGTAGAGGTTAGCTGGTTTATACTGGTCGGTAGTATGGTCAGTACCTCTATCTCTGAGTAACTCTACTTGTTCACTTTGAGTTACAGGGCTCCAGTGAGTGGGAGAATGTGTTAAACATATTTTGCATTTAGTACATCACATACATTTCCTAAAACACAGGGCTTTTAAATACACAAAAAAACAATCGGTTGTGGGAAAACACTCTGGAGCAACAGTATTTTCTGTCATCTTTGAGTGCCCTCTAGGGGTGATGTAGATCCCATAGTTCTTAAAAGTAATATCTGATGTGCATCCTAAAGTGAGCAAGACTTAACAATACTTCCTTTAAATGTGTATTAAACTGCTTTCTTTTTCATAGTGGCGTTTCCACAACGATAGACCCATTTTGGGACATCAGTTTGGATTTGCCAGGCTCCTCCACCCCGTTCTGGCCACTGAGTCCGGGGAGTGATGGCAGTGTCGTAAATGGGGAAAGCCATGTATCAGGCACCACCACTCTCACAGACTGCTTGCGAAGGTATGAAACGAGACAAATATCATTTTGGTGGGGTAAAAAGAATTTGGCTTCATTCTGTTCTCCAGGTGGCACTGAACAATGGGAGTAAGTGATGCTTTTTCATGGCGTTATCCCCAAACAGGATTTTTATACATATTTTAATTTTTTGCATAAGAGAAAGCGAGAAGGCAAAGAAGGCTCAGAGCAACAGTAGGCCTAACAATAAGCAATCAAAACCAGTTGCCACGCGATGCAAAAGGGAAACAAATTTTACATTGGCTGCTTCCAGGCAGTGTGGATTTAAATGATTTAAACCACTAGTGTCTGTCTCCATGTTCTTGGTTGTGTCAGCTAAGCAAGCACATAAAAAGAGTTCACAATGCATTTAATATTTGTCTAAATTAGACACCAAGTATCATCTTGATTTTGCTGTAAACAGCCGAGGGTCGGCTACTGCCAGCTTAGTTGCGGGGATGGCATTAAGAATTAAAGGAATGGAGCTTTCAAGAAGAAAAGATAATTCTGAGCAGGAAACTTAGGCATCTTGGAAACAGGTAACTGGAGAGAATGTTATGGCTTCGCATACAGTTAACTTGGATTTTTCAGCAGATCTGAAAGTCATTCTTTTGTGGCAAATGCAGATATTTGTCAAAGATATTTGAGGAAGAGGTTACCTGTAGCCTGGGGCAAAGCTAATCCTCCTGAAATAGAAATTCATAGCCTCTGACATCTGATTTCTAACTTTCTTGATACTTTTAAGATCAATAATTTTAAGAAAACAAGGGAATTAGTACAAATGAGAAATTGCTAATGCAGGGGTGCATCGAGAGGCAAATCTGGTCACATTTTGGTGATTTTTGTTCAACATAGGGATTAGTAGAATCAGAGAGAGATGATGATAGGGAAGGAAAAACATCCAGGTTCAAAGATGCTCTCAAAGAGTATGGATTTTGGAAAGAAGTTGAACTCTAATGGATAAAGAGGATGGGTCTACATTTTTACCCAAAAGTTAGCAAGCAGGTTGAATATTAAATTCAAACAAGGAAGGTGTGTGACTTCCTATCAACTCGTATGGCCATGTGACTTAAAGTTGGCTTCAAGAAGGAAGGATTGAGCAGCAATATGACAAAAACCAGAAGAACATAGGCACTCCTGACAACAATAACAACAAATTTATAAGCCTTTTTACAGTCTTGAGAGAAGAAAAAAAAAAATCAAAAAACAAAATCAAAAACATAGGCTAGGTAAAGAAAATCTTATTAATCAAACAAGAGGGGAAACCAAGGGCTGTGATGATTAATTAATGCTGGAGGCTGCATTGGCCGTAAACAGAATGAGGCCAGGTAGGGTGAGTGACGAGCTGATACCACGTTGCCCTCACGTGCTTAGTGTGTGCATTAATATCAAATGTTCAATTATATTTCAAAATATTTAATCTCAAAAATCCTAGTTGTAAAGCAGCTTCTGGGGAGATTATTTATTTGCCCCATGGAAGCCTAAACTTGGAGGGAAAGACTTAGCAGTCCATCCTCCTAGCCTTCTCTGTGCTGACAGTTTCTGAAAAAGTGAGAGAGATTTTGCTTTAGTGTGTTGTGAGAACACAGAGGTAGTATATTTTCTCTAAGCAGTCCCCTGTTCTGTAACAGTCTCTTCCTATAGCTCCCTTGAGCAGTTCTGTCTGAAAATTTTGAAAGAGATTTTTCTAGTTGTCAACACTTGGGTTTTCTTGGAAGATGTCTGTATTTTGAAAAGGACTTTGTGTTTACAGCCCTTTCCATCTCAGAGCTTTGATCCTAGCCCTGGAGGGCTACAAGCTTGAAGACTGTCCTGCAGATAGCATGCAGCCGAGCACAGAAGTCATGTCATCTTGCTTCAGAACATCCATATCAATGTTTTTGTTTTTTGAAAACAAAAGATCTTTGCTTTCTGAATGAAAATTAGCTGTTCTGTTGTAGGAGATGAACTAACATTTAGCTCCTTTCTCAGACACTGCTGTATTTCAGTGCAATGTTCCCAAGTAGAGCGATGATAAATGTCAGATTTGGATACCTGAACCATAGCAGTTTACATTATTGTAAGTGTTGGGTTTTTCAAAATGACACTTAAAAGCCATAAACTCTGTCTCTTGTGGTGCCAGTGACCCACAAGGAAGGGAAGTGTTTTCAGCATGTGTGGAAAAGGGTCTGATCGTTTTGTGCATCCCTTTGCTTTTTAATATTTTTTTCAGGTTTACAAGGCCAGAACATCTAGGAAGCAGTGCCAAAATCAAATGTAGTGGTTGCCATAGCTACCAGGAATCTACCAAACAACTCACTATGAAGAAGTTACCCATTGTGGCCTGTTTTCATCTCAAAGTAAGTTCACAGGGGGCAGACAGAGCAGAGGACATGTATTTCTCTCTGCGAGGATGAGCTAAATTCCTGGACATGCTTCTGGCTTTCACTGGCTTATCTTTTAGTGATACAAATTAATATAAAGAACAGCTTGCATGCCCAGATCGATTTCCTATTAAGATAGTATTACATTATCTATAATGTAGCTTTGCGGTATGTCTGCCGGAACCTAACTAATCAGAATCTAGAAACAAAAGGGAAGGCTGGTACAATACCCGAACCAATCTCCAGTAACACCCATCCTGCATGGTAAAATTTTTACCTTACATTTTTCCTGGAAGAATGCCACACAGGAACTCTGTGTTGAAGGAAAAGCATGAAACAGTTATGGGTTGCAGTGGAGAAGGTTTCTTGTATCTTCCCAACTGTGATGCAGTTTTAAACACTTCCAATCCAGATTGTCAGATGCAACGATGGGAGATAATGTCACAGTTGGTGCCCTCAGATAGTTTAGTCCTGTACAACTTGTCTTAAATATAAAGAGTATGACTGTGGTGCAAGGTAGGGAGCTATTGGAGATGATGAAGGTCATTCTGTGTCAAGAGGCAAAGGGTCCTTGAAAAGTGATCCCCAGGCCTTTGTAGAAGCAGCCACCAAAGTAATTTAACTGCATCTGTGGTCTGCTTGCTTAAGCTTTTCAGCTGCAGACCTCTAAGGTCTTGAGTATCTCCTGGGACATAACAACAAAATCCTCTCACTGCTGGGCAGCAAATGATGATCACTGGCCTCACCTCTTCCGATGACCAGTGTTTCAAGAAACTGCTTATCTGATCATGATACTAATGTCACTTAAGCTACATAAAGAAAAGCAGCATTTTACCTACCACTATGGTAACTGGAAACAGATCTTAAAACAGCAGCCTGTATGCTGTGTATACAAACGAAGGCTGTATTGTTTCTCCTTCCAGCTGGAGAATGGTGAATTGAAAGAACACACTCTCCAGCCTTTTGCTTCAGAGGCTTCCATCCATTGTTCAATTCTTAGATGGTTTCTAGGCTTTGAACTTTGGTAAAACACCTGGGTAACTTTAATGTTGGAATTAGACTTTTATCTTGTCATGGCAAAGTGAATGCTGAACTTTGCTGTAGCATGCAGGCAGTTTTTCTGGTTTATTTTCCAGTAGCCCTCTAAGCTAGGTCAGTACATTCATAGTGGAAAATCTAATCTGTGTAACTATAGTGTCATGGTCTCACGGAGCAAGTCATGGACTGTGTTCAGAAATTATTGTCGTTTGAAATTGTTAAATTACATAGCAACTCTGTATCCAGCGTAGCAGCAATTTAAAATTTATTTTCAAAATCTGGCTTGTAGAGAGAAGCTTGTTAATGAAATGCAGAGGTCTTAACATGAAAACAGAATGCCATAGGAAGGTCTGTATTCATGAGAAAAGATCAGTTCTGCTTTCTACTGGAAAAAGGTGTTACAGGCGGAAGGATTTCCCTCTTGTAATTTACAGGCCTTTTCAGACAGTCTGGGACAATCATGCCTTCAGTTGTTCACCATATACCAGCAGTTCTTCAGTTGCATCTTGAGTATTAACCAAGATGATAAGCGATGTTATACGCCAAAGATATTCACCTGCCTGGAATAGATAGTAGCACAGTTCCTTTGCTGTTCTTTGGCTGGTTTTGGTCTTCCTAAAGAGCATTTTTGCATGACTGACTTCAGGTTTCAGGAGTGCTTGGCTGGCTGCTTGGCTTCTGGGGGGAGTTTTGGGGATGTTGGGCTCTTGGTTTTTATTTTTGTTTTTATTTTATTAATGCAGAGTAGTTGGCAAGATATACCTAGGTGATTCTGCTCTTTGGGCAAGGCAATGTAAATGTGCTCAACCCTTTTTCTACACTCAGTTCAGTGTTTGTGTTATCCAGAATGGCTGAAGATTTTTTTGAAAATAAATTACTTTTCCTAAGCAATTGTGTTGTCCTGTCCATGCAAAATGCAGATTTCATTTCATGTGTTAGAGCAAAAAAAGAAACACAAAAGATAAGAATTACAGAAGTCTCAGCTCTTCACGTCTGGATCTGTTGCTAGGGAATTGTTATGGCACCACGATTGGAAAATAATTAACTTGAAGTGTAAATAGAGCAGAATTTCTGAGAAATGGGGAGAGAAGCTGCCTTTAAATAGAAACTCATTCATCTCTTTCTGGTATTTGTTCTTGTTTCCATTTAATGTTCAGTCGAGAAGATGAGGAAAGGATGGTGGGTATTGCAGGCTCCTCTTTTGGTGGAGGGACAAGGCTTTTTTATTATCATATTCCATTTTTGCCTTAATTTGAATTCGTATTCCTGTGTAGGCTTGACTCCTGTCACTTGAGATGATTGGATGGGTGGGTTAGTGTGTGAATCTGATGGCAAGCTCTCATTGTCACCAGTTCGGTGTGCTAGTGTAGGCAGCAGCCGTGTATTTGAATAGTGCGTAGTACAAATTCACACTGGTTTGGGTAAAGGCTGTGTGTGCTCTCTCTGTTTAATATATCTTTTTTCCTTAATGTCAGTTGGGAATAAGTTTCAGTGTATAGATATTAAGGTAAACAATCTAATTAATACTGTATTTTTCCCCTGCAAATTGCTGTTTATTTTCCTGGTAGAAATGTGTTAGTGTTTACGCAGGGGTTCCCAGCCCAGATAGTTGGTAGAAAAAAATCTGGAGATGTCCCTGGATACTGACTGCTAATATGCTTTCATGTTACTGTTCCTAAGCTTAGGACATTTATAAAAGACAGAAAACTTAGTCTTTCTCTAAAGAAAAAAAAAATTCTTCCACTTTGTCTCCAGCGGTTTGAACACTCAGCCAAACTGAGGCGAAAGATCACTACGTATGTCTCATTTCCGCTGGAGCTGGACATGACACCATTCATGGCTTCCAGGTGTGTACCAAGTTCAAAATCCCCCAAAGACCTGGACAGAACTGTTTACCAGTTCATACATGTGCATCATGAAACATGGAACATCCTTGAATCAAGGTTATAGAACAGTATGTATAATGATACTTCTGCTGTAAGCTTCTCCTTGAAATGTGCGTCTTTTCTAAACTAATTTTTAGATAAACTGTTGGGTTTTGTGTGCCACAAAAGACTTTTAAACGTTAATTTTTTTTTTTTATTAATGTGTGTTATGTTTCTGGTTGCATGTTAAATTTATAGACTCAGATCCACCGTGCCTTCAGATCTCTGCTTTGGTCCCATCACCTGAGTCCCCACCCACGAGTCATCTTGTGTAATTAGGCAGACTAGACACAACCCAATGCCTAACCTACTATTTCTGAAGTTATAAAAATCCTTCCGCTTTATTCCTGCATACATGCAAATCTGGGTTTTCAACAACTTCTTTAGAGAACGCTGCAAGAACTAAAAACATAGTCCAGATTAAATACCAATTAGAAATACCTATTTTAAACAGAAACAATTAAGACTTCTCCCACCTCCCAGGTTTGTGAAAGACGTGACATTTATATAAATATACCTTTATAAAAGGAGTTTAATCAGCTCAGTTAACGAGTATTTGTCAGGTATTCCATTCAAATATACAAGAGGATATTCAGATTTAATTTATATCTGAAGCAATGCAGAAAGCCCCAAAAGGTGGCATCTCTTAACACAGGGCTCTATTTGATGTTAAAATTTTACTAGTAATTTCAAGCTTCACCCACCCCACCCCCCCTGGAGAAAAGTGGATGCTTCTGCCAGGAGAGAAAGGAGAGCCCTGAAGCTCTGTTAAATAGTGTTATATTAAGAATATATGGTTTATTCCAGTATATTCTGGAGATTTTGAGACTTCCCTGTTCTATCCGGGGAGAATTCACCACAGAGGAACAGGCTCTGCTGATGAAAGGTATCAAGCATAATGGAATAGAGATGGGATAATCAGCAGGCATAACTCAGTAATCTGAATTTCATCGGCTATGAAATCAACAGCATAATCCTGTTGCTGCTGTCAAAACACAAAATGAATTTACAAGTCAGAGCCAGGATGATTGACCCATCACAGGATAAAGGATTGATGTAATTAGATATTTTTCCAGGTTTAAAATACAAATCTTTTCTTAACCTGCTTTTAAGCTTTTTTGGATAGGATATTTGACACAAACAGATCTGTATTTGCAGCACTGAAGCCTTGACCAGGAGGAGGAAATGTTGTTTCTTATGTAGCATTGCTGTGAGAACAAATAAAGCATCTTTAGCATCCTAATCAGCAGCCCTTCGCTGCTGCTAAGCAGCATTGTGCTTTTGAATAAGGACCTGCATTTGGCAAACAGGCTGTGTCATGTAAAACCTATTTCCTCACTTTGGGAAGCCACTGCTTTAAGTGACTGGATTTTTGTGTGTGTGTGTGTTGCAGTAAAGAGAGCAGAATGAACGGGCAATACCAGCAGCCGACGGATAGTCTAAACAATGATAATAAGTAAGTGGTACATTCCATGACTCCTATTGTGAAAGGTAGTTGGCTTCTAGAAGGAGATATACAGTCTGCTGTATATCCTGCAGTGCGAAGTGCATTACCATATTTGACAGCACAGTAGGTCTGAACTGTTGCAAAATAAAGCTTCATTCACCACAACTGCCTTACCCTTCCGTGGGTTTGTGGCAGCTGACATTCAGAGCTGAAGGTGATAACCCCAGCAGTCATTCTATAAGCAAAATTAAAAAGTATGGTTACAGTATTAAAAGGGATGGGGGTTTCCTTTACATAATTGTATTTCTGTTGCAATAGCAAAGGGACTTCCAGAGGACCAAAAGAAAGTTTATAGAACACTGACACTCAAAGTCCCAAGTAGGTGACCCCAGTAATTCTGGGGGCTCTTAGTCAGGTGTTGATTCCAGTCAGAATAAATGACAGGCTGATACGGGACTTGCTCAAGAATGTAAAGGGAGTGTAACTGAAAGCAATATCTGTAGCTTCATGGGCAAAGAGGTGGTCACACAAACCTTACTTTTTTTTTAAATAAGTTTACAAGTTTGGTTGCTACAGTCGTGCTGATGTTGTGTATTTAAATTCTTCAAAGCACTTTATTTGGCACGAAAAGTTTCATTAAGAAACTGGAATTGCACAATAGGTAGATTAAAAAACTAGGTCTTAGTGCCATTGGCATACAAGCAGATACCAGGCAGGTGTTAGCGTGTGGTCCTATAGCGACTGATTCCTTCGATGTATGGTGTTTAATAGTGTTAGCAAAGATCTGAAAGAAAACAACTGATCACTGTCGAGGTTTGCACATGACTTAAATTGGAGAAGTTGTTAACAATGAAGAGGATTAGGTAATGAGAGCAGAGGCATCTGCTCTTAGAATCCTCCATCTAGGACTAAAGAGAGGTGTCCTTCCTAGTTGGCTTAAAGGACTCCACTAGGAAGAGGGTGACTTTGTAAATCAGTGGCTCTGTAGACAGTCAACTGAATAGGTGCCTTGTTGTGGCACCACTCTGTCAAAAGAGCTCAGTGAATTTTGAACATAAGCAGGACAACATCAAGTGAGATTAGAGATTATTTTGCCATTGTGCAGCTGTGTTTGTATCCCATTTTGAGGATAGCATTTTAAGAAAGAGTTAGAGTGGAGAACATTTGGAAAAGAGCTGCAGATATATTTTAAGACTGGAAACAGAATCTTACCTTAGAACAAGAGAGCCAAGGACTTCAGTCTTCTCCTTTTTAAGGGAAAAAAAGAGGTGAAGAGCAAGTTGATTAGTCTATCAGTATCTTTCTTTGGAACAGAGATGTGTCTGCTAGTTTTCAGGCTAGCAGGCGAATGCACAGCAGCATCTGAAAGCTGGAAGTTGAGGCTGAATATATTCAGTATTTTAAAATAGACACAGACTTTCCAGATTAAGGACAATTAATCAGTACAGCAGTTTATCACTAGAAATACTTAAGATTAGCTATATTTAAGATTACCTCCTTCCCCATCCCCATACTTCAAATGCATTTTTCTGGTTCACTAGAGTGACTAATTCAGGGAAATAGAAGATCAGACTAGATAATCAGTGGTCCTCTTCAGGAATATATCAATATTGATCCATTTTAGAAGAAAAATCTTTGGTAGCCAGTATTGGTAAAGCTGACGGCTCTCCTCAGACTGCAGTGGTGCAGTAATAGCGAAACAGAAAAAGAAAAATGTGGTTCTTTACTATTGCTATATATGTTTATGAACACAAGCTTCTGCTTGTCTAAAATGTTGGTTGTTATTCCCCTTTTGATCCACATATTCATTAACTCTTTTCTGTACCAGGTATTCCTTGTTTGCAGTAGTTAATCACCAGGGAACCTTGGAGAGTGGGCACTATACCAGCTTCATCCGGCAGCACAAGGACCAGTGGTTCAAGTGTGATGATGCCATTATCACCAAGGCTAGCATTAAGGATGTGCTAGACAGTGAAGGGTAAGTTGGGAACTGGAAAGGGGAAAGGAAGGGAAACTTTGACCTTTGTTGGGTTTTCCTAACTTCCAGTTAAAAGACCCTTTCATCATAGAGAAGACTTAATTTCTCTTTTTGAATATCTAATGTCTCTCTGTGTATGTATCAGTGCTTCAGAATGTTGCTTTATATCCTGCACTTGTTGAAGGAAGAAGAGGGGAAGGATGAGGGACATCAGCTGACTCCAGTGTCTGTAACTGGTGCTCATGTCCAAGCTCTTGCTTCCTAATGGAAGGGACTCTGCAAACCAAAGTGATACGATCATCAGTGTAGGAGCAGTATTTACCTCCATGACACGATCCAGTCTTTGTCTGCAGAACCTTTGGATTACTATGAGTGTAAAAGATTTAAAGAAAAGCCATTAAGAAAATCCTGTGAACCAGAGTGGGAAGGCTGTATGGGAGGCAGGTGTAGAACATGAGCTGTTTCTTAGTTTCTTAGCTCATGGCTTTAAATTGATTTCAGATTGACATTATGATGTCAGATATTTGCATTAGACGAGTATTGGGAGTGCCGGGCAGTAGTTTGCAAGGGAGACATCTTGGTGTTCCCCTTTTGAGGGAAGCACTGGGGACTGGTATATGTTTCAAGAATAAGGTAACTTAGAATCTGAAGTCTTCATTTTGCATTTTCAGGAATAGACTTGGTACTGGAAAGATAAGCCTTTATTATTCTTGTTTTAATTATTTAATTTTTCCTGACACTTGCATGGATTGCTGCAGGCATGTTCAGTTTGTAATTTTTTTTAACAAATTTTCCCACCTTTTCATTTTTTTGAACCAGGAAGCACAAAAATCTATAATATCTGAATTTTAGATTTGACAAGGTAACTTCTGCTTTGAGGCCAGCAGAAAAATGAGTTTGTTTTTCTTCAATACCAAGTGGCTAGCTCTGGTCCTCAGATGGCGTATGTCTGTGGCAGAAACTGCCATAGGCAAGGAGGAGATACACACCACAACTGCTGCCCCTCCGTCTCATTAACGGCTGGTTTGAGCTCTGATCCATTTTCCCCGGTTCAGATAAAAGGCTGACACTAAGTAGATCGACATTGTATAAGGGAAGCTCCATAGGGCATGAGATGGAACGATAATAATTGGAAAGTCTCAAAAGTGCTTTGAAGCATTTTAAGAGAGTCATGCAGTGACCCTGTCAGTGTGTGGTGTGTAAAGAGTATGTAGAGATGAGTCCACTTCCCTCTGACATGTAACTGCTTGAGGGCTGGGCTCACTTCTGTAGCAGTACACAGAAAGTATTTAAGGACAGGAAGAATTTCATCCTATTAAAACACCAGATTTGAGTACAGATTGAGACATGAGAGATTTGAGTTTGATTTGATGGGGACACATGAGTTTTCACCCACGTGCCTGGTTCTTTGTTTTTGCTTCTGTAGCAGTAAATGGCAGACAGTTTGCAGTAATCCGAAGTGTCTGATGCTTTGGTAACGTGACTCCAAAGCAACAGTTGCATCTTAAAGCACCTCTGTTGTATTTTGTGTCTTGATGGTGTTAAAAGGATGCTGCCTGTGCAGGCACCGACGTGGTCGAGTCTTCTGGAGCTTTTGGGTTCTGAGGAGATTCTACAAGAAGGTTTGTTTGGTGCACGACTGTTCGGTTTCCTGAGTTGTTGGTAAAATTATGTCAGTTGGCTTCCCTCCTTCTCATCCATGGTTACTGCAGGGAACTGGCATGTCCCTGGAATCGCTTCAAATTGAAAAGAAAAACAAAATTAATAGTCCTCATTTTTTTACGATCGCATCAATGGAAATACGAATCTGCTCCAACGCATAGCAGAAAGCTGAAACTCTACCTCTGCTTTCTTGCAGATATTTGCTGTTCTATCACAAACAGTTCCTGGAGTATGAATAGCCTTATCCAGCAGCTTGTCAGATATAAGCAAGGAAGAAAATAAGCAAGCCTTCTGAATCGACACACAAACCTACCTGAAATGAAAAGACCCATTAAAAAACAACTAGCACTGAGCTGTAACAGGACCTACTTGACACTGACTCAAAGCCTGGCGGAGTAGGAAATGAACAATGTCCAACGTGTATGCAGTCCCGCAGGACAGAAAGGGGGAAAAAAGAGGCTACAGTCAGTCACTTAACAGAGGAAATCTAAAATGAAAGGAATGCTCTGGGTGGGGGAAATGGGAGCAGAGGAGTCCGGGCACTGGTACATCTCCTATGTTCCTCCAAAATGTGTGTGGGAAGGCAAGGGGCTATACCCTCATCTCCATAAAGCATCTTCTCCATTTGGTGCTTCAGCTCCAACGACCAATCATATAACAGTTAAAATTAAAAATCCAAGCCCATTTTTTATGCATATGGGTCTGAAAGCAGTAGAGTGGAGGAGGAGGGGATGACACAACTAAAGGACTTTGCAAGTATCTTTTTATTTGTGAATTTTAGTTATTAAATAAATACAGTATGAAACTATTAGGCTCTTTTTTTTCAACAACCATAAAAGAAATCCTGGATTGTGGAACTGAAGCTACAGTACTAAGACAGGTTTTCAAGCATGCCTGCTTGCACAGGTAATGTTTAATGCCATCGGACTGCTCATCAAAAGCATCAGCACAGATTCTTTTCTGTTTGAGCCCTTTTTTGTTTTGTTTTCTATAAATAGCTATTTTCTTAATTTTTTTCCTTTTATTCCCTTTTTTCACGAGAATGAAATTCATAAATGCAACCATCAGTAAAAATGAATGAATTGGCGTGTTTATACTGTAAGAGTGGTCTTGGTTCTTTTTTTAAATCTTGTGAATAAGTTTGAATTTCTCAAAATTGCTTGTTTTGTTGTTGCTGTTTTTGGTTTGTTTTTTTCCCCTGCTGCCTTCCAAAGGCATATATATGACACTTGAGAGAACCTCAGTATCAAAAAATGTACCATCTGTTAGAAACGGTTGCTGCTGGGGGCAGCATCGAGCGATAGATCTGCTGCTATTGAGCACTTCTGCAGTGCACTCGGTTTTTAAGTAAACAACACATTTTCCTGGTATGTGCTAGGCTGGTATTGGTTCCTTGTATCCTCCCACATGTATTAACTCCTCACGTACTCTTCTCCTCCTTGCAGAATCGCAGCCTCCGTCTCAGTGTCCTTAGCTTGCAGCACTTGGTGCACCAGCTTTATTGCAAATGCAATTTTGCTCCTTTTCTCCCCCTCCGCCGCGGTGTTGCCTTGTTGAGGTACCAGCAGTAGCTGCTCACGTGCTGTATCTTGCTCTGGGGAGGCTGGGCTGTGGATTGAATTGCAGCCTGAGAGAAACCATGCAGAACGTAGAGCTTAAATGAGCAAAAATAGCGCTGTTCTCCCTTCCTTATGGAACCTGCGGGGAGCTACGTGTAAGAGTTAGGCACTGTGTAAATTGGTGTAAGAGCCACCCCAAAAAGGTCACTAATCTTTGTGTGTGTATCCAGATGTCCATTCTTCGACTTTAGCAGTGTGGTTAAAAACTTGGATGGGTCTAACCTTTTAGATTCTGTGCTCTAGAAATGAGTTACAGGTGTCTAACCAGCCTGAGGCAGAAGTGGAAAGCGATCTGGTAAACAGAAGAAATAGGAGGAAAATAAAGGAAGTGGGTTTGGTTTTTTAAATGGGCATTTTACAAGAGCAGCTGAACAAAAGGACGGTGGAATTGTATTTGCTTTGTACACAAACTGGAAGAGCACAAGGCAGTTTTGTACATCAAGAGATTTCTGCGACAGCTTGCAACAGGGGAGGAAGAAGGGGCGACTAATTGAAGCACCCTGAATACCAAATCAGACATAGAAAACGCGCCGTACAGTGTGGGAGTTACCTAGGCAGCCTGATTTCCGCAGAAGCGGTAGCGTACTCTGGTTTTGTAACCTGTCTTTCCTTCTCGTCATGCTTGAAATAATTTTCAGTTGTAATTGGGTGCTGCAAGATTCAACCTGAGCGTTCTTGTCACAAATGAAAAATGGCTGGAGAAATGCGGATGAATGGTGCACCCGCAGGAGAGGGGGCCCCTCCCTCCCCGAATCGCACACGGTATCGTGCAGATGCTTGACGACGCTTTCTGCTACCTTTTAATAATGCAGCAAGCTTGCAGAGGAAGACAAGAATCAGCCTTTCATTATTCCCAGGGCTGCTGCAGTTGGCGTCCCCACCTTGTCCTGTGCTGGAGGAGGAGTGCCACCGCGCGGCCGATGGCGTTCGGGTGCAGGGATGCCTTCGCTTTGTGACGCCCGGGTCTGAGCCTTTGGCTGCTTTTTTTTTTTGATGCTGGAGCCTGAACAAATGAATTCTGTTTCCCACTAGCACACGCTTGGCCACCGGAGCTAATGCAATCTGCTTTGTTAATCCTTTAGAAACAAATTGTTTAGGGATGAGGCCAGCCATATAAATCAGCCTTAATTTCCCCCCCTCCCCTCCCCAGGCTGGTGTAGAGGGCTGTGCTCTGTGCAACTGCAGCGGTGCAGATGGTTGTTGGTGGGAGATTTCGGTGTTCTGCTTTCTGGTTTCAAAAGCAGAATTCCTGATGTATTGAAAGCTCTTACTCTTTTCTTCCCCCCGCCATCCCGCCCCCCGTGTCCCTCCCGGAATCGTACCAGGCATGTTTCTATTTCCAGAAACAGTAAATCAGTGCAGGTTGCCAGAGGAGGGGAGAGCGTTTTCCCTCTTCCTATAAAAATGGAAGAACAGCTGCTGTCATACAAACAACATACCCCTCATGATGCTTTTTCTCCAACACAGCCTTCTCTTACCCTTCATCTCTTCAGAAGCAGCCATGCAGCTCCTGCGCTGGGTTTATTCCCTGCAGAACGGGGAGGTTTCTCTGTGCACAACAGTCTTTTAACATCACCTTTAGGAAGACGCCGCCCGCAGAACGCCTTGCTGTGCAGCCGGACGCTAACGAGCGGCTGATGAAGTTATGCCTCCCTCGTGGGCTGGCAGGCAGCGGTGAAGGGCTGCCTCCGTCTGAGCGATGACTGCGCTGCTTCAGCTGCTCACCCTCTTCATTTTGGGGAGCAGTTTGGGGTTGACTTGTTTATTTTGAGGTACAGTTTTACATCTGCACAGCTTGGTCTGTTGTGAGGAAGCATCTGCAGAAATGACTGAAAACAAAGGCTGGTGTGGCAGTGCAGGCTCACGTTGGAGTGTATGTTCTGTTACCTACCAGCAGTGAATATGGCTCTACCCAGGGCACAAAACCAGCCAGAAAGTGGCTTTAGGTATAATATTTTCTTGTCCCTCAGCCACTCAACTAGAGATAAAGCTTTACTTGATGCTGGTGCCTAATGAAACAGCAAAAGCAGAAACATGAGAATTGGTTAAACCCTCAGGTAGATGCTCTTGCTGAAAATCAGTGCCCTTAATTCCATGTAGTTTAATTAGTCCCAGCTGGTCACTGCTTGTGTCCCACACTTACAGTGTCCCTCTGATACTGGAAGTGATGACTCCAGGTGCACTCATCACAGCTGTTGGCCAGTGGCTGCAAACGTGATACCAAATCCATCAATGCCTCTTGGTTCTCCCACATCTACAGGTTGTAGCTGGGACCCTGTGTATTACTCTCACCACTGCTTTGTTCGAGTTACTCCTTGTTACCGTTGCTTTTCTATGCTGGTAAGAGTGACACTCCCTGACGGGAGGGGAGGGGTGTCTGTGAGGGTGAGGAGCACTCCCCTCGTGTGTATGGGGGCTGGAGGGAAGGGCTTGTCTTTGGATGAGTGTTTTCCCCGGTTTCTGGGACACCAGGCCGCGTGGTGACAGGAGGGACAGCCCCAGCTCAATGCGGGCTTTGCCTGGGTGCGAGAAGACAAGTGGCCTTCTGGGCCAGCTGGAGCAGGAGCTGCTGCTTGCCAGCGCCGCGCAGGGTGAGCTCTTGTGCTAGCTGGCATAAACACTTTCCTAAAAGCTCTCTCATTTGAATAATTGATGCCTCTTGATCCTCAAGAGATGCCCTAATTGCAAAACTGGTGACACATGTTCTAGCCTATTTTTAAATAAGGTTCTGAATCTTGCACAAGTAGTGTGGCCGGGGCTTCCCGTGGGTGACAAGTGCCTGTCCCTGGAGGTGACACTTGAATGTCCCGCAGGGCACCAGAGCTGGGCTGAAGCCACCTGGCCCTAGCGCTGTCCCCAGGAGCTCTGTGCTGGGAAGGGGCAGTGTGACGAGGCACTGCATCTGCTTGCGAGGGTTTTCCTTCTCCTGGAGACCCTGTCCTCACTGGGAAGGGGGGGAACGTGGTGATGCTGCCCCAGGGTAAGTGCAGCACCCTCCAGCAGGAGTACTGCATCCAGCTCTGGGCCCCTGACATCAGAAGGACACTGATGTCTTGGAGCAGAGCCAGAGGAGGCCATGAAGATGCTTGGGGGGCTGGAGCAGCTCCCCTGTGAGGACAGGCTGAGAGAGTTGGGGGGGTTCAGCTGAAGAAGAGAAGGCTCTGGGTAGACCTTAGAGCAGCCTCCCAGGACTTAACGGGGCTACAGGAAAGCAGGGAGGGACTAGTCATCAGGGAATGTAGTGATAGGACGAGGGGGAACAGTCTTAAACTGAAAGAGGGGAGATTGAGATCAGATCTAAGGAAGAAATTCTTCCCTGTGAGGGTGGTGAGGCCCTGGCACAGGTTGCCCAGAGAAGCTGTGGCTGCCCCCTCCCTGGAAGGGTTCAAGGTCAGGTTGGACAGGGCTTTGGGCAACCTGGGCTAGTGGAAGGTGTCCCTGCCTGTGGCAGGGGGTTGGGACTTAGATGGTCTTTAAGGTCCCTTCCAACCCAAACCAGTCTGTGATTCATCCTGCAGAGGCTGAGAGGGAGAGGTGTGGGGAGGGGAAACCAAGAAGAAGGAGAGAGGCAGCGCTTTCAGTGCTGGGGGGGCCCAGTGAGAGTGGAAGACATAATGCTGGAGGAGGCCATGGAAGGATCAGGACACTGAGCAGGAGTGGAGGGTGAGGAGAGGCCAAGAGGCTTTGCAAGAGCGAGCAGGAACAGGAGCCTGACTGAGAACAGGGGTAGGGCAAAGGGCTGAGGGAGGTTGGAAGGGGAGTTGAGGCGGAGAAGTGGTGGGAGACCAAGGAAAAGCTGAGGCTTAACAGGGGTGGGAGGCTGAGGAAGAGTTAAGGCTGAGGGGGGTGGCAGGCTGAGTAAGGGTTGAGGGTGAACAGGTGGGAGGTCAAGGAAGAGTTGAGGCTGAGCATGCGTGTAGGCCAAGGTGACTTCTGCGGCTGAAAGGCTTAGGGGGGGTTAGAGGAATTGGGATGCAAATGGTGCCACGGTATTTGGGGCCAGTGGGAAGGAGGCCACAGGGCCAGAGACCATGGGAACTCATGCTGTGAGACCAAAGGCCACTGGAGCAGATTCCACAGGAGGGAAACGAGAGGAGTGAAGGCCAGGGAAGATGGTGCTGTGGAGTTGAAGTTCTGGGGCTGGGTGGCTGTGTGAGAGGAGATGCCAAGAGGCAGTTTGAGGCCAAGAGGGTCTTCAGGTTGAGAGTGTGAGAGGTAGAGGAGGTACAGAAGGTGAGAGTGTGGGAGGCCCATGGACTGTGGGTGCCGAGAGAGGGTGGAAGGTGACACGAGTGTGAGAGGCTCAGTGGGTGGAGGCCTAGCCTGGGGAGGCTGTAGCTGTCACTGTGCCCCTCCAGCAGCTTGCCCGTGTTCCCCACGCATGTGGTTAAGCCCTTGCTCTCCCCATCGGTGGCCTTCGGGGCTCCCCCATGGTGTTTAGGAGCCCCACCTGAGTAAAACGAGATTTCAGCTTTGAAAAGGCTTCTTCTCTCCCTGCGGATGCAAATGCAGCACAATACAAAACTCATCCCTCATGCTGCTGCCGGGTAAGGACTTTGCTGAACAGAGGGAAGAGATGAAAGGCAATACACAAGCATAATGAGGCAGAGAACTGCCCAGTTGGTTCCTGGAGCAATTCAAGACAGCAAAACTTTGCCCTGTGTACCAGCTGTTGGACCAACACATGGGCTCTTAGTCCTCACCTGAAATGATCTCTTACACTTTCTCATTCTAATGGGGTTTACGTGGCCCTAAGAGCTTTCTGCTTTGTGACCAGACATCACTCATGGCACAGGCTTTGTCATGGTCACCCCTCAGATGGTGCCACCTTTAGTGATAAGAAGACATTAACATTTAAAGAAATACATAACATGGAGGGGACAGAGCCTGTTACAACTATCTGCTCATGCTTTCTCTAGCTGTTCACTTTCCCAGCACCAATTTGTGCATGTATTAACTTGTATTTATTCTTCCTAGTCTGAGAAAGGGGAGAGGATGAGCTCCTACTAGGAGCACAAAATTCCTACACTCTCCTTTAGTGAAAATGAGAACTTCAAGTTACATGTTGAAACCCATATTTTTCCATAGTAGCTTTCAAAGCCAGGTCAGATAAAAATCTTCCTTCAAAGCAGCTCTATCTCTAGCTGGTTCCTCACTTTTACCAGCTATTTTGAGTAACCCAGACCAGACATACATGAATCCAGTCTTTTAGAAAGTTCTCAGTCTTGGATGAATTTTCACATTTAAACCCAATTCCGTTGGGGAATTTGGTGCCAGTCCCAGCTCCTCCCATGCAGCATTGTGTCTTGTCACAAGGCAAAGCCTCGCCATCACCCATGACCTGTCCTCCCGTCCCAAGCAGTGTTGAAAGCTGGCGGTGGAGCTTTCCACATTGTGTCTTAGCAAATACTCTGTCCTGTAAAGAAGCTTCTGTTAAAAGTCAGAAAACACCATTCTTGAGAGCATGGCAGTGGCATTATAACTTTCACGAGTAACTTCTTGGGTCTGACTCCATGTTTGAGATGCTTACAGCTCTGCTTGTAAATCACTTGTGTTACACAGGAGAGTTTTCAAGCAGGGAAAGGTGTCCATGGGGCCTGGTGGACACCACAGTCTGATCCTGGCTCTACATCAACCCCCTTGGCAGACACCAAGTGACGCTGATGGGGGAACCAGGATGAAAAGCCCCAGTAAGACGTCCCTGGGATGCACAGAGGAGTCTGCAGTGGTCAAGTTGGAGGATGAAGACACTGCTAAATGGGGAGCAACCTCTGTCACTGGGAGTGCATACAAATCATGAGAATTTCATTTCCTGAGTGGAAGAAAACAGCACTGTCTGTAACCAACAGCACTATCTGTAGCCTACAGCCCTTGAGCAGCAACTGTGCCAGGTCCGCTGGTCCTGGTAGAAGCTGTTGCAGTCACTGGAAACGGAGGGTGAAGCAGCTGTGTTTTGGGGGCAGAGGGAGCATCCCTCCTTTCTGATCCTGCGCAGGAACATTCACTGCGGTCACGCCATGGGCGTCTTCTCTTGTGAAGGAGAACATATGATTTTGAAGTGGCCATCATCAGGGCTGGGAATGGCCCCAGCGCTTCCCCTGCTGCATATCCCAGTGTGAGAGGGAACAGCTCTTTCCCCTATGGGGTAGGAGGTGCTGTGGCAGGATTTGGTCTCTTGTACAGCAGAGCTGTGTCCTGGGAAGCAGAAGCCACAGGTTTCCACCGGCTCCGGGACCCTGCTGCCAGTGGATCCATCACCAACACTGCCTGCTTCCACCAGACGATCTGCAAATAAACCATCTGTATTAGTTTAAGAGTTTTTAGGGGCACCTTTTACCCAAGTAAAGCTTCGCAGTGCTGCACTAGAACCTTTAGGAAGCCAGTCCTGAAACTGGAGAGGACATCCACCTCCCACCACTCTGATAAAGCCCACGATACTGTGTGTTGTATGTAATGCATCGCCCAGTCCTGCCACCCTGGGAGGTGAGACTTGAGGGGGAAATTGGAAAGTGCCTTGCACAGGAAGGCTGGAGGTTTAGCATTAAGCAGCTGTAATATTTATAACATTACACGTGAACTGTCTTTTTGTTAAATGCTGCTTTTGTAGCATATGGAGATGCAGTGGTGCAGCGCTGTGCGAGGCCGGTTGGCTGCCCGCAGCCCCTCCAAGGGACCCACGACGCTCTGCGGGCTGTCGAAGGGCTCTGCTCTGTCATCCGAATCTGATAAGCAAGGTTAGGCTAAGGGGTATTAAAAAGCACACAGTAAATCTCTGAACCTGGCAGCCTCCCTTAAAACTGAACATTCAGTGCCACTGTGTCCTTTGACCAAAGCAGATAGGAATGGCTTGAATTACAGTTCTGCTGGGGGGTGACTCCGAGTCACACACCAGCTCATGGGCTTTTCTCTGTGATTTTCGATATCCAGCCTGACTGGCTTTGAAGTGTATGTATGTAAACATGTATGTGTATACATCAACAGGTAGACATTTTTATTTTTAAAGGCAGAGGAGAAGAGGAGGAGGGAGAATAAAAGCATCTTTTCTATGTTGACTTACTGCATGTTATCCTTTCCTTATCTTTTCTCCCTAAAGCAAAGATTTGTGAAGCCCCTCTGCTCCAGAGCTAAAACTTCAGCGTTTGATGCTGCAAGATAATTCAGCAGACCAGCTGCATCATTAACCTCTCTGAAGGAGCAAGTAGCCTGTGTAACCATGGTTCTTGCCAGGCAGCAGTTTGCCCCAAAGCAGCCCCAATCGCTGTGACAGCCCTGGGTCCTCCTTGGGCAGGCGGTTGATTTTGGAAGAGAGTTGGTTTTTTGCAACTCCTCCTCCCCACAGCTCAGCCTCTGGATGGAGACTGGAGAGGTGCTGGGTGACGGTGCAGCTTCAAGAGGGTGACTGAGGAGGGGATTATGGTGCAGAATTGGGGCACAGGGGTCCAGTCCTGCTCCTCTTCCAGTCTCAGACTGAGCCACGTTGCACATTGCTGGTTTTACTTTTCCTCCCTACCCCTGTTATGAACTGGCTCCGCTTTCTGTCCCTCCCAGTGGTACCTGGGACCCTGCCCACCACACACTCCCCATCCTCTCCCAGTGCCCCCCAGTGCAGCCAGCACTCACCTTTGGAGGAGTCCTCCCTGCGGTGGCAGGTCCCAGCGCTGGCTTGGCAGGAGACCACCTCTCCCTTCCTCCGCAGGTGGGTCCAGCCCAGGAGCAGGGAGCAGATGAGGGCGCAGAGGCAGAGCCCCAGCAGCAGGTACACAACCAGCCACGGCTCCTGCTCCGCACACACCTTCTGCTCCAGCACAGCGGCGGGTGGCAAGGCCGTCACCGGGGTGGCTGGTGGAGGGGGGGTGGCTACCAGAGCACCCGCTGTGGGCCAGGCAGAGATGGGTGTGTTTAGAAACCCCCCAAAGTACATGCTTCACGCTATTGACTTTTTGATAGGGAAAGTGCTCATAGCACTTGTGCCCTCTGCTTGCAAAGAATTCAAAAGCAGCTACGCAGCGCCTCTGTTTGCTTGCATTTCCCTTCCATGGCGCTGTAGAGGAGACCCCTTCCCACCCCCTATTCCCATCCTTCCCCTTCTCCAGTGATCATGTCTCAACCCCAATGTGGGAATTGCAGATCTCGGGGAAAATAACCCATCCCCTCCCCGAGGGCTGGAGGCAGCTCTAAGGTGGGAAACGTGACTGCTGATCCTGCTGCTGGCTGGGAGAGCTGAGGGACAGGTCCAGAAAACACCGACACGCAAAAGGGAAAACACCCTGTGTGATGGAGTTCTATGATGCAGAAAACAGCAGAGACACATGCCCTGTTTTTCCCTGATCCCAGCGAAATGGCAGCGCACAAACACACAACCCCTCAGGATGAAGAGAGGGGTTTGCTGCCCCTTCCCTAGCTTCATCCCCCAACCTGACTCCTCTTCCAGCCCAGCCCTGGGGGGTCCTGCCCCACGTCCCCCCTCTGCCTGCCCTCCCACCCAGCCTTACATTCGCAGGACGGGGCACATTGCTTCGGGTGCTGCCCGCAGACCGTGGTGCAGTCGATGCATGTTTTCAGGAGCTCGTCGTAGTAGAAGCCGGCTCTCCTGTTGCAGTCCATGGACTCTGCGGGAGGGGAAGGAGATGAACAGGGTGTCCTGAGCACGTCCTTCTCCACTGTCATTTGAGCACGAGGCTCCCACACCACCGCCCTCTCACCACCCCCCAGCGCCTGGGTTCCTGTGAGGACGAGCCCGTGACTGCTCTGAACAAGCTCGCAGCTCCGACAGGCACAGGGTGAGACTTGTACACTGCTGTAAGTATTGACAACCTCTCCAGGGCTGGCAGGGTGACAGACCCACGGGACCTGGGGTGGTTGGTTGGCCGGGCGATGAAAACTGGGGAAAGGCATCTGCTGGCAGCCACGCAGGGAGGGGACAGTACGCAGCCAAACATGTGCCACCGTACCCACCTGCGGCAGGGAGCTCCTGGCTGCTGCTCTTAGAGCTGCTTCTGCTGCCCTGGGGGCTTGCACGGCTTTTTGTGACACACCAAAACCTGCCTGAGTACTGGCTCGGGACCCTGGCGATGGCATCTCCTATCTTCAACAGAAGATGGGACCTGCTGCTGCACGCAGCTGTGGCACAGGGCTGGGTCCCTGTGCCCTGGGACAGGGTGCAGCAGCCCTGGACTGCGGCTTGGTGGGGAGGGAAGGGGCCGTGCACAGGGTTTGGGTGCAAAGTGCATTTATCTCTTTTCCTCCTCCCCACCTGTTATCACTACACCTTGGTGCCTGCCCTGGCGCAGAGCTCGCAACACAGCCTTGCAAACCCACAGCTTGGGTTTATCATTATCCGTTCTCTGAACCTGATGGATCTCAAGGCTCTGCCTTTGGAGGGTGGGGTGTCACCGAGGGGGGATATGAGTGTTGCTGCAGCTCTGGGAAGTCTCCCTGTGACCCTAGAAAGGAGCAGTACAGAGACGTGGGCAACTTGATCCTGGTCTGAGCTGAGCTGTTGCCAGACCCAGCCCATCGCTGGGAAGCTGTCACGTTCCCCAGTGGTTTTGGCTCAAAGCTGTTAAACTGAGCTGGCTCAGAGCCTGCCCTGTGGTTCATCCCAGGGCCTGATCCCCGCTCGCAGCTTTGCCCCATCGCTGCCTGCTGGGCCCAAGGGCAGCCCCGCACTCACCACACAGGGCAGCACACCTCCTCACAGTGGGCCGGCTGCATACGAGGCTGCAGGGGATGCACTGGCAGACGAGGGTGTCCCAGTACTGCTGATCGGTGCAGTTGTTCATGGCATCGCACCCGACGTGCGTCCTATCCATGGCTGCAGAACGGGAGGTGAGTAGGTATGGGGTGGCCACCTCGTCCTTTTGCTAGGGCAGGGGAACACCCGGCTGTGCCCCAGCCCTCTCTCTTGGGCAAGAGCAGGCAGCAAAATCTGCTTCAGGCTTAGCAAGATCTTCAAATTATAACCCTACACAACCATGTCCTGTGCTGGTCCCTGGGGACATGCAGAGAGACCACCCTGGCTTATAGGTGGCCCTGAGCTGCACCCTGAGGGTCTGGGGATGCACATACCTGCCTGCAGGAGTAAGAGCAGCGGGGACCGCTCCTATCTTTATATGCTTTTCTGAAAATAACAGAAATACAACCAGAATAACTGCTGGCAACGTCTTCTGAAACGATTTTTAATTCTGGAAACTTCTGAATTCCTCTGTGGCATCGGGGCTGTTCATGCCGTCCTGTGTGTAATTTCTGACATCTCCCTTTGGTGTTCTGGCATCATAATGAAACCCGATTTTGATGTGTAAAACTCCCCTAAGCAGCAGAAGGAGGGACATCTCTCCGGGAGAGCTTTAAGCACTGGCCTAACCAGCACCAGCTGAGATGTCTAGAGGTGGACGTGATCTTGTCCCCTCAAGGAGCCGTTTGTCCCATCCTCCTCTGCTGCAGTCCCTGTCCCTGCACTGGATGCGATGCCACAGGCATAGGCACGAGGCATTGTCAGCAGCCCTCAGCAGCACAAAAATCTAACCAACAACTTCCAATTTTAAGAATTAGCTTGCTAATGAGCATTTACTTATTAGCAGCTGAAATATTTGTGCATGTCTGTCTGGAGTCTCACCTGCACCCCTGCAGAATTTGGCCTTGGAGGCAACCTGAGTGATGGCCTCAGTCCTTGGCCGTGCCCCTGCTAATCCCTCGCTGCTCAGCAGTACCTGCTGCCGTGCCGTGCCGTGCCATGCCATGCCATGCCATGCCATGCCGTGCTGTGCTGTGCCATGCCATGCCATGCCATGCCATGCCATGCCACGGTGTGCCACACGCAGGGTCTGCGGTGAGCACAACCGAGCAACTGCAGGAAGCACTAACCCAGCACAAGGGCGGCCGCAGTGGAAATGTGCCGTTTGCTGACCGAGAGGGCTCGTGGGCGACCGCATCCCTCCGCGGAGCCGCAGCTGTTTCCGGCACGGGTGGATGATGCCGGTGCTGACAAGGCCCAAAAGGTTTAAAACTCCCTGATGTCACAGCATGGCACTGGCCTCTGCGTGCCCAAAGGCTGCACGTTGCCTCGGCCGGAGCCCCTGCGCCGCAGCCATTGCAAAGCCAAACGTTAATTTTTATACCGACAACCCCCTGTACTCTGGTGGGAATCTCTCCTTCTCTCTAGGACCTGTGAGCGTGCAGCAGTTGGGCACTTTGCAGGTCCGCCTGTCCTGCCGTTGTCCACACAGCACCTTCCCTGCAGAGGGGCTGAGGACGGGCTTCCTCTGCTCCTCCCATGAACTGGCTCCTACCTGGGGCAGCACAAACCACCCCCATTCTCAGGGATAAATCCCCTCTGCACAGGGATGCTGGCCTTATAGTCCCAGTCGTTCAATTAACATTGCTATAAAATTAAATAATTACTTTCTATTGAGCTGACTGAAGACATTCCCCAGGGCAGAGCGAGGCTCAGGCCGGTGCTCTCCTCAGATGCTCTTTGAAGATATTTTGTACCCAAAGAGAAGAATGAGAAGCTCCCCATGGATGGTGGTGAGCCCTGGGGATGGCAGTGAGCCCGGCCACCCTTGAATTATGGTAGAGTTTCACATGGGAAATGGAGATTTGGGGCTGGGTCAAAGCCACAGGGCCGCAGGCTGGGCAGCTCCTTCCCCGCTGCTGCTCTGCTACGGGGCCAGGTCCAAGGTGGGTGTTTGGCCCCATCTGGCAAAAATCCTGCCCGATGGCTGAGCCCCCCTTCCCAGGGAGCCCCGAGGTCCACGTAGTCCTCCCGGCACACTGCAGCCGGGCTTGGCAGCCACACGTTCTCCAGCAGAGCTGGGTGCATCTCCCCTTCTGCACCCACCAGGGACCAGCACCCCAAACTCCCCTACAGGCGCCTCATCCAAAGCATTAAGTGACCTTTACACCTCCAGCCCCACAGCACCGACCATCTCCAGTGAGAGCCCAGTGTGGCGGTTCTGCTCCTCCAGCACGAGCCTGAGGAGACCCTCTGCTCCCTGCCAGCACTATGGAAATGTCACCGCAGCCCCCAGCCTTGGCACGGACAAGCCCCTCACCCCCATCTCCCCATGCAGCCCCTGCAGGGGGTAACTCACATTTGACTCTCCCGCGGCATCTAGTCGCCCTTGGCTCCTGCCATTGCACTGCGAGCTCCAGCCCCGAGCCTGCACATTGCTCGGGAGGTTTATTATTAGAGATAGATTTGATTAATGCCTGGGCCATGCGTTTCCTGGGGTTTCCCCTTATCCCTTCGATGCAAATCGGCCGCACGCACAGCGCATTGCATTGGCTCGCTGGGTGTCCCTGGGCTACCGGGGACCAGGGAGGGAGACACGGTCCAGGCCTGGGTGTCGCTGGGTGCAGGGAGGGTGTCCTGGGCCCGGCGGCCACGTTGCAGAGGTGTTTGCAGGGCTGGGGGCTCTGCAGCACCTGCCCTTGCATTGCCTGGCTGCAGTGGGACGTTTTTTTCTGCAGAGAAGGGTGTTTTGCTCTGCAGAGGAGGTGGCTGTCCTGAGTCAGAAGAGCCGGCAGGTGACCCTGTGGGTTTTTGCTTTCTTGGGCTTTGCCAAGAAGGAGCAGCGATGTCGGAGCAAGAGGCCACGTAGCCACAGGGGGATGCCAGTGCACAGGGCTGCGGGTGGAGAGGTCCCCCTTGCCAGGATCCTGTGTCACGACTCAGAAGCCCACGGTAGGGGGCTGGTCACCCTCCCCTGCCAGAGCAACCTCACCCTGCCTCCGGCTGGGACCGAGCTCTGTGCACCCATCCCCACCCTGCCCACGGGATGGTCAGCCCACATCACTGGCCTGTCTCCTGCTTGCAGCGTGTAGAGCATCTCGTGGGCCCCCATAAGATGCTTTAAACACTGCTTTTGTCTAGTGCACCCGTGTCTCAGAGGCAGGAGGGCTGCGCTGGCCTGTGCTGGCATGAGTGGGCAATGGAGGTCCCAGCTGGGCTCAGGGTCCAGCACTGCCCTTGCTGCTGGCAGTAGAGGTGCATGAAGCATTAATAACACAGCTTGGTTTTCACGGAGGGAAAGAGCTGCTCTGCATTGCTGGCAGCCTCCAAGAATATAGCTGTATATTTATTTTTAGATCTCACCTCACCCTGCAAGTGGAATGGGCTTGATCAGCAAACCTGCAAAGGAGCAGCCAGGCAGCACCCCCAGGGCTGCCTCGGAGCGGGGGTTCGCGGTGCTGAGAGCCTCTGCCCTCGCTCAGGAGGGAGCGGGCTGCCATCGCTGCATGGGGATAATAAAAAAATACCCCGGGTAAATCTGGCCGGTGGCACGACACTCTGTAGGGAATGTCTAGTGAATGCAAAGCCAGACCATGCGGTTACTGGTTTCCCCCTTTTTCCACTGGCAGTGCATTAATTTCTGGAAGTTTCTCCCACTTTCCCGCAGAGGTGCTGGGCAGGGCTGTGCCGTGGCCATGGCTGTGGCCGTGGCACCGAGAAGGGGTGTGAGGTGCTGGCAGCACGGCAGGACGGTGACTCAGCTCAGTCCAGCGGGACCTTTCTGCAGAAGCAGCTGAAGGGGGAAGGAAGAAGCAATACCTGTTACTTTCTATAAACATCAGCGGGGCAGCGTCAAGGTTTTTTCCATTCGGTTCAAAAACTCCTACTTTGTGCTTACCATGGTGATCTGCAACTCCAAGGGACCACGAGGCCACTTGCAGGGTGCAACGCCGTGTCCATTGCAGAGGCCAAACCTGCTCGCAGGGAACAAAGCCCAAAGCAGAGAAACCCAGCACCTCACGGCTGGATGTGGCCCATCAGGTCCCAGCTCCTGCAGGAGGGAGGGAATCGGCGTCAGCTCCATCCGATGGGCTCGGAGTGAGGACTGGGAGGGGAGGATGCCATGGCCACAGAGACACTGTGCTGTGTGTGTGCATCTGATGCCAAGGTTGGGCTCATTCCTGGGCTTGAGTCTCCTGCTGGGGAGACCCGTGGAAGGGTCCCAGGAGGGAGCAGTAAGGCAAACACATGGCTGGGAGAGGGTGTCGCTTGGTGCAAGGGCTTGTGGGGAAATGCACCTTTGACTGCACATAGCTGGTGGCCGTCCACGCGCAGACTCGTCCCACTAGTGTGGTGCCCTGGGCAGACGGCAGAGCCCGCAGTCTGTTCGCCTGCAGAGCTAAAGCTGATGGTGAAGGAAATCACGATTTCAGCGTTGCCTGAGCTGCCTGAGCGTGGCAGAGCGTGGCCCTGGAGTGATGGCCCCAGCCCTGCCCGCCAGCTCTCGGGGTTTTGCAGGGGAAACCTGCCTCTGTAAATAGCAGCGGAGGACTTGCAGTTTCCACCCTGGTGTGCCCTCAAGAGGGAAGTGAGAAGCACTTGGGGGCGGTTTGTCCCTCCTCGCTGAGCAGAGATCAGGCAGTGGGATTTCAGCTTTCAAATTCTCAGTGTATGCCCCATCTCCTTGGCCCCGCGCCCCAGCAGCCTGACCCTCTGCCCCAGGAGCAGCATCACCCCCTCCCACAGCCTCCGAGGACGGTGTGTGGCTTCTGAGCACCTCCAAATAGTCCCCCATGAGCTGCCTTCTCGCAGCCAAGGTGGTGACAGATGGGCTGCCCTGCCTGGGGTTATCCCTGTGCTCTGGGACACAGGCAGGGACCAGGCAGAAGCTGCCAGCGGCCTGTTCTGGGTTCCTGGGTTAAACCCTCCCATTGCTGTGTGCCACTGGTGGGAGAGCATCGATCAGCAGTTCTGCATCCTCCCCACATCGTTTTGCATCCTTCAGCACCCATCTGCACATGGCTTCAGAGGTGCAATGATCTATCCAGAGTGATAGAGCCCAGTTTTGTCCTGACAATAAAATGTTTTTTTCCTCTGGGCACTTGCCCCAGCAGCATTGCTGCAAGGAGAGCTGCAGGTAACAGGCAGAAAAGGTGGATAATATTTGGCTTCAAAAATCTTTTGGGGATGCCTCACTTTCCCTTTGAGGAGCTTTACTGGGATATTTTCCTCCCAGCCTCTCCTCAGCCCGTCTGCCTTTTGCAGTCCCTGTGCTTGGGCAGGGCTGGGCCTTGGCCAAGGCATTTTCTCGCACACGTGCTCCCTTTGGAACCTGAAAAAAGGGGCCGTGGGAGTGGGAAGGGGAAGAGGAGTCATTTTGGGTCGAAACCAGCAACTGCAAGGCTGGGCTGAGCACAGATGGCTCTGAGCGCTGCTGCTGCGGACTCATTTCTTTCACCCTAATTCCCTGCAGACGTGTGCTCTCGAATGTGCTGGGGTCAGGATGTGCCCGTCCCCTGGGCACTGCCTGGCTGTCCTCCGTGTCCCACCACCGCCACCACTTCCTCGTGGCAAAGCGCAGAGCTGCTCCGTGACCAAAGCCGTGGGGCTGCCGGTGCAATAACCACCTCTGCTGCCCGGTTTCTCGGTGTGGGCAGCTGCACGGTCGGGTCCGTGGCGGCACACGGGGTGTCTGCGCAGGACCCTCACCTGCCATGCCATGGCCAACCCCTTCGTGAAGACTTGCCATGGCACGCTTGTGGCCACATCTTGAGCAGCCCTGGTTGCCTGCCCTGCCTGCACTGCCACAGCCCAGCTGGCAGCCGAGGGCAGCGACGGCACAGCCTGGGAGGCCGGAGAGCCCCGGGGTGCAGCTCCAGCTCCCCACTCCTGCACCCCAGGGGTGCCCCTTCTGTGCCTGGGTGCGATGCTGGGCCCAGCCGTGCTCCCGGCTGTTTGGGTGTCTCCCCAGGAGATGGCACCCTTGGCCAGCCCAGCCTGGCTGGGTGCTGGGTGCTCTGGTTGCCTTTGCAGCCCGGACATCCTCCAACTGGCCACTCCAGCCCTGCCTTCGCCCAGCCAGGCCAGGGCCTCTGTGCCAAGGATGATGCTGCCCCACAGTAGCCGGGCTGGCTCCTGCCCTCTCCCTGCGGCCAGCCAGGCCCCAACGCCTCCATTTTCACCAGCCCCTGGTGTGAGGTGGGGTTCAGATGCCCCCACACACCCCACACTGTTCCATTCCTCCCTTTGCACCGTGGTCTCGTCCTGCCACCACCCCACGGGGCTTTGGGGCATCATCCCAAGGATGCTCAGCACCCGCTGGCGTCTGGGCGCAGTGGCAGCCCCTGTGCCGCAGGATCTGCCCGCTCACAGCGGCTGTGCCGGGGGGCTGCGGGCGAGCTCCGGGGTGAGCCAGGCTCCAGAGGTGCCCGTGTAGGGGGTGATGCTGCAAGACCCACCTTGCCAAAACCCTGCGCAGATTAGGAGAGGGAAGAGTTGCTGAAAACCAGGTTCAGGGCCGGGTCCCCAAACCCAGTAGCCAGCTGGAAAGCAAGGACAGCCAGGAAAAGACCCGGCTTGGCTGAGGGCTGGCACGGAAGCGAGGATAAAACCCTATAAATGCATAGTGAAGGGGCAGGGAAAGGAGGCTTCTGTGCCTGGGCTGTGTGCTGAGGTGTAAAGCGTGGGTGGCAGATAAGGGAGATGAGTCAAAGAACAATCTTTGGCCAGAGCAGCTCATCGGATAACGCGGCACTTCTAACCTGGCAGGAACAACTCCCCGTCCCCACCTCCGACATCGCTGGATTTTCTCAGGACGAGAGGTGTTTCTGGCAGGACTCTCGCAGGAAGGGGCTTGCAGGCTGCCGAAGAGCTCTGCTGTTAATTTTTAACACTAAAAACCCTGGGGAAATTCCAGAGGGCTGGAGGGCGGCCAGTGGGAGTCTAGCATTTAAAAGGGATAAACTTTAAAATTTAAAAGGGCTGACCCTGGGAATTATAGACCAGGTAGGCTGATTGCAGTCTCTGGGCAAATTATGGGCTGGGTAATTGGGGATACTGTCAGCTAAAAATTAAAAGCTAAAAATATAATTAAAGTCGTTAGCTTGGTTTCATGGATGGCAGCTCCTGTCAAGTGAGTCGGCTTTGGTTTTTGGCATGACTCTGGGCTGGCTGATAAAGCTAATTGTGTTGCTGCATTATAATGGGTTTCTCCAAAGTGTTTAATTTACAGCCATGTGACATTTTCATTTGTAAAACTTGCATTATATGGAGTCAGCAGAGCAGACATCCGATGGCTGCGGCTGGCAGCTTGGGGGTGGTGGCTAAGGGGGCTAGTGATGGAGGAAGCTGGAGGGACCCGGTTTTGCACGGGATGATGTTTTTATCGGGGATGCTGAGGCTTGCGGTGAGAGGAGGGTCGGCAGGGCAGGCAGCCGTTCCCCCTGCCCCGGCCGAACAGGCAGGGCCCAGCCAAAAGCCGGGGGGGGGGCACGTGTAGGAACAAAAGAGCCGGATTTTCCCTGCTAAAGCACAGCGAGGTCCAAAGGCAGGAAGCAGCCGTGGGACCCGGTCACAGATAACCCGACCGGGAGCATAATTAACCATTGGCCCAATTGTAGGAGAAGGGTATGAACTCGCAGGCATTTGGCATCTCTGGACAAGAGGAAATCTCTGCTTGGTGGGACATGATTTACTGTGGCTTCTGGGGACAAGATCAAGCCTGTGTGCGTGTTGTGTGTGTGTGTGTGTGTGCATCCAGCAAAGCAGAGGGCTGCGCTGGACCATCCTCGTGATCTTTTCCAGCCCCATGGAAGCTGCATCCCCAGTGGATAATTTGGGTGCTTTTATTTTTCCAAACGGGAAAATTTGGCATAGGTAAGGCAGGGCACAGAGATAGTACCTGGGGCGTGTGGGGGGATTTTCCCTCAATCCATGAGGGTGTTTTTCACCCACATCCAGATTTCTAACCTGTGGCTTTCACCCCTATTAGACACAGGGTGGCCTGAGGAGCATCCAAGACTCCCCTGACTGGTCAGTGGCTCCCCTGCCAGACATTCCTCAGGCAGGGCTGGGCTGAGGAGCTCTGGACCCCCACACAGCTAGCCTGGCTGGCTCAAGGGGCCACTTCCAGCTCCCCACGGCTGGGACTCCACTTGGGGCAGGGCAGGAGGAGGGGAGCCCTCGCAGGCGCCGCTCAGTCCCAGCCTGGATCCAGTGGGGATCCCAGGGCTTGCCGGCTTTAAACCATGAATCCTGCCCTCTCCCCTGGGCATCCACCCGTCTGGCTCCACCGTAATGACAGCGAGGTGGCGGCGCAGAGAGATTAAATGACTTGCCCAAGGTCCTGTGTGGAGCGATGGCCACCCAGGAGGAGCACCCGGCCCTGGCAGCACCCGGCCCTGCAGGAAAATGGGCCACATCACAGCTTCGGCTGCAAAATGTGGCATGGCCACATGTACCACATCCCCATCCCGGTGACGTCCTTGCAGGCGGAGGCAGTGGATGGTCCTGGTGGGACCTCCACGCCACGACGGGGAGCGGGTGCTGCTCTCCTCTCACTGGTGGGATTTGCTGTCGCCGAACCCTTTCCCAGAGCAGAAGGGTTTTGCTGATGCCCTTCCCAAGCTGGGGCCGGCACAACCAGGGCTGGTGACTAACAGCTGGTTTGCAGCTTGTTTACCTGGCGCTGGGGCTTCGGTTTGGATCGCTGACTCACCGCAGCTCCTTCCCCCCTCTGCCACTGCAGCTCCCTGATGAATACTTTCCATTTTCCCATTACTTTAATTGCCCTCATTTGAGAAAACTGCTCTGGACTGGCTCTGGGCTGAAGAGACCTGCTATGCACGGCTGCCCCAACCAGGCATCCCTACGGCGGGGCAGATGGGGGGACAGTGGGGTGGGACACCCGCCTCCACGGCACACATGGGGGACCTCTGTGCCATGGCTGTGCCAGGACCTGGTGAATGCAGGGAGAGTCATCAGCAGTGAGTTTTCAGCAGCCCCACCGGCTGCACACATCGAACGCGGCACATGGGTGGCCGGTGGCACGCGGACGCTGGCTCCAGCACGGCTGAATGTGGCCTGACAGGTTTACAGAGAGGCCCGTCCCGTTCAGCTGGATTTTTGGAAAGGCTGGAGCCAGCCCCAGCACCAGCTGCTTCCCGCGAGGTGCTGCCGGCTCCGACGGGGCCGTGCATGGAGCCGGGTCGTGGCCCCGAGCCGCGGTGCAGCTTGGCCGCGTCTCGAGGCAGGCACAGCCTGCGGTGTTGGAGACGCCAGCCCTGGTCCCCGCTCCACGCCCTGTGCCAAACCTCTGCCCTTTTTTTGGGGGACAGCACTTATGGCATTAGGAAAAGAGCTTCTGGAGGGGCCCCCCAGCTTGTGGGGACCCTGCCCCATCTGTGCACATCAACGGGGGGGGACATGCATTGGTCACCCCTGTCCCCATCTCCCTCAGCTCCTCACCCAAAGCCTTTTTGGATATGCAGTGCCCTGCGCATCCCGGCCTCGCTCAGGGAGCACAGGAGGATGCTGTGCGCCGGGGACATCACATCAGCTGCGGGTGCCGTGCCTCTGCCCTGAGGAGGTGGTGAAGAGCTGGGGATCACGAGGACAGTACGTAGAGGTGCCTGGGGAGCTGCAGGGGCTTTTTGATGGAGAAAAAAAAATGCGGGACATCTCTGGGATGTGTGGGACGCAGAGCACACCAGGTCCTCAGCAAGGGATGTGGCGGGGAATAATCGAACAACACCAGGGATGGAGGGAAGAAGGAAATGGGGATCAGGGCAGGAGAAGAGCTGGTTGGGAAAATCATCTGCGCTTCTCTGAAGAGCTGGAGTTCTGCAGCCTTGTGCCAGGTGAACCCTGGACCCACGGTGAGGTAGTCAGGGTCTGTAAATCCCAGAAGGGAAAACCTTCCCTCCCTGGCCAAGGGCAGTGTTGCTTTTACATTAGGATCAAGAGAAAGGTGAGAAAATCCACCCAAACCAGTGATGGGGGCTGGAGGGGGGGGGCTGGTGGCCACTCTCAGCCTGTACGTCCCTCCTGGGAACATCGCGTGGGCTTGGGCCGCCCGGGCAGCAGGTGTGGGGCCGGGTGAGGGTGCAGCCGTGCCACCTCTGCGGAGGGTCCCGTCCTAATCCATGGCACACCAACACTGTGCGTGCTGCAAGTGGCGATGGCAGGAGGGAGAGAGATGATTAAAGCAGCCTTTGATGAAGTGAAAATTAATAAACAGGTAGGCAATTGTGCTGGTCTTTATTTACTCCAGGATGACAGCGTGGAGCCGGCGCGGCGAGGCCGCAGAGGCTGGGTCCCACATCAAACGACGGGGCAGCGCCGGGCGCGAGGGGACCGCGCCGCCGCCTCTTCTCCGACGGGTTTTTCCTGGTCCAAATAAACCCAGAAAGGTCCGTGTGGCTGCTCCTTACAGCAGGGCCCCGTCCCATGCCGGCGGGGGATGTTGGGGTGAGCGGGAGATGCTGTGTGCCACTGCGACAGCCGAGCGTGGGGTGACGTGGCGGGCTGGCGTGCATTTTCGGGGTGCCCCTTGGCATGCTCGCCCCGTCCCCCTGCTCCAGGGCTGGTGTTCCCACCTCTCTCCTGCCCCACGATGCTCCGCCGGCGCTGGGGTCCCTGCTCCAGCCCTTGTCTGGCTGATGGGCAGAATTAGGGCTGGGAGAGTAAAACCAGACTCGGCCTGTGCCCGCGGGTGGGTCCCGCGGCCACCCCCAGAGGCAGAGCCGGGAGGCCAAACCCCCGCCCTCGCGCCAGGCCCTTATCACCCACTGGGGTGTATTTACCCGCCCCGGTGCTGCCGGTTTGCACCGGATAAAAACACACTGGACAAACAGGAGCTCCCCGCCAGCCCCGGGGCGCTGGCACAGAGGGAGACGTGGCTGAGGCAGGACGGGCACCCCTGTCCCTGCTTTGTCCCTGATGGGTCCCCAGCGCCGCATGGTGCAGAGTTGTGGGAGCCCCCCCACCAAATTTGAGTGTCCAAGAGGGTGGTGAACCCCCCCTCCCAATGTGCCCACCCGTGCCCCTGAGGTTGGGGACGGGCTCAGGGTTAATGGGGGCTGCTGCAGGGGTTTGGGACCCTGGGTCTGGGCCACCCATGGGCGCTGTGTGCTGCTCGAGCGCGGGGGCAGAGGTGGGGGGGCTGCACCCTGGGGCACCCCTCTGCCGGGGGGGTGGCTGTGGGGGTGCAAACCCCACACATTGTACTGTGTGTCCCCCCCCCAGGAGGGGCCTGGGCTGTGCACTGCGTGTGGGGGGGGTGTCACTGCACTCTATGGGGGGAGGCTGTGCACGACGGGGTGCTGGGGGTCTGTGCACTGGGGTGGGGGGGTTCGAGGGTGGCGGGGGGCCGGTGCGTGGCACAGGGGTCATGACATGGTGGGTCAATGCGAGACAAGGGCTCTGGTGTGCAACGTGGGAGGGGCCGTGCCTGGGGGTGGGGTCAGTGCAAGACGAGGGGTGGGGGGGTGTTGCTGTGCACGGTGAGGGGGGGCCGGGCAGGGCAGGGCTGCGCTGAGGGCAGAGTGCGGGGGGCCCCACGCAGCTCCTCCCGCGGGGGCTGTGCCGAGCCATGGCAAGCCGGGCCGAGCCAAGCCGGGTCGAGCCGAACCGGGCCGAGCCCAGCCGAGCTGAGCCGAATTGGGCCGAGTCCAGCCCAGCCGAGCCCAGCCGAGCCGAGCTCAACCGAGCCGAGCCGAGCCCAGCCGAGCCGAGCTCAACCGAGCCGAGCCGAGTTGAGCCGAGCCGAGTTGAGCCGAGCCGAGCCCAGCCGAGCCCGCCCCCAGCTGTCAGCGCACCGCCCCTCCCCCACGGCCGCGGAGGGGCGGAGGCGGCCCCGCCGCGCCCTCCCCTCTCCTCGCCTCCCATTGGCCGGGGAGACCTTTTGTTAGCGGCGGATGCCCGCCTCCATTGGCGGGCGGGGACGTCTGTCCGGCGCTGTAGCCCCGCCCCCTTTTCCGCCTGCCTCCGCGGCGCTGGAAACTTTGCGGGCGGCGCAGTCGGTAGCGGCGCCCGCAGCGCCGAGCACCCCGCGCCGGCCCGCACCCAGCGGGGCCCCGCTCCGCCCCGCGGCCCTTCCTCGCCTCCGCGCCGCCCACCATGCGCGCCCGCTGAGCCGCAGCGGAGGCGGCCGCCTTGCAGTTTGCTCCCGCTTTAATTTTATATATATATTTTTTAAGAGGTTTGGTTTTGTTTTGGTGTTTTGATTTTTTTTCGGGGTTTTTTTTTTTTTGGTTGGTTTGGTTTTTTTGGGTGACGCTCCCCCCCGCGCTCCGCGGGCGCCAGGCGGAGGCCGCGGCCCGCGGTGAGGGCGGGCGCGGGGCGGCGATGGGCGCGGCGGCGGGCGGGCGCTCCGCGGGGCGCTGAGCGGGCGCGCAGCGGGCGCGGGGCGCGCCATGGCCGCCAAGGACAACCCCTGCAGGAAGTTCCAGGCCAACATCTTCAACAAGAGCAAGTGCCAGAACTGCTTCAAGCCCCGCGAGTCCCACCTGCTCAACGACGAGGACCTCAACCAGGTGGGACCTGCCCCCAAAACCCACTGGTTTCCCCCCAAAAATCCGCCCCGGAGCTCCGCCCCTTGCCCGCCTCCACGCGTCTGGCTCCAGGGCGCCCTGGGTCCCCGTGGGGTGTCTGCTGGCCCCGCGGGTAGCCTGGGGTCCCATGGATGGTGTAGAGCCCGTGGGTCCCTGATGGCCCCACGGGTACCTTGGGGTCCCCTGGGTGGTTTAGGGTCCCACGGGTGGCCCTCTGGATGGCCTGGGATCCTATGGATACTATAGGGTCCCGTGGATGTCCTAGGGTCCCACGGATAACGCAAGGTCCCATGGGTGCCTGCTGGCCCCATGGTTAGCACGGGTTCCATGGGATCTCCGGGGGTCCTGTGGGGTGTGTAGATACAGGGCCTGTCATGTGGGCTGTCAGGGGTGGTGTGGGGTCCCTGCTGACCCCACGGATAGCACTGGAACCCACCAGTATCTATGAATCCCATGGGGTGTTTAGGAGCCCTGTGGGTGCTCTCTGGTCCTGTAGGGTGTCCAGGGGTCCCCTGGAGTGCCCTCTGACCCCATGGGTGGCGTGGGGTCCCACGGGGTGCCCGCGGACCCCACAGATAGCACAGGGACCCACAGGTATCCATGAATCCCATGGGGTCTTCAGGAGTCCGGTGGGTGCTCTCTGGTCCTGTAGGGTGTCCAGGGGTCCCACGGGGTGCCCGCTGACCCCATGGTTGATGTGGGGTCCCACGGGGTGCCCGCCAACCCCACAGATAGCACAGGAACACACAGGTGTCCATGAAATCCCATGGGGTGTTCGGGAGCCCCATGGGTGCTCTCTGGTCCTGTAAGATGGGTGTCCAGTGATCCCCTGGGGTGCCCGCAGATCCCACAGATCCCCAGGTGTCCCACAGGGCACCCAACATCCCCATGGGTGCCCACTGGTCCCTTGGGCCGTGGCCCACCCCAGTGCCTCCTCCCCTGGGGCCTCACCCCTTTCCTGAGACCACTTGGGGAGCGGCACCTGCACTTGGGGTGATCCCAGCCCCTCCTGGGGTGCAGCAGGTGGGGGTTAACCTACGGGCTCCATAGGAAGATCCTCAAAGTCCTGGGAAAAACTCAGCTGCAAACAAAACATTCCCTCTTGGCACACCGGACATGGCCCCCCCCACCCTACAGCCCCCCCGCTTTCCCAGGGGGACGGGAAGGTGACCCCTGCCCCTTCTCGGTGACGGCCCAGTGCGGGCAGGCTGGGGGGCTGCCAGGGCTGGGCCTTCCTCCTCCTCCTCTTCCTCCCAGGCCTGACGCAGGCCCGGAGGCCCGCGCACCCGCGACAGGGAGGGTGTTTGGGGTGCGGGGGCCTGTCTGTGATATTGGGGTGCTGGGAGCAGGGCCACCCTTCCTCCTCCCCCCACACCTTTCTGGGCCGGGGCTGACATCCCCGCTCCCGATCCTATTATGGCAATGAGATCAGACATATTGCTGCGCTCGCTGGGGGGGCGGAGGGGGGGGGCCATAATGAAATCTGAGGGCTAATATGGAAAAAATGTAACTGGAAAAAATGCCGTGGTGTGTGCGGGAAGGGGCGGGCGGCGGGGAGCGTCGCAGCCGTGCCCAGACAAAGGAGCCATCCCAGAGGGAAGAGCCCCCCGCTCCTGATCAGCCCCTTCCCGCTGCCCCGCCTGAGGTTTTGCTGCCTCCTGGGTGTAATGCTTTTTTATTTTTATTGGGGGGGGTGGGGGGGTGTGTTTCAAAGCGGTGCACGCCACCCGCCCCCCCCATAGTGCCTGCCTGCCCCTGCTGTGGGGGGCTCGCCGCCCTCCCTGGGGACCCGGGGCCCAGAGCCGTGTTTTGGGCAGCCCCTCGTTTGCTTTGTTCCTGTCAGGGTGGCCCCGGGGTGGGGGGGGGTCTGCCACCACAACTGGCTCCTGTGGGGACGGGGTCGGCCCTGTGGCCGGATCCAGGCCCCGGGTGCGGGGGCTCCGGTTGGGAAAACGGCGCAATCCTGCTCAGCTTCTCCCTTGCAGCTGGCGTGAAGTAATCCCGCTTCCCAGATAAGATGGTGGCTCTGGTAGCGTGTGATGCACGCACGCACCCTCCCGCCCCGCCGCGCAGCCCCCCATGTCAAGAAGCCCCCGGCCGCGGCCGGCCCAGCGCCTCCCCCCCACCCTGCCCACCACCCCTCCAAATTCGTGCCCCTTTATCGGAGGAGGAGGTTCCGTGCCGCAGCGAGGAGCCTGGCTGGATGTGGGGGTGTGCTCGCTCCGAAGCACACCCAGGAATAACGGTTCATTTAACAGCTCTGAATTTTTTTGCCTTTTTAATTTTTTTTTTTCTTTTTGAGCTTTGTTGGGGGGGGGGGTGGAATCCCACACTGCAGCATGGGGGCTCCGTGCTCAGCGTGTCCCCCTCACCCCATGGACAGGGACAGTGTTGGTGACTACCTAGAGTCAGGCTAGAAAAGTCCTTTTGAGTCATCTGACCTTTCTACTTGGCTTGCAGGAAAGGTGAAGGTACTTCACACTTACGCACTTGTGTCTTTTTTGGATTTTTATTATATACAAATACCTGTGTGGGTGTTAGGAGCTGCCCCTCCTGCTTCCCGGAGTGCTCTGGGGTGCTGGAGCCACTCGGGGCAGAGACTGGTGTGCGTTTGCAGAGTCACAAATATTTAGTGGTAGGAGTGAATTCCCGTCGTACTCGGGAACTGAATTAGGAATTGGGGCTGGGAGGGGGGAATCCAGCCCCAAACATCAGGATTAATGAGCTGGAGCTCTCTAATAATAATCAGACTTAGCGCTTTCAACTTCAAAGGGCTGCGCGGACGCTAAGTCCCTAATCCCGGGAGCGCTGCGTTCACGAGTTGTTTTTGTGCGTGGCTGTGCTGCTGGACGGGGTCGGTGTGACTTGGGACAGCTACGTGTGGTCCCAACACCCATTGGAGCCTTGGTTGTCCCCCCCCAGGGGTGCAGGTGGGAGGTGATGTATCCTTGATCCCCCCCCCCCCCGCCCCCCTCAACCTGTGTTTGACCTTCTGGGGTGCCCGCATGTCATGGGAAAAACTGGGTCAGTCACTGCGTCTGCTCCCTCTTTGGGAAAATCTGTTGCTGTGGGTCTGCCCCGATGAACCCGAGCTGCGACGTGTGTGCTCAGAGCCCTGCGATCCTGTGTGGTGGCAGGATCTGGTCCCTGGTCCCTGGCAGTCAGGGTGCTGTTGATGGCTCTGTCCTGCCCGCTTCACCCACCCGTTGCCAGCTCCCCTTGTGCTGCCCCTTTTCCCGGCAAGGGAGAAATTCCCTTTTTGTGGGAATTCCCTCTTTCCTGGCAAGGCGTGCCTGCGCTGGCACCGCACAGTCCGCTTTAACCTCTTAACCTCATGTGGCGGTCAGCTTTCCAGAGCCTGTCCCGGGAAGGTGGACGGTTCCTGGGGACCCTCTTCCATCTCCAGGAGAAACCGGGGACCCTCTTCCCAAGGAAGCCACCCAGAGCTCTGCAGGGCTGTGGGGGTGTCCCTGTGGGGTCCCTGCTTTCCATGCTGGCTGACCCAGGCCAAGCTGTGCCCTTTGATTCGTAAGGAAGATGAAGCGACCCCCCCACCCCCCACCCCCCCCGCCAAAAAAAAAAAGGAACAGGCTGGGAATTAACCTCAAAATTACACTTGGCCTGAATTGGAAGAAGAGCAGAGTGTAAAGCAGTTGCTTTTAATTTTCTTCATGCGTGTGCTCTCTCGGGGCATGGGGACTGGCACAGATAGAGGAATTTGAGGACATCTTTCCAGCTACCAGTGTCTTTTTTTTTTTTTTTTTTTATTTTTTGAGACCATGGCATGGATGCCCAGAGGACCACCCAGTTAGAAAATGGAGCTCTCAGACTTTTCCCACTGCCTCCTCCTGCCCTGGCCTGTGACACCCCTGCCCAGTGATGGGGAGGGGGTGGTTGTTTCCATCTCTTCTCCGTTGGACATTATCACTTTCCTACTGTTCTGGACGCCGAACAGCCGGCCACCAGCAGCCCTGAGGCTGGAGAGTGTCAGCGTTGGGTTGCAGGCTTGGCTTTGCTCTGGGGCATTGCATCGATGGGGCTGCCCTGAGCCGGTCTTACCCTGGCTCTGTGCATTGTCCAAAGGGCAGCAGGGTGAGGGACCGTGTCCCGGGCATGCTTTTGCCTCCACCCCCTGCTCCATGGGGGAGGAAAAGCCCCCTCTTTCCTGGAAAGCAGCCCCCGCGTTTGCATTCCCTGCGCCCGGCTGCTTGTATCATGCTGCAAAAATCCGCCTGTACTTGACTAATTATTAGGACCGAACAGGGGGAGATTCTCTGCAAATGTCAAACCCGCCTCCGTCGGTGGCTGCAGCGGGCAGGGATTTGGGGGGCACGGCCAGAGGAGCTGGGGTGGGCAGGGTCCTGGTGGGTGCCCCCCACAGACAGCATCCCACCCTTGGAGAGTGGCGTGAAGGCAGCGGGTGCTCAGGATGGGTGTCAGGCTGGATGCTGGGGTCAGCTTTGGGTGCACTTAACCCTCTGCATGGCCCAGGGGAAGGGACGTGGCCTTTGGGTGCTGGAGAACCGTCCCCTTTGCACACTTATTTGCTGCTGGTTTTTTGCATGGCGCCGCACCTTATCTGCTCTGGCACCCGAGGAAGTGATAAATCCCCTCTCCAGCACTCGGGAGAGATGTTGCGGCTTCTCCCAGGCACTGAGGAAGCCCCGTTGTGGGAGGTGGTTAGATACGCTGCGGGGCATGCCGGCCTTCGGGGCTGCTCGAGGAGGGGGAGCAGGGATTGCAAAGCCCGTTCCTTCCCGCTTACATTTTGCTGTCGCTTGACAAATTGCCCATGAACGCTGCAGCTGAACTCTTCCAGCTCTTGCTCCAACTGCCCAAGCTGATGGCAGCGCTTGGACCCAAGTTCAGCCCTGCGTCTGGGGCCGGGGTATTTGCAGGAGGAGACCACTGTTTGCACGAAGGGTGAATTCAACCTTTCCCCTTCCTGTTCCTCCGGTCGGTCTGTCACTCCCACTGCCCACGCAACAAACTGCCCAGGCAGCTCCTTCCTTTGGGGTTTGCCAACGGCTGGGTCAGGGCTGCCGGTGTGCCAGGAGGGCTGTGCCGTGCATGGTGCCCGTCCGCCGCCCCGCGGCAGCGGCACCTTGTGCTCTTCGTGCCTCTGGTCCAGTCTGTCCGGTCTGGTTTAGCCTCTTCCTGCACGGTGAGATGTGTTGGTGGTGAAAGCCAGGCCTGGGTGATTTGCAGCTTTGCATCAGCCAGCTCATGCCTACGCTGTGCAAATGTGGCTTTTGCAGGAGGTGGATGGAGAGGGGGGCTGCCCCACGGGTCCAGGTCTGTCTCCAGGAGTTGCCCAGGAAAAAGCACAAGTTTGGGCTGAACCCAGGGGCAGCGAGCAGTCACTTGGACGTGGAGCTGGGGGATGGAGAGTGCTTTCATGCCGGGAGTGGTTGTGGGTGCCCACTGGCAGCACAGCAGCCTCCCGCACTGGGGTTTGGCCCCGCTCCGCCGTGCGTCGCCAAGTGGCATACAGCGGAAAGGAAATGCTGTACGGGCAGGGAAACCGAGATGTAAGCGGCTTAACCACCGAGGCTGGGCTCCATCCCCAGCCCTTGGGATTGCTGCTGCAGCGCGGGTTTGTGCCACAGTGTTTGCAGAGCCTCCCGCCAGCCGGGGTTGCGGGTCTCCAGCGGTCCATGCGACATCCCGCTGGGAGCACGCAAGATGTTAAGTGGTGCCGGTCTCTTGGGTCCTAGAAGCCGTGCTGTGGGCAGGAATATCGCATCCCATTCCCTCCCCAAACACCGTGTCACCTTCCCCATTCCTGCCGGGTGACGGCTGCTCCGACTCGCCCATCAGCGGTGTTCTCTCTGGCTCCAAGGTGTGCAAAACTGAGAGCAGAGCGGAGCTGAAACCGCCCAGATTGCCTCTTTTGAGGTTGCAACCGCAGCGTTTGTGGTGACTTTCCCCTTGAGCTGTGCCAGAAACGGGTCCCTGCCTCTGGGGAGCCCGGAGTGGTTCAGGAGTGGTGCGCAGGGTACCTTACTGTCCCCACTCTGGGGCCATGCTCTGCCGTGGGTCTGGCTGAGAGCTGTCGCCCTGTTGCGCTCCCCTGGGCGCAGGGAGCAGCAGGTGCTGCTGTCATTCCTTTGGTGAATATTGGGACTGAACCCATAAAGGTGGTGGGACAGGAGTTACAGTGGGTTCACCCACAGCCTGGGGCAGGCTGGGGACATCGTTTTCTCGCAGGGCTGATGGAAGCCCCAGCACCACTTCCCTGGTGCACAGGACTCTGCATTCAGTGTTGGAGGCAGAGGCTAAAGCTCTGCTGCAATGGTCCATTTTTTTTTTTTTTCCCCCCTTCCTGCTCAGTTGCCAAGCCTGAACAAAATAAGCCCTGCCTCCACCCGAGACAGGCTGATTACGTCTGCCAGCAGCCTAAACAGATTATCCCTCCCGCCACGCGCTTGGAGCCAGGAGTCTCTCCCGGTGATGGATTCAGACTTCCCTCGGAGCACGTTGGGGTGGGTGAGGGACTGGCTGTGGGGCCATCCCCAGCCCACCTGGGCATCCCAGCTCCCCAACGGGGCTGTGGGTGCTTTGTCACGAGGCTGAGTGTGGACCCGAAGAGGAAATGTGGATGTCAGCAAAGCTCTCTGTTCCCCCTTGTGCAGTGAGCTCTGGTGGGGCACCGCATGGCCGGCACGGTGTGGCTCTGCTCGGTGCTGCCCAGCACCCTGCTTGGCTGGCTGGTTTGTGTGGAGGAGGGAAGAGGTGAAGGTACCACTGACAAACACAGCGGACATGAAAGCCTGTCAGCGGGCACACTGGTTGGTGTCACAGCCCACCTCCAGCCCCGGGACCCAGCGCTCTGCGGGCTGTCATGCCCCTGGGACCCATCCTGCCCACTGGAAGCGGGTGGCTGTGCCTTCTCTGCCTGATGTCCCTGGGGATGTGCAGGGCTTCCTGCATCACCCTGGGCTTTGGGAAGTGACGAGTGGCTCTGCACATCCTTTGAGCCCAGTCCCCTGACTGCTGGGAGTCACGTTCCCAGTGCTGGCGGAGCTGGTTGGGGTGGGTTGTCCGTGCCTGGGCAGCATCAGCGCAGCAGTCTGACAGCTTTGTGTAAACCGAGCTGGGGCTGCTTCCTTCTCCGCTTCCTCCCACCCGCCGTGCTGCCAGCACTGGCCTGGGACCCTGGGCTGGAGGCAGCGTCCTCCCCCGTGACGCATCACAGACCTGCAGGCCGAGGGGACGGATGCGCTGGCTGGGACAGTGACCCGAGAGGCAGGTGAGGGGCTGCGGAGCACCGGCAGCACAGCCCTGAAGCTGAACAGGGCCAGGCAGGATGGGACACCTGGGTGTTGCCAGAGGTGTGACAGGAAGCGGGGTGGTGACGCGGGGGTGTTTCTGCCTGAGTCAGCCTCCCCCAGTCCGATGGAATGGAACGGAACTGGGTGCTGTGGAGCTCCAGCCTGGCTGCACCTCCCACGCGGTGGTGCCCCTGGAAGACACTGTGGCTATATCACTTTTTTTGGGTGGCAGGGCACCTGCAGATCTCTCCTGGGGTGGCGAGGCAGCAGCTTTGGCACCTCCTGGCCGAGGTTGTGGCGGGTGGTTGGCTTCGTCACCGCGAGCCGTGCCGGAGGAACCGGCTCTCCTCCTCCTGCCCGCCCTGCAAGCGTCACCCCACCCCACCCCAGCCGTGGATGCATCGCACTGCCGGCAGCTGCCCTCCGCTCTGCTTTCCGTGTCATTTTGTGGCTCACCCTTCAGCCAGGTACCGTCTGGATAAAAGCAAAGCCACCCAGCACCCGAGCGTCCCATGTGGCTGCTACCTGCGGGGAAACCACCCAGAACTGCCCTTCGGACATTGCTGAAGCTCGCGGCAGGTGGACGGGGCTCTGCGTGCTCAAAGGCATCCTGGGAACCCCAGGGTTGCTCTAACACCATCCCTTAACGTGACGTTGGACAGATTTGCTTGGACAGGGGAAGTTTTTGCTCTGGGCTCTTGCTCAGTGCTGGGCGTTGCATTTTCCTGTTCTTGCTGAGCTCTCCGGAGGAAGCCAAGCTGGTTCAGAGCATCGTGTGGCTCCAGCTCCATCCCAGTGTGGTAACGTTCCCCTGGACCTGCCTCCCGCAGCGGCATTGAGTGGGTTTATTTTAAACCTCGCCTCAGCAGGGCCATTCCAATGCAGGTGTGATGGGTTTATTTTAGGCACTTTGTGCGCTAATTCATATCCCTTTTATTTAGGCTTCTACCTCTCTGGGCATTTGCTTGGTTTTAGCAGTAGCTTGTTTTGGTTTGGCTTTAAAAAGCACTGCTGCGTGTTCATCTCTTGGCTGGTGGAACCGGGCTGCCCACGCTGGCTGGCTCTAATTCATACCTTTCAGCTATTTTGGTTTCAATATCTGAAATTGGATGCTTCCACCGAAATAAGTATAGCCCATTGGTGCTTTTTTATGATACTGGTAAAGAAATGACCATGCTCTATGTTAAGGGCATGTATTTCAGGTGCTCGGAGCTTTATATACTGTCAGTTGAGCCAAAATTGGGGTGGTTGAGGGCGAAATAATGTCTACTGAGGGGTGTGAGCCAGGCTGAGGTAGGGCGGGACTTCACGCCTGTAGTACTGGGTTAAAGCTGCTCACTGCTGACCCTGGTGATGGTGTCCCCCGTTTGGATTTCATGGGTACATCATCCCCGGTGTGGCACTCGGGATTGCCTGCTGCCTTTCACACACGGGGCTGTGTGGGGCTGGACGCTGCTGGGGTGCAGTGGGGTGCTTGTGCGTGGGACGGTGCTGCCAGGAGGGTTGCAGAGCTGTGGCTTGTGTTGGGGAGAGATTTTGCTTGTGGGGCTTTGGTGGGTTGAGCACTTGGCTGTGCACGGGGGCTGTGCTGGGGCGTGGAGGGAAAAATTGGGGGACGGAGGAGGGCTGAGCCCTGTAAACAGCTTGGCTGCCTGTAGCATCACCGCTGAGGGCTGCTGCCTTGGCGTGGCAGTGCCAAGCGCTGGGGACGCCGCGTCCTGCCTTCGCTGTCATGCTCTTCCTTATTCCTGGGTGGTGGAGGCTACTGGTGATATCTTCTCAAGCACCGGAGCCAGTCGCTCCGGGCTCACTGCGAGTGTCTTGGGAGTTTGGGGACCCCCCTTCCCTGCTGCAGTGACCCGTTGAAGGCACTTCATGGCTCTCTGGTGGGTCATCTTTAGTTATTTGCAATTTTGCTTTCTGCCCTGTAAAACAGAAGAGAAATTTGGGAAAGACCGTTGCAAGCGGCCCTGCCCAGGCCACACGGGTGGCCTTGGCCACATCCTGGCATGGCGGGGAGCGGTGGGAGCCCCAACTCCAAAGTCCTCCCCTTGCGTGGGCACGGCTGCGTCATGGGCACCTTTGGGTGGGGGTGCGGGGCGTGCCGGGGGCGTGCCGGGCGCTGGCAGCGTGGGTGGCATGGGGCCCGGCGCAGAGCGGGTGCTGCACGGGCTGGGGGGCAGCATGGGGGCCACGGGCGAGCAGGGCACCAGCACCCAGGTGAGCAGAACTGGGGGCGGCGGGGGGGGGGGCGGTTTCCCTTCTGTGCCAGCAAAGCCCCTGGTGTGGGTGAGACTCATGCCGGTCGTGGGAACGGGAGGGTGCAGGGGTGCCCCAGGCCCCCAGGAGGGAGGGAAGCAACTCTCCAAAATTGGATCCCACTCCCAGCGCTCCCATTTTCATTGTTTTTAATCCACTTTAAAGAGAGAGGGAAGGAAGTAAGGTCTTCTCAAATCATGTTTTCCCAGCTGCTGGGAGAGCAACACCTAGAGCTGATATGTCACATTGTGGGGGGGGATAAGAGATTTTGTTATTTCTTTTCACTTTATAAACAGTAAAAGGGCTCCTCCGGCTTGTTTCCAGTTTGCTTACTCAGTGCTTCATGCATTTGACAGTTTTTGGTGCATAGGCAGTTTCTTCTATTGTTTGCAGGGATTTTTCCAGAGGGGAAACTTTTTTTTTAACATTACAAAACCACAGAAACTGGCAGGAGGAATCTAGGGGAGGTACTGAATTGGAAACAGTTTTAAGCTTTAAGGAAAGAAAAAAAAAAAAAAAAAAAGAACGAAAGCAACAAGATTAACCAAATAATTTCAAGAGGAGCTGGGAACATGTGTCCTTGTCGCTGTGTGGCTGGGCTGGGGCTTGTGTGGATGTTTCATGGTGGAAAGCAGCATCCATGGACCCAGGGGCTCCTGAAGCTGGATCTGCCCTGGGTTTCCTCCCTCCTGGCCTGTCCCGATACCTCTGCGGAGCCGCCTCACCGGTGTGGCAATGCCTCACCGCTCTTGCACCAGGATTTGGCCCCAGCCCTTGCCAGGAATGAGGTTGGCTAATAGTTTGCAGCTTGTCAGGCAACAGGAGTGGTGCCCATAGGACTTTGCGGGGGAGGACATGCCTGATGCCCATCCCCATCCCACTGCTCGTCGTGCCGTGGGTCTGCTTCAGGCCGGCCACTTCTGCGCCCAAACCCGTGGTGGTGGAAAGAGCCTGGATGTTTTTTCTTTTCACTGATAAACGGCAGTGCTGTAAGGCATTTCTTTCTGGGTATTCTTTCCCTTTCTCTTCCTGGCTGGCTGAATGAGCTATTTTCCCTCCGCCTGGCTCTGACCTTCCTGTGTGCTCGGCCGTGGGCTGCTGGAAGCCGCTGACGAGGAGGAGCGGGCTGGCAGCGTCCGCCCCTGCGGGGAAACGGGTGTTGGATGTGCACGGCACGGGAAGCGGCTGCGAGCTGGAGAACTGCCAGCACTGGGTAGTTTTTCCTCTCTTAATTAACAAAAGGAAAACATCGAGCTCTCCTTTGGAGTATGTTTTTGCTTTGGAGTAGAGGCACGCTGCCGATGGCGAGGGGAAGAGCTGTCAGTGAGGACGGGCTCTGCAGCTTGGCAGTACCCGGGAGGTTGGTGCTCTCGGCGTGATGCTGTGCAGAAGCAGCCGAGTTTGGTCTTTGTGACTGGGGTTTTATCTCCCCTCAAGTCCTCATCTCGGTCCTGTTTGCACACAGTGTATATAACAGTACGGGTTGCCATCAAGCATCGTGTTCCCCGCTCTAGCAGGGCTGAGTTTGCCTGAACTCCTGCAGCTGCCTTTGCGCCAGGGGCCGGTGCAGTTTCCCATGGTCTCTGACCATCAATCCCTCATGGTGCTGGTTCATGGTGAGACTGTTTTCTCTGCGCCTGATGTGTTTCTTTTGCTGTTTTTTTGCAGGCCAAACCCATTTATGGTGGCTGGCTGCTGCTGGCCCCTGAAGGAACGGACTTTGACAACCCTGTCCATCGCTCCCGGGTAAGTGAAACCGAGACGCCCTCTCCCCGTGCCGTGGGTGGGGGTGGCAGGAGGAGCAACAAGGGCCTGTCCCTGCCTGCGGAGGTGGCTGCAGCCCCAGGAGTGTCACAGGCACCTCCATACACCCATCCCCTTGTGCAAACCAGGAAGCCAGGAGATGTTTCCTGCAGCAGGGCTCAAATGCCTTTTCCAGTATGCAAGGTCTCCCGTGCTGGGCAGCGGGCTGGAGCACTGAAGGTGGTGGTCAGGCTCAATCTGTGTAGTTTTATTGTTTGCTGCTGTTGTTTTTGATGCCTTGGTGTTGCTCTGGTTGGGGTCTGGTTGGCCTGACACATGCCACGCTGATGGGAAGACTCTCAGGCTGGGTGCAGACTGTGCAGCTCTGAGACGTGCTGGAACCATCAGCAAGGCGCCCAGTTGCCCTTTGGTGCTTGGAAACAATTACTTTATTTTCTGCAGCTCACCATGGGCATGCCCAGAGCCCTGGAGGGAGGCTGCATTCGATCCCCCTAATGTGGATACTGCTGTGTCAGGCAGGTCCTGCAGCAAGGAGGGGGCTGAGAGGTGATTCCTGTTTGCTCTAACCCTGTGGAGCTCTGAAGCAGAGTGCATTGGCAGCAGAGACCCACAGACAGAGCAGGACACACTCAGCTCCTGCCCAAAAGGGTTTGCTCGTGCCCTGCCGAAGCAGCAGCATCATGTAGGGTCAGAGCATCCCCCACTTTCCTGCCCTGGGGGGTGTGAGACCCAAAAGGACGTGGCCAGGCTGACATCCTTTCGCTGCTGGCTTGTGACAGGGACTCCCAGCCTGTCCCCAAGCTGCTCTTCCAGGGAAGTTGCTGCTGAGGCCGCCAGGACGAGGCTGTCTTGTGCGTGGGAGGGATGGCAATGGTCCGTGAACCCTCTGTCATGCAGCCAAAATGCTCTGAGCTGCTAGTAATAAAAACAAATCTCTCCCGAGTGAACAAGAATGGAGTTCTGAGTTCAGCCTGGGGTATATAGGTCATTATTTGGAGTCACAGGTAGTCGCAGGCTTACTGACCCAACATTAAGGGGACATGGAACTCGGGTCCCCCCCAGAGCAGAGGCTGCCTGCTAAGCTGGGGCATGCAGAGGTCCACAGGGTCCTCGGTAGTTTTGCTTGTCCCTGAGCACCTTGGACTTCGCCCGAAGGGCTGAGAAAAGCAAGATAAGAATTGCTGCACTGGGGCTATGAATCTGGGACCTTTTTTATTTCAGCCTGCTCAACCAGTTTTTGCTCTTGGCTGAAAACAACCTGGCACACACCAAAAAAAAAAGGGCAGTTTTCCAGCCAGATCACTTCTCCAATCTGGTTTGCTGTGTGGCTATAGAAGCAGCAGTGCCAGGGGAGGCAGGACCACCTGGGCAGTGCCACCCCTGGAGATGCAGCCACCATCCAAATAGAGTTTACGCACTGCTGGGGGACATGTAGCGTGACACCCTGTGCTAGAAATCGACCATGGAGGATGAAGCTGAGGGCTGGGAGCACTTAGCTGGGGGATCCTTCTGGTGTCCTGCAGATCTTTGGTCTCTTGGAGAGCAGTGATGGGGCTTGTGGGTGTCCTCTGGGAGAGGAGGAGAAAAGTCCTGCTTCCAGCCTAGGAGCTGGAGGCTTTTGTCTCTGGTTATTTTTGTCCTCTGTATGGTTAAACCAGGCCAGCTTGGGGTCTGTCTGAATGCAGAGATGAGCGGGGTGGGGAAGCAACCCCAAAACAGCCTTTTCTTGGGTGCCCACGAAGCCAGGCAGTAAATCAGCATTGAGCAACTTGGGCTGGTGCGAGCAGACCTCCTGCCAGATGGCCTGGCAGAGCCTTGCTTCACAAAGCCCATGGCACCCCAAACGGGTGGATTTGGGGCGTGAGGGGCTGAGCAGAAATACTCCTCCAACATTCATCACCCTTTAGGAACAGTTCCCACAGTGTTGGGGGGTCCCCCCATCTTTGGCAGCACGTGTCCTATTGTCAGGAGTACCCTGCCACGAAGAGGTTTTGGTGCCTTTTCTCTGCCCCAGCTTTGCGGTGTGCAGCTCCAGTGCCCCCAGCAAGGCCACGGCACTGGTGGACACCGATGTGACCTGCCGTGATGTCTTCTCTTGCAGAAATGGCAGCGTCGTTTCTTCATCCTCTACGAGCACGGGCTGCTGCGCTATGCCCTCGACGAGATGGTGAGTGCTGCCCGGCAGAGGCACGGGGCCACGTTCGGGCTGGGGGGATCAGCTGGGGACGCCTCTGCTGCCCTCGGAGGAGCCTGGGGCGATGCTCCTGGCACACGGTGTGGGGGCATCTCTGCCAAACTGGTGACGAGTTGTGCTTGCTGGGTTTGACTTAATGCCAGGCTGGGTTTGCATGAGACAGTCTGCAGAGGATTTTGGAGGCGTGTGGGTCCCACCTGGTGTGGGACTGATCAGTCGCTGACAGATCCCACACTGGCCGGGAGCGCCGAGGGGGTCCCCAAGGTTGTCCCCCCTCCTTTCTGCTCTGTTTCTCGGTGCCAGCTGGGGTTTGGTGGCGGTGAATCGCCTTGGCAGTGCTTGGGAAGGAGGCCCTGCCTAGAGATGCCCATGGAAAGTAGGTCAGCTGGAACGCCTTCCTGCTGCTTACCCGCCCCGGTGCTGCGACATGCTGCCGGCGCTGCTCCCGTCGGTAAAACGCACTGGCGAGACGAAAGGAAGGGGAACCCATCCTCTGTGAGCTGCGGAGTGGGGCCGATGAGCCAGTGGTGTCGACCCTGCTGTGACCACCCAGGGCTGCTGATTTATCCTCCCAGCTACAGCAAGCCCTTGGGAGGGTGCCCAAGGCTGAGCGTGCCAGCGTGGCGTGGCGAGCGCCCGCGTGCTGGGATCTGCCTGGGTGGGAGGCTCACGAAGCCCAAGCGTGCCGGGATGTGGGGCAGCGTGTGTGCACACGTGGGGCAGGGACGTGCAGGGACACGTGGGGACCTGGGTCTGCGCTGGGGAGGTTCCCTGCGAGAGCAGCGTGCCTTGGTCCTCCTCCGATGCCTCCTGCGAGGGCACTGCGAGACGGGGAGGCACGGCAGCACAGCCAGCGTTGCTCGAGTTTCATGCCTTGTTTGTTTGTATTTTTTCTTGGGGTTGAGCCAAGTGCCTAAATAATTTAAATGTCTCGGGTAGGAGCAGTGGAGGCTTTTAATACATTCCTAGTGTCAGCAACCTGGCTCTGCGCTGGGCTGGTGTTTCATGTCCTGTGCTGACAGGAGAGTGGTGTGCGGCTGGCTGGAGTGGGGAGATGCCCTAATCCGTGGTAGAGGTGCAAGAATATTGGGAAACAGAATTTTTAATATTTTTTTATTAAGGAGGTTGACCTACCCCAGGTGCTGCTGCATCTGGGCAGGAGCAGGCAGGCAGTGCCCCAGGCCTGTGCCTTGTGGCACTGTAGGGGACTGTTGCTGGGGCCTACGCAGAGGACAGGGGGAACATCCCACAGTTCTCCAGGCACCTCTTGGGATTTTCCCCCTTGAGGAGAAAAAAAAAAACCCACCCAAAAACCAAACAGGGAGCGTGCACATTTGCAGCATGTGTCGATGTCCTGGGCAGCGTGGCATACCACTGTGCTGGCACCTCTCCTTGCTGGACCCCTCCTCGGCCGGGGCCGAGTCCCTGCACCCCTCCAGCCCCACGTGCCCCACGGGACAGCTCTGACCCAGCACCTCTGGGACGGGGCACCAGGACTCGCTGCCCCATGGCCCTTTGTCCGGCCTCACCATAGCCATAGATGGAGGGGATGGTCGCGGCTCCCTCCTCCTCCTCAGGGTCTGACACATGGTGTAAAAATACCCTCCTGACCTTTCTGCGGAGCACATCACTGCGTGGGAACCCCGCTGCTGTTTGCACCAGCTCTGCTAAAGGTGTTGCCTGGCCATAGTTGGGCGCAGCCTCCCCCGGCCCCTTCCAGCCCACGGCACCAGAGCATCCTCTGCCACGGCTGGGGCAGGAGAAGAAGCCCCGAGCAGGAGGAAAGGGGGGGGGGGGGTTTGTTGCTGCTCAGCCCACGCAGGAGCAGGGCTGGGAGGCTGAAGAAGGACAGACAGGGACCATCTTCTTCCACATGTGGGAACGTGTCCTGCAGTGTGTCCTCTGCTTGACCTTGGGGGAAGTTGTTTTTCTGCTGGTTGTTTTTTTGGCTGGTGGGATCAGGGTCCCCCTCCAGCAGCCTGTGATGCCCCTGCACAGCCCTGCCTTTGCCTCGTGCCCTGTGGCAGGGCCAGGCTCACTCCCTGCATGGCAGGAAGCTGCGTTTACCATGGGTCAGGTAACTCCTGCACAGCTTTTCTGCTGGTCCCTGGGGGTCCCCCGTGCTCATCAGTGCAGGTTTCCACTCCAGCAGGATGTGTGGGGAGTAGCTGGGCACAGTGTGTTGAGCGCGTTGGGGCTCAGCTGCAGTGCAGCTTTCCTGCCTGGGCACTGGGACACTGTTTTTTTTCATGGCGGATCCACTTTGCAGCCCAGGTAGGGATGATCTACTCCCACTTTCCCCTCCCTGGGAGCCAGGTGGGAGTCCCGTGGGGACCTCGGTACGAGGGCAGCCTCCACAGTGTGCCGGGAGCTGGCCAGAGACCTCCCAGGCAGTTGCAAGCAGGGATTGAATTGCTCTGCTTGAACCTTTTAGACATTAATTTTGTGGGTTTGGCAATTTCTGCTCTTACTAAAAGTGGGAGGGGTGGGCTCGGGAGGGGAGCCCCGGGCTGGCAACGGCAGCAGAGAGGCTCCCATGCCCAGGCAGGGCGACTCCGCTCCTCGCTCCCAGCCGCTTGGAGAGCAGTGGGGTGTGGAGGGGTGGCTTGAAGCTCAGCCACAAGCTGGGGACACCTCAGGGGGTCCCCAAAGATGTTGGTGTTGCAGTAAACAGAAGCCATGGGCTGGGGCAGCCTTGGACAGAGGAGCCTTTTGTCGTGGGGTGGGTTAAGTTTGGTGTTGGATTGGAGCATTTTGGGTGTGGAATCCCTTAGCAGAAAGTGGGACAAGCAGGCACCAGCCACCCCGCTGGCATCCAGCTCCCTCCTGAGACCTGCCCGCGGGTGTACCCAAGCTCATCCTGAGTCTGCGCTCCTGCTCGGCCGGCTTTTTTCTGTATGTCCATCCATCTATCCTTTCCCTTGCCATATTTTCATTCTGAAAACTCAAACCAGTTCTGCACGATGGCTGCAATGGGGAGGACATGCACAGGCGATGGACCTCCATCCCCTCAGACCCAGGCTGAGCTGCCAGACTCGCTCCCTGGGGTCTCCCTCTTTCAGGCTGGGTGCTGTTCCTGTCAGCAGCTCCCACCTCGTGCCAGCACCCAGAGCCTGCCTGGCCACTGGGAATGCCAAGTGGAGCGCATCCCCTTCCCCTCTGTGGGGAGCGTGCCAGCAGCCGTTCCCAGCTCTGCCGAGCCCTCGCTAAGCCGAGCCTGCTCAGACGTGCAGAAATTCCTCCCTCCCAACCGCGGGTGGATGTGGAGGTTGTGTGAGCACTTGGGGTTGCCTTCCCATGCTGAACCGCCACGATTACCCCTCGGTGCTGGCTTGCTCCTACCGTTTGATAAACCTCTGTGCTGGGCCGGTTGATGTGCAGGGGTTGACGTTTCTCTGCAGCAGCTGGAGGATGACAAAACCGCTCTTGAGTTGAGGGAAGGCAGGAAAGAGGGTAACGGAGTCAGGGACAGGCATGGGGATGAGCTGCTGTGTGGTGAGTGTCTGAGGATGTTTGCCCCCTGTGTGCTCCGCAGTCCTGTGGCACTTCCTTGGTTTTCCCAAGAGATACATTCCCTGACTCCCCATTGCACACAGTGTGAGACTAAAGCCTGCCAAAAGACCTAAGCCAAGCTAAATGCATCCACAGACTTGTTTTGGAGGTAGAAGAGTCACCTGAAGAGCTTAGACCTTTTTTACTTCAGGATATTTGAAACTAGAGAGGATAAAGTCCTCAGCCTGTGGGGAAACAGCCTGGGCTGGGAGGGATCACAGTCACTTGAGGGAACAAGGAGGGGACCTGTGTCAGGATGGTGAATGAAACCCCTCCTGGCTGCTGCCTGCCCGGTGGCTGGGTTCCAGCACGCTTTGTCCAGGGGGGAGATGCCCAAACTGGTGCTGTACCCTCTGAGTTTGCCTCACGCTGTGCAAGATCTCAGTCCTCCCAGTAAAACACCCTGCGGTCCCCAGTGAAACCACTGCTGCTGCTGCAGTGGGAGAGCAGCCTGTTACCACGGTGCCGGGGCAGTTTGGGAGGTTTTGGTTGAAGTATGGGAGCTGCCACAAAAATAGTGCTGGGATAAGGAGATGGAGCCAGAGTGGCAAGTGCAGAGCATTTGCCTCCTTTTGTTTTGATTGCTGTGATCTATAATTAGCAGCTGAGGTCTCTATAAATAGAGCCCTGCTGCATGGGAACGTAGTGGAGAGGCAGTGGGTGTGCAGGAGGGGTTTTGCAGGGATGGAGAGCACTGTTCCATCCCTCCCTGGATGGGTAGGTGGGTGATGGCCGCAGCACTGCCTGGGGATGGATCCAGCCCCGTGGCTAGAGCAGGTCAGAGAAGAGGGTCTGGATCTCCAGCCCAGCTTCTTAATGACTCATTGCATGTCCATGGGCCAGGCCTAGTCTCTGTGCTTCAGTTTACTCCTCTGCCACTTCCCTTGGGCTGGGATTTATACTAGGCTGGCGTTTGTGCCAGTGCTCTGCCCCAGTGAGAGCTGTATTCTCCCATCACACCAGGCCTACTTTCGGTGGCTGCCTGAGACTATTAATTTTGTTGTTTTTTTTTTTTCCTTTGTGGATATGCTGGTTTGAAAGCAGGGTAAAATTCAGGCTCACCTGGGAGCATCTCAAGCTTGCTGGTGTTGTGGATAACTAACGCCAAAGTGAGAGCATCTTCCAATTGCCTTTCCTAGCTCTCCCACAGGGGATCAAGAGGAACATCCTTGGGCACGACGTGTCCTTTTCCCTGTCCTCGCTCTATGTCTGGCACCTTCCAGCATGGCGGGGTGAAGCGTGAGGATGGGCTGTGAGCCCTGCCTCTACCCTACCTCTTATTTGCTGGAGTTCAGTTGCTTTCTAAAACTGGGCAGGATGTTAAGACCACTGGGGCAGGTCTAAGAGGATGCTTAAACCAGTAGTCAGCCACCTCTGTGCTGGAGTTTGTTGATGTGTATGGGGTTGGGTGGTTGCATCCTCCATGGCGATGTTGCAGACCCTTCCTGGGCTTGCAGCACCATAGTCCTGCTCCTAAGTCAGGAACTCAGGCAGATTGTGATAACGTTAACCTCAGAACGATGGAGCAGACATCCCTGCTCTAGCCCACCATGGCTGGGAGGGAGGTCAAGAGGGAGCCGGGAGCTGATGGGACCGGGGCAAGGTGAAGAGCGAGGCCAGCCCAGCATCTGGCAATGGTTAGGGGAGCACCGGGACCCCTGGACCGAGTGTATAAATAGGAGAAGAGAGACCAGCTCGGAGGCGGGAGGTCTGACACCGCCCAGGGGGCTGCCGGGTCACATCTGGAGCCCCGCACGGCCTCAGGCCCCGCTCCTGGCCGTGGAAACCTAAGGAATTGATCAATGGGCAAAAAAGAACGGTGTAAGCATTGGTGGCTGCTGGTAGGGGATCAGAGGGAGGGCGGGAGGGATGCGTGCCTGCCAGTGCTTTGATGTGCAGATGTGTGTAATTATTATTTCCTAATCAACCCCCCTCCAAAATTCTCTTTATTTGGCAGAAAGGGGCATTTTAAAACGTCACCATCAGCAGAGCTGTGCCGTGTTAATTTTCATCGTAGTTCCCTCCTTTGTCATCTATATTGTTTTAAGAAGCCAAGAATCTGTGCATGTGTTTTTTTCCTCCTTTTCAGATCAAAGCAGTTTACTTCAGTCTTGGCACAGAATGGAAATTCATTGGCAGGGATTAAAAACGAACCTTAAACATCCTGGCCTCTCTGTCCTTACTTTTTCCACGCGTTTCGCCATTTAAGCGTTTCCAAGCTCTCCCTGCCCCCTCTTCCATGGGAGCACTAGACTTTACAGACCCCCATTCCCCCATCCCTGGTGTTTTCCCTGTGGACGCAATTTTGCCGTTGCCTCTGTTCACCAGATCTTCAAGACTTTCAGTTTCTGTTTAGCGTAAAAAGCTTTTTGCCTTGAATCAAAGTGTGTTTCAAATTTAAAGCAAGCTGAAAGAGAAAGGACTGGAGGGGAGCGACTGTGTGAGGCTTGGATGGCAGCAGGGACCCCCACCCCAGATTTTATCCAAGGCGTCAAGGCGTGGGTCTGACTTGTTCTTGCAGTGGGAGGACTTTCTGCCAGCTCCTTCAGTTTTTGGTTTGACCCCAACTGAGGGGCAAAGTGACTCCTTGCACGGCCGCATCCTGCGACAGTCCAGAGGTGGTTTGTCACCTTGACGAATGCTGGTGATAGTGCCCTGCCAGTCCCACCAGTTTATGCAATGCTGGGGGGAAATGGTTCCATCCAGGAGCTCCTGGATTCATGGTCATGGTGTGGATGGCAAATCATTCAGGATGTGAGCTGGCTGGGACGGGAGTGATGGGCGGCAGTGGGCAGAGTTGGGGAAATAACTGGTTTGGTGGGGAGCAGGGTGGAAGATGATCTGTGGGGATGTTTCACCTGGGATGTTTAGTGTATATCTCAAATATGATGCAGTAGACATAAGGAAATGTTGGGAATAATTGGGGAGCAGCGATCCTTTCTCCTCCGGGAGAGCTGGACGGGAGTGGGACACCTCAAGTCAGGGTGCAAGGGAGAGGAAACAGCACATCTCTGTGGTCGCTCTGCAGGAGATGTAGAGACAGCACAAGTGCTGGTTGTTCCCAGCATAGCTCGGAGATCTTTGATGGATTTGTTGTGTTTAATTTTCAGTACTGCTTTTGGGGAAAAAAATCCATGAACCTACAGTGAGCCCTAGGAACTTGTTCCCCAGGATATTGCTGAAGCTGGGGCCAAGCAGCTTTGAAGGGGTTGGGAGGATGCACAGATTTTCATTCATGGTCTTTCTAATATTAGTATCTTGCTTGTTGCTGATTCAGTGTCATTTTGTTTACTGGAGTTGGGTGTGGGGATCCCATAACAGGTGGCTTCAGGGGGGCTCATGTCTTCCCTTTTCTATCTACTCAAAGTGTCTGGCCCCAGTTGCTGCTGGAGGTGGGTCCTGCTGTCAAGGCACATGTGAGCACCTCCATGGATGGTTCCCTACCCTCCTCTATTGTACCTCTTTTAGTTTGGTTTAGTCGGTGTTTGGGGAGGTAAAACTGCTGAGCTGTGGAAGGGTGGTTCATGGAGGCTGAGGGAACAGGGATCAGAGAAGGGATCCAACACCAGCCCCACACCTGGGTCCATGACCAGGGACCATCGCTGGGGCCCCAGAAGTGCCTGAGTTTACGGTGAGCTTAGGTGGATCCAGCTGGCTGTTTCTATTCACGTCTTCACAAGTGTGGGTGGAGGACACTGATGTCCATGTCCAAGCTCTCTGAGAACGACGTTCGGTGCCTGCAGGACCCACTGGGGAGAGGCCCCGCTGTGAAGCAGTCCGTGGTGGGAGGTTTGGGAGTTAACAGAAGGCGAGAGGATGAAAGCGGAGTTGGGAGAGCTTGATACAGCCAGCGACCTCCTAATGAACGAGCAGCTTTGATGACCTGGCCCAGGTGCTTCCTTCCTGGAAACAACACAGCCCCTATTGTCTTCTGCAGGGCGAGCTGCAAAGCTGGAATTGCGCTTATGCTGAGCAGCGAGAACAGGTTCAAGTGGCTCTGTCCTTTCTGCTTTTTCCCTGCTCCTCTATCTCTTGAGACCTAGCAAAGATGTTTGTGTAGAAGACGTGTGCAAGAGCAGTGAGGGAAATGAGCTGGATTTTAAATGGCACTTATCTAGTTTGTGGGAGGCAGGATGATACTGGCGCTTGTAGCAGCTGGAGTTTCTTCTTCGTGACTTCTGGAAACCTGGGCTCCGTACCTGTGGCCTCCAGCCTGGCTGCAGGCTCTCACTGAAAGAAAAATCGTGATCCGCCGTAAAACATTAATGCAGAAATCAAGCCCGCCTCTAACAGCGTTTAGCAGTGAAGATGTCAGAGCTGGTCATGAAATCATGCAGCTAATTGCCGAGCATGCAATTACCCTCACACGAGGCCTTTGGGCCCCGGCTGGCGTTCCCACCCTCCGCCTCGCGCGGTGGCCTCGGACCTGCCTCTCCTCTGTGTCCCACCACGACGTGTCTAACAAAACAGCACTCCAGCAACAGCCCCGAATACCGCAGCAGCAAGTGACAGATGGTAGCACTGGTATTTACTACGGGCAGTCGCTCCAGTTGCTTTTTCCTTTTTTTTTTCCTTTTTTAAATTTTTTTTTTCATTTTTCTTCCCGGTGGAGCAGTTGAAATGAAGGCAGTGGGAGCTCTGCTGTAGTCCCCGCAGACACTTGAGGAAGGGGCTGTAGCAGTGGCTGCCTTTGGTGGGTGCCCAGGGCTGAGCTCCCAAGCATCCCCTGGTCCCTGGGTGGCTGTGCCTGTCCACAGAGACACGAACAACCAACTCACCCAAGGAACCAACAAAACCCCCATTTTTTTTGCCCAACTGTTGCTTGGTGCCGGGGAGGGGGTGTGAAACAAGCTGCCTGTGGCACGGCCCCATGCCTGCCAGCTGTACCGTGTGGCAGTAGGGACAGGGTTGGTTTTAATTCTTTTAATCCCTGTTCCACCCATGGGTCCCATCTCTGCTGGGTGCCATGGGGTGTCCTGGCCTTGCCTCGTGGGATTCGGTGCTGCACAACCCTTGGTGCCAGCTCAGAGAGGAGAATGACGATGTGAATCCAACAAGGCAACAAAGCTGCTCCAAAAATCAAAGCGTGTTCCCCCTTTTTTTTCCGGCAGAGATCCTGTATTCATTGATTGTTGACATGACATATGTGGGTTGGAGAAAGGCAGCGGCGGCTTCTGGCAGGGGAGGAAGGGGCTGGGGGGGGGGCTCTGCAAGCTGAGATGCTGATTACCGGGGGCAGCAAATAGCTTGCAGCTGCCTCCGCTCAACACGCTCTTTGTGGCGCTTGCAGCCACTCTTTGGACGCAGCTATTTTTAATTTCCCCAAGCGCGCGCACAAAGCAAAGGGGGTGGGCGATGCTGCTGGCGTCCCCCCTTCCTGCCCCCCGCTCCCACCCTCTTCCCGGCCAGCCCCGTGCTTCCCGGCTTCCTCCCGGCCTCCGGGGAATGAGGGGGGAGCTGCACCCCCCCGGTATTTTTTTTTTTGGGTCTGCCTTGGGAGCTGGCCTCGGCTTCTCCCCGCTCCGCGCCAGTGTGTGCGGGGAGCTGGGAAAATGCAGAAATAAATAAATACGCAATTAGGCAGGCGTCCAGCCATGGTGGGGGGGGTGGTGGTGCTGCAAAAAAAGGCTCTGGCCAAATTTTGGAATGGCTGAGAAAGCGGCTGGAGCTGTGGGCGAGCGCAGGGTTGAGGGCTTCCCACTGCCGCTTTCCTCCCGGCAGAGAAGGGGCGACTGTGGCCCCTGAGCAGGAGGAGGAGGGAGGGTGGCAGCTCCCAGCCTTGCTCTCGGGGGGTGTTTCCCCCCATCGGCATCTCGCAGAGTCCAGGACAAGACTTGTTTGTGCTGGAGGTGTGATGAGAGTGGGGGGGCTCAGCCAGCCCTCGGCATGCTCTTGCCATGGCTCAAGAGCAAACTTTCCACGGGGATTTTGGGGCCGAAAGCCGAGGTGTATGCTCTGTTCAAGCAGCAACATGGTTTGGGGTTAATAAATTACTTATTTGCAGTCCTTGTTTCTCTGTTACGGTAAGCATTAGTGAATATTACATTTCTGGTTTATCCCGGACATGCATTATTCATCAGGTTTGGAGTCTGTAAAAGGGACTTTGTCAGGTTAAAACTTGCGTGGAGACAAGCCGAGGTCTTCAGTGAGGTTTTGTAAATGGCTTTTCTCAGGGTTACTGAATGCAGGGTTTTTGCAGAAGTCTTCCACCTTTTGTCCACGCTGTTTTGAGGCATTTCTGGTGGAAAAAAAATGAGAATTCCCAGGCAGGTTTTATTATTGGTCTTGTTCATTGAGTTATCATGGGCTGCAAGATAGATAAGGTAGAAAAAAAAATGCCAGCAAAATACTGCTTATCCCTCATGCCGGACCAGGTAACAGTGCGTGAATGTGATTTTGTGAATAGGTATTTTGTAAGAACTTTTTATTTTGCCCTGTCCCTTCCTTGCTGCGGAAGAGACTCTTCCCTGCAGTCACTGAAGTCTGACTGCAAGTAGGCAACAAGATAAAAGAGCCAGTCAGTCTTGCTGAAAGTTAAAATTACCAGAGGTAAATCACGTGCGCAGCAACTTCACGTTACCCTTCACCTCCTTCCCCGCAGGATCCGGGAGCTGATGTGTCTGTCTATGTTAACATGGTGTATATTAACACGGCTCGCACGCTGCCGCGGGCAGCACGGCTCCTCTGTGACCTCTTCTACTTTTAAGGGAGAGCAGGTCCCTGGGGCAGAGGTGCTGCGTGCGGGGCTTGGGCTGCTCCGGGGCCCGGTGAGAGCAGGGGAAGGCTCCCACCTACCAGGGAGGTTTTTTTCTCCCTGTGTTTTTCCAGCACACACCCCAGGGCCGTGCCATGTCTCCGCTGGCACTGCACCCCTCCCTGTGGGGATGTGATCCTGGGGTCCCTGCTGTTGCATGCCCTGTGCTGCAGGTGCCATATGGCTCCAGGTGCCGTAGCTGTGGTTTTCCATGATTTTATGGCCAAACAGTGCCCTGGGGACGCGCAGCGAGGCTGTGGGCTGCTCTCTTGCTGCAGCCCATGGTTGTCACTGCTCTCGGTCCCCATACAGTGATGCTTGCGGTGTTTCCTTTGCCATGGGTGACAGGGTCCCTGGGGAGAGGAGGTGGAGGGGACGGGAGCACAGGTTGGTTTTAGACGTGTCCCGGCAGCACCCTGAACTTACACGGGATTTCCACGCGTTGTGATGCCGTGGCTGGGGAGGAAGGGTGGGTTTTTGGAGCGTGCCCAGCCTTGGCCCTTCCCTCCTCGTTTCATCAGGCCTGGTGCACTGCATCCATACAGTCACAGCGGATCACTGGGGAGCTACTGGGATATAATTAGGGTTTTGGTTCACTTTTCTGGCTGGTTTCCTGTTAGAGGAGGGACAGCGAGGATTATGGATGGAGCAGATGTGTGGAGGAAGGGGATGTTTAGCTTGCACGGGCAGTTAATGCCATGCACAGGCCAGTGCTGGGGGGTGAAGTCTGTCATCCCAGGCATGGGGGATGGAGAAACCTCCTTGGGCTCATCCCCCTCAGATGCACCAGCCCCAGATTGCTTCTCTCTGCTGGAGCTGAACAGCTGCTCCTGAAGGAGAGGTTGTGGGGGGTGCTCCCGGGAGCAGCTCACAGCCATGAACTTGCTCCTCTCCCTGATCTCCTCTGCAAGTGCAAGAGCCAGATGGGAGCAGCAGGTTTAGGGAGAAAACTGCTCCCCTGAGACACAGGGATGGCTTTGGCAGCCTGGTGTGTTATTCCCAGCCTTTGTCCCTGGCCGTGGCAGGCGCTCAAAGCGTTTTTCCCCACCGGGTGCCACTTGCCTTTGAAGCTGGTGGTGCCTGCTCAGCCAGGACGGCTCTTTGCTGTCTGCATCAGCGCCTCCACCGCACCTTGCACGTGGCAGCAAAGCCCAGCTTGAGTTGTTGCCGGGTGGTCTCCTCGCCCCACAACAGCCATGTGTGCCTGTTGGAAGCTTTTCTCCTTGGAACTGCCTTTCTTGGCCAAAAGGCCTCCCATTTAGTGCCATTTGGTGGGATGGCCAACAGTCAAAAGTTGGAAAATGCTCTCTGGCCATCACCTCAGCTTTTGGGAAGGTCTGCAGAGTTCAAGCTTGTCTGGAAGCTGCTGGGAGCAACGCAGAGCAGAGCAGGTATGGGGTTTTCTATAGGGGTGAGGTGTGGGGTGCGGGATGTGCTGCTGTTTGGTTGGCCAACCCAACCCAACCTCTTCTGCTTGGGTTGGCCCTCGCACCTCCAGCTGCAGACCCCTGAGTGCCCTGGGAGCCTGGCCGCATGGTATTCCCAGCCCGGCAGGAAGCTCTGCAAAGCTCATAAGAGCAGTGCTGGGGAGTAATGAGATTTCCAGGCTAATTTGGCCGGATTCAGGAACTTCCACTGAAGTGTCTGTGCCTGTGGGAGTTGCCGAGCCTCCAGTGGATCTGGTGCTGCTGATACCCGGGTTTGTCCTCACCTTGTCTGTAGTCGCTGAGCACTGGTGTGAGATGCTGTATTGACAGTCCTTGAGGGTGAAGGTGGGGGCTTATAGAAACTCCCATCACGGCGGCAGCACCGTAGTGCATGACTCGGTAGGCACTGTGGGACATAACTGGCATCTGCTTGGCTATAGCCGGACTGGAGCCCGCTATTTCCCCACAGAAGGGAGAGCAGATGGCCATGGTGTGACCTGTGTACGTGTGGTGGGATGGGAAGAGTGTTGACCACAAATAAATGACGTTTACCCACTGTAAAGCAAAATCTGCGGAGCAAATTTTCAGTTAAAGAGGCCAGACTGGGGAGAAACCGCGGCTGTGGCCCTGTGGTACAGCACTGGGTGAGCTGGCTGGATGGAGTTGGATTGAGTGTGTCTAACCCTGTGTCTTGTCAGAGTGTTCAGCAGAGCTTTGCTGAGAGGCTTCTGCTGACTTTGTCCATTGAGAGGTGGTGCTTTCCTATTATTTTAGTGAAAAAAGGAAAATTTCTAGTTCATATGGAACTGAAAGTTTTTTCTTCTCTTTTTCCTCTACTGAGACACCAGGAAATGTCTTGCCATTTTATTTACTCTTTTATTGTGGGAACCACTTGCCATTTTTCACCTTGCTCGTGTGCAGTTCATGGTGCTTCTTGGGCCTGCATAATGCAGAGCCTGAATTATCCAGAGCCAAGACAACGGCTGTCAGAGGCGGCTTCACACAGCTGTGACAGTGCTAATGGTTTGGTCTGTTGTGTGTTTGCTCTGATTCCTCTGCTTGGGTGTGTTTATAGGAGAGGTTGTGGGATAGCTGGAGACCAGGAGACCCATCCCTCCTTCCCCTCTAGGCTGGAGGACAAATGGATTCACTTCAGGAGGTACAGGGCTTTGATTGACTTAATTTGTTGCTTTCCTTGGATGGCTCTTACCTTGGCCATGCCCATCTTTGATGGTTCAAAGACGAAAGCAGCAGCTCCTTCCACAGCCCCTTCTCTCCTCCCAGATTTCTAGTCTTGATCTTCCCGAGTCTCTCCACATGGTCCGATTATGGGTGCCACATGCAGCAGGATGGCCTCGTACAGCTCAGCCAGTGCCCGGTTTCTGTGCACTCTGCAGCACACCTCCATGCAGCCGGGATGGTGGCACCTTGGGTGGCCCTTGGCTGTGGTGGGAGTCACCCCGAGGTCAGAGCAGTGCTGAACAGAAGACCTTGGGAGTCATTCCAGCAGTACTTGGTGCTATAAATATCACCGGAGCCCACATAACTGCAGTTATTTTCCCATTTTTCAAGAAGACTGGCTCCAAAGTCAAGCAATGAGGGAGCTTTGCCCTGGGTTCATTTCCTAAGGTTCTTCCCAAGGTGTGAAGCCCTTTTCACTTAGACATCTTTCACACTTTTTCGTAGCCACTGCAAGGATGCAAGGGCATTGTCCCTCTTGCCAATTTTTCTACCCAACTCTAGGCTCAAAAGCAAAAGGTCTCTGGAAAGTCAATGCAGTAGCCTCAGCCCTGATGTGACCGGTTAGTGGAGTGAGCCTGAGCTGTTGGGCAGAGCCTGCCCCGGTTTGGCCTCAGCTCTCTGGCACAGCCGATGCCTGGGAAGATGCTCAGGCCATTTCCCTCACCCCCATGAGTAGAAATCCAGGTCTAGCTGAGGTTGAACAGGGCTTGGGTGGTTGGCCAACACAGGTGGAGATCACCCTGCCTCCATCCAAGCTTTCCACCTCCTGGGCTGTCTCCAGAATTGGTATCACTGTGTCTGTGACCATCAGTGTGCAGGTGACCTTACGGGTTCCACTACGGGGACGTGGTTTCTGATGTTTTGGTGAAGCCCTTTGCTCCTGGGGAGGGACGTGCGAGCTGGCGTTGCACGGAGGTGGTGGCGAGCGCCTGCACGTGTGTGCCTGGCAGCGCGCGGTGCAGGGACCACCTGGGACTTGTCTTCTACGCTGAGGGGGTAGAGAATGAAGATGACAAGGCCAATTTGGAACAGTGCAATTTAAAATTCAAATATTGAGATGCAAATGAAGCCCGCCTTTCCTTCCCACCCCCAAATGACTGTGTTTCCCTCTCCAGGCAACTGTCCCGCCATGGTCCCTGCACCAGGCTCTGGTGCATGTACTGGCCCAGCGCGTGGTCTCACCGGACTTTTGCCATCGGGCTGATTACCATGACAACTCGCTTGAATGCTGCAGATATTTGCTTCCTCTTCGTCTGGGTAGCTGTTGTGCCTGCACGTCGGGGAGCGGGGAAGATGCCACGCTGGCAGCTGCGAGCAGATGGGGTCGGATTTGTTATCGTGTATTCCTCCCAGCCCCCTCCTAGGAGGGGAGGAGGACATTTTGCATTTTAAATGCATTTAAATCCCAGAGAGCAAGAGGGAAGAATAACTCTTGGGTTTGCAGGGCTGTGAGATGGTGCCTTCAGCGTGGCGGGGCCGGCAAGTCCCTGTGCAACGCTGGGCTTCTGCTTTGGTCCCCAAAGAGCTGGGATATGGGTTGAGCAGCTGCTCTAAGCTCTTTGTGCAGTGCTGGGCTGGGATGGTGGCTCAGAGCAGCCCCTCGACCCCCTTCCTGGTGGGATCCTGCTCTTGTTCCTGTCATGGTGCCGATGTTCTCTTCACCTTCTGTCCCTCTTCCCCTCCAGCAGCGTTGGATGTGGAACATGTGTGTGCACAGGTGCAAGCTCCCCAGAAGGGCTCCCTGGGTTTGGGGATGCTGCTGAGGACCCAGAGGGTTGGACCCTAGCGCCAAGGGAGGTTTCACCCACTTGGTGACCACCACCGGGTTCGCTGACCCTCCCTGCCTGGTGCGGGCGGTTGTGTCAGGACAGGATACGGCCGTCCCCGTTGTGCACGGACCCCTTGGAGGCCGTTCAGCAGGAAAGAGGTTAACAGGAAGGAGGCAGGCTAGGCGCTGGCTGCCAGCTCCCGACCCCGCTTTGGGGTGGGGAGCAGCTGGGAGCTGCAAGAGCCTCGCGAAAATCGCCATATAAGGCCAAGACAAGCCGGCTTCAGCCTCCTGCACAGCCCCGGCCGGGCTCGCTCCGCTCCAGCACCCGCTCCCCGGATGGGCACCTACGGGGATGGGGCTGCGGATGGGATGCGTGGCCCCAGACTTGCTGCCTGGGCACCCCTGGGATGGGTGCTGCTCGTGCCTCGCTGAGGTGGCATGGGGTGGGCGAGGAGCCCGAGGGTGCTTGTGGCCAGCTCGCAGGCAGCTCATGGCCTCGCTCAGTGTTTAGACTCGCTGTCTGTGGACATAAACACCGACTCTGCTTAAAAGCGACCCCTGGCTGAACTCTTCTGCCCAGCCCCTGCGTTTCACCCCCTCCCCAAACTGCTCCCGAGGAGGAAAATTCCTTCCCCCTGGCAAAAGTGGAGCTGATGTTGTTTTATCTCCTGATAGAGGCTCGGGAGGGCTCTACAGGGACCCAACATGCAGGGCCAGGCGTGCATGGGGCTTGTGAACCCATCCTCCACACCCACCTCCCCGAGCCGGTTCCTTGTGGTGGGTTACCTGGGGCTGTGGGGGGTTCCTCCGCAAGACAAATTTCAGGAGCTGTCAGTGCCTGTGATGAACAAGTCGGGGCCAACGGTGGGGAAACGTGTAATGGGGCCGGAGGAAGTATTATGGCATTTATCCAGCTGGGAGGGTGTTTCTGCATCGCTGGATGCACACCGGGGCAGGTGTCCTGTCCAGACAGTGAGATCTGGGGGAATCTTCCCCAGTTTCTTCCACAGGGGCATGAGGTGTGCGTGCAGAGGTACAGGGGGATGCATGTTGCTTGATAACTCGATTGCATTCCCTTGCCCACAGTAAAAACCTGCTTTTCTGTTGCCTGATGCATGGCCCGAGCAAGCTGGAGGTCTCTCTGTGGCTTCACTGAGCAGTAGCTGCTGATAAGGGAAGGCTGCAAGTAGGAAAGCTGTGCCCAGGTGGGCAAGAAAAGATACCTACCTGCTGCTTGGATGGCACAGGGAGGGCAGAGAGCTGCTGTGGGGACGATGGAGCTGGGGGAGAGCTCCTGCTTGCAGGGAGATGTGGGATGGTGGAGCACAACTTTCTGCTCCTCTTTGATGGGTGACTGCTCCAGCCCATTCTTTTCCAGAGCCCGAAGAGGTTGTTTTCAAGAGCCTTTGTCTAATTTAATAAATCCAGGATGCTCAGCCTGTTAGATGATCTATAAGTGTAATAAAATCTGCCTGCCGCAGAGCTCTGGTCGCGTTGTGGCCGTATCGATAGCCTCATGCCTAGTGGCAGGAAGCCTAAAAACCTCATTAAAGCCCTGCTGCTGTGCCAGCCTCGCTCTCCCGGCGCCTGGGCAGCTTGGGGCGTGCTGCAGCCATCTCCCCCTCAGCCGGGAACAGCAGTGCCCGGCCAAGCCAGCCCCGGTGCATCCCCAGCTGGGATTTAGGGAGGCCGTGCATGGCCTTGCATGGCTAAAAAGGGAGCTCCCTGGGACTTCTCAAGGAGTTGGTGCTTTCTTGGTGATGGTCTCCGGGTGGGAATGGGGGAGACGGCGCTGGTGTGGGCTCCCTGTGCCACGCTGGTGCTGGGAGCTGCCTGTCCAAGCTGCGTTGCTGCCCTCCCCCAAGGCATGGTTGTCCCCATGTTGCTCTGGTGCCAGTGGCAATGGGGCAGCGGAGTCTTGCTCCCTCCCACGCCACAGCCCAGCCAAGATCCCGCTTGCATCCCACCTCGAGCTCTGCGATCAGCCAAGCCCGGGCACTGGGGATGGGTGAAGCTTTTAGCAAACACAGCAGCAGCCTTTGCAGAGTACTCAAGAGTGCTGCGAATGAGCGGTGTGCTCCTCGGCAGCCACCCTCATGAATATTTTAGCTTGGAGAATTAACATTTGTCAAGAAGCATTTATGGAGGCAGCGTGGATGTCTCTTCCCCTGGCGCCGCAGGCTTGCTGCTGCTCTGGGGCGATGCTGGGAGCCAGGGCAGAGCCAGCCGGAGCCCGAGCCCTTCCCGTGCGGCGTTGCGGCGGAGCGGGACGGCAGAGCCACGATCTCCCCCCCGGGACAGCCGGGCCCCGGTGCCAAGGCAACCAGCCCGCCATGCGAGATAGACAAATGGTTGTGGGTTTTTTTTTTTTTTTTTTCTTCCCCTCCTGGTTCTTGGCAGAAAGTAAAATGTCCCTTTTGTTTGGTTTCCTCCTCCCCCTGCCCCATCGCCTTTCTTTAAAGGTTGTGTTCCAGATTTCATCAACCCACGTTGTGTAATAGCCCTGGAGAATGGCGTGGGCATTGGCCGTGTCCCACCGAGGCTGTGCCAGAGCTGCTCCTTGGGAGCTTGACCGTGGGGTTACCTGCTCAGAAAACATCCTGTGTACAGTTGCTGAGCGAAGCTCCGTTGTATTTTGGATCGAGCTCCTATGGTGCGCGTGTGTTAGAAATGATCGGGAAGGTACTCGGAGAAAATTTAAAAATCTAAATAATCCTGTATTTCTACCTCAGCCCTGCAAAACTGTATGGAAATGAGGGACTTTTGCAGATAAACCCTGTTGATTTACAGCATCAACCCCTGCACCTGGGAATTCATCGCCCACAGAGCATCCAGCACTGTGTATCCTCCTGCCACAGCACCAGGGTCTACCCAGTAGTGCCCTGCTTGGAGTTTCTTCCTTCAGGCTTGTAAGAGCTCCCCATTCTTTCTTTCCTTCCTTTCCACTGTTCAGAGTTGGGGCTGCTGCAGTTGCTGGGCTCTGCGTCCTAAGAGCATCCATCCAAATGTCCCTGCATCTCGCCCAGAGGCTGCTGGGGTTGTGGATGCGGAGAGCACGGCGTGACTCATGTCCTGGGCAGCCAGGAAGGGAGAGGAGGAGGAGGAAAAGAATGTACTATAGGCTTTGTGTAGTATGGAGGGGGATGCTGTGAGCACGTGCGTGTGTAAATATGGATCTGTCATACCAGAGGGAAACAGCAACGCAATTGTTTCTTGGCTCCAGTTCCTCTGCTGATACTGGCAGCGTGGAGAGCTGTAGCTGCTCATACGGTGCGGGTGCTGCCTGCCCCGCGCCGGCACGTGGCGAGGGCGGGGGGCTGCTCCGCTCCCCGGACCGGAGGTGGCCGGTGGCACCGAGCTGAGCTGCTGCTCGTGATGGGGCCCGTAATGGCGTCCTTTGCTGGTGCACCCTGCTGTGCTTTAACTCCTTGTCCCAGTTAAAAGACAGTCGGGGACCAGATCCAGTGGCGGGGTAGCTGTGTGATCCATCCCTTGACAGCAGCATGGGAAATGGCAAAGGCAGGGCCAGTGCCTGGGGACGGGGCTGTCCCCAAGGCGGGGACAGGCAGAAGCTGGCAGCTGGAGCCGGAGCTGAGCCTGAGCGTCCACTCCTGCCTCACCCGGACGCGAAGCCTCCCCGTGGCCCCGGGGTCTGACGCTGGGTTTGACATTGTATCAAAGCATCTGCTCTTCAAAGGGCTGGTTGAAGTCCCAGCCTTGTTATTGTTTTGGCGTCTCTGCCGTATAACACCTCCCTGCTTTTGCATTTATTTATTCTTTTTCCAATTGCCGGAGCCACGCAGTCCTCACCTGGACTAGGACCAGCCTGAGGACCAGCTCTGCTCATCCTTCCCTGGGGATCCCCAGCCCTGAGAAACTCCCCAACGCAGAAATGGGTGCTCAGAGGCAGGGAAGGTGTCTGTGTGTCCTCATCCCCTGCTGCAGAGCCTCTCCCATCTCCCCATCCCCCCCACCAGCGCTGTCCCTGTTCTGGTCCCTCAGGGAGAGCAGCCGTGTGCCATCTCCAGCTCCGCCAGTGGGGATCCCCGGCTAGTTTCGAGGTGCTCCCGGGGTGCGATGCTGCCTGAGCCCCATCCTTTTCCTCAGTGGAGTTTGCGTGTGTGCGCGCGCGTTTCCACCTGGCACCATTTGCATTTTGCTTTGCTTCAAGATGCCTGCGCTGCCTCCAAGGAAGGAAATAAATGGTGTAAAGAATTTACATCCTGAGCAAGTGAGGCTGCTGGTCCGTCAGGTTTCATCTGCTGCCAAGAGGTGTGGGGGTGCAGGGGAGCTGCCGTGGGGTGGAGGGTTCATCTCTGGTGCTCATCCTGTCCCCAGCTGCAGATGCAAAGGGGGGTCATCCCCGCTTCGCTCGCAGCCCCTTTCCTGGTGTCCCGGCTCAGAGGCACGGCGGTGGATGGGGACGTGTGTGTTGGGCTGTGTGAGGCGCCGACGTTCACCCTCCCAAGGAGGGGTGCGTGGCAAAACCACTTCACAGGACCAGCCCGGCGGTGGGGGGGCCCCAAACCGGCTCCTCCGCTCCGGGCATGCTTGGGTCGGGGCTGGGTGTGAGCAGTGGGGGAAGCTGTCCTGAACGCTGCTGTGGGGTTAAAGAGGGAGGAGAGCAGGCGGGTTTCACAGGGAGCCATCTCCTCCTCCTGCCACATCCCTGCAGGGCCTCCCAGGGAGTCAAGGGGTGCCTGTGGCAAGAGGGACCGAGTGGCCCAGGGTCCCCATGAGGAAATGGGGCTTCCTCCTGAGGCCACCCTCATCCCCTTTTTCCCCCGTCCTCGTTGCATTCCCTGGTGCAAAAATGCTCTGAGTGGGGAAGGGGGTCGGACCCAGACCTTACAGTCCTGGAGGCCTTGGCTGTGCTGAAGGCCAGCAAGACAAAGTTTCTAAGACTCCACTTGGAGCAGGACAAAGTTTCCATTGGGTTTTTATAGCTCCCGGAAAGTGAGGTTTTATTTTTGTTGTCTAAGACAAAAAATCCTCTTAGGAGCTGACTACCTGCGGTGGTGCAGGGTGGGCAACTGTGCATGCGCCATGCTGGGGGTCTGGGTTCAGCTTTGCTTTTCCTCCCTTGCTCCCTCCATCCCGTGGGGTCTGTGGATGCTGATGCTGGTTTTCACGAAGGAAAAGAGGAGGTTTTGGTGTCCCTGATGTATGACCGGTCCTGTTTGTGTGCCCACGCTGGGCACTGATGCTGCAGCACCTGTGATGGCTCCGTGCCACCCCTGAGCTGTCATAGGATGCTCCTGCCCAGGGACACAGCTTTGGGGAAAAAAAGCCCTTTTCCTGGGAAAGGAGGCTATTTCCCACAGCCTGCAGATGAGTAAACTGGGGGCCTTGGTGAGCTGATCTGAATTTCCTGCGGTCATAGGCTGAGGCCATCAAGCTCTACTCAATCGGCCCTTCTTTACATGGCTCAAGCTGCTTTTGGAAGGGTTTTACTGGCAGGCGAGCTGGTTTCCATGGTAAAAACCTAAACAGCATCTGCCAAAAATCTGTCTCCCCATTGGCCTGGCCATCTGGAGGGCACAAGGAGGCTTTGGCAGGGTGAGGAGGTGGCCATGGGCTGCTTTGGGTGCTCCTTCAGTGCCATCGGCAGCTCAGAGAGGTCCCTCTGCCCAGTCATTTATCCCCCAGGTGCAGGTTCACGCCGGGATGCAGGGGGACCCCAGTGTCACCGAGCCTGGTGGGCCACAGGCAGGCTGGGAATGGGGGGCACATGGCATCGCTGCCGGCACCATGCACCGGGAGCGGGTGGCTGCGTCGTAATCGGATGAGCTGGCGCCACTCCAGATGGACCTGTCAGCTCTTGTCAGTGCTGACACCCCCCTGGGTCCCTCCACATCCCCTCAGGCCCAGGGTGGGGGGCACCGCCTGTCCTGCTCCACCGTGTCTGCTAACCTCCCTGGCAAACTCCCATGTTTTGTTAACTTTAATGGGAACAACCTGACACGTGTGTCTGCCTGTCCGTAGTGCCTGAGCCGTCCTGCGCTGAGGGTGGTGGGGCCTTGCTGCTTTGCCACTCCCTGTCCCCAGCTGCCACCCCCCCACCCCAGAGGGGTTGCGGCTGCAAACCAAAGCTGGCTGCTCGGTGCCTTGCCTTGGTGTCCCCGTGCTGCAGCGGGGCAGCCATCCTTCCCTGGGCATTTAGCATAGGAAAGGTGTCTTGTTGGCAGCAGTGGACTGGACTGGGCTGGCAGGAGTCGTGTCTGCTGGTCTGTGTCCCCAGATGTGCAGCACAGGGGTTTGCTGTGTGCCAGCGCGGCGCACGGATGGGCCTGGGTACTTGTGGGCATCTTGGTGTGTAGGATCCTGGTTGTCCACCAGGAGAGCTTTTAGGGCTCAACTCTGTACTCATCTGCTCTTCTCCTTAAATGTTACTTCTTTCTCCTTCCCCTTGCAGCCGACAACCCTCCCACAGGGCACCATCAATATGAACCAGTGCACGGATGTGGTGGATGGGGAGAGCCGGACAGGGCAGAAATTCTCCTTGTGCATCCTGACGCCGGAGAAGGAGCACTTCATCCGGGCTGAGAACAAGGAGATCATCAGCGGGTGAGTGCAGATCTGGGGCTGAGCTGCTGCAGGGCTCTTCCCTTAGCTGGGAGGAAGAGGAGGGTGGGTAGGACGTTGCCCAAGGCTGGGTGCTGTGGCAGTGCGTACCCAGACTGATTCCTGAGTGACAGTCACAGCCTGCTGCAGGGATAATCCTGCGGACCAGGTGTAACTTCTGCCTCATGGTCAACTCTGGTCTTCTCCACCTTTTTGGCAGGGACAGGTTTTATTTCTCCTTCCTCGCTCCCCTGCCTGGTGGACCCTTGCCATTGCCTGGTGCTCTGCAGCAGAGTGGGGCCTGAGCACCCCCCAAGCCACCAGATTTATGGTGTGAGCATGAGAACTGACTTCAGCAGAGACCTGGGTGGCAGTGGATGATTTAAGTCCTTCCTCTGCACCTAGTTCGTGCGCTCAGCCTTGCCAGGCTGGAGCCTGAGGCTTCCCACCATGCCAGACACCTTTCAGAGCCAGTGCTCAAGTAAGCTCAGCCTCTGCTGGAAGCCTTGGCCAGGCCCTGGAGCTGAGATGCTCCTGAGTCACTCGTTTCTCATGAAGGCCACTGTTTTCAAGTCAGTTTGTTGTCTGCTACTGGGCAATATCCTGCTCCCTGCTGCAGAACAACACCCCCAGTGGCGTTTACCCCCGGGAGCGAGCTGAGCTACACTGGAGCATTCAGGGGATGCTCAGAGGATGCATCTGATACCGAGGTGTTCCTGAGTTGTCGGTGGCAGCAGAAAGCAGCTATTTACTGGCTGGGGGAAGAAGCTTGGCTGCAGGGTGAACACCAGAACAGGGCTGGAGCCGATGGGTGCTGGGGTGACCCCACGGTGCTTTTAGGACAGCATCTGAGCAGGCACCCAGCCCGCTGGCGCAGGTCCTGTCCCCTTACCAGCAGCAGGTCCTGTCGTCCCAGGGCTGGCATGTCTGACCCTGAACACCATACGCCCTCTGGTCCTCATTGTCCCTGGGCAGACGTGGCCTCCCAGGGCTGTGCATTCTGCATTTACCCCGTCCCCCTTGGGACTCTCTTTGCAGCACCCGCCTCTCCCTGCTCTGTCCCTGCGGGCAGGCTGGCGGGGGAACAGATGCCGCCCACCTCCCTGGTCCCAGTGGAGCATCTGACCTCCAAGGACGTTTAAAATATCACTCATAGGAGCTCCTGCCTCTGGGATGCAGTTGCTCAGCAACGCTGAGATTAGGCCACTAAAATGAGCAAATCACAGTAGATTTCCTGACTTCAGGTGTTGGATGGTGACCTAGAAATATCCTCGTCCAGCGCTCACGTGCTGGCTTGGGTTGAAGCCGGTGCTGGTGAGAGCCACGGGAGAGCCGAGCCGCCGGCACGCAGTGATGGGCTGCGATGGTGCTGCTGCTCACCTGCCAGCATTTCCCACGGGGGGTGTCTGGAGCTCGGTGCCTCCCTCCCAAAATTTGTTGACATTTGAAACTAGAGCAGAAAGTTGAAGGGGTGAAGCACTCGCTCCTTCCCACTCTTCCTGAGGCACAGCGTCTCCTGCTTGCCCGAGCCCTGGCAGCAGCAGAGTCAGTGCTTTCTGTGAGATGATTTCTATTTCCAAGCATTTTCTTTGGTTGTGATTCCCCCCATTTTGGTAAATACTGGTTGAAATAGGGATTTTTCTACCAAGAGCTTGGGATTTTGTTCAGTTACATGTTTTTATGCATTGAAACTTCCCTGCTCTACTGAGACAGGTGAGTGTGGATGATTCCCCCTCTGTGCAGCACCTCAGGCCAGCAGACATTCACAGTGGTGGGGTTGCAGCGGCTGCGGAGCCGGGGTGCAGAGTCATGGGGTAATCATGGCATGGGGGAACCAGCTTCTCTCCTCCAGCCAAGATAGGAGCAATGGCTGTGCCCCAAAACATGGCTAACCCCCATGCCCTGCTCTCTCCTCCCTCTCCCCACCCTCCGGTTCGCAGCTCAGCCTTTTGTTGCTGGTCCTGCCAGCCACGCGGGAGGGAGAGACATTGCAGAGCAAGGTGGGGCTGATTTATTGTTCATTGGCCCGGCGCTGGATTTTGAAGCAGCGCATTTGCTCCTGACTGCAAGCATTAATCATCCCGAAACAGTCCCACTCTGGGTGCAAGCCAGGCGGGTTTCATTTGCAGTTGCAGCACGACAGGAAGATTTCCCCAGCCGGAGGAGAATTTGTTTTACGTTCGTTGCATGCTTCTGGCATTTATTGCTTAACCAAAACCCACTTGATGTGGTCATCTCAAAATGCTTTACAGCAGCAGTGTGAGAAGTGGGGGGAACAGGAGAGGGAAGCAGGGACATCTGAAGCAGGAATGTTTTCCATCGGTCCACGGATGCCCGTGGAGTTTGCTGAGATGCAGGGGCAGGTCATCAGGCTGCAGCAGGAGGGCTCAGGGAGGGTCCCCCAAACAAGCAAGTTGTGCAGGGGATGGACTTCTCAAATGCCAAGTTCACACTGCTTTGTCTTGGACAGAAGTGCTTTGTGTGCAGTGTGCGGGCACTGGCATCGCTGAAGGAGGAAGGTCCTGCCGGAGGCCCTGTCCCTCTCAGTGGTCTTTCAGGATCCTCAAATCCCTGTCCTGTGTCAGCCTTGGCCTCGCTCTTGCAGTGAGTGGGGTTTGAGCCAAAGCACCCTGGGGTCATCCTTCTTCCCCTCCTGTCCTGTCCTGCCTCTTTTTTCCCCCAGGACCTGGCTGGGCTGATTTCTGGGTACTGATTACCACATTGACCCTGACCAGGCTGGAGAAGCTGAGCTCCTCCGTGTGCCCATCTCCAGCTCAGGGTTGTGCTTATGGCCAAGTTACAAACCCTGGAAGGCTGGTTTGCCTGGAAGGCTCCGTCTCTGGAGCTTGCAGGCAGCCTGCCCTGAAGGCAGGATGGGACAGCGTCTCCCCAGGAGCCACCCGTGGAGGGGAAGACCTTTGGGGTCCGCAGCCTGTGGGAAGCCGCGTTACACCCCGCAGTGAAGCACGAGCATCGCTCCCATCCCTGCGCGCTGCCCTTCAGCACAGGCCTCACCCTTTGCTTTCTCTGCCTGCAGGTGGCTGGAGATGCTGATAGTCTATCCGAGGACAAACAAGCAGAATCAGAAGAAGAAGAGGAAGGTAGAGCCCCCAACTCCCCAGGTAACCCCAGGGGGACACACACTGTCACCCTTGCCTCCCTCCGAGGGCCACAGCATTGCTCATCTCCCGGGGAAATCCCCCCAAACCAGCTGGCCTGCCAGCCCTCTGATGCTGCCTGCACCGAGGGCAGGAGCTGGGGTGAGCCCAGGCAGCAGGACGGTGTGAATTAATTCCTGGTCACCACTTCCCAGGGTCACACACTGCTGCTGCTGCTTTCCTGGTTGCTTTGGGGCCATGTTTCACCCCCCCGGGTGCTGTCTTGTGGCACCAGCCCTGCTCACGCCATCCCGGGAGTGGCCGCAAAGCCGTGTGGTCCCCGTGGGGGACGGAGGAGAGGTGCTGGCCATTCACGGGCCGTTTCGACAGAAACAAGATGAAATTCCATCGGGCTCCGGTTACCCCCTTTGAGATGACCCCAGAGATAATGGGAATGAAAGGAAAATACTAAAGGCCAGGGCCAGGCTGGGAGCTCCGGGGGCCGGAGCTGGGCTCTCCAGGGACCCGGTGGTGGCTTCGTGCTCACTTTGCCTATAAATGGTAAAAAGCGGGGCCGGCCGTGACTCACTCGTTCCTGCCGGGCTCCCACGTGGCCGGAGTGGGGGAGAATCCCACAGATGGGGAACGTGACCCCGAGGCCACTCTCGTCCCTCGCTGGGGCTGAGAACAGCCGCGTCCCTGAGGCTGCCTGACCTCCGGCTGCACATCCCACCACTGCGGGGGACCAGCTGGGAGAGCTCCTCTGGCCAAGCTGGGCTGTGACACTGGGGGGCTGAAAACAGCATCGGGGCTCCCCTGAGCCCTGGTTTTCAGGTCTCCTTCGATGAAATCCTCAGGATGGTCCTGGGCAAACCAGGCCATGGGTGGGTTTTGTATGGCGTTTATTTGAATCAAGTTTCCGCCACTTCACTGGATGAAGAGGTTCTGGGCAATGGGAAAAAAAACTGGGGGGAAGATGATCCTTTTTTGCACACCAGACTGGAAGTCTGAGCCACCCCGTGCCAAGGGCTGGGGTCGTCACAACCCTTCAAGTGCTGGCTCTGGTGATGCTCCAGGGAAGAGACCTCCTCCCTCCATGGCCAAGAGCTGATGTGTTATGAGTTGCCTGTCCTCAAGCCCCAGGGAGGGGGCTGCTGCATTTGGGGCACCCCAGCAAGCTCATGCAGCAGGGCAGGGATGCTCACCCCATCCCTGGCACAACACTAAACCCAGGCTGGGTTCAGGAGGGGGACAGGGTGGAGAGGAGAAGGGGCACAGAGCCAGAAAAACATCATTCTAGGTTACATTTCATTGCCATGGCAACTTCTTGGAAACCGTACAGGATCAGAGCTCCTGAGCACCAAATAAGGGAAGCGGCTGCGGGAAGGATGCTGGCTCCCCGCAGTCAAACGGGCTCCCCAGGTGCCTGGGGATGGGGTGAGCATGGAGCCTGGTGGCACTTTTCCCCACCTTGGCTTGGGGCAGACCACCCCGCTTGCTCCCCTCCTTCCACCCGCTCCATCCTATCGCTCCCACCCCCATGGTGCCGGAAAAAGACTCAAATTCACTTTTGCAAAAGCAACCTCTGCATGGGACCCACCACCAGACGGGTGCTGCGATGTCAGGCGCTCACAAGCAACATGCAAAAAGGCAGAAGGAAAATGCAAGAAGCATCTTTCCGGCATCTTCCAAATCATGCCAAAGCAGGCGGATGGTCCGGGGAAGGAGAGAAGATGCTGGGGAGAAAATCAGCACCAAATCCCCCTCGTGAAATGGCTTCTCCTGAAGTTGGCTGCGGTTCAGCTCGCTCTCCGTGTGCCGGCGGAGAAAGCCTGATTTCTTTCTAAAGACAGCCGCCCGCTAATCCGGCAGCAGATCATGTCTGAGACATGCTCAGGGAGGGACGGACACCTTTGTGATTTAAAAAAAAAATTTAAAACAATGGATATTTCTGCTTTTTCTCACTCCCACGTAGTTTTTCCTCCTCTGTGCTACAGCAGAGCTTGGCTGCAGCTGAGCGCTCCTAGGGCATCAGGGCCATTTTCAGCTCTCCCCATCGTTTTGCATCTTCCCCCTGCAAAAACACCGGGGTGGGAGCAACGCAGGCGAGGCTGGAAATATTGCTCTAGCTGCAGATTTTTGGACAGCAGTTGTTAGGTGCAATCTTAGAAGTTTTTTCATCTTTGCTTTGCAAGCAGGTTGCAGTCTTAGGGGAAAAAGGGCAGGTTTCTCTTGCAGCTTTTACCATGCTCCAGCAGAGTAGTGCAGGCAGCAGGCGAGACTGGGCGTTCTTTGCTGTCCCTGGGAAGTCAAGGCAAGATTTGGGGCTGAAATCTGGGATTTGAGGCGCTGCCCTCTGTTGCAGGACGGGTTTACACAGGGGTGCGGCAGGCTCGGGTAAGCAGAGCGTGCCCAGACACACTTAATGCGACTGGAGGCTGGTTTTGCTGATTTTGGTGCACGCTCCTTTTTGGAGCTGTTCATATTGCTGAGCGGCAAAGAGTTAATTTCTCTGCTTGCTTATAGACTGCTTTTTGGCCCTCATATCTCTGCCTAATTAAATACATATCTACAAATAATTATATGGGGGTGTGTGTAAGGGATATATAAAAATATATATCCTGAGCTGGTGATTAGCTTTGGGCTTTCAAATCAATGAATTAGAGAGTGATTGAGGGGTGGAGGAGACCTTGGAGATTGTCTGGTCCGACCCCCTGCTCAAGCGGGGTCCCCTCAAGCAGGATGCCTGTGAACTCTGGATCATTTACCTCCAACACTGCATTCCTTTAGAGTGAAATTTCCAAGGGGATTTTTTTAAAAAAATCGAGGTCATTTGCTGCTTGTTGTGGCTGTGCTTGGAGCCAGGACCCACTCCCTGGGAGATCCCTGGTTGCTCTGGCGCAGCCTCGCAAAAGCCGATCTGGAGGTGCGGGGCTAAAACCCACCGGTGGCTCTGCTGACGTGGGAGGGGGGACAGAGGGGATGCTCTTGGCAGCCTGTGTCCCCAGCCTGTGGCTGCCAGCTCGGGCGCTCCTGGATTCCCCCTGCTCTGTGGAAGGGAAACAAGCAGCTGGGAAACCTCCCATAATCCAGCGACTTTGGAGGGGGGTTAGTTGTCACTGATTTATTGGTGGCTTTAAGGAAAATAATCTGCTAATGCAGAAGCTTAATACGACAACAGCAAAACATCTGCTAACAAAGAAAGCCAAACCCTAAATGAGTTGTGAAAGCTGCTGCCTTTTCTGGGGTGTGCACTGAACCTGGGCTGCCCGGGCTATGGCCACCAAGATGGCATCATCATCTGATGGACTCCAGAGCCCCTTGTTAGCTAGAGAAGAGTTTAAGATGATGGGTATTGTTTTAAAATAGCATAAAGCTCAATGCAATGTTGTATTTCCTTTTTAAAACAAGCAGCCTGTTGGGTAACCGAAGCACCCGGGAGGACTACAGCGCCGGTTGGGTTTTATTCTTTTTATCAGTGGCCCGTAGCAAACCAGCTGTGACAAACAAACAACGTGGCTGCTGGTGGCAGGGAATTATTTTTCTCCTCCATCCTGTCTCCTTTAGCTTGATTTCTTTTGGTTTTTTTCATGTTAGTTATAACACTCAGAAAAATTCAGTCCTGGCAGATGGGGCCTGGGAGAGCAGCCTGGTGTTGGTCTGTCTTTGTGAAAGGCAGTGGCTGCCCGTGAGACAGCCCGCAGAGGGACCGGGGATGTGCAGAAGGACCAGGGACATGGGGAAGGATCAGGGACATGCCAGAGGGAAATGGAGAATGCTGTGTTTTTTTGCATCAATTGCATCAGTTACAGAGGGTGCACTATCACCCCAAACTGGGTTTTGGTGGAGGTGAGGGGAGTACTACCAGGTTCCCCAACAGACCCGTTTCTCTGTGGGTCTGTGGCGTTGCACGTGGATTTGGGTGCAGAGCCCCACACGTGCACCGTGCGGCTTTTGGGAAGAGCTGTTGTGCTGGAGCGTAAGCGGAGCCGCATGGGACCCTGCACGCTGAGGAAGAACCAGGGCTTGAAGTGAGATGAGCTTTTCTCAAGGAGTTACATGTTGGTGGCCACAGCGTCCTGCGCACCACACCGGGAGGGACGGTTCCCATGCAAAAACAAAGCCAACGAGCCCCTCTGCTGCCACAGCACCCAGGCGAAGGTTTCCTTCATTTGTCAGCTCGCCTTTGCTCTGGATATTTTCCCAGCTGGATGCGTGGGGAGGTGCGGCTGGTTTTGGGAGCCCTCCCTGGGGGAGGGATGTTTCCTTTCTTGCTGTGAGAGTGGTGATGGTCCCTTTGGCTGAGGAAGTCCTGACCCGTCGCCCTGCTGCACTGCCCTGGGGCAGGGTTTCCACCTCGAGCTTGTCCCCTTGGGAACGCGGCGGTGGCACATGGTTGAGCCCCGTCGCTGTCCCTGTCCCCATCCTGTCACAACATGGGCAGCACGTGTGGGGACAGCCCCATGGGGACCCCTCTAACCCTGCTGTCTCCCCTGTTCTCTTTAGGAGCCCGGTCCTGCTAAGATGGCCGTGACCAGCAGCAACATCCCCAGTGCGGAGAAGGTCCCGGCCACCAAGTCCACGCTTTGGCAGGAAGAAATGAGGGGCAAAGACCAAGTGGATGGGGGCAGCGGCATCAGCCCGGCGCAGAGCCCGGTGCAAGGCCAGGCTGGGGGTTCCAGCTCCCTGAAGGATGCTGTGCTGGACAGCAAGGAAGGTGAGGGACAAGGGTGCCAGCACTGGTGTGATGCTGCGGTGACCCAGTTCAGGCAGCTGAGCTGGCAGAAAACCATCATAGTGGGAAAAGTTTTGTGCAGGTTTGGTTCCTGGAGCATCCCAGCAAGAAGGGGGAGGCAGACCTTGTCCCTGCTGTGCGGGGACTGGAGTGAGCCATTACAAGCTGGAGTTCAGGAAGGAAGAAATCTGCATCACGTGCTGGAAAATCACAGCATGGGGCCCAATCCTGCCCCGGTAGGGAAAGGAGGCTACCTGCCTTCGCAGGCGATGTTGCCCTCGGGCTGGGGGCAAAACAAGGAGAAAAATGCCTTTTGTAGCCTGTTCGCATCCCCGCCTGGGGCAGCTGGAGGGCACGGGGCCATGCTGCGCTCAGCCCGGCTGCCGGGGCTGCCAAGCCCTGAGCGCCGCTTCCTCCGCCAGCCCCTGCGTCAGGGTCCTGTTTACATTCGGTCTCCCCAATGAGTCCCTGGAAGGCGCCGGGGCCACGGCATTGTTCTCCTTGGAACAATAGGGGCTGGGGACTCTTCCTGCCGGCCGCGGACAGGTCCCCTGCGCTGCAGCCGTTTCCTTTATCTGCCCGCTCGGATGGGGAACGCTTCCTGCCCACGCCCGGCTGCCAGCAGCGGGGTGTCCCATCGCCTTGCACCCACGGAACTGTGGTCGATGCCGGGCTGGGAAGGACAGGGATGGAAATGGGTGCAGAGTGGTGACTCTTTCTTGGTTTGAAGGTTTCGGTCTTTCATTTGTGCAAGCTTGACCCAAGGGTTGGACCAGCATCCCCAGCTCCCTGCAGACCATCCCACCATCGCTGAGGGCATGAAGGGTGGTCAGGGTGGAAAGGCCAAGGGTGCAAGAGGTGGCACTGCATGGGGCTGTGGGGCTCTTGTTTCCTGCTCCTGTCCTGGGTGGAATCAGAGGTTTTTTTGTTAAAAGCAGAACTCAGACTTGAAACCAAGCACAGTGACTTCTCTGTCCCTTAGATGAGAACTCCATGAACGGAGACCGGATAGACTGCGGGCGGAAGACGCGTGTTGAGAGTGGGTACTTTTCCTTGGAGAAGACCAAGCAAGACTCGAAGCTTGAAGAGCAGCAGCTGCCGCCCCCGCCGAGCCCGCCCAGCCCCAGCACCCCGAACAACAGGTACAGTTATCCCAAATCGCCCTCGCAGGAGCATGCCCAGCCCTTTCCTTCCCCAGGTACCCGATCAGGCGACCGAATGATTCACAGCTTCTCTCTGAACTCCTTGGACTCGAAGAGCAGTTGCCCCATGCACAAGGACTCCAGCAGCAGAGATGTAGGAAGGGGAGCTGAAAAATCGGGGCGTCCCCTTTCTTTTAAAGCCAGCCGGCAGTACACCACCCTGGCCGACGTTCCCAAGGCCATTAGGATCAGTAATCGTGAGGCCTTCCAGGTGGAGAGGAAGCGGCTAGAGCGGAGAACCCGGGCCCGTAGCCCTGGGAGAGAAGAAGTGGCCCGGCTCTTTGGCAATGAGAGAAGGTAAGGGATGAGTGGCTCATCTCCTCCTTGCATGCTTGCAATGGCAGCGAGGCCCTGTCCCTGCTGCAGCCCTGGACGGAGCAGGAGATATTTGCTGGGTGAAGCCCCTTTGTATTCCAGTGCTCCTGGGTTTAAGGATGCCCATCCACACCGGCCAGGCGGTGGGATGGCCTTAGTGCCAGCGGGCAAGTGTCACCCTGCCTGGCTGCTCTGGGGACAGCGGGCTGAGGTGGGTGATGTTCAGTGGCTGTATTTGCAAGCAGGCCCACCCTCCCTGTCCCCTCCCGGCACACGCTGGCAGCTGGCACCATTAATTAGGTTAGCTCTCTAAATGGTGTTAGCGCTGGGTGCGTTACGCAACTGCCTAATGAGCTGAGAGAGGTTTCAAAATGTCATGGCATTAATCTGGGAGAGGAGAGGCGGGTGCAGTGCCGAGGCAGGGCTGCAAAACAGCTCAGTGCAGAGGAGGACGAGGAGGGCATCCGCACACACGCCTGCACTGCGCACTGGCGTGCTTTGCTTGGTGCTCTCCGGGCGAGGCGAAGGATGGGCTCGACTTGCCCTGGGAGAGGCGCATTTATGCTGTGAGGGCAGCAGAGCAAACCGGGAGACGGGCCCCGGGCGAGAGGGACGCCTGCCAGTCTGATTTTCTTGCCCTGGTTTTCCTCCGGGCATGTTCTCTCTCGCACAGTTTCAGCCGGCGCTTCTCCTCTGTCTCTTCCCAGCCCCTAAAGGACTGTTTTCCAGCCTGGCTTCCTCACGCTGAGAGCTGGGAGCGGGTCTGGGGAGGGTGGTGCAGCTTTGTGCCGGTGCCACCGGTTGGCAGGAGGATGCCAAACCCAGCCCAGCCTCGGCAGCATGCACAGAGAGCGCCAGGCTGGGGATAAAGGAGAAGAGCATGGGGTTGGCTTTCTCTGCCTTGGGAATTGGGTGGGAGGAGAATAGAGGCCATAGAGGGTCCCCTTGGCCACACCGGCTGGGGACGGGACTAAGGAAGGGCTGGTGGCTGCTGGGTTGCAGGCTGGACTGCTGCAGCGTGTTGGCCCGGGTGTGGGTGAGATGTGTCCCTGCTGGGTTTGCTTGCAGAGGACGCCCTGGCCAGCACCTGCCCTGGTGTGAGAGGACAGCACGTTCCTCCGGTGCTGACAGTCCCTCGCTCTGGCCCTGGGGGGTATCGTGCACCACTGTGATCCAGCACCGAGCTGGGATGTGCTGGCCGAGGACAGGGAGGAGCAGATTTACAGGCAGATAACGGGGCCCGGGAGAGGATGCTGCTGGCAGAGACTGTCCTTTTTTAATGTCAGCCCCACTCATTGCCTGCTGGCGGGTGCCTTTTCCCAGGGAAAGTCTGTTTTTCCCAGCCCAGCTGGGCTCCTGGGGCTGTTAACAGGTTTTTATTGCTTTATTAGTATTGGCAAAAATTCTCCTGTGTCAGCCCAGGGCCTTTACCAGAGCAGGATGGGTGTAGGGAGAGGAGTGGGCGCAGCATGGGCTGAGCCCAGTCCAGCATTTGGGAGGGGGGTGATGGCAGAGAGTAGGGTGAAGGGTCCCCACCTGCCAGAGGGTTTGTCTGGAGATCGCAGCCCACGGCGCCGGGGGAGTGTGCCGTGAGCAGGGACAGCTACGCAGACAGTGTTTAGGGATGGGCACGTTTGCTTTCTCCTCTGGTAGCCGGGGAACTGGCCCGTTCAGGTGGTGTGGGTGGAGGGGCCATGTGTCCCGGAGCTTGGGTGGACTCAGCAGGGCACGGAGAGGCAGTCCAACATCGCACCAGAGAATTAACATTCACTAGCACCCTGCTCAGCTTGGCTTGGCTGCTTTTTAAATTTGAGTTTATGTAGTCCACATATCCCTCCCATTTTTCTCCTCCAAGCTCAGGCTGTGCTGTTTGAGGTTGAGCAAATACAATAACTCACTTCCATGCTGTGGGGTCAGCTTTTCCCCCCGGGTTTAACACCATTTCTAATAATCCTTCTCAGTAACCCACTAACACGTCCAGGAACGCTTGCCTGAAATCACTTGCCCATATGCCAACCCCATAGGCGCCAGCCGGGCATCGTTCAGATCTGCCTTTCATCTCCCAGTGCAGCCAAACAAACTTGCTCTGATTCTGTTGATATTTTCGGCTCTTCCTCCCATTTTTTTTTTTTTTTTGTTTACCCACTTTAAATGTCAGAGCTATGGATGGAAAAGAATTATTTTAGGTACCCGGTGCAGCATCCTGAGTGACACACCTGTAGGTTTAGCTCCAGATAAAGCCATTTTTCAAGGCTTCTTGCCCTGTTCCCTTATAATAAGAGATATTACGTGACTTAAGTCCTGGACTGTGCAGGAAATTTTCTGTGTTGACCATTTATACCTGACGCTGACTCCACACCCCATGCAGACGTCTGAGCTCACAGCCACTCAGAAATGTGAATCAGAAAACAGGAGATAATCTCCAGGATTTTGGTGGAGCGGCAGCATGCGAGTTCCCTCTGCTGGCACGCAGCAGGACGGGGCTGCCGGCACTGCGCTGCCCACACCACGCTGCCTGCATCGTGCTGCCCGCACCGCGCTGCCTGCACCGCGCAGGGATGCCCAGCCAGGTGTGGGGAGAGAGTGCTGTGCCTCGGGTCTCCTGCCTCAGACCCATCCCTAGGGAGAAGGAGCAGGGGCAGCTCTTTGGAAACCCCATGGATGAACCTTGAAGCCTGTTTCACACACAAAATCCCAGCTGGAGGGGGCTGCAGGGACGTCCTCGGACACTGGTCCTGTTTCCCAGCGGGACTCTGCAGCCACAGGGATAAATCCTGGCACATCTCAGGAGGGTGCCAGCAGCTTTGGGAAGGAGACCACTGTTGGGTGGGGAGTCTTCGGGGTGCACAGACCTGGAGCCCCTTCCTCTGGGTGTGCGGCTGCGGGCTCACCCACCTCCTGCAGCTCCCCAGGGAGCATTGGGATTTCTGGTTGGCAAACTTGGCATTTCTTGCAGATTTTTAGGGATGCAGCCTCTAAAACCACGGCTTTCCCAGCTGACCCCACGTTCTGCTTGTGCTGGCAAGGGTCTGCTGTGGCATCTGCCGTGTCTGCTGTAGGAGCATGGTCAGGGGGCTGAGGCATATTTCGAGCCTCGATAAATAGCAGAGCTGCCTGAAATTGCTTAAAAGACTTTCCTTTCTCAAATTCCTTCTCTGGAGCTTCTTGAGGTGTAAGTCTCTGCTCTGAATGCTGCTTCTACCCATAGAGAGGAGCGCCTGCTCTCCCAAGCATAAGTTTTTTTTTTCTTGTAAAACTATCCTCTTCATTTTTGTGGACCTTTTGGAAAAATTCCTCTTCCTTTTCCTGACACTTACTGTCTTTCTTTCTGCTAAATAATGAATGAATCCAATAAAAACAAGCCCTTTCTTCCAATCAAAGAAAATCACTTTAACGATAGCTCGTGCTGGTCTTTATAGCTTTCCTTCCCACCGCACACACCCCTCCACCTAACAGCCGAGATCTGCAGCTCGGGATTAGTGGCCTGGAAAATATTAACAGCCTGCATGGCCGAGGAACTCCTTGGGACGAGCTTTGTAGTTGAGAAAGCACTAAATGGCGCCGCAGCTTTTAAAACGCTTCTTGGTACCTGTCCGCAGCCTTGTTTTGTCAACACGGAGCTGCTGTTCAGAGGGAGCAGCTCTCTCCTCGGCACAGTGGGGAGAAGAGAGTCCTTCCCCTCCCCGTCCCCTCAGGATCTCTGAGCTGTAACCTCTCTGAAATGTTGAGCTAATGGGAAAAAAAACCATGATTCTTTCCTGTAATCTGGACGATATTAACCCTTGGGGCTGTGATTTGGTAGCAGTGATTTATTTTTCTCCTCCCTTTTTCAATGATGAATTACTGGAATGATTTTGATTTTGTTTTGTATGTAGATGCAGATATATAATTTCCTCTTCTGTTCATTCATTTTCCAGCCTTGTTTTCTTCCAGGTCTTGTTGCTCTCCACCTTCTCCTGCTGTGTTGCTGTGTGACGTGTCCGCCTTTACTTCGCCTGCTTCGCTACCATCTCATCTCAATCTCAAGCCGTAGAACAACCTGGTGGTGCAGCCCCTTTCATGAGAAATCAACCTGCTTTTGATTTTGGGTTTTTTTGGGTTTTTTTTAGTTTTCTGGTTGTTTTTTTTTTCTCCTGATTTGTTTTTCTTCAGGCCTTCACCTAATAGGGTACAGACAATGTTAATTCATTGACCTTCCTCCTAAACTGAGACTCACAGAAGGCTGGGCCAGTGTAAAAAGGGTTAAGAAATTGTGACTCCAAAACAGTTACGAAGGAGGTGGATTTATGCTCGGCAGGCTGGCTTATGTGAGCGGACATCTCGTGAGCAGAACACCCCACAGAGATTGGGAGCTCTGCGTGAGCCCAGGATCTGCCCGCTCCCAGTCTGCAAACTGGGAGGCAGCAGGGGCTGAACAGGTGTCCCATAAAAACATCAGAGGTGTTTGAATTTACAAAGCAAAGTATTCCCCACCAATTTTGTCCCTTCCTCTTTGCTTGTGGGCTTCAGCGCCTGGTCCTGGCAGCCTGGCTCTGAGCAGCAGTGGTGGGGGCCCCCGGTTTGCTGGGGGATGTGATGTGCTCAGACTGTTCGTCTCATTTATGGAACTTAGTGCAAATGTTGGTTGAAAACTGAACATCTCATGTTTTTTGAGTCCTTAACCTGCTGTTCCTTTTTATGGGAAGTGTTAAAAATGGGTATTGTTGGATAACCTGTTTCCCCTCATGTGGTTGCCGTTGTGATTTTCATGCACGTTAGAGGTTCAGCAGAGCAAGCAGTCCTGAGTTTAGACGCAGCAGACGTGGATCCAAATTTTGAGTCAAGAACCCACCCGGATTGAGCATTCTGGGGAGGTTCAAAATCGAGCTTTAAACCTCACAGCCTGGAGCTCAGCTGGCGTGTGTGTTGGTGGTGGGTTATTGCTTCACATTCCCAGGTTGTGATTAAAGACCTGAGGTTGTTACTTGCCCAAAACCCCTGGGCATGCAAACTTTGACACCAGCAGGTCCTTTGAAAATTCCAGTATTTCCTCTCCTGTGGGTCAGCGAGCAGCTTTTTATGCTGAAACAGCCCTTTTAATTCCACCTGCAAAGGCCTGTTGTTTGCTCATTCTTAGGAGCATCCCAGTTGGGTTTGGTCTGGGGTTGGCTCCTGCTCCATCCACATTTATTCATAGTTCTCCTCCATCCTCAGAGATATGTGCCACGGTGTGATGGGCCACCAAGGCAGTGTCTGAGAACCCAAGTTGTGCTCCCTGCTGTCTGTACCGGATTTGCAGACCAGTTTAGAGGAGGGTTTTGCAGGGGATGCCCTGCCATGCCTGCACAGGGTGCTCCTCATCCCCTTGTGCCTCTTCAGCGGGTGCACCCTGCAAGCCAGACCCCTTGTCTGGAGACACCTACAGACACTCCTCACTCAGTGCAGTCCTGTGGACGTTACCCATGTGGGGCTGAGTTTTTACAGGGTGAACACGCAGGGTGACCCGAAGCCACCTCTGCACCTCAGCTTGGTCTGATATGTCTGATCGGTGGCCTAGGGGGCTGTCGGTAGCTGCAGTGCTAGAGAGTAAAGACAAAGCTTAAGCCAAAGCTGCTCAATAATCCCTGTTTCTCAAAGGGCTGTAAAATTTACAAGTAAAAAGTTATTGCTGGTTTTGCAAGGGTTTTCTAGATGTTTAAAGAGTTTTGTGGAGCTGGGCAGCGTGAGGTTTTTCCCTGCTTTGGCCGTGGGTAAAATGATACATGTCAGATTGGGGTGTTTTGCCCTGGATTTCTGCACGCTAGAGCTTGCAGAGAAACAGGGACCAAAAGCCAGGTGTGCACGAACACTGGGTCGAGCAATTCTGCAGCCTTAAATTTGTGGGATTGTACAGCTCAGCGCAGTTGCTGTTCTTGTGTTTAAACTGGCTCTGGTTTCCCCTTTCTCTGTGTTTTGCAGGCGATCCCAGGTCATTGAAAAATTTGAGGCATTAGATATTGAGAACGCGGAGCACATGGAAACGAATGTGTCGGCTGGTGCTGCCCTTTCCAGTGAGACGCGTCAGGGCAGGAGCGAGAAGAGGGTTTTCCCGCGGAAACGGGTGAGCTGCTCAGCTGAGGTCTCGTGGTGGGGTTTGGAGGATGTCACCAGGGATCCAGCAGCCCAGGCTAGAGGGTTCAGCTATAGGGTTTGTCCCTGGGTAGAGCAGGGGATTTGGAGTCGCAGACAGGCTCATGCAGGAGCCAAACCGCTGTGTGTGCTCAGTCTGTGCAGGTTTGCTGCTTGCTGCTCTGCTCCCTTGGCCCAGCTGCAGGTCAGAGTGGAAAATCAGGCTGTCTTTTTTGCTTCCTCCAAAATAGAAAGAGGGAAACCAGATCTGGCATGGCAGGACACGTCAGGATGGAGTGAAGTAACAAAAGAAAGAGGCAGTCTTGAGAGTCCCAGATATGCTTAGATATATTGGGAACAAATTGATGCCTGAGAGGACAAAAAAAATATATTGCCAGTGAAATGACACTTGTTCTGAGCCTGAGATGCCCCTTAAATATGTGGATTTTTATGCCATGAGCCAAGAGAGTGGGACTCGCTGGCCTAGTTCCTGCGCTGATCTGGGCTAACGCTGTTCACACAGGACTTCACTTGTGAAGGTGCAGCTGTGGGCTCCATCCTGGATGTGTCTGCGTCTCCTCTGTCCCCGCATCGCCGGGCAAAGTCGCTGGACAGGAGGTCCACGGAGTCCTCTATGACGGTGAGCCAGTGGGGCCGTGTCCTCTGTCTTGGGGGAGGATGTGAGAGGCCCTTCCTGGGCAGGTCCGGTAAAAACTGGACTGTCTGCTGCTTTCCCCATAGCCAGCATGTGGGATGTAGGATACGCTCAGATTCGGAGCAGTTTTAAGTGACTTGGCTTCACACTTCACGCTTGACATGTTAAGGAGAGCTAACACACGGCCTAGTTTCCTAATGCCGCTTCCTTGATGTTTATGCAGTTGCAAGTGGGTGTGAGCGGGACGAAGGCTGCGAGGAAGGGCTGAACCTGCCCTCCTGAGCTTTCCTCCCTTTGCATATTTCAAATGCTCACCAGACCTGGAGGCAAACACTGCAGAACAAACACAAAACGCTCTCCTCTCACTCACCACCCTTCTGTAGGAGCAAAATAAACATACTTGCTAATCTTTCAAAAAGATTACAGAGCCACTGTAAATACGAGCTGCAGTTTTTGTGGATGGACAGCTTCTAATGAAGGACATCTCAGAAAAAAGCAGTAGCTTAGCATTTCTGTAGTCGCTGTTCATCTAGACTTGTACGGCCACAAGAGTGATTTTTAAATTCTTGTCTATTTTAAAAAAGTGCAAGAAGTGCACGTTAAGTGGTGATGCACATCATCTAGTGAAGGCAAGAAAATCATGCAGCCTGTGGGAAGAAAACCTTTTCCTTGCATTAAATACGCCTTTATTGTGCCACTCCTGCTATAAAAGTAGCAACATAAGAAAAAGCAGCACATCTGCTAGCTTGCAACCGTGATTGCAAGACTCTCCCCTGCCCATCATGTTCATTGTGTCAGATCAGATCAGTTATCCGTCAGGATAAAAGCCAAGGGAGAGTTCATCCCTCGTTGGGCTTGGAGGGTTACAGCAGAGCTGTGGCTTGCACTGCATTGGTATCTCTTCCATCAAGTGCTTTGTCTGGTTTTGGTTTCCAATGTTTACACCCTTCAGTGGCAGCTGGTCCCAAACTTTTCATGCTTCAGCAGCTTTGCAGCTTCGGGCAAAGCCTGCGCTCTTCTGCCTGCCCGAGCACTCGGAGGAGAGCAGAGGGGTTTCTGCGGAGGAGCAGGACCTGGAGGAGAAACCTTCCTGCTCTGGCTGCTTCCATAGTGTCTTGCTGCTGCCTGGTCTGAAACATGTGCATATGCTGTTTAGCAGCATCTTTCCTCTCTGACTGCTTCTACACCTTTGCCTAAATTTTAAGGAAACTAAGAAATGTAGTAGAGTCGTACAAATGCTGCTAAGGAGGGATTTATCTGGTTTTGCAGAAGATTCTTGCCCTGTGCTTCTTCCCAGATGATAATAACAAGCCCAGAGCAACTGCAACACTTGCAGTCCTTCTGTTTTCCTTCTCTGCAAAGCACGTGGTTGGGAGCTGGTTATTTTTGATCCAAAATGTAGATCCTTTGCTTGACACTCTCCTGTTGTACCAGAAAGAGACTAAACAGGACCCAGATTCTGGAAGCACGATCCCACCTGCACATCAGCAGAGGAGAAGCAGGCACATGGTGGCATCGCTCTCTCGGGGTAGATTAGAGCTGAGATTAGGATGCCCAGCTCTCATAGCCAACTTCAGCGATGGATGTAGTCGTTGCAAATGCCATTTTCTCTGTAGTTTGTTCATGGCTTATTGCTGCCTCATCAGCAGGTCCTGCTGGGGCTCGGTGCGTTTGTTGCCTGCAGACACATCACAGCGAGAGCTGCTCAGTCTGGCATGCCTCTCCCTCCTCTGATTCTCTAGGGATTTGGGAAGGGCAAGGTGGCATTTACTTTCCCCTGTGTTTTTGTGGAGTGGGGCTGGCTTCCCACCACTGTGGGAGCACTCAAATGTGGGATGTGCCACCCCACAGCATCGGGTTGGTTGAATAGGCTTCCAGACCCCAGTTCCCCATTGCTTCCCTTGCTATAGCCCGTTTCAGACGCTACAGCTGCATTTCACACACTGCTGTCCTTTCCTCCTCCGCTCTGCAGCACATGGAGCAGCTGGAGGAGCTCAGCCTCGAGGGAGTGAAAGCATTTCCACCACATCCTTCCCTGTGCGCGGGCAGGGCTGGGAGGAAGGGCTGGCGGGAGTTATCCCACGCTGTCTTGGTTGCTTTTCTCAGAGCTTCAACATCATGATGCACCCACTGTGGGGGATAGAGCAGGTGTCATCTGGGTGGTGCAGTGCTGGGATTCCCTGTATTTCCAGCCTTGGGAACTCGGTGTTATTTTGAACCCTTCAGCCTTGCATCAATAGCACATAGTTTGTCCTTCATAATATATAATAGAGGGACAAAACTGCCTGCAGTCGTGCTAATTCCTTGCTTCTCCTTCCTCTGTAATGCTGGTGTAGCAGTAGGAAATTGCAAGAGAAGTGCTAGGAAAGGAACAGCCCAAATAAACTGTACAGCAGGTCTCTGTTCTTCCTGGGAGCAAAGGTTTGACCACCATGCGGTATAGTGATCCAGTTTGGACTACATGACCTTTAAAGGTCCCTTCCAACCCAAACTATTCTGTGATTCTATGAATTTAACTGTTGCTGGTCTCTTTTATTGCTGCACTGTGTTTTATCAAGCCACTGCTGTTGTCTTCTGGGTGCAGATGCTTCTTCCCTCCCCTCTGATCACCTCTCTCCTTTCTTGCAGCCTGACCTGCTGAACTTCAAGAAGGGCTGGTTGACAAAACAGTATGAGGACGGGCAGGTGAGTCCAGGGGAAGCTCTGCCCTTCGCGTCGGGCTTCAGTACCACCATCAATCCTGGTTTCTGGCAGCTGACACCCACTCTGACATCCCGGCTGTGCAGGCTGCGCATGGGGCTGCTCTCAGCTCTGACAAAGCCCCGATGTCCTTGCAGGGTAGATCAGTGCTGGGCCATGCTCCAGATGGGAGAAAGCAGATGTAGATGCTTGGGCAGAGCAGCAACAGGGAATTTGTACAACTCTGGAGCCAGGCAGCAGTGTTTGTGTGCGAGCCCTGTGCGAACGGTGTTTGTCTTGGAGCAGGAATAGCTGGTGCTCTGTCCTGGGGAGGTTTCAGAGCCCCACAGCTGGATATCGTGTCATGGGTTTCTAGGGAGCCAGGGCAGCTTGGATAGCGGCACTGGTTTCGTGTTCCCATTCTCTTATTAGTCTCATCTCCCTTGCGACCCAGCAACCTCTTTGGCGTCAGTAATGAGGCTCAGATAAGGTCTCCTGAGCGCCGGGGAAATGGCAAGGCCAAGAAATAAATAAATGCCTCTGAGCTGGCACTGAGGGAAGCAGCTGCTGCTGCTTTCCTCCTGTCCATTCCCGGAGAGATGTGGGATGTGCTGCTCTCTCGGAGCCTTAGAGATGGGCACTGATGCCCTGGCTGTTTGCAAACCACCCCTTCCCTGGATTTCCTTCCTTCCCACTCAGCCCATGGAGGGAAAACGAGGGCGACTCGCCCACAGCTGTGAGTGCCATGGCCTGGGCTCCGCTGCGGGTATGTGCTGGTGTGTTGGGCCCTGGCGCAGAGGGCATGTCTGTAGGCAGCTGGAGGGGGAATTAGCTGCTGGAGCAAGTGCTTTATTAACTGAAACCTGCCTGGGGTAAGCCTGTGCCTCACTGGGAGCATGCAGAAGGCGTATTTGTATACAGCAACGGCCAGGAATAGGCTCCAGCTCAGTTTCTAGGTTCTGCAGATAAAACACGAATGATACATGAATGCGGTGCGGCAGCGCTGGGGAAATTGGGGTCCTGGTGGTGCAAACCATCACGGTGTCCCTTGCATTGCTGCCTGGTTGGGTCTCCCGTTCCCCACGGGAGAGCCTCTCGGTGAAGCCGGGTGCAGAGCTGGGAGGGGAGAGGCTGGAGCGGCCTCCCTGCGGGGCGTCTCTGCTGGTGACCTGTGACAAGGTGCCCGGGCTCTGCTGGTGGGACGAAGCAGGATTGTAACTACCCCGTCTTGGTTGTTTCCTAGTGGAAGAAACACTGGTTTGTGCTGACTGACCAGAGCCTGCGATACTACCGGGATTCAGTGGCGGAGGAGGTAAGTGTCTTCCCCAGCGGTGTTCAACCCACCCAGGGGAGCCCCAGGTGCTCCCAAACTCTGACCCTGGGCAGGTTGTTTCCCCAAATGCCAGCAAAGTCCTGGGGCATCGCTCTTCAGGGCTTTGTGCTTCTTGAGGACCTGCTGCATGCCTCCCTGCGACCCACCATGCTTTGGGGTTGCAAAACATTCTGACTTATTTTACCTCTTCCCTTTCCAGGCAGCTGACCTGGATGGAGAAATCGATTTATCCACGTGCTACGATGTTACTGAGTACCCAGTTCAGCGAAACTACGGCTTCCAGATCCACGTAAGGAAAACGCGGGGAGGAGGAGGAGTCTGGCTTCAGGATGGCTGGTGGGGCTGCTCATGCTGTGCCACTGTTGGGGATGCTCATCCACGGCGAGGGAAACATCCCCCCAGACACCTAAGAGAGGCCACCTGGCATCCCCCACAGTGCTCCTTAGAACTGTGGCCTTGGGTTTGAGAGCCATTTTTTTTGGTTCACAAAAAATGGAGGGGGAAGGGGAAGGTTTTGTCTCAGCCTTAGGGTCTCAGCTACAACAAAACCAGCCTGATTGCTGAGAAATGCTAATTCCCACCGTGAACATGCTGCGGGGTGGAGGGGCTGGGTGAGATCTCCGTGTGGCCGGCGAGCCGTGGCCCAGTGCTGGGTTCTCAGGGCTGGGTGCAGGGTGGTATTGCGGGTGGGAAGGTGCTGGTGGGTGCAATCAGCTGCTCAGAGCTGGGCCTCCTCTCTCCCTAGACGAAGGAAGGGGAGTTCACCCTCTCCGCCATGACGTCGGGCATTCGCCGCAACTGGATCCAGACCATCATGAAGCACGTTCGCCCCACGACTGCTCCCGATGTAACAAGGTAAAGAGGGGAGTTTAGCAGCCCTTGCAGTTGTCTGATTTGCTGTGCAGGAGAAACTCTTCCCCTGTCTCCTTTCTTTCCTCTTTCTGAGCCTGTCCATTCCTGGAAGCTGCGGCTCTTTGTCACGTCCCTCTCTCTGGGCTTAATTTGGATACGCTTTGTGGGGATACTGATATGCTGAGTTACTCTTACACGTGCAGATTTCAAAGAGGGTTGAAAATGTGGCTTTAATTTGTGCATAGGAATATGAAATACTGTTCCTATCTCAAGGCTCCTCTGGATTCCCACCAGGTATTGTGAAACCACTTGGATTCAGTTGTGCTGGGTTCCCCCTTTCCTCTGGCTACTGTTCAGCACGAGCTGCCCATCCCCTCCGCGGGTCACGGCAGCACGAGCCCAAGGTTCAATTTAGAAGCTGTTTGGCTGTGATATATTTTAAACTCCAGCCAGCAAATCATGTTCCCTCCTCTTTTGATCTTCCAGATAGCTGCCGCAGCTCATTCCCCTTACGCGTTAGTAATGCTCGTGTCTCCTCCTGCTGTCAGTGCCAGAGGAAGGGACCCCCCAGCTTCACAGAGTACCTTCTGTGAGCGCTTGCGGCTGCGGGTAAAGGGTGTTTGACCTCCTCACAGCTAACCGCGCCAGCCACACTCCTACGGGCCACCTCTTACAGGCTTCCTGGACACGGCCGCACCATTAACTCCGTCTCCTGTCCTTACCGTAGCTGCAACGAGCAGGTTTTTGCCAGGTTTGTCCCCGCGTTGGTGGAATGGCTCTTGGCACCTGGTGCTGTTGACCTGGAGATGTTCCAGCCTCTCCTTCCCCATCCCGCTTGGCACTCGGCCACCATTTCCCAGCCCTGCCCGAGCTCTGGTGGATCTCGCGGGGGTCTCGGGGAAACCGCCTCTCTCCTCACTCCTGTGTATGTTTGATTTCCATGCAATCCCAGGAAAAACTTCTCTTTGAAACTATCCGTGCTGAAGCCCAGGTTGGAAAACTGTGTTCTCTCCTGTATTAACGTTTTGTGGTTTGTATATCTCGTGATTCACTGCATGCTCCTCCTTTTCTGCACCTCGGATGGGAAGTCCTGCAGTTTCCATTTATTTTTCTTTCTTTTCTTTTTTTTTCCCTCCTTTTTTTTTTTTTCTTTAAATAAAAGCCAGAGAGAAGGGAAGAAGCAACCTGGTCTTGACACTTGATTTGCCCACACTGGTATCTTCCGATGTGACTAGATATGAACATGAAGACCAAGGAAATTTGAGGGGACTTCTCTGCTTTTAAAGAGCCAGAAATATTTGTAGCCTAAGAGGTTACTGCAGCACGGTAATCCTGTGCTCACTGTCTTTGCATCTGCTCCAAGCCCACACAAAGTGGTTTGACTTGGCTTACCCTCATGAGAGGGTCCAAGCGCAGGTACCAGTTGGGCAGTAACTTGTTACGCTGCATAAATAAATCGTGAATCTCAATCCTGAGCTGGGGAAGAGAGAATTACAGGTGCACTTCTGTCGTTTTCCACCGAGCTGGTTTTGGATGGGGTAGAGCCTGGCGTGGGTTAGTCACGTTGCTGAGAAGTTGTTGCTGTGAGCTGAGGGGCTGCGCTGTGCCTGCAGCAGGGCCCCTGCTCGCAAGCCCTTTGCCACGGCACGGGGTATCCCAGCCCATCCCACCTGGCTTCGGGCACGTCGTTAACATCCACACCCGGGGAGCGACTTGTGAGCAGGGCTGCTGGAAAGCTGAAGGACAGACTGCCAAAGGCTCGTGATGGAGAGGTGGCAAACGTCTGCACGGCACAGCCGGGGTGCAAGAGGGATGTTTCCGGATGCTGGGCTGTGCTGGGAGGCAGCGGTGTTTGTCCCATCCCCGGGGCCTGTCCAACTCTGCACACTCCTGCAGCCTTCTGCCGTGTCTCTCATTAACCTGCTGCCATGTCTCCACTGAGCCAAATGCATTTTCTTGGTTACTCAAGTCCTAATTACAGTTTATATTGCTGCGTGTGTCAGCACCCAGCGCAGGGGGGGCAGATGCTGCACTGCTCCCTGCCCTTAGCAGTGCCCTGCAGTCTCCAGAGACGCTAAATGCACTTTGCTAACGATGACCGTGCAGATATAAAATACCCACAAGAAAGAAGGTGGCCACTTCGGCACTGGGTCCTTGTTCAGCTCCCAGCCCCGGTGAGGCTGAGTCCCCCAGTGCCCCCCCAGTTCCCTGCAGCCTTCATGTGCTCCTTGCACGCTGCGGCAGCATGCTCGGCTCACAGCTTGCACCGCTCCCACAGCCACCCGTATTAAAAAAAAACCCCACTTTTTCTGTTTTGACCTATAAATACCATTGCGAGGCAAAAACACACACACCCCCCCCCATGTGATGCGAATTAATTTGTCTGGGATGGAGGCGATGTGAAATGTTTGAGCAGAATTAATAGCCATGGGGCACTTGCAAGTGATGAAACAAGAAACTTTGGGTCAGTCTTCTGAGTCTCTTAACTCAGTTCCCAGCGGCCGTCCCTCCGCTCCCTGACACACATCCCATGCCCTTTGGAAAGCAGCAGAGGAGAAATGAACTCGTGAGAGATGTCACCTCTAGAAATGCCGGGATTCTTCCCCATGGTATTTAGAGCAACATAATTTCTGTCTCTCAACAACATCCAAGGGGCCCCAGAACCCCCTTTCTTCCTAGCACTCTTCTCCATTTTAAGACTCCTTCTCATTCCTACTTTACTTATTTAAAATGCAGCTGTAATCACTAACTGACTCCAGATTGAGTGCCTGGCTTTGGAGTCTTGCAATATCTTCTAATGGTTGAGGAGCGAGGAGGTTTCATCGTGGTGCCTTTTGGGTTTATTTTATTAGCTGCAGGTGACAACTGAAGAAGGGATTATCTCCGAGCTGGTTTTAGCCTGTAACTGCCAGAGTTTCTTGAAACCCAGCTCTACTGAGCCTGTGGTTTGATCGTGGATGAAAGTGCATCGGAAGATACTAGCCCCGGACCCATGCAGAGTCATCTCTTCTGCTCCATTCTTTATTTTGGGCATATGCACATACACGAGGTTGTTGGCTGCGGGAGCTGGGGTGTGTTACCAAGGCGGGAGGAGAAGCCGTGCTGCTGCTGCTCCCTCCCGGTCCCGGCAGTCTCGGTGCATGCGGTCCCGGGGAGGTCAGAGCCCCATTAGTGGTGGTTCGCCTGCAGCGAAGGGCCCGGGGAGCTGCTTTCCAGCTCTTCCCACTGCGCCCTTCTGGAAAGCCTGAGGAGGCTGCACTGGAGTCTGGAGCCTGGGGGGATGCTGTGGTTGAACTGGAAGCAGGGGGAGCCTGGAGTCAGCCAGAGCACCAGGGCTGTGCCTCGGGAGGCATCTCGGGGGCTCCTGATAGCAAAGAGGGTTCAGCAAATACCTGCTGCTCCCTCTGCAAACGTAGCATACTGCTATTTTCTTTTTTAATTTTGATCTGCATGTTACAAGGCTGGCATGTCTACATTTAATAAGCTAATACTGCATTATGGATTATCCGTAGGTTGGAAACAGTATTGCCTTCCCCTTGTTAACTTTCCCTGCTTGATGAGTATGTCTCCCCTCTCAACCCACCACCCTCTAACTCAGCACTAAAAATCATTCCTTGCTTGAGAAATCAGCATTTTCAGTGACTTCCACAGTGTGTTGAATAACTCTTGCTCTCCTTGCTGCACCGACAACTGCACATACGGCGTGCAGCCCTCGTGCCGGGGTGGCTGCCCGGGGAAGGTCTGTGCCTTCAGTGCAGATAGTGGCACGGAGAAGTTTTCGATCCATTAATACCCCGACTTTGCCAAGCTTGTGGAAAACCTTCCCCCTGTTACCCAAGACCTCTGGGAGCTGCCCTGTGCTTCTCCGCCCCGCAGCTCTGAAGCCAGACTGACTTTGGTGGACTGGTGGCATCCTCCCCGCAAGCACGTGACTATTGGCTGCGTCGACCGGCGTGTGTGCATGGAGCCCCGCAGCCGGGGAGGCGGGCGGCGAGCCAGCCGGAGGGTGCCGGAGGAGCTTTCGAAGCCTCTTCCCCGTCTGGCAGGATGGTTCGGGGTCGCTGCCTCGGCTGCAGGCTGCTGCTGGGTCGTGGTCGCCAGCCCTGGGGCGGCTGCCGAGAAGGAGCGAGGTCGGGATCGGCCGCTCTCTCCAGGGGCCAGGGGGTGCCCAGGAGCAGCCGGGACCGCTTGCACCAAGGCTTTGCACACCTGCGCAATTCCGGGGAAGGGCAGGGGCATCTCCTGTGCCCGAGAGGTGACGGGAGATGGAGGGGCCAGGGGCACCCACATGGCATTGGCTTGGGCTTCCAGCAGCCCCTTTCCACCCGGCTCTTCGAGGCATGTGTGGGAGTGCCTGGCCATCTTGAGCACCCACTGATGCTTTTCTTCACCATCTTTCTGTCCTCACAGCTCCCTGCCAGAAGAGAAAAGCAAAACAAGCTCTTCCTTCGAGACTGGTCCAAAGCCGAGCGAGAAGCTGGATGCGGAGCAGGCTGAGCTGGACCCAGAGCAGAAGCGGAGCCGTGCCCGGGAGCGCCGGCGAGAAGGACGTTCCAAGACCTTTGACTGGGCTGAATTTCGCCCCATCCAGCAAGCCCTGGCCCAGGAACGTGCAAATGCTGCAGACTCCTCCAAGAGTGGCTCTGCCGCCTTCTCCAGGGACGCCGGTGCCGCCGAGGCTGACCCGGGAGAGCTGGAGCGGGAGCGGGCCCGGCGGCGGGAGGAGCGGCGCAAACGCTTCGAGATGATCGATGCCGTGGACGGGGCAGGGTCGGAAGAGGCTCTAAGGATGGAGGTGGACCGGATCCTGCCCGTCCCGACGGACATCAAACCGCAGAACGTCCACGTGGAGATTGAGCAACGCTGGCACCAGGTGGAGACCACCCCGCTGAGGGAGGAGAAGCAGATCCCCATCGCGCCCCTGCACCTCGCCCACGCCGAGGACCGGGATGAGGGGCTGACGAAGCAACACTTGACCACGCTGCTGGAGAAAGAGGTAAAGCGGGGTGCGTGGGGTGCAGGCTGCCTGCTGAAATGGCCTTCAGGCCACTGCAGGAACTGTAGGAAGCCTGAGCAAGGCTTTAAAAAGCTGCATTTATTCCTACTTTGTAATAGCAATGAGTGGGGATGCTGTAGGGTCCCTGGGGAAGCTGGCAGGGCACAGATCCGTGTCTGTTCCTGTATGGCTCTGCCGGCAGCTTTCATGTTCCCACAGCTGCAGAAAGGGCTGTTCCTGCAAGGGTGGTATTTCATTACCCCCCTCACATTTAACACAGGCTACACTTCTGTTGGTTGTTAGCCAGCCTGCCTCTGATGAGGTGGGTACGATTGATATGTATCAACCAGACTCTTAAATTCAAGCTCATAATTCTGTGTGGCTCTGCAGCTGTGGAGGTTTGTGTCTGCAGTTATGTCTACAAAACTATAAACTGGCTTGAGTTGTAGCACACACCACAAAGGTTCCTTTTTTGTGGAGCCTACATCAAACAATCTTATGATTTTAGGGAAAGAAAGGAGGAGACTCAGCTCACTTGGAAGAAATCCATGCCTGGGCTAGCAAAGGTTATTGTTAGTTGGGATTAAGGTGTATTAGCAGGAATGAAAGGGGTGCAGGCGTGGAGTAACCAGGAGTATCACCGATCTGAACCGGGCTGGGATTTGCCAGGGTCACGCCTGGCACGAGCTGGTGCCGTTCATCCTTTGCTGCAGTGAGCTTTACGAATTAAACTAATGCATAACTTAGTTCTTTCAGGGGGGAGGGATTTTGCCTGGCAAAATGAAATCCAGATCCCAGAGCAGATCAAAGCAGCAGTGCCATCAAAAGCCCCGTTCATTCTTTTCTACGTCCCCTCCGAGCCACTTGCTCCTTATAGCCGACCCCCTGCCCACTCCCTGGACGCTGTCTCTGTTCGTGTCCCTCCAGCTGGAGCAGAAGCAGAAGGAGGCCCTGGAGCTCCTGGAGCAGAACCGGCACCTGCAGGACCAGCTGAAAGTGGCACTGGGCCGGGAGCAGAGTGCCCGCGAGGGCTACGTGTTGCAGGTAGGAGAGCAGGGAGGAGAGAGAAATCCATCTTCCTCTGTGCCCGAGGGGGACCCTGGTGGGCTTCAGTCCAGGGTGTTCATGGGGGCATCCTGGTTGACGCAGGGATGTGCTGGGACCTTCTTGCAAATATTGCTAATTCTGTAGCCTTACCAGGATCATCTGCTTAAAAAACCCTCTGATCTGGGATGCAGTAGACAGAGGATGGCATTACCTACTAGCATCCCCAAGGGAAAACAAAACACAGCCACAGTAGACATATGGGACCTCCCCAAAGTCTACCTCTGATCCATCCTATACTGTGTTTGCCTATGCAACAGCTGTTTCCCCCTTTCTGTGCTCCAAATAGCCCCCTCAGGCAGTGGAGTGCACATAAAGCTTTCTCAGCATCTTGTAGCCCAGCAGTTGCTCCTGGCCGGGAAGTTTGTGTGGCGGTTACACGGCCAAACACAGCACACGCAGGGGTGTATCTCCTGGGCCCATTCCCCGCAGCCAGAGTGGGATTTGCAACAGGGACAACCTGTTGTCTTGGGTCATTTTGGTGGTTTCTTCTGTTACAAGATGCCTTTCCTCAGCAAAGCCTGGAAGTGTGTTTTGGAGGTTCTGACAAAAGAGACAGGAGAGTCTCTTGGGAAGTTTTCCCTCCCCTCCTCCAAACAAAGTGGACTTTTTCCAGCCCTTCCTCTGGGAGCGTCTGTACCCGGAGGAGCCGTGACGCCTGCAGGACAGCTTCTGGCTGCTCTCATGGGTCCGTAGTCCCGTTTTGTGCAGGAGCAGCATTTTGACCTGCTCAAATCTACTTGGCCAAACTGGCTCTGGATTGAAGTGGCTGTGCATGGCCACATGCTGCGCTTCGTGGCAGCAAACCCGGTGTCAACGCTGAACCTTGCGTCCTTATTTCTCATGGGACAAATTTCCCCTGAAGAAGTTGCACAGGCAGTGGAGCCAGCCCAGGTAGGGGGGCATCTTGCCTTCCTTGCTGGTGATTTCCTTGGAGAGTTATTAATGCCTTTATTTCTGGAGTCCCTGAGCTGACAGTGCTCACTTGGAGGAGTTCCATTTTCACTTGGCAGTGTTGGAGGAGTAACCAACTCCCACTTCCCTGGGGCAAAGGCATCCGACCTTCCTTTGCCTGGAAAAATCAGGGAATGGAGCTAAAAGCTGGATGCTGAGTCCACCGTCAGATTGGCCGTGTTGAAGTTGGCTGTAGCGCCTCAATGTGGGGAGGCGGGGCAAGAGGGGAAGTCTGCAGAAGGGCACATCATCGCTGCAGTGAGAAGTGACCCAAACTTTGACCTAGAAATTGGAGAGGGTTTTTGGAAGGGTTGGAGGCTTTTGCTTGCTCCAGTCTGATTCTTTTGGGGATTTCCCTCATGTTTCCCTGGGAACAGAAGGATTAAAGTCCTGTTGCAGAAGGGAGTAACCCCACCAAACCCTGCTGGGGTGGAGGGAGTGGAGTCACTGGGGAGGGGTTTCTGCAGCCCCAGACTGCAGGCAAACATCACAGCATTTGTTTGGACAAACCCGCTGAATTCATGTGTCCCCCGCTTCCATCATGCCTAATTCTGGAGAGATTCCTACATTACCTCTGGGGAGGGACAATGGAGGACCCTGACTGCTGCCAGCCTGGCCCTCCTGAGCTGCCCAGGGGGGCACCAACCCCTCCTTGGCAGCACGACCAGCCCCATGCAGACCCCCAAGCACTGCCCTGACATAAAAGATTCTGCACGTTCCGTAAGGCAGCCGCTGAGAGACCCCCCCCGATGCATGTGCCGTGCACCGAAGCCTCTCTGGCCTCATGTAACCCCTCTTTCGCTCTGAGCTTCCTCGGGACGGGGCCCCCCGACTTTGAACCCTACTGGGAGAAACGGTGGAGGCTCCTGCTCCTTGCAAAGGGACCGGAGACGTCCCCCAGCTCCAGTGGCGGCGGGTGGGAGGGATCACGTACTAACCTGTCCCGGGCGGATGTTCTTGCATGTTTTTTGGTGTAAAGCATGAAATGTAACTTAACATAACTGAGTGTCACATCTGTGGGCTTTCCTTATCAGCAACCAGAGTACAGCAAGGCAGGCCAAATTCCTAGGCTTAACGCTGTGCTTCTCTTGCCTCTTCCTGTCTGTGTATTTTTTTTTAAAGATACATAATTTCTGTCGCCTTTTGCATGACTCTCTCTGTGAGTTTTCTCTTTGCATGCTACATTGCTTTGGTTTGAATCTCATAAAGGTTGGTTTCTTTTATTTTACATTCTCATCACACCTTTTCCCTCCCTTCACTTGTCGGGCTTTTTATTTTGTCCTTTGTTGGTTTTTTTTTGCAGGTAGAGAAATTAGATCCTCCTTAGTCTTAAACTTTAGCATAACAACATCTCTTTAATGTGATGAGCAGCCACTAAGTCCTGTTGGGCAGTCACAGAAATGACATCACCACGCCGGCTGTCCTGTCTCCCTGCGTTTGGGTGGGATGTGATGTCATTTGCTGTCGCCTCACTTTCTATTGTTGCTTTTGGTCGGTAGGACTGTGTGACCTGAACTGTGCACCTTTTGTTTCACAACAAAACGAATGAACGCTAAGAAAGCAGTTCCTTTCTTCTCGACCTGTTCCCATCCCCTTCTCCTTCTCACCCTTCCTGTTTTTCTCTCGTCTGTCCGTCTCTGTTTTACTGCTGGTGTTTCTTTTTCATTGTTTTTTGGTTCTATTTGATTTTGTTTGGGTTTTTTTTTTCCTTTTAGCCTGTTACTGTACAGCTGTTTTGATGTTGTGGTCCGTGTTTTCTGTTACTGGAAAGCAGTTGTCGCTCATTAAAAAAAAAAAAACAAAAAAAAAAACAAACAAACAAAAAAAAAAGAGTTGGTTAAAACAAACAAAAAAAAATTGTGCCAAGAACAAATCATCTCAATTGGAGCATGTGGGTAGCAGCCAAATCGCTGTGAGGAGCTTTTCCATGGCCTGCCTGGCCAGAGGTGTGACACTCAGAAGGGAGAGCCAAGAGTGTTACTAATCTAGTATTTAATCAATTTTTTTAAGACCGAGGTGGCCGCCTCGCCATCAGGTGCCTGGCAGAGGCTCCACAAAGTCAACCAAGACCTCCAAAGCGAGCTGGAAGCCCAATGCCAGCGTCAAGAGCTGATCAATCAGCAGATTCAGTCGCTGAAGCGCAGCTACGCTGAGGCCAAGGACGTGATCCGGCACCACGAAGCTGAGATTCAGAGCCTGCAGGCGAGGCTCAGTAACGCGGCGGCCGAGCTCTCCATCAAGGAGCAGACCCTGGCCAAGCTCAAGAGCGACCTGAGGAGTGAAAAAGAGAAAGCCAAAGAGCAGCTGGAGGAGTGGCAGCATGGTGAGGCCACGCTCAGCTCCCAGCTGAAGGCCAGCGAGCAGAAGCTGAAGAGCGCAGAGGCTCTGCTTCTGGAGAAGACCCAGGAGCTGCGGGACCTGGAGATGCAGCAGGCTTTGCAGAGGGACCATCAGAAGGAGGTGCAGCGGCTCCAAGACAGGATCGCGGACCTGAGCAGGCAGCTGAACGCTAGCGAGCAAACGCGGATCCTCATGGAGGAGAAGCTGCAGAAGAATTATGAGGCTTTGCTGGAGAGCTGCGAGAGGGAAAAGCAGGTTTTAATACGGAGTCTGAAGGAGGTGGAGGATAAGGCCAACGAGTACGAGAACCAGCTGCAAAATAGCGAGCAGCAAATGGAGATTCTGCAGAAGGAGAAACTCAGTGCAAAGTTTGAAGGCAGCGAGCTTGTCCACCAGCTGGAGGAGCAGCTGGTGATGAAGGAGGCCAGCATCCAGAAACTCGCAGAGCACATCAAGGAGCTCGAAAGAGAGAGAGATCAGATCAAATGTCGGTTCCACGAGCTCATGAATCAGGTTGCCGAGTCGGATAATGAAGTTGCAAAGCTGCAAGCGAAGTTGAAAATGGAAGAGACCAACTACCACAATCTGGAGCAATCGTTTGAGGAGGTGTCGGATCAGTTCCAGGGTGTGCAGAAGGTGCTGAAAGAGAAAGAAGAAGAGTTGAGACATGTTAAGGAAATGCACTTGAGAATTGTGGAAAAGAAGGACCAAGATCTCAGTGAGGCTTTGGTTAAAATGGTTGCATTAGATAGCAGTTTAGAGGAGACTAAAGTAAAGCTAAAGGCCAAGGAGGAGGCTTTAAAGAAATTAGCTAGTGTAGGCACAGGTCCATGTGCTGAGGAGGCAGAAGACCTTGGCCCCAGTCTCGAGGCTGATGAAAGTAACCCATCCCAACTAGGGCAGCCTCTGCAAACTCAGGATGTCCTCCCAGCTCTGACTTATGCACTGAAGGAGGAGGAGGATGAGGTTCTTGAGACCAGCCAGAGGCAAGCAGAGGAATTTGGCTCCCCATCCAAAAGTGTAGAGCTCCAGGACCAAGAGTTGGTTCAGAAAGCCTTAGCAAAGCCTGATGTAGGAATCATGGGGGCTAAGAGGCAAAGAATCCGTTTCTCAAGCATCCAGTGCCAAAAATACATCCATCCAGACGGATCAGAGAAAAACTGGACAAGCAGTACCTCTTCAGACACGAGCCAAGACAGGTCGCTGTCTGAAGAAAGCATGTCATCAGAGCCGGCTCTTGGTTACCCGTCGTCGGGGACAAGTGACTCTGAGACCTATCTCTCAATCATCCATTCCCTGGAAACCAAACTTTATATTACAGAGGAAAAACTCAAAGATGTAACAATGAAGCTCGAAAGCCAACATGGCCATAATCAGGAGACGCTCATCGCCCTCCACCATCAGTGGGCCAGCACAGAGTCTCAGCTGCGGGAACAACTTCAGACCAGCTTATCCCAAGTCAGTGCTTTGATCTCACAGCTGGAGAGTGAGAGGCAGGAAAAGTTCAAGCTCATAGAAAATCATGTTAGCGAGCTGGGAGGTTTCCAAATGAAAAATGATCAAGCGCTGACTTGCTTAGAGAAATGTAGAGAGCAGCTAAGATCTTTGCCCAAATCAGAAAAGGAAAAAGAGGGTGATTTGTTCCTTGTTACTCTGTCCAGCATGGAAACAACCTTATCAAATGCAATCCAAGCCTTGAGAGGGGCGCCAGTCCCATCGGAGTATCAGCAGAGTGAAAGCCTTATCGCAGAAAGCCCCGCTCCAGAAGGAGGTTTTTTGGGAGAAGAGGAGCACGTCTCCAAGGAGCAGCGAGCGGAAATGTTTGACGCCAGCCAGCTGAGATGGCTTTCTGAGAGAGTGGCATTTGAGGCCTCTCTCATCAACCACATAGCGGAGTCTTTGAAAAATGCAAGCTCTGAGATATCTTGGCTTCTGAGAGAGATCCAGGGAACGGCTGAGGTGGTTTTGTTGGAGCCAGCAAATGTTTCTCATACAGCAGTGGACTTGGCCAGCGTCCTATCTAAGAAGCTGCTGCTGGAAGGGGAGTTCTGGAGCCAGGTGGAGGAGCTGAGAGTGCACTTGAGCACCAGAGAAGGGGAAGCCGAGGGCAAAAGAGAAACAACAGGTTTGGGCTTTTCTCCATGTTTTCTAAGTGCTGTAGCAGATGCTACTTTGATCAAGGCAGAACTTGGGTTTGTTGCACAGAAAATGAGAGAATCTTTTCATCGGAGATTAAAAACAATCGAAGAAGACCTCCATAATACTAAAACAGCTCTCCAGCAGCATAAATGCATGTTGGAGGAGATCATCAAAGCGTACAGGACTCCTGATTTTGACAGAGTTATGCACCAGATTTCTGAAGCTCTTGAAATTCAGAAAGATGCTTCAGAAAGAACCCAAATCTCCTGGGACGGGAGCCGTCTCCAAATGGTGCCGTGTCAGGAATTAGCCAAGGTGGAGGAGACCGGCAGCCTGCCCAACCGTAGTAGTGAAGCTCTTGTTTCCATTCAGGAAGATCTTGCCCAACAACTAAAGGACAAATCAAATGTTCTGAAGGAGATATCTGTTGCCTTACTCTCTCTGCCTCCTGAGGAGGCAATGAGAGACTGTCAGAAGCTCCTGAAGATATCTCAGAGTCTTTCTTATCATTCATGCATGGGAGACCTTGAACGGTATTCCTCTTTGTTAGTCCACGATGCAATTGTTCAGGCTCAGGTTTGTTACGCCGCTTGCAAAGTCCAACTGGAGTACGAGAGAGAGATGAAGTCCTACAAGGAGTCCTTACAGAGCATGGACGCGCTCTGCCAAGAGCGCGTGAAGACGGTCTCTCTTCTTCGGGACGAGTACGAGGACTTGCTCAGAAAGCAGCAGGGTGAGTACAGCGAGGTGATCGCCATGCTTGAAAGGGAGAACGCCGATCTCAAAGCCAAGGTGTCCCAGCTTGACAGTCAGCAAAGGCTCTTGGAGGAAGAAGAGCATAAACACAGCAAGAGTTTGAGTGAGTTACAGGGACGGTATGAGGAGGAGATTCGAAATGTGATAGAGCAGCTAAATAGGACAGAGGATGCTCTGAAGGCTGAGAGGACAGAGGGCCTCAACCAGCTGGATGCCATTGTCCGTGACAAGCAGAACATGGAGCGGTATCACCTGGAGCAGATGCAAATGCTGGAGGACAAGTTCCAGGCCAAGATCAAGGAGCTGCAGGTCATCCACGGCGAGGAGCTGCAGGCGCTGCAGGAGCACTACAGCCAGAACCTGCAGCGCCTGCAGGAGACCCTGGACGAGTACCAGAGGCAGCACCCGGAGGCGTCCCCCACGGTGGGCCCAGGCGGTGGGGACGCCTGGGTGGCCGATGAGGTGGGTGGCACCGGGCAGGGCCCCGGCGGTGACCTGGACTCGATGCATGGCCTGAGGGAACGAATCCAGGAGCTGGAGGCCCAGATGAACGTCATGAGGGACGAGCTGGAGAACAAGCATCTGGAGGGGAACGCTTCCACCTTGAGGGAAAAATACCAGAAAGACTTTGAAAACTTAAAGGTCTTGATACGTTTAACGCTTTACGCTTTCCGCTGCTGAGTGTATGGGAGGGTGCATTTGGTCCCGGGCTTTGCTTGCCGAACTGAGGGGTGTCCCCTGAAAAAGCCAGCATGCCGAAGCAAGCCCCAAATTGTTAGAAAGGCCTCTGTAAAGCATGGCGTTTTCCTTTTCTCCATGCTGGGGTATTCTAAATGCATTGCTGAGGGCTTGGCGGGGTTGATTATTGGAGACAGTCTCTGCGCGTAGAGGGAGGGAGAGTTTCAAAGTAGCTTGATAACGTCACGCTCTCCTTCAATATGAAGTGTTTCTCCTTCCACCTGAGGTGTACATTTTGTTCGTGACTTCCCTTTAAAAGCATTCCTCAACTCTGTCTTTCCCAGTCTGATCAAATCTCTAGTCTGTCTCTGCTGCCCTCAAAAATGTAGGATGGAATGGAAACTTAATGCTCTCAAAATGTACGTTCCTGGAGAAAGTAGCTGCAAACAGATGCCAAATTCCGTAGCAAAGCAAAGCTCTGCACGAGGCTGCGAGGAGACCCACCCTGATGTTGCACACCAGCGATTCTTTACACAACAAAGAGTGCACAGTTATGGGAAACCCAGGCTAGGTGCAGAAAAACCCACTAGCAATGAAACACCATCATTCAGATTGCTCCACCAGTCAGACTGTCTGTGAAACTAGCCTGAGATGGTAAAAAAACCTCTTGGGCTTTGTGTTTTGCTTTTGATCGGAGAGAATTTCCAGTTAGGAAGTGCGTTTAGGGCAGTAGAGGACTCTCAGCAGCACCAAGGGAGGCTTCCAGGTTGAGTGGGCAGCGATGCAGCCTGCGCGCAAAGGCCAGGCCGGCGAGACTTTCACGGAGCAGTTGGCAAAAATGTGGGAGAACTTGCTTCCAGCCACGAGATCCTCAGCGCACATTTGGGCTGGGGATAAAGCGTGGCTCAGCTCCAACCCAAAGCTGGTTTTAGCCTGGGGAGAGCAGTAGTTCTGCTGCAGCCCATGAGAGCTGAATCGGGTGTTCAGGGGAGGGAGAACTGCTGGGGAGATCGGAGTGGTGTTCACTCAATGCTATGTGTCTCCTCCATCTCAACCCTTAGGAAGGAAAAGCCCTTCCTGAACCCCCGCTCAGGTCAGCAGGATGGGTAACGCCTTGTCCTGCGAGACAGACACCAAACAGGATCGCCTGTACCGGGGGATGTTCTTGCTTTGGAAGAAGCAAAAAGGCCAGAACCAAAATAGAGGCTGAAAAATAACAGCAAGCAATGAACCTGAGCTCCCACCTGTGTTTTCAACTTCACCCTGCCAAAACTTGCAGTTTGCCTGGTGGTAAGGCAAGCAGCATCTTCTGGGCAGAGGGGTCCGGGAGGAGAGCAGGGCGAAGTGGCCTGTCTGTGCGCTTTGTAGGAAGCAGAGGGACGGACGGCGAAATAGAAGCTTCCCTTGGTTAGAAAGCTGACCAAGGAATTGCAGACCTGTCCAATTTAGCGGTTTAAATGTGGTTGATTCTTCTCTGCTGAACCTGATGGAGAATGTAGCATCAGTAACACAAGATACTGTTTTGTATGTGTGCAAATGTCCTGGATTTATAGCAATGCATTTACAATACATTAAATACTGAATCTACATCCAGACCTATGGAGGACATTCACCATTTTCCTCCACCATTAGAGGTGTAATGAATCCTGCAAAGCTGCTTCGTGCCACTCCGTAGTCAGCCAAGTCCAGACAGGTTCTGGCACTGAGTTATGAGTTTCAAAAAAAACACAAGGCCGAGAAAGTGAAGAATGCCTCCGAATTAAAACTTGGAGGAAAAAAAAAGCACCAGAGCTGAAAATTGAGAATGAGAGTGGCACAGGTTACAGAGCATTAGACAATGAAATGATGCTGAAGAGCGTAGGTCAGTGGTTGTTAGACTGTCGTGAGCACTTTTGTCACTGGGGTAGTGAATTTGTCCCCCTTAAATTTCCCATGGAGTCCCAGTGGCTCCCTAGGCGACAGTTCGTGCTTCCCCTGGAAAACACGAGTGTGATTCAAGAAGAAATCCACTGAAATCAGGAAACAAAGCCAGCCTGTAACATTGAGAGGGAGAAAAGCCCGGTGCAGTGCTTGGCATCAGCGTTGCCCCAGCTGTCCAGTGGGGCTCTTGCACTGCATCCCCGGTGCGTGCCCCTTCCTAGGTCGTGGCTCCAGCCTGCCTGTGGCTTTGCTGTCCTGCCTCTGTCCTGCAGCCGTGTGTCCGTCTGGGATCCTGATGCGCTTGGTGGGGTGGCCGGGCTGGTGGCTGAACGGGAAACAGGCTTTTTTATTTATCTGCCTGCAAGGGCAGGAGCGGGGTCTGTGTCTGGGGCAGGAGTGGGCTGGAATTCAGGATTTCATGGCTGGTGACTCCTGAGTCCCCAGAATGCTGCTCCCATGTCCTGGCCGAAGTTCACTCCTAGTAATTCAATTAGCAAATAATAACCCGTGCAGCATTTGAAGCAATACTTGGTTGGGAATAAAGGTCCTGTTGCTGTCACGAGTCATTTGTTTTCCATCCCAGAGGTGGCCGCATAAAGTCAGGCATCGCAAAAAAGAGCAGAAGGGGCACAGTAGGCCTTTTTTTGGTTGTTTTTAACATGTATTTGCATTCCCCAGTTGGGTCTGACCCCAGACCTACCCTGTCCTTCCCTTTCACTGGAGTTGTCAGGGGTCGAGGTGACAGAACAAGCCCTGACCTCGCGAGGTCCATCCCTGGCTGTCTCCTCCGTGGTTGGGGAGGGAGAAGATCCCCATGATGGAACTTCGGTGCCAACCTACCTGCTGGCATGTGGCTCTGGGCGGGCCCACCACCACTGTGACACTGGCCCTGTGCTCCTGGGCCAACCCTTTCTTCCCCTCATCCCTTTTGCAGGCAACATGTGAAAGGGGCTTTGCAGCCATGGAGGAGACACACCAGAAGAAAATTGAGGACCTGCAGCGGCAGCACCAGCGGGAGCTGGAGAAGCTGCGGGAGGAGAAGGACCGCCTGCTGGCAGAGGAAACGGCTGCCACCATTTCAGGTACAGGGACACGCCAGAGGGTCCCCCGCAGTGAGGCAGCTCCGTGTTGATGGGGACACGGGGATGGTGTTTGCTCCAGTATAGAGGAGCAGATCATGAGATGGGATGAGGGCTGGGTGGGGATCGCAGGGAGATGAGAAGGGGCTGGTGGGAAAGACTTTTTGGATGGAGGTCCATCTGGTCCTTCTCCAGGCTTGGTATCCCTATGCTTGGCTGTAACGGGGTCTGATCCATTTTCTCTTCCATCTCAGAAGGGCGCTTAGTCATTCCTGTGGTTAATTTATTGCTGATTACACATTGAATTGATTCTTCCGTGCCCCAGGGAGTTTTAAAGCATAGGAAACAACATATGAATTGGACAATTGTTTGGGCTTTGCAATGCCCCTTTGCCACTTCGCAGCCAGGGCCACAGAGCGAAGGGGCTGCAAAGCAGTGGGGGGCTCACTGGGATGACTCGTTTCTTGTTCCTTTAAAACAAACCACAAAAACCTCCAAATAAACCTGCCCTCGGGCAGAGCGGTGCTGGGTGCTAACGCTGTGCCGTCCCACGCAGCCATCGAAGCCATGAAGAACGCACACCGGGAGGAGCTGGAGCGAGAGCTGGAGAAGTCCCAGCGCTCCCAGATCAGCAGCGTCAATGCCGACATCGAGGCCCTCCGAAGGCAATACCTGTAAGACCATCGTTGTCCTTCATCTGTTGCTGTGTCTCACAGAGAGACCCCTTTCTCCCCTTTGATTTCGGTGGTGAATTAGGGACAGACCTGTCACCGCAGGGACCTCTTGATCCCAACCCAGCTGCGCCCGTTGGAGGCTCCTGGTTGCCTGTAATCTTTCAGGCTCCAGGTCAATGTCCCCACACTACTCAAATTCAGCTGTTTTGTGGTCACCAGAAGCAGCAGATGTGCAGACACAGTGCTGCTTTTCACACAGCTGCAATGGGAGGATTGCTCAACCAAACATAACCAGGAGAGGAGAAAGCACTTAGATTTTTGTGGCAAGGCTGTCCTCATGTGGGAGTCAAGCAAAACAGCCAGGCAGCTTTACGAACCTTGATGCATCTACGTAAGGTGCGTAGGAGTGCAAATACACCCAGTCCCAATTGCCCAGAGCAAACTTGATAGATCTCAGCTCAGTTTTCAGAAACCTGAGGAAGGCTGGCCATCTAACCTCCTAGAGAAAGACCTCCCATCCCCTTTGGTGCCCAAGCACCGCTCTGCCAGGAGAGGGAAGGGCTGGCTTGCTCTAGGCTTGAGGTTTTTCCCAAAGGGAGTATGCAAGTCCTCCTCCTCAGTGCTTAGATCCCTGTTGGGTTGTCCCAGGGCGCTGGAGGAAGCGTGGGCACGGGTGGGTGTGTGCGGGGAGAGCACTACCCGTCGCATGTTTCACCAGGGAGGAGCTGCAGTCGGTGCAGCGGGAGCTGGAGGTGCTTTCAGAGCAGTATTCGCAGAAGTGTTTGGAGAACGCCCACCTGGCGCAGGCGCTGGAGGCTGAGAGGCAGGCCCTCCGCCAGTGCCAGCGGGAAAACCAGGAGCTCAACGCCCACAACCAGGTGAGGGTCCCTGCCATGTGCCAGGGTGGGCAAGGGGAAATAGCGTGGCCAGCAGGGACAGGGAAGGGATCTTACCCCTGGACTCGGCACTGGTGAGGCCGCCCCTCGGTTTTGGGCCCCTCACTCCAAAAAGGCCATTGAATGACTCGAGCGTGGCCAGAGAAGGGCAACGGAGCTGGTGCAGGGTCTGGAGCACAGGTCTGATGGGGAGCGGCTGAGGGAACTGGGGGGGTTTAGTCTGGAGAAGAGGAGGCTGAGGGGAGACCTCATCGCCCTCTACAACTCCCTGAAAGGAGGGTGCAGAGAGGGGGGATGAGTCTCTTTAACCAAGTAATAAGCAATAGGACAAGAGGGAATGGCCTCAAGTTGCGCCGGGGAAGGTTTAGACTAGATATTAGGAAGTATTTCTTTACAGAACGGGTTGTTAGGTGTTGGAATGGGCTGCCCAGGGAGGTGGTGGAGTCCCCATCCCTGGAGGTGTTCAAGAGTAGTGTCGACGTAGCGCTTAGGGATATGGTGTAGTTGTGAACGGTCAGTGTTAGGTTGATGGTTGGACTGGATGATTTTCAAGGTCTTTCCCAACCTAGACAATTCTGTGAAGCGGGGGGGGGGTGACGGGCCAACAGCCCGACAGGCAGCACAGTGGGCTCTGTACCGAGCTGTGGCCACGCTCCCCCTTCCCACAACAGCTCTCCCTCTTCCCAGGAGCTGAATAACCGCCTGGCTGCGGAGATCACGCGATTGCGGACCCTGCTGACCGGGGAGGGCGGGGGAGAGGCTGCTGGATCGCCTCTCACGCAGGGCAAGGACGCCTACGAGCTGGAGGTGAGCTCTGCCGTGCCGAAGGGGCAGCGTTGGTGGGTACAAGTGCCCGTGGGCCCCCAGGAGTATGGCACAGCCATCCTACCCTCCTTCCATGCATCGGGTCTGCACGGCTGGTCAGCACCGAGCATCGTGGGGTGCAGTGGGGCCAGGAGCTTTTAGAGTCCTCATTTTCTCACCATGTTGAGCCAGACACCTGCTCTTCCTTCTCCAGCCCCTGCTTGTCCCCTAGGATCCAGTCCACACAAAGCATTGGGGACAGAAACCGAGTGGTGCAAGCTTGGGCAAGTTCCCAAGACACCCAGGAGTAATTTTCGTGCGTGAACCAGCAGCTTTGTGGTGCTGGCGTGGAGCCGGCATGGGGCTGAGCCTCCAGCCCTGGCTCGGTTGTCACCGGGCACAGCGCGTGAACATCTCAGGATCATGTTGCGCCTGCTCGGGTGTGACCATGTGCTGCTTTTGTTCCCACAGGTCCTGCTGCGGGTCAAAGAATCAGAAATCCAGTACCTGAAGCAGGAGATCAGCTCCCTCAAAGATGAGCTGCAGACAGCACTGAGGGTAATGCCAGGGATGTTTCTGCAAATCCTCCTACGGGCTGTGCTCTGCTCCTGTGTGTGTGTTCTTAGATTTCAGCTCACTTACACCCAGATCTGAAACAATATTTAATTTTTCCCCTGAATGGAAGTGAATACCCATTGTGGTGTCATCAGTAAAGAACTCCACGACCATATCAGCTTAGGACTTACCCCCATAAGGGAGACTGTGTGGGAAAACATCCCCTTCAGTGTTTTTTCCCCATTTCCTGTCACATCAGAGCAAATTTAAATGGCAAAAATAATCAGTCTTAGAGATCTGCCCAGCCTCCCAGCATCGGATCTGGTTTGTTCTGGACAGCCTCTTTGCCAAGGCCGTTTCTGGGAATTCTGCTTGAATTCTGTGTCTTTGCTAAAATTAAAAGCCACAGAAGGGTAATCCTGTAACAAAGGGGCTGCATGCACAGGCAGTGCTGTATGCTCGCCGCTGGGCTCACAGCTTTCTGCCTGTCTCGAGTTCTGTATTGCTGTTAGACGCAGCTTCAAGAATGTGTGTGAGCTGTGTGCGTTGCCCCAGCTGAGCATTTCTCCCCACTGTCGGCTCTTCTTCCGCCAGCATTTGCCAAGCTCCTCTTCAGCGCACTCACAAACCCCTCGGCTCCAGCTCTCTGTCTGACTCCACTGGGTTGTTCTTGTTCCTTTGCCAGGATAAGAAATACGCCAGCGACAAGTACAAAGACATCTACACGGAGCTGAGCATCGTGAAGGCCAAGGCAGACTGTGATATCAGCAGGTTGAAAGAGCAGCTGAAAGCAGCCACAGAAGCTCAGGGAGAGAAATCCCCTGTGAACACCACTGTATCGGGATATGGTCAGTCCTCCTCCAGCAGCTCTAAAAAACCATGAGCTAACACGTGTAACCTGGCATACAAGCCCTTGTGCAGTCACAGGTCCGAGTGTAGGGCTTCGCATGGTGCTTTTTTGCTGTTTCATGCTGCTTCCCACCTCTGCTCCTTGCAAACAGTCTTGCTGGAGCTGCCCTTCCGGCCCACAGATGGGAAGCTGATGGGCTTTGAAAGCCTTCTGGCATTTTGCACTGGGTAAACCTCGTGCTACGTGCGGTGCAGGGGGGCAGAGACCCCCCCAGAATCCCCTCTGCCCTTAGGGCAGCGCTGCTTGAGTTGGGCTCATGGGGGCACTTGGGAGGGCAGGAGAATCCCAGCCCTGCTCCTTGCAGGAAAGCAGTGGGCACCACACTAACACCGTTTCTTTTGCTTCTTCCCAGATATTATGAAATCAAAAAGCAACCCTGATTTCTTGAAGAAAGACAGATCCAGTGTTAGCCGGCAACTAAGGAATATCAGGTCAAAGGTGAGCTCAGATCTCCTGCCCCATGTATGGGAATGCCCAGCGTTACTCTCCAGTGGGGGTCCCAGGTGGGAAGAAATAGGTAGGGGAAGAAAACTGAGAATTTCCCAGTCACTAGTGCTAGTCTGGATGGCACTGGGAAGAAGAGCGAGCTTTTGACTGCAAAATGTCTGGCTGTGCAGGCAGGCAGAGCCCACTCCCCCTGCGATGCCCGGCAGGGCACACACGCTCCTGACCCTGCTGAGATCGAGGTGTGAAGCTGCTCCCCACTTGAAAAAAAAAAGAATGAAGTTCACCCTCTTCTTTGGTCTTTCACAGGAGGACTCTCCCAGTATTTGCTCCCTGTTTTCAGTTGAAATTTAGGCGGAAATGTGCACATCATTCTAGGTTTTAGTGTTCATCACTGTAAGATTTTTGGTCTTTATGTGGAATGACGATGCCTTGGTCCTGGGAGTATTTAACACACACTTTGCTTCTGTGTTAACATGGCACAGATGGCCCTGTGTTTCTCTGGCCATTCTGTACTTGCTGTTGGTCCCAAAGGCCAGTGGTGCTGTGCCAAGCCCGCCTGCTTGGCCTGCTGACAGCCAGAGTCACATCATGTTACACACCGGCTGTTCCTGTGAGACCGCGGGAATAAAAAGGGCAAATAAATCTGCTCAGAAGTCACCGTTAAACATAGGTCAGTTGGAAGGAAGATCAGCATGGGCAAAACCTGCTTTGCCTCTCACCAGTGGGATACCTGGTATCTCATGCTGATGTTTGAAGTGGTTGGGACCTTGGGCAGAGCAAGAAGCCGGGCAGGCAAAAGGCTTCCAGCTCGGTGCCCATGCTGGGGAAACAGTCACCACCCGAGCTTGGGGTGTCTGCACTGCACCGAGTAAACACAGAGAGCACCTCTGCGCGTTTCAGGGGCAGCCCAGACCTGCTGGGCCAGGTCTGGTGTTGGGTTTCCCTTCACCACTTCAACTCAGACCACTCACGGTGTGGTCCCCGGCGTGTGTTGCTTGGTGGGAGAAGGAGGAGAGGAGAGCAAGCATGGGCTCTGCCTGGGCGCGCTGCCTGCTCGCATCGCTGCCGGGGCGGGGGGGCTGGGGCTGCGTGAATGCCAATGCACTTAGGATTTATGAGCTTCTTGTTTTTGTTTTGTTTTCTTTTCTTTATTTTGCTTTTTCCTTCAACAGTCCGTTATTGAGCAGGTCTCATGGGATAACTGAAATGAACCCGAGTCCAGGTTCCCTGCCACGTAGGTAAACAAACCGGCACCCACCAAGCGACGCAGCTGCCCCCTGGAGCGGCCCACTTTTGCATGCACTGCTCACACCTTCATGGCAAATGAGAACCCTTCTTCTCTTAATGACTGACTGGTTTATTTACGGCTAATTATTTCACTGAGGGAGGGGGAAGGGGAGGGGAGAAGTCAGCGGACCCGAGATCCATGTGACATTCAGTCTCTCTGGCTCTTCCCTGGGGAATATGGCTTTCTCGTCTTCCTGCTCCTCCCACCCTCGCCAACACAGCTAACCAGCACGGAGAGGATTTGGACACAGTGGGGCACGTTTGCTGTGTTGGGAGCGCGGGATGCTGAGTGTGCATGCTTGAATGACTCTGCATGCCTCAGACTAAACTTCAGCGACATCCAGGTCTTGTAGGAAAAATAGTTGTCTTGCTGTTAGCCAGGCAGAGGAGTGGGTCAGTGACAGCTATAAATGCATTTCCCACAAAGGCCTGTAACATGTAAAATGGTCTCTGTCTCAGCTGCAGAGCGGGTGTCCTAAATTACCTTTACCTAGAATTGCTGCTTCTTCAGGTTGATCCAACAAAAGAGTCCTCCTTGCCCAGTAACCTCCTCCTCCTGCTCTCCAGGCTTCCTCCAGCTCCCCAGTGTCCACCCCGCTGCTCTCCATCCCTTGGCGCTGTGCCTCCATCCCACACGCTGGCCTGAGGCTTCTGAGCTCATCCAGCAAAAAGAGGGAGCTGATGGGAAACGAGGCCAATCCTAATGACCCAGATATCTCCAATAACTGGAGCAATAGTTAATTTACTGACCCATGGTAAAGGCTGAGGTTAGAGTACCTACAGAGGGAGGTTAGAGAAAAGAGGGGAGCTCCTCAGTGTGGTGGCAGAGAGGTGGCTGGAGAACCCCAGGAGGATCCCGTTATCGCAGATTTCATCCTACATAAGTCTCCCTTCATCAGGCTCCCCTCATCGGCAACTCAGATGGGTTGTGAGACTGCCTAAGGGGTCAACTTGCTGGAATTTGTACCATCAGACAGAATAGTCTTAATGGTTTGTGTTGTCTCCTTCCATCTAATGAGAAATCAGATGTACAAACTGGAATGCCTGGGTTGCTGCCCGTTTAAAGAGGCCCAAAGTAAACTTCCTTTAGGAAGTGTGTGCTCAGAGACTCGCATCCCAAGAGACTTTGCTGCCCGTTGAAAGGAAAGCACACAGAATTTGTAAATTCAAACCAAACCATGTCAGTGCTTTCATTTCCAAGCCGTTCTGTATTTGTGGGCCTGTGGGAGGAGAAGCATTTAAAGAAATACAGTAACCATGGAAATCTGCACAACCTCGGGGCAAGTTTATCATGGAGCCCTGCCTTGATAAACACACGTTAAAGAAAACCCAGCCCAAAAGTCGAACCTGCTGCTGTGATTGTACAGGCCTCTGGCACCCCAGTCAGGGAAGTAAAAGCAAAAGGGAGATGGCTGCCTGTTAATAGAAGAGGCTTTACATACAGGTCTGTGCCTTTTGAAGCTGCCACATCTTGGTCTGTAAAGCAAATAATGTTCCAGCTGCAGAGTGAATTCCTTGCTCGTTGCAAGGAATCGGCTTGCAGGCAGCAGTGAGCTGCAGGGTGCATGCAGGCGGCTGGCTGCCTGTCCCACAGCGGGTACGGCCCAGCGATGAAATTCCTTGCCAGCACGTGGGGCCGAGCCATCGCTCTGCGGGCCTGGCTCTTGGTTAGGGAGATGTCTGTGCCCCCTCAGCAGCAACTCGCTGGTGCTCTGCTCCCTGGAGCTCTTAAACCACAGCTTCGGGGTGCAGGAAGGAGGGAAGGCTGGCTTTAGGCTTGTGCGTCTCCTCGGGCTAGTTTCAGGTTAAAGCTCTCTTACAAGGGGCAAGTAATTTGCTTTTGGGTTTCTGCCCCTCACGTTGCTGTTCTCCTGCATCCCCACATTTTAAGCGAGAGGTGTCACAAATCCAAATGATGAGAGCTAGTGGGGCGGGCTTTTCTGTTGGCTAGCTGAGTGTCGTGCCTTGAAATCTGGATGCTGCATCTGAACTGGATCAGCCATCAGATCCTGCTAGACCTGAAGCTGGCATTTAGCTAGTCTGCTGTCTAATCCTGTGCAGTAGAGGCAGCTTTGGCTTAGGAGAGCCCCCGGGCTGGGGTTAGAGAAAGGGTGGGATTGTCTCTGGCAATAAAAACACAGTTTTCAGGGCTGCTTGAGCAAAGCCTGCACATTGACTGGAGCCAGGACCATCCCAGACGGACCCGCGTTCAGCCGGGGCCGCAGTGGCGCGGGGAGGACCGGCGTGCAGATCCTGCTCAGCAGCCTGGTGCTTTAGCGTAGCAGATCTGAGCTGACCTGCCCAGGGCTCCCACAGTGCCAGAGCTCCGCTTAAATTGCCCCAGCCACCGCTGCCCCACAGGCTCCGGGGGTCATTTTCTGCGTCAAGCTAATCCCGCTTGCAGCATGGTGTGCCTCATTTGCTTCTGGTACGTCGCCTGGTTCACTCGCAATCTCACCCTCTCTCTAGGCACCATTCACCAGTAACCGCCCTCCATAACTGTGTGTTTTCTCTTAGCATGTCCCACTAATCTCTCCACCAAGGAGGCCATTCTCCTGCTGCCCACGTCTCCTTTGCCTGAGCACCGCCACCCTTTCTGTGTGCCAGCTGCCCGCCACCTCCCGCCTGCCTGTGTCCGACGCTCTCTGTCTTTTGTCTCTCCCAGAGTCTGAAGGAAGGCCTGACTGTGCAAGAACGCCTGAAGCTTTTTGAATCCAGGGACTTGAAGAAAGACTAGTTCTCCCCGCTCCGCTTGACCACGCGCACCTCCCAGCTTGAGGCAGCACAGCACCAGCACCGTTTGTCTCTCGTTCCTTACGACTGTCCTTGCTGTCGTTCGTCTTGACGCCCCCGACGGGACCCGGCGTTGTGGTGGTGGTGGTGGTGCCCCCCCGCTGCCCCCTCGCCTCCCCAGCTCCTTTCCCTGCTTGTGAGACGCTCCAGAGACTCTGAGAGGGAGAGGAAGGGATCGGGGTGGGGTTTTTTTTTTCCCCTCTCTTCAGCGCTTTGTAGGAGAATCCTTCCTTTACTGTAAACCATTACACTAAGTGTCAGTATTAAGGCTCAGTAGCCTGTTAATAAGCTAGCTCTGTCATACCAACCGTTTTGGTATGCAGGCAGGGCCTGGGTGGTATCGGCCATACCGAGCTCTTACTGCTGTCAAGAGACCCAGTGCTCAGAGCACGCCAGGAGCCTAATCTAACCATTGATCTCGATTGCATTACTTGCACCTACAAGGGGGGAAAGCCCGGGGGAAGCTGTCGGGGAGCACAAGTCTGTGCTGGCGTACGCAGCCTGGAGGTACAACACTGACATCTTGCTGGAGAAGGATGCAAGAAATGATTCTCCTGCCCCGTGACTGTGCCGTATCCTGAATGTAGGCGATACCGAAGCCCGGCGAGCTTTGGTGGCTGCCCAGGTGGTTATGGATAGGGAGCCGCAGATACTCAACGTGCACCATCGAGTCCGCCCCATCGGCGTGTCTTTGCCTCCTGTCTCGCTGGTGGTCGGAGTCGGTGTTTCAGGGGCCGAGCTGTAAGATCACTTTCTTGCCTCTGTTAGATCAAGCCCAGCACTCTTTTTTTTTTTTGCTGTTTCTCCCTTCCTCTCATTGAGTCCCGTGTATCCCAGGGTCTGTGCGCATGTGAAACTCCCTTTTCCTAGTCAAAGGAAAGTAGAGTAGAAAGTAGAGCCAATATTGACTGAAAATGCACAGTGCTCAATGCATATAATGCTCCTTTTTTATCAGCTTCTTGAATTCAACTCTTCTTGTCAGCAGGGCAGCTCCTATTTTAATTCTTTAATCTTTTCCTGAAATAAAAGTCTCAAAACCAGTATGTGCTTCAGACCTTCTCAGTCCTAATAGCTTTTGTATTTAAAGCATAAATTTAGCACCGTGAGGCCGATCAACAGATACAAACTCAAAGTGAGTCTAGGGAGCTGGTAGCACTAGATGCAGCACACGGCCAGCTGAGCAGTCTTCCTAGAAGCCTACGCTGCTTTGCAGCGGGGCTGCCCGGGCACGGTGGCTTCATCCTGGGCTAAATTTCAAGATGCCACCTGTAGAGACGCCAGGTCCTGCCTCACTGATGGCCCTGGCCGGGAGCAGGGCTGAAGCAGCGCTCTGGCGTGTTGGCTTCCCAGCACTGTTTAGCTGCTGAGCGACCCGTATCGCATCAGGCTGGGCTGTTAAAGATACACCCTAGCCTTCACGTGGAGCAAAGCTTCCTCTTGTCTTTTGAGTGCTTAACGTGGTTGAAGCAGGCAGCTCTGTGTGCTTTCCTGGCTGATTTTGGGGCCCGTTAGGTGGGCGGTACAATCACAGCCCTCTGAGCAAACTCTTGCTGCGGCTCTGGAGCGGTGAGCACCACGGGGCTGGTGACAGCCATCTCCAATCCTGCCAGGTTGGACCACAGCGGGTGCTGAGAGCTCACCCTCATCCTCCCGCTCTGAGCAGCAAGTCTCTGTTTCAGCCACCAGACCCTCAGCAGGAGATGGCATCATCCAACCACAGCATCAAGTCAGGCTCTTGTCCAGCTTGTGTGGCCTTGCCGTGGCCACGTGCTCGGTTTGACACCTCCCGGGGCACTCGCAGCAGCACATGGCAGCCAGCCGGTCCTGCCCGTAGGAGCCCCACTTGTCCCCGGTCAAGATGCCAGCGCCGTGCAGCGGGCAGAGCACGTGCGGGGATGCTCTCCCATGGCGATGCTCTGTAATCTGTGCCTGGGTGTACATGGAAGTCCTGGAGATAGGAGCAGGGTAGGAAAAATTCTCAACTGCTTGGATACAAAGGCTTTCCCCTTGTGCCCTCTAAGATGGTTTGATGCGCAGCCACTCGCCCTAATCTGAGCTCACCGTAGCACTTTCTGTAATCTTGAGCACTGGAGGACCCGGGAGCCTTCCCAGCCATGACCCACCTGGATCAGCCATCAGTCACCCCCGGAATCTCCGTGTTCCTCCTTGCACTGCGTTTGCTTCCACCCATCAGTCAGCAGCCGCCTTAGTCCTCCTCCCATCCCACCGTGGAGGAACGTGGCCTGTGTGCCCAAAGCTGCTCACCATCAGCTTCTCGCCTGCCTGATGGGAGTCCAAACTGGGGAGCCCCAAAGTGGAAATGGTCACCTTAGCGCTGTCCTGGGGCTGTGGAAATAACTGCCCTCGCCACGCTGAGCTAGCTAACGGCCATCTAAAGCATAGGCTGTTGTTGATAAAGCCATGTATGTTGGTAATGCTTAGCAGTGGCTTTCTATAGCCATGGTGTGAGGTTCTGCTTCCCTTCCAGCTGAGGAGATCCAGATGCAGCTCTCCTTGTTTGTAGCCCTTCCCAAATCCAGCCTTCTCCAGGTCAGTTGTGCATGTGTTGTGCTTAGAAGTCCACATCTGGAAGAAGAGGGTCCTTCGTCACTAGTCGCGTACGAGGTTTTGCTCTCCCTGCCGGCATCTTGCACTTGACTGAAGTGAGAGGTCTGGGTCTCTGGTATAACCTCACAGTTGGGTGAGCGGTGTGAGTTCAGGTCCCCATGCTCACAACAGCTGGCAACGTGGCACTTCAGTGGCATCTCTGAGCAGTTAAAGGCAGTCTTTAAGGTAAAGCAGGGACACCAACGCCTGCCAAGCAGAGTAGATTGCAGGGCCAGCAGAGATGTCAGTGCTGTGGCCCAGGTTCATCTCCATTCGGGCCATTGACATAGCGCTGAGGGATCTGGTGGAGCTGAGAACTGTCAATGTTAGGTTAATGGTTGGACTAGGTGATCTTCAAGGTCTTTTCCAACCTAGATGATTCTGTGATTAGGTGGGAAAGGAACTCCATCCATTCTGTTTTATGTAGTGTATATGCCTTTCTGACCGCATCAGGAGATGCTCACCTGGCCCAGGTGCCTGGCTTGGTCCCATCCGAAGTCGCCTGTCCAGCTCTCTGCAGGGATAACCTTTACACTCCATCCCTGGCTGCTCCAGGTGAGCTCTGTTCTCTGGCAGCTGTGATCTCCTGGCAGAGGGCTCAGGACGCATCATTAGGATGGCACATAGGCCTTGTCACTGTCATTGCTCTTCCCTTACAAGACATCACTGGCTCCAGGAGGACACCCTCTTCCTCCTCCTCCTCCTCTTCTCTCCAGACATACAGTGGGACTTTGTCCTTTTTAGCCAGCCGAGCAGAACATGCACTGCTCTCCTTCTCGCCATGTGGACCCTGCCCTTTCTCACATCCCCCAGCAAATCCTGCTTTTTCTTTGCATACTTCATTTGCTCAGGAGCACTTATTTTAAGCGTGAGGACTAGAAGTTATGTACCTTACATTGACACATCGGTGGTGTGGAGGACACAAGATGGACCTTTCTGCTACAGGATCATGCCACTGAGCATCTTGAGGCTCCCCACGCAGGGATGTTTTCTGCTCTACGCTTGCTCATACCAAGAAATCCTCTCTTGCAGCTCAGTGTCCTGCCTGGCATGAGGTATTGAGCCTAGTGAGCAATAGTACTTGATTTCTTTGCCAGTGGTCCTGCTTTGAGCCTTATTTCTTAACATAGAGAACAGCTGGGTAAGTGGAGGGCACAGGTGGAGTGATCAGATGGGGATCATCCCCAGCGTTTGACTCAGCATGTGTAAATACATTAATTATTTTAAAAAAAAAAAAAAAAAAAAAAAAGAGGTGAGGATGGGTAGGAAGGCACTGCAGTGTGTTGTCAAAGGTGGCAGCACTTTGGTGGTGGATAGTGCAGGAAGGCAGAAGAATGTGCGATAAAAATGCAGCGGCACAGGGAGCTGTGCAGTGTGTGGGTGCTGAAGGCAGGGAGGGTCCAGAGGAGAGCTTTCTGCTTGTGCTCAGGCCCTGAACTGCCCTGCGAAGAGAGGCTTCAGGGGGAGTGTTCTTATTTATACACATATGAAAATATACTGATGTTTAGTGGGAGGAAAAATCACCCAGGAACGCTTGTACAGCTCTTGCTCCTTTCCTGTAGACATGCCCATATGCTAAGCAAGGGATCATCTATAACTTCTGGGCCACTTGTGTCAATTCTTCACTCGAGGCAACACAGATGATATTTTGCATCTCTTCAGTGAGGCCCTGCCAGGGGTTCCAGCACCAGCAGGCAGGAAGCTGGATTTTCTTCTCTCTTTCCTCTAGTTTGGTTTTACCTTACTGAACAGAAAATGTGAGTCCTTGCATCACCCTCTTTTCTGGGCTCCCTGAAAAGTCTCTAAAAGAATTTGACTTGAGGTTTGCTAGGACTGCTGTATGAACAGGATCAGAGCCAGGGGATCAGCTGCTCAGAGGTTTGCTCTTGGGGAACTTTTATTTAATACATATTGGCCAGCTTGTCTGGACCTTCAGATAGCTGAGAAAAGCAAGACAGGCATGTTTGCTGGGAAAAAAAGCCCTGGCACTAACTGCAGGTATAGCTGAAATAAAATGTGTTAGGTGGCAGGAGGACAGCCGCAGGGAACACAGCAATGCCTAACAAGCCAAATCAATTAACCTTGTTGCTGAATTTTGTGGGTTTAAAATATTTATCGCTAAGCAAAGGGATCTTTTATGACTGTAGTGGTGGTGGTGGTCTCATATGCTGTAGCTTGAAGGAGCAGCCATCTTCCACTGGGGAGTTGGGCTCCTTTGAAAATGAAATCAGAGAACCTTGTCTCTGCCATACTGAAGGTGCATCTGGGGCTGAGCAGTGGCCTCGGCATCGTCAGGATGAACCTCAGCCTTTGGGGCAGCACTTCACCAGGTGGGAACGCTGTACACAATGTCTTACAGCGGTAGCAATGAGTTCAGGGGGTCACAAAGAAAAGGAGGAGGAGGAGGGAAGGTGCTGTGGCATGCAGGCAGCTTCAGGCTGTGCTTCAGGCTCTGCTCTGTTTGCAGTCTGGCAACTATCTGAGCATCACTCCAGAGCAAGAGGCAGTACATTACCTGCCTTTACATTAAAGAAAGAGAACTTGCAGCACCAATGAACAGCCAAAATTTGAAGTATTTCTGCAGAGAGCAGTGCTTAAAAAAAAAAAAAATTAAAAAAAAAACATCTGGAAAGCTTTTTTACTGGTAGCAGTGGTCCTTAGTTAGCCTATTGCTTCTTCCTGCTCCAGGCTCCATCCATCTTCCAAGATAAATCAGTGGCTATTTAAATTAGAAAGTGTGTGGAGAAGGGACAAAAAGTACGGGGAGGAGAGGGTGAGCTCCCTGCCTGCACTTTCACAGCCCGGCTGCATCGTTCCGCTGCCCGGCGCAGCACGGCCCGGCCGTGGGCTCGCGAGGCATCGCAGCTCTCCCATGGCAGACGCTCGCCAGGGCACTGTCGTGAAGTGCAAGCTGCTGCCTTTGACACAATTCTACACTAGCAATAGCACTGAAACGTGAGCTCTAGGGAAAGTCAAGTGCCACAAAGGTGCGGACACCTTCTAGTTGGCTCCCAGTAAATTTTTTTCCTCCTGCGTAAGGTTTTCCTACCATTTGCACCATCTCCCCTGAAACAGAGTGAATCCATCCTTAAATGTGACCTTTCCTTTGCCCACATATAAAAAAAGAAGCAAATCATGCTCATTTGCTTCAAAAACAGAATTGTGTGCTGACTTGCAAACCAGAAAAGTCTTTTTTTTTTTGCTGTAACAGAGGTGGATGGGACTGCGTTAACAGTGCTGCCCCCCAGCATTGTAAGCTGTGTCACTTTTGTACCATCTCTATACTTGATTGCACTTCCACTAGACCTTTGCATTTTTTTCATGGTTCAGATACAGTACTTAGTTTGTTGTGAACACTTAAGCACATGCACGCTCGGTGTAGCTTGCCTTTCCTCTGTAATTTTTTTCCATTTTTTTTAGAAAAAAAAGCTTTGTTATTCTTCTCTTTTAAAAAAAGTAATTTAAAACCTGTATAGCACTCAAAGCACGCAATGTAAATATTTATTACTCAGAAATTAGTGGAGGGTTCTCTTTTGTGACTTAAGTTGTGGTTTTGACTTTTAAATCTTGTCCTAACAGACGTCGCAGGCGTGGGTTGGGAGAGGAGCGCCGAGTGTAATGTGTCCAACCCGCCCCATCTACCCTGATAAACTGTTTGTTTGGTTTTGATGACTGTTATAAATATCTTTTCAAACCTTTTCTGCTGACCTGTACCTTTAGTTTTGAGGATACCTGTCCAAAGATTCTGTACAGTCTGTTTGAGAACTGTAACCTTACTACACTATAAACTTGTTTGGGTTTTTTTTTTTCCCATTCAGAGAACTCAGCAGTGTTGTATTTGGTAGGGACACTAACACCATGGGTGTGCAGACTGTTACCCATCGTTACACAGAGTGGCAGCAACTACTTGGTGACAGAGCACCCCCAGCTCTCCTTGCACAGTAGTTTTGGGCTGTTGCAGCGAGCTGGTGGCTCTGGGAGACACCGGTGTAATGCTGTAACTCACTCGTGCAGCGCGTCCAAGACACTCTTGGACTTTACAAGGGACCGACAGACCCCGCTGTACAGACACACATCCTACAGCAGCACTGCAACTTACACTGTGTAACTTCAAACATAACCACATAGTTACTACTGAGTTGAACTTAGGTGAGCCTGTAGCACAAACCATTTCTTACAAGAGGATGCAAACGTGCTGCTGCGGGAGCGGGGGGCACCAGGCTGGCAACGACGCAGGTGCTGGCCCCAGCGGTTCACCCTGCCTCAGTCTGAGACTACGAAAAGAAGCGGAGGGCGTGGGATTTACTGGCAGAAGCCTGATGAGCCGGACAAGTTGGTACCAACTGAATGAAGCCAGCTGGCCATGAACTCCTAAATAATGAGTGCAATTCCAATTATTTTCTTCATGCTTTCTTCACACACTGCCTGTGTGCAGGATTGACAAGAACATTCGCTCTTTGTTCTAAATTAGAGACAGCAAAGTGTGTCGTAAAATACAAAAGATTACGGTAAGTAGGAAGCAGATACAAATGCGCAGCGTTTGACCTGTGTCCACCCTCCTGGGACCTGGAGTTCTGGATGACTTGAGATTTTAAAGAATCATTTATTCGAAAGGATGAAGCCTCGGGGAGAGAGAAGGAAGGTCTGCAAGTCCGTGGGTGGTAGCTGAACCGGCACTGGTTGTTCAGGTACTACTGGTCAGCCTTCCTCCACCGTCCTAACGAGAGCACAGCTCTTCCTCCCCCGTCTGAGCACAACTTGAACCGACGACCACCCCATCGCCAAAGGGGACGCGTTCCGGATTAAAACCACGCACGCGCCACGCTCTTACCAGACGTCCTTTGGAAACGACCGGAAGGAATGGTGAGTCCTGAGGACACAAGAGTGATTTCCCAGCTTCTGTGACGATGTGACGCAGCGGCCAGCCCTCCGCCACCGGCCTGGGACGTGGCCCAGCAGCAGCGCGGCAGCGGAGCTGGGACGCTGCAGCCTCACGGCTCCTGGTGATCCCCGCGGCTCAAACCCAGCAACAATCGCAGCGGGGCCGGGGGCAGAGGAGCACAGTTGTCCTCGAGCCCTGTCCATCCGTAGGGCGAACAGCCCCTTTCCAGGGGCATTTTCCACACAGATTAGTTCGGGAAATAATGTCTCCCATGTGATATTTTCCCTCTGCCACGGGGAACGGGTGTTGGCGGCTCCTGTTTCTCAGTATATGTGAGCTCCTCTCCTTCCCTTCTCCCTTCCACTCGTTTATTTCAGTGCTTTTTTAAGAGCCACTGTTCCAAATCAACTGCTCGCTGTAATAGAAACGTCACTTTTTCTCACAGTATTTATTCCTTACAAAATCTTGTGTGACATGCTAGGTTCCCATGGATGTAGCTGATCATTTTTATTTTGTAAATATAATTACCTAACTTTACATTAACTATATCGTAATAAACTATTTTTGCACCACCCTTTGCATGCTGCGTAGTGAGGTTTTTCTTTCAAAAAGGGCACTACTACAGAAAGAATGGAGCAGAGGCCAGAGCGTGCAAACGAGTGAGCTGTTTGCTTTTACAGTCACACTTCACAAAATGCAACAGGTAGCATTTTAATAGCAATAACATGTTTAAAGTACAAATGCTGCTGAACGGGATTTACTAGAGAATGTAGCTTCTTCCACACTTGCTACTCCCCAGGTAACAGTAATGCTTTTTCCCCCCAGACCCATGCAAACTTCCTCAAACAGAACAGAACAAATCTGCAATCTGCTGATGTTACTCCATGTAACCTAACTAACACCTAAAGATCTACAGGAATTTTTAATGATTTGGATCTTTGGAACAACCAACCCCCAAGGACTGCCCAGAGGGCAAAGACCAGAAGATGATGTTGAGCTTTTCTGTGAAAATGGTTTATTCGGTAATAACAATCACAGCATTATTGTGTCAAGCCAAACTGGTAACAAAACATTAAGAACTTTTTTCATTTAGAGAGATTTTGAGGCGCTTTATATTCAGTATAAAATAATTCTTAACACAGACACTATTTAGTTGTTAAATTCTTAAGTTTACACCCATCTTTGTTCTACCCTGAGCTGTAGGGACAAAGTTCTTACCTCCCTCCCCTTGCTATTCCCTCGCTGTCCCCACCCCGCTGCTGCCAACACAGGTGGTCACCAAAGTCACCAAACCTGACCAGGACACAGTGTCCCCACCTGAGTGAACTGAAGTCTCCTTCCACCACTCCACTCTGAAGTCAGTGACCGAACTCCAGCCGCATCTGCTCTCAAGACAAGATCAACTGAGCCCAAAGAACAGTTTCTCTCATTTCTCTGCAGACTTCCCTATACTTGTTTGCTGGAAGACAAGCTGTCATCAGCATCTGTTCTGACGCTTTTAGGCTGGAGCTCTGCTAATCTTAAACCAAAGGAAATGCGTACACAATCAAAACATACTTCTAATTTCTGCCTTCTTACTTCCCACAGATTTCCTTTTACAAACTTTCAACAATTAAAGCCAACAAGAAATGTAACTAAGGTGCTTAATCTATACTAAGTCTAGCTTTGCTGTAGCCCTCTTAACGCTTCCTTCAGAGTTACTGATGTAGAGGAGCCATTGGGTTACAATTCCATTCTGCAGTATCCCAAGTGGGAAAATGTCCATTTCACCACCGAAACACCTACCCAGCGCTGTCTGAACGTACCTCGTCTGCACTGGGGCACGGCAACAAGCCTGCCCGTAGTTTTAAGCTCTACAAATGCAGTCCTGTCACAGCTATCCTCACAAAACTCACCAAACAGTTGGGTCAGTCCCATTCCCGCAGCAAGGGACCTGTGGCACTTTAGGGTAGAAAGCACTTTGTTTCTCCAGAGGAGCTTACCTAAATTACACCCAGATGGATAATACAATAATGTCTGTACATAAAGTTCATGAATGCTATCTGTTAAGTACTCTGCCAGCCCTGGGAGGCAGCTCAATCATTTACTGTCTTTGGAAAAAAATTTGTAGCTGATGGGGTTGTACTCTTCCCAAATCCTTTCAAACTCATCCAGGAAAAGCTTCACATACTCGGCATCTTCCATGACCAGCACATTCTCCCGGTTGTTCTGGATAGCTTGGGTGGTCCAGTTGAGGGAACCTGTGATGAGCATCCTCCTGTCCACGATAGCAAACTTGTGGTGCATGTACCCGTCCTCCTGGTCATGGCGCACCTGGATCCCTACAAAGACACAACCACCGCTTCAGCAGTAGCCGAAGCTCTCACCCGGGGCCTGAGCGCCCGGCCGTGCCCTGCCCCGCGGAGGCCCCTCGCTGAGGGGAGGCCGCCTCACCGGCGTGCCGGAGGAGGCCGATCTGGGAGCCCCGGATCCCCATGTACTGCGCGTCGGTGACGATGCGGACGCAGACGCCGCGTCGGTGGAGGAGCTGGACGGCGCGGCTCAGCTGCGGGCAGGAGAAGGCGAAGAGGCAGATCTCGAGGGAGCGGCGGGCGGAGAGGAGGCGCCGCAGGAGGCGGCTGAGGGGGCAGTCAGCCTGCGGTAACGGGCAAGGGCAGGGCCGGGCCGCCGCGCCTGGCTCCGCCGCCGCTTCGACCAGCAGCGCCTCGGTGCAGCTGGGCTGCGAAGGGAAGAAGAGCACCTCGCGGACGGGCCGCCGCTGCCGCCTCCAGGCCGCCAGGGCCAGCGCCGCGGCCAGGCCCAAGCCCAAGCCCAAACCCAAGCCCAGGCCCAGGCCCGCCCGCCGCGCCGCGCCCGCCGCCCACATGGCCCCGCCGCCGGCGGCCCGGCGCATGCGCAGTCGCCCCGAGCAGGCGAGCGCGGTGAAGGCGGGAAATCTCTGAGGGAGCCGCCCGCCGCCTGGGCGGTGGGTGTCGAGGGGCCGCAGCCGCCCCCGCGCCGAGCCGCCCCCCTTCTAACCCACAGGGGCTTGGGCTGCTGTGGGGTGGGGGAAGGAAGGACACAGGTGCTCCTGGATGCACTGGAGAGCTGACCCGAACCCTTCCCCAAGCACCAGCCGCCTACGCCGCACACTCAACAGACCCTTTAAACTGGATCCTGCCTGGCTGAGGGGCCAGGGGCGGCAGAACCAGTGCAAAAAGGCTTCGGTTGTACCTACAGCCCAACCAGTGACCCAGCACCAGCAGTGGGGCTCTGTCTGTCCGCCCGCAGCTCCCTGCTCCCACCTCCCTCCCAGGTAGGCGCTGCTCGGCCACGCGGAAAAGGAAATCACATCAGAATAAAGAAACATCCTGCTTTAATCAGTTTGTCTTTAAGGCGGAGGGTTGAGAGGGAAGGAGGGTGGTGAAAGATGGCTGCAGACATGCTTTTTGGTTAATTAAGTTGCGCTAAGAGGAGTGTGCACATTCCAGCTATCACTGACAGCAAAAGGAGTGCCTGCGGCCTAATCTGCAAGCTGCAGGAACTTGCCCAGACAATTATTTGGTAATCCCACATATAGATCTGTTCTGGCAGGCAAGCACATCTGTTTTTATGCTGCGCAGGAGCCCTGGGTTCACAGATGTAGCAACTCTCCCCCTTCTTTCCTGTGGACATTTTATAAATGTTAAGTTAGTGGTTTCCTTGCCTCAGCTCAAAAATGATACATTTATCCCGGGTCTGGTTGTGCGTGACACAGCCCTGTTTCAGATCAGGACAGAGACCGATGGACATCGCCTACAACTCGCTGCTTACACAAGCACATGGAAGAAGAGGATGAAGCCTCAAGCTTGACCTTAGGATCAATGTTTTGGAAGAAACCACACCTCTGTTCAGAAACACGGGCTTTGCCAATGGGTGTTTATGCACCAACTGTGGGTTAAAGACTAGGTTTTAATGTCAGATTGCTTGGGAGAGCTATTCTTAAAAAACACAAATATTTCAGCAGTCAAGAAGGTCTAAATGCCAAATAATGCCTTACCTGTTGTGTTACACAGCTCTGAATTGGACCAGAATAGCTTTCAAGTAGAAGAATAAAGAGTACTAGGTAGCCACAAGAGCAGACACCAACCTAGCGCTGGAAATTCCGATTTACTAGTCCGTGCTTTTCTAATGACTTCTGTCATTTATCCCACTAGTAATGGGCTTTGCTCTTCCCTCATGACTAGCACCTAGCACATAGGGAGCAAGATGCATGTATTATTCAAAATTCCTTTCCTGTGGGTAGAACTTGAGCACCTCTTTTGTTTCCTGTTTCCTTATTGACAACTGGGAAACGCCTTTTTGCAAACCCTGAAATTAAATACGTGCTTGAAGTAACAGAGTAATGCCTTTTTCCAAGCATGTTTGCTGTTTGAATATCCTGAAGTTGTTTATATCCAGTCAAGCATTTTCAATTAATATATCTGAGCATCTCTTGCTCCATATGTACAAGAAACTAATACATACAAAGCCAAGAGGAAAAGATCTGTTAAATTCTGTAAATTAGATCAAGTCTAAGATACAGGAATCAACTGCTGCTTCTCCCAGCCCAACATAAACACACATCGAAAATCAACACAAAACCAGGCTTTGTCCATTTTACAAAAATAGCTCTTAATGATATTTAATGCCTGTCGCCATTTTACAGATGTTCCAGACAAAAATCAACCTGCATATTTTATATATAAGAACAGAACTCATGACAAGTTGGAACATCCCCTCTGAGCTTGAGTCTTGTTTGAATGAGTGTAGAAGGTCACCTGGTAAAACCTGCCTCTAGCTTGTTAAAAATGTCTACGGTAACGTCAAGTTTTCCCAACAATGATTCAGAAAAAAAAAAAAAAAGACAAAAAAACCCCAACAGACTTCACAACAGAAACAGTAATTGCTTACAATACAGATGAGGAATATCTGTTTAGGTAATTTAAAAAATGCACCAATGTTTCCATGAACTATTAAGCAAAAATGTTTACTATAGAGTTATATAAGAAGGGAGCACCTACAGGTTGGATCTTTTCTGCTTAACTTAATTAGGAAGCTAAAAAACTATTTCTGAAGACAGATGAACAGCAGCAACCTTCTCCTGGCGAGGTTATCTTCATTATCTGGAAGTTTTGCAGCCACAGGCAAAACGAGGCGAGTATTTTACCCTCTGAAGAGGCAAGCAGGCTGCATTTTGAGACTTCTTACATTATAATTCTCTCTCCCAGACAAGGTTTCCAAAGCAAGTGCTGAAACTGTCTCAAGTTAAGATATAAATAAATAAAATGGAGTGACAGGACTCCGATAGGATATCCTGACTTACGCTACAGCAGAAAATAGTCTCTTCTTAAATCCGAGCATAAAGTGGTTTGAAATAATTTACATATGATTCATACCCTGTGACGTGCCACTTATTTTTGGTTCTTGTTTTCTCAGGTATTTAGGAGGTTTATGTGGGATTCAGAGAGATTAACTATATCCACTCCCAGGAGTTCCGGACGTTGTCACAGGTATCTGAGTCTTGCCAAGGGAATCTAAAGCTGAGGTCTACTGCCACACCATAATGCTTAATGATGACAGTATGGGATTTTAATTAATTCACGCTGATTCTTTGAGCGTTGCTGTATTTTAGTCTTGAGTGTGGACGTCTAGATTTAGAGTTGAGTTTCAGGACAGACAGCAGCACTATTTATTAGCACTTATTAATCCAGTCTCACAGCAATTAGAAAAGACTCAAGTCACTCTTCAAGTTAGTTTGAGGACCAGTAGAATAGTGACGAAGTTTCACTATCCGCCTAAAGCACAAGCTGCAGGCTCAGCAGCGGTAACTCAGGGTTCCCTGCCGTTATCTGAAGGCAGCAAAGAGAGGTTGGGCACCCTTTAGTTCCGGGACTCTGAGGATGTTGGGCTGCGAACTGTTGACATCAGGTGGGACTTGTACGTCTTGCTCAGGCCAGTCATCCAGAACTTGAGAAGCTTGACGTTGTCCTCTTCTGCAGCTCCCAGAATGCTCAGCAGTTTTTGGGTATCCTCCTTGGGTCTGCTGTCCACTTTAGTAAATTTAAAGAGGACCTTCACTTTACTGCAGAAACAAGAAACTCCTGTCACTACTACGATGGACTTGAATGCATCAAACAGGGAATGAGCAGTGATCGTAGCTTCTGTCGGTACCAACTAAATGTTAATAAAAGCTTCAAACAATATCCCATGGAGACTATTCTCATGCTTTGAGTGCAGAAAGTGGGGGGAAGAAAAGTACAAGAAAAGGAGGGGGGATTAGTTAGGGGAATGACTCATTTTCAGTAGTGATATGCGTAATTCTAATCTGTTTTTTTCATTCTAGCGAAAAGTAAAACGATTAATTGTGACAACTGGGAATCTCCCTTGGAGACAGATCTAGTGCCCATCTGGCCTTCAAGTAAATTCACAAAATCGTAATGTTCCATGAATTATTTCACATGACTGGTCTTCCTTTATATCTACTTGCGTCTGTGAAATGTAGTGCCTGAAGGTGCAATCGTGACATCTGTTTGGCACGTTACCTGCACTGGAATATAGCGCACATTGACAGGCATATATGTATTTGCATACTTAATCCTCCTAACATACGTAAGGCAGACAAGTATTGTCATGTAGGTAACCTACAGATGCATGAACTGAAGCATAAAGGTTAAGAACTGCTGAAAGCCAGAAAGAGAGTTAGGACTAGAGTAGATCCCCGATACTCTTAGCTCCCAACAGTAAAGCCAGCTACTCTCAGTACTAAAGCAGAAGGTACCTGACTACAGGTCTGTCCTGTACTCTGCTGTAACTGTTCCAGGTTTAGTGCCGAAGCTCTTTCTCTGAAAGCAGTTAGTTGTACTTACTTCATCCACTCCTCCTTCAGGCAAACAAGGCACTGATCCACAACATCTACAGAAAGGTTCTGGTTGGTGAGGGCAGCTTCGATCTTGTTCAAGATTGTAGGGCCAACTAGAGGATCAGAAAGAGAGGGAAAAGGTTGAGAAAGAGGACATAGAAGCTGCAGGTCACTCACTCACACCTTTGTCAGCAAGAACTAGTCCATTGCTATGACCCGGGCCTGAACACCTGCTGGAATTACAAACAAGAACACACATTTGTTCCACCTCTTTGTTCAAGAGCAGTGGTCTGCACTCCTTTTTCATCAGTGCTTTGGTCTAGTGCATTCATGCAGCTTCCTCTATATGCAAAAAGCTACATTATTAATACAGCACAGCCAATTTCAACACAGAATTTGGCTTGATTAGCTCACAGATAATAATCTCCCTTGAGTCAGGAAGAAACCTACCTATTCTACAAGGTGGAAAAATATACCCCCCAGTGGCCTGCCTTGATTTCATCTCCATGGCAGAGGAGCTAAAGATCACCCCACTAGAAAAACACCTGATCCAAGCAGCAACATAGAATTTTGTGAAGGATCCTGAGACATGCACACAGGTTCAGAGGCCTTTGTTTTCTTCAGACCCACTTTTAAACTAAAATTGTTTAAATTTTGTTATTTCTAGTCCTGTATCAAAAACTCATTAAAAAATGCAAAGCTATGAAAAATCTTCATGCTTTGTACAATATATGTACATATATACATAAATATATAAAACCTCAAAGTCTCCACTTACTCTTGATTTAATGTTCTTGTTAAGGGAAGTTCCAGAATATAGTATAAAAACAAACAGACAATGAACCCAAAGCATTCCTTTCCTGGACCACTTTTTGGAATTACCTAGGAGGCTATCTTCCCAGCAGATTGTGGCCTAGTAACTTTGATGCTGTGGTGGAGAAAAGACCTTTCAGTGACTATTTTTGTCTAGAAGATTCTGGACATGCCACTGGTTGGATGCAAAGTAGACTACTGTAATTACACATGGGGGACCTACAACGGCTGCTGGAGCACAGGAAGAACACTACAGAGTGAGGGAGTTTCTGCTTTGCATTGCACCTGTATCTTCAGAACACAAAGCAGGACGGATTAACCATCTGTCAAGTCTTTTGTGACAGTCAGTGAGGCCAACTCATCTAAATTAAGACTCCCCAGAAAACAGGAACCTGATGGACCTGACTCAAATCACATCTAGGTGCAAGTGTTCAAGTCCTTGAACAAAGTAGGAAAAAAAAAAAAGTCTGTGCATTTCTGTATCAGTCGTACTTGTCTGTCAAATGGAACATGGGAGATGAGTAATCACAGAATGTCACGGTCCTTATAAGCAAGACTTACTCAAAATAAACACACAAGCATTCCAGGATAGAAAGTGTTCATTGTGGGTTACTGAAAAATTTCCCTACAATTGCTACTATACACGTTACAGAATTCATTTCTCGTTTCTGAAAATGCATAAGCAAAATGCTGATCTTTAAATCCATTAAATGGACTGTGGTAAACCTCACCTCAAATAGCAGTACCCTAGTTGTACACTGACCTGGCTTCTACTCAGACTTCCTTAGGGATCAGTACATGAACAGCATAAAAAAAAAGTTAAAGATTAGGTCGCTGTTTTAACCTCAGTGATAAAGGTTCTTTCTGCTTTCAAATCACCCACCTCGATCTGCTGCAACAGGGCTACCGCTGGTGACAACAAACTCGTACTTGTTGAGGGACTGCTCATCATCAAACAGAGCTGGGTAGAGACTGGACCGGGTAGCAGAGCGAACTTCCACAAGGACCGCAAACTCTAGAGCAACAAGAGCCCAAAAGAACATTAACTGTACTAGCCCAGATTCTAAAATACAGCTACACACCCTGCTCTGAGAAAGCACAGCTCTGTCAGCTTACAATATTTGGCCCAGCATTAACCTTTCTTCCACAGGAACCAGAACTGCCAGTGATGGTATGATCAGTGCTTAAAGCAGGTGTCACACTTTCAACTACTAAGTAGTAATTAAGTAATACAGGTTTTAGTTCATGAAGCATTGTTAGACTATCTGCCAATACTTAATTAAAAAAAAAAAAATCTTTAATAATATAGTGAAAGGAGAGGGTTCTGCAACAGGTTCTTACCAGATGATAGTATGTGGGATGGGATTTGGACATGGGGACTAAGCCCTAGGAAGTTACACCGATACGCCTCTTCGTACTGGTCACTGTAGGGGATGATCCGCACACAGCCTACGGGCAGCATAGTCTACAGAAGGAAGGAAACGCGTCAGGAAAAATGCTGGAGCTAAACCAGTAAAGCAGAGTTTTCCCCTCCGATTTCTTGGGCCAGCCAAGACTTGGAGTGCTGCTCAGGCAGATGCTCCTGATTTGGGGGATCAGAAGTATCTTACTCAGCTTGAAAGACCATGCAGTTGCTGAGGACAATGAAGACATCCAAAAGTTGGGGGATTTTTTAGGTTTGTTTTAGGTTTGTTTTGGGTTTGTCTCCCAGCCCCAAACCACATCATTTAACACACATTCTCCACAAGATTACATGTCCCAGACGGCGTGGACTGCTACAGAAATGTATGTAAAAATATGCAGTCAGGAAACAAAGGAAAAGGTTTCTACCCGTAGCACATCAAAAGCAGACTGGACAAGATCCATGTCTCGAGCTTTCCAGATAACCTGGTTCCCCATCAGAACATGCCAAGCCAGCATGCGGAATGCTGATGCCCCAAGAACCTGGAAAAAAAAAAAAAAATTCTGCATTGGTTATGAAAATTAGTGAAATGTCCAGTTTGCCCTGTCCAAAACATGACTGCCACATATGAAAATGGCTAGAACTGAGCAGCAGAAATGAACATGAAAATTTACAGGTCTTGCGCACAGAGTAATAGCTCTAAACCACAGCACCAGGATCAAGCATTTCTTTGACAGATGCCAAAGGCGTCAGACTGTCATGCAAAGCGATACTCGCTCCCATCTATGGTTTCAAGAACAAACAGCAGCAAAGTACCACTTTGCCAACACGCCTAACCACTGATCCAATTCAGTATCAAGCGCATTAAGAAAACAACAGTTTCATTTCTCGGTTGCTCCAATCCCTCAGTGCTCTGGCTAGACTGCATGAATCAGCCCACTTGTTGGCCAAATTAGTGGGTTTGCTGAGCTGGACACAGGCCCATTTGCAATGGAACTGAACAATTTCTATTAGACAATAACAACTTTCAGGCATTTCTCTGATCTGGGTTATATTCGCAACGATTCAGGCACAAAAAGGTGAAACAATATTCTTAGACAAGCCTCCAAAGGCACACACTTGCAGTACAGTGGTGTAGTTCAAGAGCTTCAAGCATTCTAAACTAGGAGACAACAGAACAAAAGGAGGCTAAAGAGATAAAGCAGGTATTTGTCAGGAGTGTCCAGGAAAATAAGCTGGTGTGAAAGAGACTGTGGGTCAAATGCACCGAACCATCCCCCTCAGCCAGGTAACTGGAAGCACTGGAGAAAAGCCAGAGCTGTACAGAACCATTTGTTTTGATTGTAATTTTTTTTTCCCCCCTCTGAAGCACTTTTGTTTTAAGCAAATAGTACTTGGCTTTGAAGATGCTGCGCAACCTCTGTATTAAATTACTGCCACTACTCTAGGGAAGAAGAAAAGTGCAGAGTTTGAGAGAAATCATATGATGCCATCCCACATGACCGATGATCACCAGAGGCCCACATGATCTCAGAGGAAGGGAACGGCCTCAGAGATGCAGTTCACACCCTGTTACTAGCTGTGCAGGCACTGTGTTGAACACAGAGCCAGGAAAGAGGTGCAGACTGCAGGAAATAAATGTATTTTTTCAAAAAAAAAACAGTATCAGGAGAAAAGAGGTTATTAGCTTGTGAATTGAGCATGGGAGTTTCTTGTCTCTTACCTGCCTCATGTGCCTGAGAGAGCGAAAGACAGACAACCTTCTGTGAGCTACATTCCAGCTGTTGCAATCTGGCATCAGAGATGTTTCAGGTGAGCACTTAGATAGCTCCTGCCCTTCCACAACATCTGGCTGGGAAGAAGGCTTCTCTTCTTCCTCGGAACCATCCCAGCCTTCCGACTCTTCTTTCAGATCTAGCAAAAAAAAGAAAAAAAAAAAAAAAGCAGAGTGGTCATAAAAATTGCTGCTTTCTAGGAACAGGAACTGCCTCAGAAGTGCCTGCACATGCTGCAACCAGTATGTGGGGAGAGCAGAACACAGGACCTGAAAGTACTAGCATCACAGACACACCTGAAGTGTTAATGGTGTTTATGAATTCATATATAAGATAACCACTGAAGGGTCAAAAGGGAATTTTTATCTTCTACAGAACACAAAGTCACATCTTTTGACCAACTATGCGTTCTCTATTCTTGTTTTAAAGGTCATGGCCAAAGCTTTAAGGCAGGCTTTGTAGAATCTGATCTAAATATATTAATAAAATAATTCAAGAAAAAATTACAATCCTTTAATCTTAGAAATTATGTAGAAAAGGAGCAAAAGTCCCTATGTTGCAAATGCAAATTCTTCTGGCTGTAGATATTCATTGGGAGGGCCAACCCAGCCAGAGAGAACAATAATCACAATGATGCAACACTCCTCCTCAAGCAACAACCACCACGTGTGCGTGCAGAGCGCCTACGAGGCCAAGGGCCTTGATTTCACATTCCTGTCAGTCACCTCTGTATCAGCGACTGCAGGGACTACGCTGCGGGGAAGGTGATGGGAGATGGCTGTGCTTACGATGCTGACGAAAGGACTCGGTCTGTTACCATCCAAAGCGTTCTCAGAGGGTTTTCCAGCTCTGGAAACTTCTATCTCACCTGCAAGTTTTTCCATCTGAACAAGGGTGTCTTCTGTGGGTGCTCCCTCCAGAAGCTTCTCTGTAAGTCGGCTGCCACAAGCTTTCAAAAGCCTGGAGACATTGAAAGAAACAGAAGCAGCGTTCATTAAGCCTAGGTGCAAAAACCCAGTAAGAAACTTGGTGCGATGAGCTCAACAAAAAAACCAACCACTAACCAATTTGTGTTTCAACACATCTCTGTGCTTTCCTTGGTGTGGTAACTATCAACATATCTTACAAGCACCACCACTCAAAGCCACTCAAAGACCCACCATTTTACGATTACTTTGTGCAACGTACTCATCCCCCACCCGAGTCACACGCCAGAGCTGCAACCCTCTCTGTGGCAGCTCTCCAGGGAAGTTGGATGAGCAAGTCAGGCACTGGGGCAACTAGACTGCCAGGCATACTGCTGTGGCAAACGGCTGCACCTCCCACGCTGCCTGTCACAAAACACAGGCACTTCCAGGTGTTCTTCAAGCGTGAATCCAAAGTACAACACACTGGCGGTAGGAGCATTGTTTCTTGCTGTCTTCCATACTTACTTTTATTGTGCAAAGCTTTTTCCATCTAGATAGACATGGCTTCCATTAGCAGCCACATTAGCAGGTTTACTTCACAGCAACAAGAATTTTTTTTTGCCCTAAAGGCTACTGTCTTTCTGTGCTTAGCTCCTTCCAATTCAGAGACTACTTAGCAAAGTCCAACTTCTTACCTCAAAAAAAAAAAAAAAAAAAAAAAAATACCCAAACACTCAAATCACATTTCCACCCTTTCAGAATATGGCAATATTCTCTTCCTGAAGGAGCTGTAGAAGCTAGATACGCAAGTGGCATTACCAAGCGAAGGAGGTATGCAAGCATGCCCACAGGTTTTCGTCGTTGGTCAGTGACGTTAAGGAGCGGGCTGCGTTGCCGTTCCGCTGGTGCAGGAAGGGAGTGAAGGCCGTGTTCATCCGCTGGGCACGCTGAGGGCACCCATACTGCTCTGCTTCAAACACCTGCACCGCAGAGGAAGGGCAAAATAAGAGACTGAAAAAGATAAAATGCTTACATAAACCTGAGCCAAAAAACCCCGATGAAAATATGAAGTGAAAAGGGTGCGTCACACACAATCATCCAAAATACACTGTAAATGATGGGGAAAGAGCGGGGAGGGACATCTTATTCTTAGATTGACTAAAATTATCATGAAGTAACACTTGTGCTCCAAAACCATTTTCCTTCGCAACTTTAGTTACTTAAATTTCTAACAGAGCTGTTGTCTAGCAGTTACGTCTGTGAAAAGTCTTATGACTGGCTTAAAATGAGAGAGGCACCCTGCTCTTTCTCTCCTTCACCCCCAGATACGCACCGTCCTCTTGTCCCTGTGCCAACCTTAATGACCCCCCTGGCTGCAGTGACCTGGATCAGCTTTTTGACTCAGCTGTAAATCAACCATCACACTGTTTTACTAACGTTGAGTCAAATGGCCTCTGTGCACTGACCTACCTTAAGTGCTTTGCCCTGAAGCTCATCAATGATGCCTCTGATTTTTCCCAACAAGAAAGGCCAGGAGTTGATGAGGTAAATCCGGTCCATCATGATAGTGATGATGCTGTACCAGCGCTGGAAACCTCGAGCCAGGCTGTCTTTGATAAAGAAGGTGTGGCTGAACACAAAACCATGCTGTTCATCTCCGAAAAAAATTGGGCCTTCACGTCCTGGGCAGACCTGAAGGGGAGGGACATGTACACATCGCACAGCTGAAACAGTAATAAACTGAAAAGCTTCCTACTCTTTAACACACACTTGGTGAACAAAACAAGCCTTTTCAGGCTACTATCCAAAACTCAGGGTCAAACAGACCTCCAGAGTATCCCTCAAACACTACAAAACCTTCAATTTAACTGTGTTTTAAGAACTCAGCTCTATTCAACTACAATGCTGTCGAGAATCCACAAAGGATTTTGCTGATCTTGGCACACAAACGCTCATTAATCTGTAAGGTTCTCCCTTTCCTTCTATGAGATGCTGAATGTTAATGACTTACAAAGATCAAATATTTATAGGCACTAAACAACAGATTCCAATGTTCTTACAAAAAACAGTTTATCTTACAAAGAAAAACAATAAACACACAGAAGCAAAACCAAGAAATTTTTGGTCTCATGAGGTGAGAGGAAAGAATCCTCAAAGTTATCAAAGATCAACCTTAAAAATTAGAACCAATCCTGGAAAGAACAGACCTGCATGTCTGTTTTTCCACCTCCATTCCCTCTTTGTTTCAGGCTGCACGGAGCAGCCAGGATGAGCAAAGACTATCCTGGATTTGAAATGATACATAAGGCCACAAAGGACTCCAAGGCAGTTACCTCACAGCTCAGACTGCGAACACAGGCCTGGCGCACGATGCTGAACAGCTGGGGGTGGTTTGGGTGTTGGTGACTGACGTACTTGATTGAAGTTTCTTTGTCGTGGCTGACATATCCAGGATGTCCTCCTGCAAGAGAGCGGCAACCCTGAAGACAGAAAAGCAAATCCAGCCATAAATGAGCATGCAGTTATCTAAAGTTTCCAAACACCTCTGTATATTCCCTGCAAAACATACGGAAACGTCACTTACACATAGAGATTAGAACAAAAATACTTCGAAGACAAGAAATAGGCGACAGGGTCAGGATTTGAACACAGCTCCTCACATAGAATGCTGTGCAATATACTTCCTCTGCTGTTATGCTCATTTGCCACTATTTAATTTGATTGTGAACTTGGTGTTGGCTCTACAAGTGGTAAAATTCAGTTAACAGCAGCTGTGAAACCAACTGGCCTAACAAAACTGGCCATAACCTAAAGGAAAAGAAGTAACAAATAACTCAGAACAAGTACTAATAGTAGATAAGCATGAGAACAACTGAGAATATACATTTTCTCCATTGTTTTCACTGCTTTTGCATTTTTTTCTGTCTCCTAATCAATACTGCTCCTAAGTATTCCTAAGAAAGTAAATGCTCTTCAAAGAGGAGGAAAGCATTTCTCGGCCACAAGAGAATCACAGATCACAGGGCTTAAAGAAACCTCAAGACACCATCTTGCCAAGGTCTATATACTCAAGAGCAGTTCCTTCATCCTCTTGTCATGGATCACTACAGTTTATGAGGACCTGGAGATCTTCTGGTACTGGTGGTCGTGTACAAAATGAGTGCAGTTCACTTTTTTTTTGTCTCTCTTAAATAGTACAATTTGCATTAGAGAATCTAAGAGCCCTTTGGTTAAGCCAAGGGACACTGATGTCCACACACAGATCTTCACACTTGCCTCGCACATGTCCGACTTCTTTGGCCCTGGGCTGCTGGAGTCGGCGCTGGCACCTTCTGCGGGGCTGTGCGAGCGGATCCGACTGCTCATCTGAATGCCACCTTCTTCCTCCTCCGCCTGCTCATTCTGCCCGGAGATGTCCCCGCTGCTTGCGCCTTGGGGAAGCGGTGAATGTAAAACCTCAGTACAAAAGAGGGTGCGAGGACCGTGGAGCTCACAAAAATGGCAGAGGGCAACAATAGCATTCATAGTGAGAGCTCAGCACATGCGACGGGCCTCCTGCAGGCAAGGGAGAGAGCACACGGTATCAGCACAACAGATATTAAAGCATCTCTTAGGCCCGACTGGTGCAAGTCCTGCTCTATATCTCTCTAGGAGAGGCTGGCCTTAAGCTCAGCCTAAGGGTGCTCAGTCTAAGCACAACTTTACCACGGGGTGACCTGAACAATGGACCTGATGGGGCGGGACCAGAGAGACCGATCCCCCCCGCGCCCGGGTCCCTGACTCAGAGCCGGGACACCCGAGGCCCCACAGGGATGGAACGGGACCGGACCGTGCCCGGATACCCCCAGTCTTACAAGGACAACTTGGGGTCCGACAGACCAGACCTCCGCGCCCGGACACCTCAGGCTCTGCCGGGCCCGGCCCAGCTTCCCCGTGCCCGGAGGCCTCAGGCCGTAACGGGTCGGGACGGGCCCTGCTCAGCGTCCCCGGAGCCGAGCGCCTCAGGCCCAGCCGGGCCCTGGCCTCCCCGCGCTCCGCGACCGGCACAGCCCAGGCTCCCCATGCCCGGACGCCCATGGCCCGGCCCGGGCCCTCGCTCACCGCGGCTCAGGGCTCCCCGGTCCCGCGGCTCCGGGCTCCCCCGCCCCGGCCCGTCCCGTCCCGTCCCGTGTCCGCGGGCGCCTGACACAGACTGACCCACCGGCCCGTACCATCCCCACCGGCAGCTGGGGGGGTGGGGAGAGGGGCACACACAGCTTCCTGGCTACCCACCCGCCGCCGCCACGGAGCGGCGAGGAGAGGGAGTAGAAAGCGGGAAGAGGTGGCCGTTCGTGCCGCGGTACCGAGCCGGTCCTTCCCGCCGCCCCCCCGAGGGTCCTTCCCACACCCCCCACCCCCCCGGGGCGGCAGTGACTCGGCCCACGGCCGCCCTGTCCACAGGGGCTGGGCAGAGCCATTACCTCAACACGGGAGGGGGAAGAGGAGACGCTCCGCAAGACGCCTCCCTCCTTCCTTCCCTCGCTGTCCCCTGCCCCGCCGTCGCGCCGCAGAGAGCGGACAACGGTGTCCAAGCCCTGGCAGCCGCCGGCGGCCCCACAGGCGCTTCACCCGCCGCGGGCCCCGTTCCGCGCCCCCCGACTCCCCGCGAGGTGGTGCGGACCGCGCGGTGGGTCACGTGACCGGCGGCCTCCAGGCGGGGCGCACGCATGCGTCGTGCGCGCGGCGGGGCGCGGCTGAGGCCATCGGCCGCGGGTTCGGGCCCGGGCGGCGGCGACGGCGCCAGCGGCTACCGGGCGGGGGGGGGGTGGAAGGAGCGTCGCAGTCGGCTCCCGCAGTAGCCAGCGTGTGTTTTAATTCCTTAAACTACTTGGACTGTAAGATTAGGGCAGATGAAGGCTTCCACCAAGCACTGTCTTTTCGCACTCCCTTCATAAAGCAGTTAAGATGGTTACACAGGTAGCACCCCCCTTTGAAGGAAGGGAGCAGACACCAGAGTTAAGCCTGGTGTAGGTTCTTCAATATAGATCCCTCTCTCCATTAAACTACTCCAGTTTCTCTTCAGGGTATCAAGTTTTATTAGAGGATTATTCATCTCTAGAAAACTATGATGGAAAGATAAACCAAATTCCATGTGAACTATTAACCCTCTCAGTCTTCAAAATATAAAGTACTGGCTCCTGCCCCTCCTCCATCCTTCCCTTTACATTGGAGTTGACTCCTATAAATACCCAAGTCTGAACAAAAGTAGCAAGTCTTCCACAAGATAAGAGCATAGACCATTCAGCTAGGTAAAACTTGCACTTAAATCCCGAGAGAGAAGCTATCACTGATAAGACGACAATATATGCCTCTGGCTCCAAGCAGCCATGCCTGGACTAATAATTATGCCTCTGAAGAAAACGATACTCAGATGGTCAGAGATGGATGATTATTGTAACACAAAGATCAGATATGAATACAAGTGATTGATGCAAAGTCCATCTAACCCTGGAGCCCACCTTGGACAAGGACCTGTAGCAGCACTTCCCAAGGAAGACACACTTTTTGCACAAAACCAACTACTGCTTCTACTTGAGATAGTTGAGGAGGGCTCCGAGAAGTCACCAGCAGAGTTTGAACAACTCCTGAGCAGAGGGCACTGCCACACGCAGCAGACAACTACAGCCTCCCGCCAGTCAGCCAGAATCACGTCCTGAGAAGTGACAAGAACAAAAGACCCCCCCCCCAAAAAAACTTAAGGAAAAGCCAAATACAAAAGACCTACTATCTCATTTAAGACAAACTAAGACCGACTCGTTTGTTATCTTTATTTTTCCAATAGTACATTTAAACAACTTCTCAGGACTAACCTCCTCAGCCAGTTTGGCCATGCAGAAAACATTTCCTAGGTTATACAGATCGCCTACGACAACACATACAACGGGTGGCGGTTGTACTGCAGAGTAGAGAAGGGCAGTTGTGGAGGAGGAGGCAGCTGGAGTTACACAAAAGCGCATGGCGCAGTGGCAGTGCTGCAGGTGTTAGCGGAGGTCACCAACTGGGGCTCCTCGGTGGCACAAAAAGAGGAGGGGTGGTGGTACACAAACAGCTTCTAACCATTTCTTAGAAACATTTTAATACCTGCTAATAATAACTGAACTAGAGACCCCTCCTGTGGCTAAGAAGTGTAGCTGCATGTCTAATGCTGCCTTCAGAACTGCATTTTAGATCTTTGCTAATTAAGATGCATGAAAACAGGAGTTAGATATCAAAGCATGCACTCAGTATTTCATGAACACGTCTTGTGGCCATGCGCAACAGGAACACTAGCCCCAGGACCTCTGAGAGTGTAAGTTCGGAGGAGTGTAGCACGCAGCGTTCTTGTATTTGATCAAAAGTCCTCCCTTGCAATAAATACAAATTAAAACCACAAAGCTCGAGTGCTCTCAAAGCATCTAAGCTGACCACAGCCCATGCAATTAGTTCTGAGACTTGAAGGAGCTACTTCATTAAAAATCTGACTTAATTTCAACAGTATCTCCAGACATGCAGATGCCTGACCGTATGTGTTTATCAAACTATTACTTAAAAGCCCTTCCCTGAAGCACTTGCGGTGAATGCTTTATCTACTGATTCTACAGGTGGGACCCGACTTTGAATTTTCAACAGCAATCGGAGTTTAACAGCACAACTATCCACGTCAAGAGAAGGAACTTTAGCAGTTCTCTAGCTTTAAAAACATTTGCCCTCTTAAAAATCAGATTAAGAAAAATAGTGTCATCTATTATTTGAAACTATTACATAGCTATTTCTACCATCCTTTTGATGTGAGCATGGATTTATTTCATCTACTTTAGGCAAAAAAGAGGAAATGTAGCTGCTATTTGCCAGCTGCATGCATTAGTTTGATTCCAATTCCACGGATAGAAAGCCACCCTGCAGCTCTCAGCGGGGAAGTCCATGCTCACTAATAGGAACTAGTGGTATAAAAGCTCAGCCACTGCAAAATGGACATTTCTGGTTCTTCTCCAACTTCATGAAAGCATCCTGCGTACATTCTCCCCTTGGCAACGAAAGGTGAGCCATCCACATTTTTGTACAGGTGGCATTTGGGGTTAGTCATTTGCAGTCCTTTCTATGACTACCGCACATGGTTGTAAACACTTCAACAACCCAGCTTTGTGCTTGAGCCCACAGCATTACTAATCTACTAATTTAACACTTCCACAGTACCAGAGAGGAAAATTGCATAAGCATGTTCAGCATTGAAATCACTGCAGGATTAACTAGGAAAAAAAAAAAAAAACCTTCAAAAATCATAAATATCTTTAATTACAAGGCTGGTAAGGCGAGTTATGAAAAAACCACAAGATTTTGCTTTAAGATCAAGTTGCCTTCAAATATGGAAGTCTCTATGATAGGAAGCACAAGTACTCAGTGGTGAGCTACTAACACTACGGACCTATGCTGTGTCCAATCCTAAATTGCTATTTTATACTTTTAAAAACGTCATTCACCACCTGAACAACCTGGGGACCCCTCTCCTCTACTAGGAAGCATACCGCTGTCACAGAGACTCTGCTAGAATTAAGACACCAATTTTAAGTGAAAACCCCAACAGTTCTGTATCAGCTCTGGAAGCACAAATGGAGTATTTTCAACCATGGGTGATCTCAATACATACAAGCTTCACACAGCAAGAGCCAGAAATGCTTAGCTCCCACTTAGGCTCCTGAAAAAAAGCTGGCAGGTTAGCAGTAGCGAGCAGCTCCTAGTCAGGCGTTTAAGTAGGAAGCACTGGATGCTGAGCTTCTCACAGTCTGACTTGACGACAGGTTTATTTATGCCAGATAGTAGGAGATTTGCACTGACATGAAGTGTTTCAAAGGTGTTCGAACAGTGAGAATCTTCAGATACATGAGAACTACAGAAAATTAAAGAGCCCATTGATTTAAGGGGTGAAGCACTTAAAAAACCCCAACAACATTTTTATGTTTAAAATAATTAAAAACCAGCATTCTAGTATGTCACCTCCAAGTAAAATCCTGCATTTTGAGGGCTGTATAGAATTCTGTTTCTGTTCCACGTAGAATTATTTTCTTTGGAGACAAAGATCTATAGCATCACCTTCATTTAAACTGATTTTCACCACAGAAAACTATTAGCCTGTTAAATACCTTCATGCCAATTGTATAGGAACAAAAATTTGAATTTCTTTCAGTGTAAACAACTTCATGTTCAGAAAACTCTAGAACACCAAGGTCTTCCAAATCTCCTTTTGTTTAGGTCTAATAAGGTTGATCCAAGAGCAAATGTTATTAGGAGAGATTTTGTACCAGAAACTTAAAATCACAAATAGCTGTCGAGTATGGATTCCCTATAGCGATTTCTGCTTTTCAGCAGAACTGCCTTAGAAGGACTCATTAATATGCTCATCCTTTTGGGAAGAACACAGTTCTTGTTTCATCATTTAATAGACAGCAGCCAACTACACCGGGCATATGCAAATCATAATGTAGAGAATTTACTTAAACTCCACCCCTCTCCCCTGCCATACATATGATAAATCTGCACTTTGAGCCAAATTTAAATACAGAATAATGAACCAGTAATTATCTTGTAAGTGAACCAACACTAGTTTGTATTCTTCCCTGAATAACACTTTTTTTTTTGCAAAAGAAAAAAAAGGACTGCTACAGAAACACAGCAACATTCAAACCCTTTAAAACAAAAGGTAGATTATTTAATGCATTAACGATGTTAATCTGAAGATAAATAAATCCACAACAGACTTTTAAGTTTCTTTTGAGATTTCCTTTTTCTTTGCAGAGAATATTTCTGATATTATACAGTACTGAGAGGGTGTTCTTTTATTTTCTTAATGTCCAGGTGAAAAGCAAAGCTCAGTTCTCTCTGCTCTCTTCGTGGAACTCCTCAATGCCCTATTCCAGGCGTGACTCTTTCATAAGCTTTTACTTGAAAGCGGAGTGGTGAGCAACATTAATTTCAGGAATAACTGGATGGTTTGGTCCCTGAGTCATCTTCTTGAGAGCCCATACTCTGGAAGGGAGAGAGTTATTTCTTTTCAAAAACAGGTCTGAAGGTTTACCTTGGAGACACACAGTTCTTTGAAGTTAACAGGTAGGAAAATAAAGTGCATATGAAATAACATACATTTCCTTTTTGTTTTAAAGCATGATGTTTATGCACATATTATTAGTAGTAATATCTAATTATTCACACTGTAAACACGGACATTCAGTGCAACACACACTCACTTCACTGAATCTTTACAAGACACTAAATCAATTACCTTCTGCACAAACTGAGGGTTCACAGTGATCTCTTGATCCATGGCTTTCAGTCGTTCGTCAAGCTCTATACATTTCAGCATCTTAAAAATATATATTAAGCCGATTACTTTGTCCAGCTTGTACTTGATCTTCAAGATATTTCACGGCTGTGCTATATAGAACCAGTAACTTTTGCCATCACAAAAGCTCCATGTCAAAATATTCTCATCCCTCCTCTCCCAAACGAAAGCATCAGACCCTTTTTTATTCTCTCATTTTGATCCATATCCTCCTAACAAGCCTTTTTAAGGCTACTGACAGACAGTCCCATGTGGGTCAACCACCTCAACCTACAGACAGGTAATCGACAGCCAGTGGAAGTGGTCCTTGAAGTCTAAAACTCTAAAAACAATCTTTCTAATCCATTCAATTCAAGGAACTTCCCATCACCAACAGTAAGCAGGCAGTCTACTGAAACATCTCAAGCTGTACAGAAGATACAACAGAGATTGCATTGACAGTAATTGACTATCACTCTAAAACTTTCAAATACTGTGAAATAGACAAATAATGATTCATAGTCCTCAATCTCTACGTGTAAGTTACCTACACTGGCTTCTCTCAGCAGCTCTCTGATTACAGACTACGGTTCTTCGGTAGGAATTCCAAAAGCAGTTAATATCTTAAAGATTTACCTCCTGATCAATGTTATGAAGCATAGCTGGATTGTTATATTTTTCAGGATTATCATGGAAACAGACCATACCATCTTTCTGATTAATACTTGCAAAGATTTCACCATCTTCTATCTGAAATGAGAGGGGGTTTAATGTAAGGTATCACTAAGAACAGAATTTCAGGTAACTACAACATACAGACTCCTTGTGGAATCATCTTTAACTTGTTAGCTTTTTATTTCCTAACAGCTTCTCAAAGTGCCTTATCTTAGGCAGAGAGTGTCTTTTAAGATTTTTTGAGAACAGTCTAAACACCACAGCAGACTGATAGTATTTCCTTCACCCTGAAAAACAACTGTTCTTCAGCCATTCAGAACATGCACTGCCAAGCCAAACACTTAACGAGTCTTACGCTGGATCAATTTTTAAATTAGAATAGTTTAGCCAAGTCACAAGTCTTACCATGTGGAGGACGTATTTTTCTGCTTCTTGGGGCCCCGACAACTGCACTCGACTTGCCATGTCTTGTAATGACAATGTTAAAAATGTCTGAAATTTAGAAAGCATCAAGCAGTTAAAACTAGATGTTAAGAACTTTCCCTATCAATTCTTCATGGCTTATGAAATCTTATTTTTGAAGTCCGATGGGAAGAAACAAGTGGATCACAGAGACGTTACTTATAAAAGCTCCATGGGAGCAGAGTCAGCTCTTCCTCCAAAGACATTAATTTTTTATTCTGTGCATGTATGCAGACCACACTAATGGAGCCACTACTCCATTTCTTCAATTCCTTTCTACCCTGGACTCAGTCCTGACCATGTCCAACCTCTTCCCTCACCTTTTTTACAGGAATAAGGTGACCATCCATCTCTGGAATTTCCTTCAAGAGGTGCATGTATTGCTTTCCTTCTGAGGTTAGTTCTACTGCAACAACCATCACCTGAGCTTGCCAAAAAAACCTTTCCCCTGACCATCTTTAAGGATTCATCTGATGTCTCAGCTGAAGGAGCACATCACTCTACCACTTCTAGTTTTCCTTTTACTTCAGACACTTTGAGAATCTGCCCTATTCACTCACTCTTCTCTAATGAAGCCATCTGTAAAGTTCAGTTTTCATATAATTTGAATAGAGAGGAAGGTCACTGGGTAGCAGCGCTCACAAATTTTTTTATTATGTATGAAAATCTTGTGGGCAAACCCCTCTGACAGACATATTGAACCACCTTTTAAATAATGCATAAGTAGCCAGCTGAACTGGTTTTCTATATAGAGCATTTTAGTGTCATTTGTTTGAGACACAGATTTCAGTTTTAGTCATTTCTCCATGACATTGCTACATTATCATTTTGCTCTGAATTGAATACAATTCAAAGATACACTCTTTGAGAAAAAACTAATCACAGTTTCTCAGCAAAACAAAACCACTACCTCTTACCTTGGTTAGCCTCTGAATATTCTTTTTGTAGAGAGATGACAGGCATTGCTTAACCAGCCCCATATTGTTATCCCTTGTGAATGTTTCACTGTGTTTGTTCACCAGATTTCGAAGCTCCGAGGGTTTATTGGTTGAATAAACTTGCGCTAATTCATGGTAAGCATTGCTAAGGGGCTGCAATTAGAAAAAATGAGAACCCTTCTTAAAGGACACAGTGTTCAACCAGCCTCACAAAATCTATTCACTCCTTCAACATTAGAAGCCATGCAGGCATAAAATACATGATGCCCACCCATGGCTTTATGGCAATACAATACAATCCTCATACACTAAATCTGTGTTACTGCAATGTAAGGTTTAGTAAACATCATTCAAGGATCTCTGTATGACAATTCTAGCTATGGCAGTGCAAGAAAAAGTCTATTAGCTGCCCAGCATATGAATTAAGCTGAATTCAAGGTAAGTAGCATATTGACTCGTCACTGCCCACCCATTACATTTGTTTTACCCTCTAAGACACTGTCATCCTTGACCACAATGCATCACAGTATGGACATCAGAGAATCAGAGGGTGAAGACTAGCTCACCTAAATTACTTTAAAATGGCAATTGTTTGAGCTTGCTTATTAGTCTTTGAAGTCAGAACAAGATTTTTGGAACTCTAAAATTTTGGTCACAAATCAACAAACTCAGTGTTAAATAAGAACTAACTTTTAAAAGTGTTATTTACCTAGGAGCAGAACTCTCTCGCTAGCAGTTTTGTCTTCCACCCTACACCTCCTCAGAAAGCTTACAGAATCCAAACTTGAAGCTTTTTCAGCAGCTTTTATTCTTTATAAAGCTGGAGCTTTGGAATAAACTATTTAGCATTTCCTACTTCAAACTAGATGAAGTTATGGGTTGGATGTTTATACAAGGACACCGCATATTAAAAGCCAAGTGAAACCTGAGTCTTGTTTGAGTTCAAACATAAAATGCTATTGTTGGATGTGCAGTATCAGCGAAGAGAATATTGGTAAGTACTATTCAACCCTAAAGTTTTTCCAAATTCAAGTTTAAAAACCTTTATCACCACTATGAATGATACAGTTTGTTTGTAATAGATGCAGAAGTTGCCAGACAATCCTTAGCTACTGTACACTAGAAAGGCAGCAAGAGGCTGTACTCTGGCACATCGTGCGTTACTTGCCATGCTCCGCAATGTTAAACAGTACCATCAAATGAGGGTAGAAAAAAAATCATTTACAAATTCAGATTTGGTGTTCTATTATTTAGCTGTATTCACAAGACTTACCTTAATGAATCTACCAACTATCTGGGAAGTGTATTTTGGTAGCTGCTGAACTTTGCCAAGTAGTATCAAAGAAACTAGAATATACTTTTTATATGATTCCAACATAATATGACTGACTGCCATGGCTGGAGTAGTTATTGCCTAAGCAAGAAAGAAAGAAATGGAATAGAAATTCAGTGTACTTACTGGTGGATCCTGGTAGCTACTGCATTAACAAAAAATCTCAGTTTGAAGCAGCATGCAGGAAGGATACAATGACACATGAAATTCACCTTTGAGCATTAAAGCTTAACTAACTTCTGTCAAAATGAATTATCCAAAAATGTCCTAAAAACGTAAATTCTATACAAGCTACTCAAAACATATCATGTTAAAGTGATGCGTACCTTAAAATAACCCTGTTAAGATCAAATCAAAACTTCTTTCCTTGGTATATATCTAAAGTTGTACTTGAAATCACCTGTAGCTACTTGTTACCAGGAATGATTATACAGTTCCTGCAGAACCTGCATTTACACAGATCCTTAAAGAGGTTTTATAAAGCTATTATATCATCAGCTCTCATATTTAAGTATGCTGAAAGAGGTCTGCAGAATAGGGAAAGGGCTTTTGGTTTATTATGATACTGCCAGCTACTCAAGACCTGACCCTTGTTTACAGAAAAGAAAAATCCTGCACCAGTATATTTTGCACATTTGACAGTGTTTCCCTCTCATACACAAATACAAGTTTTCCCAATTTTGCGATTTTCTCTTCTTTCACAGAGAAAGTAAAAGCAGCAAATATTGTAATAGCCTTTGAGGGGAGTTATACTTCTTCAAATCAACAAAGGTCTTAGCAAAACCACTGGACTATTTTTTCTTTAAGAATACACAATGCTGAATGTCAGCCTGTGAACTGTTTCTACACTAACAGTAATAAGCAGGCATCTGAAAAATATTTATAGTGAGATAAATTTAACATCAACCTTTCAGTTGCATAGTTTTATGGTGGTAGTTACTTGGCTGTAAGAGACCTTCTCAAAGGAAAACGCCTCTAGAGACAGCTTGCTTGTTACTTCACTTTATACACTGAAGAGTACCTTCAGGCTGTACCTTTCATAAAGGAGTTAATAGTGAACACGAACCCAAATCAGTTTTTATGTATTGCTATGATGAACACACATGCTAAACCAAAACCCATGCGAATGATGAACAGCAGAATAGATCTGCCAGTAGACTTATATGCTTAAGAATGAAAATAATCGGAGACTGCTTGTACTTTATGTCAGGTTCAGGGCTTTTATTGCTATCCTTGGTGGCAATTCAAAGATGCTATGTCCTCTCAGCAGTACTACACATGCTACTTTGGCCTTTCAATTGATCATGCTTTAGACTTACCATTTTATTTAAAGTTACCTGTTCATAAAAGTAGAGTGCTCTTTCAAAGTTCTTTAGCCCAGTGTATATCATCCCACCATAATAGTAGTAACATAAAAAGTGCTTCGCATCATATGCCCCATTCTCTTTACAAATATCCATCATGTCCACATCTAGATACGGGAGGGCAGGTTTAAAGCATTTTGCTAACAAACAGAGCTACAAGAAAATAAATCAAGTTTTCATAATTAGCCATTTCCATTCAAATCTCCACGAGGAAGAAGTTGAAACTAAATTCATCTCATACTATTTAATAAATCTCACTCCTCCAAGAGTGAAAAGACAGCGCACGTCAGTAGTTCTGTGACACAGGTTATTCATTGTACCATGATATTTGGAAAACCCTCATCACAGACTGTGAACTGTTATAAATTATCTGAATCCCAAAGAAATTACTCTGACAAAGCTGTTTGAAACTCCAGGCCTTCCAGACAACAGTGCTGGCAGCACTAAATATTGCACTAAACATTCCTGTCCAACCCTAAATCCCAGGAGCCAAGAACAAGACAGAAGTGCAAATCCAGGCCAAAGACACCGAGACAAACATGCCTTTTGTCAAACTTGAGCAAACAGTGTCTGGATATTACACTTATACTGCCTAAGACAAGCTGTGTGACTTTCAGCCCAGAGAGAAGGGATGTCAAAGGACTTCCAGAAGTCATCGACAAAAGCAAAGATCTGGGGACACGCACTGAACATTTAAAATTAACAGAAGGGCACTTTATTTTAGTATATCATATTATTTATTACTGAAAAAAAACCCACTTAAAAGCCATTTTTACATTGCAATATGTGAACATGCATTTCCTGAAAGAGTTATAGGTATTTTATAAGCTTTTACTCTCATAAAAAGCCCTTATGCTCGCCTTACCTGGCAGAGATCTGCATGTATTGAGGTCAGCTGGTTTGTGTTCATCTGCATCTTGTCTATGGCTTGTCTGAGAATGCTAATTCCTCGCAGGGGCTGTCAGAAATTACATCTCTTTCAGATAATTTCTCATAGATGGCAGCACATTGGATCTTATGTTGACACTTACAAATGAAAAATAACACTAATTGACAGGTTCCATTAAGTAATAGTTAACTTGAGGTTCCCTTTTTGTAGGATACTGCAGTCTCTCAGAAAATAAAATTAACCTTGGCTATACAACTTCTCCTGATAAACTAAAGTCATCAATTCTGCTCCGCAAAGCCAACCTCATCAGGAAGACAGTGATTTGTATCAATAAGGAAACCTTTCTTGAGTCCATGACACCATCTAAACTCCCACCAAATAACAAAGGCAAGGCTCTCGCTTTACTCCACTCTGACCAGATTTGATCTCTACTTCTATTTCAGGCTAGATTTCACTAAAGTGGCCTGAGAAGTCAGTATCTTAGCAACAACAACATTCGTCAAATATTTCTTAATCAAGTTTTCTTTACATTTTAAGGCTTTTCATTAAGAACATTATATAACACTGGTGAGAATAACACTGAAACTAGTATCACTGACTCACCAGCGCTAATAATTTTTGCAGCTCTCTCCTACTCATGCACACACGGTATGAAGAACATTCCTGGTACTACAGATTTCCTAGTCTGTGTGAGAGAGCACGTTTTTAGGTGACTCCCCACGCCGCGCCCCCCCCCCCCCCCCAACTTATCTTCCTTACATTTTCCTTAAAGAAATCTTAAAATTTTGGTTTAGGTTCATTACCTCTCAGTAAACTTAACAAATAAGGAGCTGAATAAAAATACTTAATGTGCAGTTAGTGGCAAATCTTTACGAAGCGATTAAGAGACTAGTAACATCCCCTTTAAGAGCGTGGATATGTAGGTAGTTTATTGGTACTAGATGATACTTGCTCACCTGTTTTCTCTCCACAAGGGCATTTGTTAACTGGTGGCACAGGCCAGCAACTAAATACAGTAAAAAACAAACAAAAAAAACCCAACACAGTGAAAAATCAGCAATACCAAGCTATACAAACATATATAAAGTCTCAAAGTAAGCTTACTTACAAGTGTCTGTTGCATATCTAATGTGTTCCCCATTACAAGTGCTGATAAAAAGCTGCACCTGTGAGAATAATGTTTCGAAGTCAGGGATGCTGGGCATAGAAAACTTCACAAACCTAAAACAAACAAACAAAAAAGGCTTAGCACTTAACATTTGGAGATTAATAAAAAAAGCTTCATCTTCACTGCTAAGTCTCTGCAGATGCACGTAGATGCTTGCAAACAAATCCAAAGTGTTTACAACAGATGGCAGACAATTTCCCCAGGAACTGCACAACATTTGAAAATATGCTTTCTGTGCACACCTCCACGCTCAATCTAGTGCAAACTACAATTTAGAACAAACTATGGCAAACAATGATGATTTTATCTGGTACAATAGTTACAACCATAATAGAAACACTGGCTAACGATGACAAATTGTAATACTCAGCTACACAACTTCTCTGGACACTTTTGCCTGTCCTACAGCCATCTCCTGCTTGAACGTGCTCAAGATTTCTCAACTATTAAATTATTAGATACGTATCTCTTGTTAGGAGCTTCTTCACTTCTAGTTTCTCTCCCTGTCTGGTGGTTCCTCAGCACCCTATAGCCTGTAGCCTTGCACATTGTTTTTCTGTAAGATGCACTATGATTACACCCATCTGAGGGCAATGAAAACCCCAGCTATGCATCCTACAAATGTCACAGAAACATACAGAAAAACACTCTGTTGGAAGGTACCCAACCCTGCCAGTACTTCAGCTGCTATCCACTGCAATATGCAGCCCAAACCCACCCAGATCACCAACTGCCCTTCCCCACCAGGGTTATGACTGCCCAAGTGACGTGCTGTCACCCCTTCCCTGTCTCTTCAGAGAGTCTTATTCTACCAGTGTAGGAGCTCGCCATGCCCGTTTCAGCCAGGAGAGCTTTCCTATGCGCTCTGCTTATACCATCTCTTCAAATAATGTATTTTACATATTAGTTCTTATAAACAGCTATCTTCCTTCCTCCACCTGTTTTAACAACTGTTTTCATGTACCCCATGACAAGATTCTTCTGCTAACGCAGTACTGATGCCCTGCTTTTTGTAAATTCCATAATGCATTTTTATGAGATGCTAGCGAACTGTAATATTGAAGTGCATTATCTCTGTGTATTACAGTCATTTTGTTTCAAACCGGTAGCAGAACAAGTAGAATAATTCTGATCTTTCCTTTCAAAGAGAACTTTAAAACAACAGTGGAACCTGTAGACGCTTCACTTGCAGTTAGGGACAGCTAGAAACAACAGTTTGAGCTTCAGGGTCAAGTATCTTTACCTTACCTCAGCATCACCAAGGCAATTCAAATATTATCTTAAACTACAGACAGCAGTAAGAGCCTCAATGCTGTCTAGAGACAAATACCCAAGAACTATGATAAGCACCCATGTTTCACAGGAAAAAAAAAAAGGCATTACTTCATGCTTACAGTTCAGCACCTGAATGCCCTGCCAATCAAGTTTTCAAAGTTAGTTTTGTACCTTTTTGCTGAACATGTACAGAAAAATACTTAAAAACAAGATAAATAGATACAGCCTTAAGGAAAACAAACCCCTAATATTACCATTTGACAGTAATGGCATTTACAAGCTCCAGAGGCTTTTTTCTTCTACAAATTTGCCTTGGTATTTTTATTAATAAAATGTGCATCACTGAAGGAAATTAAGCACCAGTCTAAGAAATGCAGACTGAAAACATTTATGTCCAAAAGAAAAACATTTGCTTGACAATTCAGCACATTGCCTGAAGTTTTAATACTAAGATACTTAACGAAAAGAAAGCAACACTTACAAGACAGCAAGAACGCCTAATGAGTGCTCCTGCACATCCAGGGCACCAAGCACTGTATCCAGATGGGAAAGATTTTTTGCTAGCAGTTCTCCACTTTTATTGATCAGTTCACAAAGCTGGGTCATTTGCCCTGAAATACAAAACATCATTGTCAAACTCTAATTAGAGAACACTCACGCATTCCCATACCTCATTACACCTTGCCTCCCGACATAACCTGAGGAAAAAGTAGTATCACGCAGGGAATTTACTCTTCTTTAATACAATAGGCATTAGTTTTCCACAAGTGAGATACCCACCACGTGTTTTTTTATAAGGTGACAGCTAAGCTTCTGGTCTTTAGGATTGCAGAGGAGGCCCTCAGAACACAAACACAACATGAAAAGGGGCATCAGCTCACCTTGTTAGAGAGAGGGCTTCAGGGCCTCGTACCAACGCCAAGCTCCATTTAAACCAAGTCTACAGAACTTTGACCAGTGTACCGTGATGCAAAATTTTGCCTCATGTGGATAAATTTATCTACACTTGTGCCTTCTAGGTGTTATAAGATAACAAAGCTGAACAAACCCAAAACTACCAAAAATAGTGTCAATCAGCTTTCTAAAAAATCCCAATACCAGAGCTTGTTCCTTGCTGCTCCTCAAGTGCCCTATCCGCTTTTCAGGTCTGCTCATAAGCTTTTTTTTCTTTTTTTTTGAAGCGGGCATTAAAATTACAACTAAGTACCTACAACAGAAGGATTTAAAAATCTGTTCTTAAATTTACTTTGCATAATTAAAACTACAGTGTTATTCTATTTGTTGTGAGCTATGAACACAGCATGAAAGGCAACTATTTTGAATTAGGAAGGTACAGTAAGCCCAAAAAAACTTATAAAGAAAGCAGACCAATCATCCTGAACTGCTTTCACTCTCTTCCTCTCCACCCCAATTATGTGAATTAAAACTATGCCTTTCTGAAGCAGAGTATTGTTTCAACGTTCAATCCTTGCAGATTAGAGAGAAAACACAGAGGTTCTCTTGCCCTTACGAAAATAGTCATAAAATGAGGAATAGTGCCTTCATTCATAGAGATTTATATTATCCTCAATTCTCTGGCCTTTTCCTTTGAAAATCTGGGAAGTCCAACAATGAAACGTTAGCTTTGAAGTAACAGAGGGATCAAAAGTTCCAAATGGGGAACCAGAGCCCAGGAACTCCAGAAACCCGTCCCCAAAATTGCTCTCTCCATATGGAATTAAAACGCCAGGTGTAAGCATGGAAAGGAATAGGGCTTGTAAAACACTCCATGGTTTGATAACTGTACTCAAGCACTGCAAAACCTTAGTTCTGGTGTCCTCCCTAGTAGAGAAATCCACCCTACTCTACAGCTATCACCTAGCATGCCCCTAAAAAACAAAGCAAAAAACCCCAAAACCCTCTCCCCACAAACACACACCGAACAAGTTACAGTGTAAATAGAAATACCCACACCAGCCCAACTAAATGTCCATTTATGTCCCCTCCCATGCAGCCAAATGCTGATAACCAGAATCCAACACCACCACAAGTACACAGACCTCCTGGGTGCTCTCATAACCTCCAGCAGGCTGTCCGGTGTCTGGATTTACTTTCTCACAGCAAATGTCTATCTGGCTCATCCCTAATGAAAGAACTTCCATAAAGTCAACCAGTGACCCCTTAAACCTTTTGCATCCACAAAATCTTGTAATAAAAAGTTTTCCAGCTGAACTACACCTGTACAAAGAATCACCTTTCATCTGTTTGTACCGGCACCTTGTGGGTGTAATTCGTCTCCTGTATGATATCCCCAGTAAAAATACCCTATATGTAGTAAGTTAAACCAAAATAAGAGAGGGTTGGAGCTCCATCCAAAAGTAACTGCCAGAGATAAACCCTGGGGCCATAGAGAAAAGCATCAGGTTTTGATCAGTTCCAGGCAGCAAACATCCCATGCAGAGAAACACTCAGAACACATTTTAGGGAGCATCAACACAGACAGAAAGTTCAAGAACTAGAAAACGCTGTGTGCACACAGAGGAAAATTGGGAGTTTGGCAATGAAACTAAGGAATTCTAACTATGGTTATTAAAAGACCTCCTGAACACTTGGTTATGGCAACTCTGACGTACAGTCTCAGGCCTCCTATCACATGCTTCCGTGGTAAGGCAGGACTCTTCTGTCAATGCTCCGCTTCGTCCCCAGCAGCTAACACTTTTGAAATGTATTTTAAAACACACATGCCACAACTTGCACGCTCATCAGTTCGGTGACAGGCTGGGCTATGTAATCGTAGTTAAAGTCCCTGTGATGCCCGCTCCTCCCCCTTGATTTCCAAGGCTCACATTTTGGCACGACCGTCGGGTGCCGGTTTCGCTCCACTCACCCGGGACCTCCAGCCACCCAAAACCACTACCTTGCCCGCTGCCCTAGAAGAAGCGAGGAGCACCGGGAAGGGCGCAGCCGGCCCCTCGTATGCTGTCAAACCAGCGGCGGCTAAACCCCTCCGGGATCCCTGCGGGGCCGCCGCCGCCTGTGGCGAGGGAGCCCCTGAACCACAGCGCGGCGAAGGCCCCGCCGGACCCATCAGCCCCCCGAGGGGAGCAGGGACGCCGGACCCGCTCCTGAGGGAGCGCCGCGAGAGGGAGCAGGCCCCGACCCGCCGAGCGGCGCCCGGCGAGCTCCGCCGGCCGCCGCCCCCTCCTCAGGCCCCGCTGGCTCCCCACCGCCGCCCGGGCCCGCAGGCGGCTCCCCCCGCCGCCCCCCACCTCCCGGTCACCTTGGGCCGAGAGCTGCCGGACGCTGTTGACGAACTGCTCCAGGGCCGACGCCATCTTGGCGGCTGGCGGCGCGGCCGCGCGCGCTCCGGGCGGGGCGGGGCGAGGAGGGGGGGTGGGGACGGGGAGGGGGGGAAAGGCGGCGCGGGCCGGGAGCGGCGGGGGGAAGCGGGAAGGAACCACCGCTGCGGGCGCCGCCGCCGCCAGCCAATCAGCCGCCGCTGCGGGGGCCGCGAGACGCCCGCCGCCGCGCGTCACTTCCGCCGCCTCGCCGACTCTCGCGAGAGCAGCTGTCGCTATGGCAACTGCCGCCCGCCCGGAAGTGGCGACCCCGCCGTCAAGCAGAAGCCGTGACTCAGCAGGGCTGGGGAGGGGGCGGGCCGGCGGCGTCATGATGGCGTCACCCCCCCTCCGCCCCGTGTCGCTCGATCGGCGGGTCCCCGCCCCTCGCGGCCCTCAGCGGGGACCTGCCGGCGGGGCGGGTGCCGAGGGAGCGGCTGCACCGCCCGAGGGGGCCGAATTCCTCTTTGACGGGCCTAGCGCGGTGGTTGTCGTCTGCTTCGGTGTAACATTGGCCCTAATATCAGGGAACAGGATTTGAGTTCTTCATTCAGGTTAATTCGGTTTATATAAAAGGGAGGATATTTTCCACCCCTCCAGGCGCTGAGGCGGGGAAGTAACGCAGCCCTGAGCTGCTGCGGGCAGGGAGTTTGTCCATGAAGAAGGAAAGATTTCTGCCTGTCATGGAGACATGTATGTATTCTCTTGCTGCTTAGTCAGGAATTTAATTAATGTTGAAATACCATTCCTTGCAATAAGCAAAATGCCGCCGGTGCAGGTGAAAGCAGAATGCAGACTTGAAACCACTCATTTTCCCTCCTAACCTCGCCATTTACGTACAGCCTGGCTGCCAGGTCTCCTTCCTTCCTTCGCACTGTGACCTTCCCCATGTCTCCTGATCTCTACAGCTCATTTGCCCATTCTGTGAAACAAGGACCATATATTCCACGGGAAAACATTCTGGAATTAAAAGATGAAATATTTTGGAACCGCTAAAGCCGTATTACTGCCATCGACCAAAAACTTTTCTTTTCCAGCTCAGCGGTTGCCTAATCCTGTTAGTCACACTCGGAGGCCTCCCCCTTCTTTAGCAGCTTTAATCCTCGGGGTTTTTTGACCAGTAATCTTTGGTCCTGTGTCAGAACACACAGACCTTCACGGTCTGCTGTCAGCATTTCTTTTGGGTCCCGATCTTGTCTTTTGGGTCCAGATCTTGTCTTTTAGGGGTTCCTGTGACACAGCTCTGTGCCACCGAGTGAGATTCCTGGGCAGAGTGTGCATGAAGGGGTAGAAATGGGATATTTATGTCAAAGCTTACCTGCCAAAAATCACTGTGTTACGCACGCTCCCTCAAACCACGCACATGTGCCCCCAAAAGACGTACCCACCACCTGCTCCAGGCAGGGATGGGGGAGATGGGGGAGAGAGCGGGTCCGCAGCAGGCAAGGGGAGATGGAGGGGCGGCGTGGGGTGCCCCCGAGGCTGAGAGTTTGGGAAACTGAGGCAGGGGCTCGGTACCCGCCGCTCCGCAGAGCCCTCGCTCCGGGGAATGGGGAGGGAGCGAGGCTGGGACAGGCTTAAAGCCGTGCGGGGGGGAGGCGCGGTAGAGCCGCGCCGTCGCAGGGCGTTTATGCCGCTTTAAGGCGGTGCCGCCGCTCCCGGGCTCGGTCAGGCACCGGGAAGAGGAACTGGGCTTTGCACTACCGGGTCGGGGCGAGCGCACCGCCGTGCACCGGGCGGCCCCGGTTCTCCCCCCCCGGCCCCACCGCCCGCTCCGCGCTCGCTGAAAGGAAGGGATGGGGCGGGGAGGAGGAGGAGGAGGAGGAGGCGCTGGGGGTGAGGACGGGCCTTTGCATCCCCCCCGCACCCCCCCTGCGGCCCCTCTGCTCCCCGTTACATCCCCCTCGCACCCCCCCTGCTCCTTCCTTTTGCTGCGAGGGGACGTGCTTGCCAGGGCCGCCTGCTTGCGGGGTGCGTGCTTGAAATAAAGGCCCCCCCTACCTACCCACCCCACCCCGCCCGGAGATTCCCCCCCCCCCGCTATTCCCTGCCCTGAGTCCCCCTCCACCATGATTTTGCTGAGCAGCTTCTTGCACCTTCGGCCTCGGCGCTGCGGCCCCTTCGCAGGGCTGGGCAGGGGGGTCGGCCCCGCAGCGGGGTCCCGCAGGGCTCTGCGGGTGCTGGTGGACATGGACGGGGTGCTGGCTGACTTCGAGGGAGGCTTCCTCAAGAAGTTCAGGGCCAGGTACCCCGACAAACCCTACATTGCCCTGGAGGACCGGAGGGGCTTCTGGGTGTCGGAGCAATACGGGCGCCTGGGACCTGAGCTGAGTGTGAGTTTATGCATCCCCCGGCTCTGCGCGTTCTGTTCGCTCTGCGCCGTGAAGCTGGAGCTCCGGCCCCACGGGACCCACTGGCCCCCAGCTCGTGGGTGCAAGCGCTGGGGAGGGCTGCGGGTGCTGGCCGGAGCTCCCACCAAAACACAGGTACAGGTCTGCACGCAGGAGGGCTTCTAGCGGTGCCCTTTTTCCCAGAAATCCAGCATTTTTCTTGCACATTTCTTTTTTTTTTTTTTTTTTTCCTGCATGCGTGGATGGAGATAGATGCAAGGAAAGGAGATCTTTCAGAACATCTGTTTTAAAATACCCCAGATTGCATAGCTGGGTTTTTCTAGCTCTGATTTGGCCAAGTTGCATGGATTGATACTGTTCCTAGATGGATTATTTCGTTCATCAACAGCAATGTGAGGGGTGGGACGCAGCAGAGAAGTTGAGAGCAAACCATACAACTGATGCTTCGTGTGAGGGCTTACTTAAAACAACCCCAAGCCCTTCCATGCCTGAAAATTACCATATTCATTTTAATAATTGAAGCCTAAAAGCAAAGCTTTCTTTATGTTGGACTTTATCATTCAACGAAGGGCTGCAGAAAGTCGGTTCCTGCCTCTACAAGTTTCCCATCTCGGTGGGATGTCTGTGGTCTCATCTGCGGATTGCAGTTGCACTAGTTGAAAGGCGTTGCAGCAAATAAAAGTACTTACGTTGTTAGTAGTACGATGGCTACAAGGAAGGGAAGGTGAATAAGGTCCGAGGCTCTCCCACCAGCAAAGTCCTAAATGAGTTGAAGGAATAATATGTCCTCTCTAGCTGGGATTACTGAAAGGGAAATGGAGGGCATCGTTCACGCAGTAAGGCAGATGTTAAAAGTTTGGCAGGGGTAATGCATGATAACTCATATTTTTGCTTGATCTTAACTACTTTGGATGTGTTAAATGAAGTGAGCTCATCTTGTGTGTGCTGTGATCACGTAAAACCACCAAAACCTTGGGCTGAACAAATAGCAAAACTTCCACAGACCAACCTCAGGGCAGTCCTGATTTCACCTGTGGTTTCTGCTCAGGGATAAAGAGTAGGAGCCACTCTGACTACGGGCACGTGGGCTGTTCCAGTGGCCCCTCGTCAGAGAGCACCATCAACCTGCTGTAGGAGACCAGAAAATAAGAGCCAAAGAGTAAGTGAGCTGAAGGTCCCAGCTCTGAGAGGGAGAACAACAGCTCAGCAATACACCGAGCACACAGATGTGGAAGGATGGGGAGCCCTGGACTGGACGGGCAGGGAAATTGCTCATGGGGAGAGATAAGAAGAAGGAGATTGAGGGTCTGTCCTGCCTGGCACGTGGTGGGATTCCCAGCCTGGGGGATTTTTCCATCTGCCGGGCAGCGTGCTGGCTGTGGTGCCACAGGGAGTTATTCTGGTTCTGGGAGCTGAGCAGGTCTTTTCTTCAAGATGAGCTTAGTTCTTCCCCTATTGAGCTTGATTGCAAAATGCTTTTGAACATAAGTGGAAGTAGAATAGCTACGGAAGTCCTTGCTGTAAGAAAACACTTCAGCGCAGTTTGAAGTGCATTGCTGCATCACGCCACATTTCTCAGATGTCTCTTGTGCAACCATAGTCGGTATCTTAAAAATAAAACATCGCTGCTCACTGGTCTGTAGCAGAGCGACTGGAGTTTGAATGTTTGCTTGGCCCCGTGGCAAACTGTTAGGGTAGCTGTTCTTCTCATGGTACCAGGAGGCATTTCTGCCGACTCTCTTGCACCAGATCAGCATGTTTCATTTTGAATATGTATGAAGAAGGCTTTTCCTCCATCTTCTGAACCACCAATGTTTTCTGCTGCTCAGGCAAAAGGTTAGAGTGCAACAGTTGATCTTAGTAGTCTCTCCTTTTAAGTTGGGTGTCTGGTCTTCTCACGTTATCTGGGATTTTTTGAGAAATACAGGGTTTGATTCTGGCGCGTCATGTTAAACGCTCAGTGTCCAAATGTGTAATGGGTTCATGCATTCACCTTCCTGAGAGCAGGCAAGGTGTGCAGCCAGCATCTTGGCACAGGTGACTGGTGGGATGAAGCAGAACATGACTCCCCGGGTAAGCCCTGTGTTTGCCCTGGGGCATTGCTGCCCTGAGCCTGGAGTTCCCAGCAAAGCCCCAGTACAGGTGTAATAAAGGCAAAATGTGGTGGTTACCCACTAGATTCCCGCTCACCAGGCAGGAGGGAGCTACAAGTCCCCCTGGCATATCCAACCAGCCTATTTGTTGCTATGAGCTGTAAGAATCAGCACACAGGTATCACTGACGCTGCTCTCTCCTACCCTGATGCTCTGCCGACTTCTCCATACCCTTGCAATACAAGGCCAGGGCTTAAAGTTCCTTTTGTCCCTGTTCCCTTACCTCAAATACAGAAACAGAGGTGCTCAAAATGAAGATCAGTCCTTCAGGGCAGGGCTCCCTTCAAAATTTCTCCCAGCCGCAGCTGCAACGCTGGGACAGGGCTGCTTCCTCTGCCCGCAGCCGCGTCGCAGCGCTCCCAGGCTCTCCTCTCCGAGGACCCAGTGTCCATGCAAAATAATTGCTTTGCTTGGCAGCTGATAAGCCGTTACCTGTTTGAGGGAGTGCAGGGGATGCTGTTCCTTAGAGCTGTGCTGGACCCATCGCAGGCAGCCCCTGGACTCTGCCCTCATCCCAAGGTTTCGCTCCCCATGGTCTCTCTCTGCTCTGCTCTCCCTTTGCACCATACTAGTGCGCCCCAGCTGCCAACCTGGATGTTAAGTGTTTCAAACCCTTGCCTGGAGGTGCTGCATTTGCCAGGTAGTCCTTGCCCAGGCATCCCTGAGGAAGACCATCTGCACTCATCCTGACATGCATTTCATCCTATAATAAACTTTCTCCTTTGAGAGCAGCCCAGCTGCTATTTTAAGTGATCTCATTGAGACAAATAGGCCAGACAGCATCTGGAGCTGAACAGCATCACGTTACAGCAGGGCTACCAAGCCACGTCAGCCAGATCCATGTGGAAGTGCCTCTCCGGACACAGACGTGGGGTTTAGTTTGGTTCTAGACAATCTCTTGTGTTTTGCCTTGAAGGAACATGCTGCTCCCTCTGTGTCTGGGGCTGCACAGGCAAAACCAGGCCTGATCCGGTCATTGCCGATCTAAATTGTATGGGATGAGTGCAGATTGGTAGGTGGGAAACAGAGGCACCCACAGAGGCAAGGTGGGCTAGCAGGAGGGGACTGGAGCCAGTGCTTCCACCTTTCTCAGTCACTATCCTCTGTTCTAGCAGAGGTGGGGAAGATGCACATCTAAAGAGAAGAGTAGCAAGAAGCCCTGTGCAGTAACCACTCTCTTTCCCCTCACAGGAGAAAGCCATCAGCATCTGGGAATCCAAGAACTTCTTCATTGAACTGGACCCACTCCCCGGGGCTGTGGAAGCTGTGAAGCAAATGGCAAGTTTGGCAGAGTGAGTAGGAACCTGCCCATGGTATTTGGGGATGGACAGGGGAGCAGCAGTGGTTTTGCAGGCTTATCTGCCTCCTGGCAGAAGCACTGAATACAACATCAGCATTAAATTACCTCCTGGCCTGCTGGGCATGGAAGAAAAGAGAGGGCTTTGACTCCTGGAGCAGCCACCAAGAAAATTGGCTGTGTGCAGCCACTTTCCTTCAGCTCTTTCCTCCCACAAGGGTGGTGAAAAGGGGAACATGCTTGTGCCGTGGGTGTGGGTACATATCCTGGGGGTGGGATCCTGCAAGATGGGGGATTAACGCCTTAAATCCCCCTGTTTTGGTCTGTGTGTGGCAGGGGGTCTGCTTTGGGCACCTGCCTGCTCAGGCATGGAGTGGGGTCTCGCAGAGGCAGCCAGGTGTATCTCGAGGGGCAGCAGGGTCCGATCGGCATGTTTGGCCACCGAGTGACACTCTGCCCCTGTTTTTCTCCTCATGGCAGCACCGATGTGTTCATTTGCACAAGCCCCATCAAGAAGTACCGCTACTGCCCTTACGAGAAGGTGAGCAGGCCTGAATCCCAGCTCCCCCTCCCATACCGCACTGCCCAGCGAAAGCCAGCTGACCCCTGCATGCCTCCGTCTGTAAAGCAGCAGCGATAGTTCCTTGCTCCACCAGTTTTGTTCCTAAGCCTCTTCGCAGAGCAGCAGCTCTGCTGTTGGCCGAGCTCTGCCATTTGCATGCACTGAGGCGCTTGGTCTTAGTATTTCATCATGACATCAGAAGCTGCTTGGCTTGAAAAGAACTTGTCCTCCAGCAGCATCCGAATCCTTCCCACTGATGAACTTATTAAGAGAGGGGCCAGGGCTCATGCCGTGCACTGCTGCCATGCCGCTGAGCAGCCCCTGCCCCGTCCATCAGCCTTCCCTGTGCTCACCGCTCACCTCTCGCCTTCCAGTATGCCTGGGTGGAGAAGCACTTCGGCCCTGAGTTTCTCGAGCAGATCGTTTTGACGCGGGATAAGACGGTGGTTTCTGCTGACCTGCTTATAGATGACAGGCCTGATATAATAGGTAAGGGAGATGTGGGGTGGCAGGAGTGACCAGAGGCAGCCCCGAAGGGCAGACAGCATCTGGGGGTGATGGGTGCTGGTCTCTCCCTGGCTCTCCTTAGGGGGTTGTGTCCACAGGTTGCTCATGTTGGAGTAAACTCAAGCTCTACATCTCATGGAGGAGTTGTCCAGAGAGCCAACCTCTCTCCTTGCTTTGCAGGAGCTGAGCTGAACCCCAGCTGGGAGCACGTGCTCTTCACGGCCTGCCACAACAAGCACCTGCAGCTGAAGCCCCCGAGCCGCAGGCTGCAGTCCTGGACCGACGACTGGAAGGCCATTCTGGACAGCAAACGCCTGCCACCCGGCCAGGACGCCTAAACACCAGCCTCCCGCGGCCACCCGGGGCTGCGGCCACCCGCTGATGTCCCTCTGGAGTCCTGCTGAAGGCTGAAACCACAGATGGACAAACAGACAGACAGTCCCTGCTGCAGAGAGGAAGAGGAGGGTGAGCTAGATGCCACAGCCGCCCAGACCTGGAGAGCAGGCCCCAGCCTGGCCGTGCCACAAAGGACCAGCAGCAGGATTGGCCCTGTGGACCCGACAGCCTGGCTGGGGGACATTTCCCACTGGCTCCTGGGATCTCTATGCCACATCTGCACCCGCTGTGAGGCCAGCCCGGTGGTTCTGATGGACGAGCTCACCCTCAGCATGTCACTGCCATTGTCCGGTGCACCGCATGGCACAGACCAGCTCTCCATCCTCCTCTCTACCTTACGGTTGGGGATCATGCGGGTGGTTTGTTTTGTCCTCACGGGGCTTCATACCGAGCGGCTGCCTCGGGGGATGTTTCCTCCCGGTTGGTGCCTGGGTCTGGGGAGAGGGGAGGCTAGAAGGGCGGGGGGAGCAGGCGGACGCTGCCCAGGCTCCCTGCACTGGCTCGGCTGTGCTGTTCCTTGCAGCTGATGCAAGGGGACAGCTACATGCTTCCCTGTGGGAAGTCCTGCAGCAAGATATGGGGACAGTACCACTCCTCCAGTGGACCTGGCCATGGGGCGAGAGCTCTGAGGCACTGTTACTCCTGAGATGTAGCCGTCCTCCAGCCAGTGGGAGGGATTCCCTGCTTGCCCTCATCCCCGAGGAGCTGCCACAGCTTTAAAACTGGGGTTTTAGAGCTGATTTGGGATGAAGACAGGGGCTCTTCTCCCACCTGCTCATCACTTGTGGGCCGCTCACTGGGAGCATCTCTAGGGCAGCGAGCAGGTAGCAGCAGTGCCAGCACCAGCCCTTCCTGGGAGCGGGGCAGTTCCTGCAGGAGCTCATGGCTCACCCTGCCAGCCAGCGATCGGACGGTAACTCCCTGGATTTCAAAGCCAGGAAGCCCCTGCACATGCAGGCTGCATGATCAAATCACTCCGTCTTCCTCCTCCTGGTAGTGGCCAACATCAGCCTGCAAGGAAAACTCTGGGTGTGTGTCCACTGAGCACCCTGCTTCCACGCAGAAGGTCCTGGGTGCTGCATCCCACCGGGGTCAGGTACTGGGACGGTCGATGCCACAGAACATCCTAAAGCCTCTGGTGCGGAGCCGCCTGGGAAGGTGCTGCTGTGTGGAGAAGTGGAGCTGATGGAGGAGCTCCAGCATCGTGAGAAGTGGGTAAAGCAGAGACCCCATGGGTGTGCAGAGGGCAGGCTGAGGGTTGCACTGGTGGAGGATTGTCACGGCCGCATCTGTGGACCCTGTTTTCAGTCCTCACGTACCACAAGGGAAGAAACTGGGGGGACGCTGCTGTTAAAGGCTGGGGAGCCCATCAGAGGTGCTCATGAGTCTGTATCACAGGGTTAGTTTGTTCTGCAGCTGCCTGCAGCTCCACTGCTGTCTCTGGATGTCTGGCGACAGAGCGTGCTGCTGGCCCTGCTCACCTCATGCTGGGACCTCTGTGGCGAGGTGTGTGGCCACCTGGCCAGTGCGAAGGGGCTGCAGCGTATGCGGCTGTCTGTGCCAGCCACCACTGCCAGATGACTGTGCCGGGGCTGCCGAGCTCTGGGAGCTGCCAGTGCTGCTGGGAAGCTGCAGCTGGGCACCAAAAAGGGAGTGTTTGGACCAAGGGGCAGCTCCAAGAGGGACGCTTGTTGCACAGCTGTGCCCACAGCCTCTTCCTCCCCTGCCCAGCTCGTCCCTGCCTCCCCAGGCTTGCACCACTCTGGCCTTGAACTGCAGCAACTCGCTCGGCCCCAGAGAAGAGACATCCCAGCTGCTGGGGAGAGCCAGGCCTACAGCACGGCCATCAGGCAGACACGGCCCGGCTGTCCCAAGTGTTCGGCTGCCCCAGGCAAAGTGTTCGGCTGCCCCAGGCAAAGCCCCGGGGATGCGCTGGGTGCGTCAGGACCAGCACATCTGCGTCACTGCTGACACCACAGAGGCCATGCGGCCCCGCTCCCGCCTGCCCCCACGCCGTCCAGGATCCCACCACACGCTCCTGCCCTCCTGGCCCGAGGACTTTCTGGCTGCAGGAGGAAAATTCCCCCCTGGGACACATAGCCCCACGGGCGGGGGTGGTAGCCAGGGCTTGGCTGGAGTTAGCCACCCCACGCTGCTTGCTCATGCCTTTGGCTTGCCTCTCCTCTTTCATATGGGCACCCCATCAGCAAAAAAACTATGTGAGCTGAAAGCTACATAGCCAACAAATAACCTATTTCAGCAGCGGCAGCTGGCCCCCCGCCATGTCCGGGACCTGGAGGGGCTACTGAAGTCGGTGCTTCCGAGTCTGTGCCTTCCCCGGCTGCCGCAGGGCCAGGGACGAAGCCTCTGTTGTCTTGGGTCTTTCTGAAAGTTGCCCCATCTCTTGGGATGGGGTGAGCGTGTAAAGACAGCATGGTTGGTCCTTGGTGGTGGGAGTTACATACCACAAGGATCTTTTTTTTTTCCTTTCTTTTTTCTGTTTAAACCACTGTGTGCTTCTCTGGATGGTGGGTTTGGTTTGGGTGGGGGGGTATTTGAGAAGGGTGTTTGCAATGTGCAGCCACCTGAGATGCAGCTCTGTGGCCAAGAGCCATCTTGGCTGGGGATTTGCAGGCAGGGAGCTGAGACAGTGGGTGAGCACCGTGGGCAGCCGCTACAGCTACTGAGCATCACGTACCCTTTAGCACCGCTGGCTGTTGGCCCCTGCGTGCAGCCCGGGTGGCCTCATGGGGTCCGAGCTGTTTTTTTTCCCAGCAGCACCATTTAATCATGAGTTGCCCAAGTTCTCCAGAGCCTTCTCACAGACTGTCCTTGAGCCAAAACTGGAGCTGGTATGTCATTACAGCTGCCCAAACCAGCCATCTTCCCCCGAGGCTGTGGTGGATCTGAGGGACGTGGCGCTCTGACGACCAGTGGGTCTTTCCCCCTTGGTGGGATGTGCGGTACCAGAGAGACCGCGTGGCTTCATGCCAAATATACTTGAAAGCACAGCTGGAGTTTCTCATGCATGAGGCTCCGACTCGACGCACAGAAATCCTGAGCAGGTAGCTGGCCTGTTTGCGCCCGCCGAGCTCGGGGCCAGGAGGTGACTCTCCATCGCCTGACAGATCGGCCGTTTCAATGTTCAAGCCCTTCCATGGCCAGCTAAGACGCACAGAGCTTTTATTTTTAAATGCACATCTAAAAAAACGAGGCCGATGAGGAGCACTGCGATAAACACTGGGTTTTATTGGCATCCAGCTTCCTAGAAACAGTTTGGATTTTGCAGTTTCCCACCCGTGGCTCTGCCCTCTGCCTGGGGCCAGGGAGGGTGTTTGCCTGTGGTCTTGGGCAAGTCCCCGTGTCCAAAAAGCCTGAAACCTGCCCCCAGCAGTGCCATTACCCCATTACACAGAGTCCCTGTGGGTGGAAAGAGGGGTGGGTTTAGGTAATGATCAGCTTCCTGGAGATCTTTTATAATAAATAAAGCCATAAAGTGAGTCTCCCATTGGGCCACAGGGCTGAAGCAATAAAAGGGGCTGGAGCTGTCATGGGCTGGCTCTCCCTGGGATTTTGTACCTTGTCCATCTCTGTGGGATGGTCCACATCCACACACGCTGCATGTGGGGTGTCCACAGGCTTCCCCTGCCTGCCATGGGGCCATGCCACAGGTGACCCCTGTGCTGGACCGGCACTTGCATGCTGTGAGCCATGCCATAGCCCTGCCAGACATGCAGGATCGAAGGTGGGGAGGGAGGACTGCAGGACCATCCCAACAGGGCTGGGAAAATCCCCATTTCTGTATCGGGCTCCGGGGAGGGATGCTCCAGCCAGACAGTGGCCCATCCCAGGCTCTTCTTGCCCTGAGGACAGTAGCCAGGATCAGCACAGCGCAGAGGAGGTGAGCACTGATGCTGGGGCAAAGCACAGGACTTGTTTTTTTTTCCCTTGTATTCAGCGCAGCATTAACTCACTGCCATGTGCAGTTTAAAAACTTTTCTCTTCCCGCTCAGAGTGCTGGGCTAGATGGCTGCAAGCACTCAGAGGTTAAATTAGCCTCTTCACTGGCAACTCCAATCCTGCCACAGCTCAGCCCCTGCCTAGATGCTACAGCAAGTTAAAACGTGGTCTGTGCCACAGCTCATGCCTGAGATGTGTGTTTCTGGGCCTGAGCCATGCTCGGCTGTGGCTGGACAGCGCGAGGTCCGACTCTGCTCCTGCTGATGCTGGGGCCAGGAGTGTCCCCTGGGAAGCAGTGACCTGCCCCAGGCACCGTGAGACGTCAGGGAGGACGGGCGTTTGCCCCGGGGCTGCCATGAGTGGTCTGAGCACTGGTTTGACTCCAGGACACTACGTGGAGTGTGAGCAGGATCGTATCTGTGAGCTGGAGGTGCGGCCCTGCGGGAGCCAGGACACCCAATGGCTCCTGGCCAGCATGGGGACAGGGTGGTTCAGCTGCCAGCTCAGCACAGCCTGGACTGGGTGTGCATCCCCCCCCAGATGCTCCTGTGGGGCCCATAAAGCTGCCCTGGGGCTGGTTTGGGCAACAAGCACCTCTCTGCCCTTGCAGCTGCTTTTTGGGGCTGCCTGCAAAGCCTGGCAGCAAGTGTTGGACCCCAGCTGCCTCTTTCCCCACCACTTTTGCCCCACACTGGAGGTCCAAGCTGCCCAGAGGAGACACTGTCCTTTCCCTGGCACAGGGATGGAGGCAGCGGCTTTGACACCAGCTCTGCTCCGAGCTGGGGCTGCCAGTTTGTGGCACTGGGACCAGAGCTGCATGTTTCCCAGTAAAAGATGGAGCAAGGTGGAGGGACTGCATCCCCACCAGCCCGGCGAGCGCTGGCAGACCATCACGAACTGCCGGTGACCTGCAGGTGTGCAGCTGCGTCCGCTCCTCCACGCTCTGCTGTTTTTGCCTTGAAAAGCCTCAGGTTGCAGATACTACTTATCTTCCAGGTGACAATCACAGTTTCCAAGGCAGGCGGAGGTGGAGATGAGGGAAAAGGAGGTGGTGGTGACCTGGCCCTGGCCCTGAGCACAGGGAGCGCTCCGGGCCAGTTGCTGGTGGGAGCCTTCGCACTCTTCTCACGGCCAGGGGCTGCTGGGCGCAGTGCTGAGTGCTGAGGAAAGGGTGTCAAAACCAAAGATGCCTTCTCTTAACATGTAAGCACTGGCATCGGCTGGGCGCTGAATTCGGGCATTGCCCAAACTCACCAGAAATGTTCCAGGAGGTTTGGGTGCTCTCCCGGCAGGCATCATGTGAAACCCCTCAGCTGCCAGGAGTGGGGTGGGGGTATGAGCACCCAACCCCCTTCGGGAATTCCTCCCCAGAGCTGCTCGCTTCACCCTGGTCCAAGCTGGATCACACTTGCAGGACCCGGCAGTGTGGGAGCAAGTGGTGCTTGCGCCTGGAGCCCTCGGAAGCTGTCGCTGTGTGGGTGTTTGTTAGCTCTTTCTCACGTTGGCTGATGCCCAAATAACTCCAAGTCGGTGCGAAGCCGGATGAAGGGGGAGAGCGAGGGCTGCAGGGGCCGGCCGGGGCCAGCCCTGACGCAAGGGGGACGGGTGGTGTGGGACAAAGCCAGGGCAGGGAACGGCGGGAGGATGAGTCACCCAAATACGCAGGAGGGGAAGGAGTGGAGGCAGCGATGGCTCAGCCCGTGGCAGCGGCCGGACGGGGCTTTGCTTCGATTTCAGGAGAGGAGCAGGACGGTGCCCTGGGGTCACTGCTCAGGCCAAGGTCCGGAGCCCAGCGCTCCCCGGGCACCGTGGGAGAGCATAGAGAGGAGAAGGAGAAATATCCACTAGAGGGGACTGTGTGATCGCGTGTGGGAGCGTGGTGCTGCCAGCCCAGGCGCAGAGCAGGATCTGGCTCCTCCAGCCCTCAGCTCTCCTGGTTACCCCAGCCCCGGCTCCCGATGCCCTCCGCATCCCTCTCGCTGGGCACTGCAGCCCCGGGCGGGGGGCGCACAGCTTAGCCAGGGCCAACTGGAGCACCACGAGGCAACGAGAAAGCCATTGCAGCTGCAGGCGCTGGGGAATTGTGTGGGGCTGGCTAAGCCCCCACCCAGCCACTCGCTCACTCCTCCCCAGCAGGATGGGACAGAGGAGGAGATGGGCAAAAGCATGAAAAACTTGTGGGTCAGAACTAGAGGTCTGTAGGGCTCATATAGAAAATATCCCTGGGAAAAATGCAGGCTGCAGGCTCCCCTGACAGCCCAGGGCATCCCCCCTCCTCCTCCATTCCTCCCTGCTCAGCTCTGCCCCCACTCCCCGCCGGGACCCCACAACTCTCCCAGGGCTGAGACTGTTCATCCTGTCCCTGCAAGCCTGAAATCCCCCAAGGACCCAGGGCCGTTTGCTTTTTCCTCCCGCTCACCCTGAAGCCAGAGCCCGTTGCGGGGGGCAGAAGGGGATCAGAGCCAGGAGTGTCGAGGGCAGGAGGAACCGGGGCAGTTTCTGGTTGTTTCCTCTCACCCTCCCCTTCTCCCGCAGCATCATGATATCATTTCCCTCCTGGTAGGATTAATGGTCTTTGCTTCTCTATTTGTACACAAGGACTTAAGTAATGCACTCCCCAGAGAGAAATAAAGCTTCCCTTGCCCCAGCAGTGCTGGGGAGACCAGGTCAGAGCCCATGGTGATGGGCTGCATCAGCTTTCCCATGTCCTTCAAGCCTCCACCCATATTAAGCCCATCCACCTGGCAAAGAATCTGCAAAATGTTTGTGACTGTGTTAACAAACCCTCTTGTGGAACATGTTGTGTTTAAATGTGAGCCTGACACCCTCTCCCTGCTGAGCCCGGGGCCAAGCCCGTGGGCAATGCGGGGCTGGGGCTCACAGCTGCCAAAAAACATCTCCTGATGCCCGTGCACAGCTCCGTGACCGGCAACCCCGAGCGGGAGGCCACCTTGGCTGCCATTCCCACCAACCACCAAACCTGCCAGCAATGTCCCATCAGTGGCTCCTTCCTGGAGGTTCCCAGCTCTCAGTCCTGGAGCAGGGATGCAGCTGGGAGAAGGGTCTCACCACGATGTACAGCCCTGGTGTGCTGCAGCCACTGCAGCATGGACACAAGGGCTCTGGGGATCCCGTCCAGCTCCATAAATACCTGTCATAGGGGAGGTCACTGGTCTCAGGCCACCTCATGGGCAGACACCCATGGAGCTGAGCTTGCACATCCCATTTCCACAGCCACCCACGATGGGTCTGAGCCTGTCCCCATCCCCACCTCCCTTGCCTGCCTGCTCCTCCTCGGCTGGCAGCTGCCAGCAATGCTCCTGAGGGTGCCTTGGGGACATGGTGCTGCTGCTCTCCCAGAACAGACTCACCCTGAATATATACTATTTTAAACTCTAATTTGCCAGACTTCAGGGGAAACTTGCCTTGCCTGCATCTGGGTCAAGCCCAGCCCAATACCCCATGTCCCAGAGTCTGCATACAGGGTGAGGGTGCTTGAGGGTCTATGGACATAGCTGGCTGTCCCCAAGCCCCATGGGTCCCCTGTGACCTGCTCGGTGCCTGTGGTGTGTTTCCATCATGCCAGTCCAGTGGGAGCCCCCAGTTGGGCAGCACCTGCGCTGCCTTCAATGCTTGCACGTTCCCTGGTGATGGTAGTGAGTCATCCAACGGCTCCCAGGGACGCTCCAGAATGCTGGTGGAGTCAGGAAAATTCCATAAGGTGCTGGGAGATGCAGCAGGGGCAGCTGGGGATACCAGGAATCAGCCTCTGTTTAGTAAAGGGGAGGCAAGGGGGCTCCACTGCGTGTGCCGGGGGATGCGCCATGACGGGGAGCAGCTCGTGCTGCATGGGGCGAGTCCTTCCCAGGTGAAGGGCTGGGAAAGGCAGGGACCTGCTGCATTTGGTGCTGCCAAGCTGCCTGCACACTGCTGGTGCCACCCAAGCGAGGCTCCATGCCACCCCTGCCGTATCGCTGCTGAAGGCAGCCGGTGCCTGCTCTCAGCCAGCTCTCCATCTCGGTGGGACTGGAATCGCTGGTGCCTGTGTTTCCCTTTTTGGCACTGTGCCCACCTGCACGAAGCTTTTGGCTGGGCACTAGCTGGGAACCACCTGGCTTATCACCCCAACCCGGCGGGGGCTGCTGGGGCGAGCCATGCCCCGTCCTGCCGGAGGGTCCCGCTGGTTTCCCCTCCCAGTTACAGCTGCGCCAGCTGATGACTCCATCAGCCCCGAGGTAGCATCGCAGGGAGCAGGTCCCTGAAGCTTTTCAGGTGTTACCACCCCCTCCTCTTGTAGACATCACCTTCATTCTCGGTCCCAGAACCCCCTCAGCTCCCTGCAGCCTCTGGAAAAGCAAACTTGTGCCTTGGATGCCCGTTTTATAACAGGTTTTCCCTTTCCAGAGCAGCAGTGCGGTCTCACGGCTGTGCTTCCTGCTCATGCATCTTGTACACGTCCTTTTTTACCACAAAAAAGGGCTCCTGGGCTGGTTCCTGGGGGTGGGCAGGTGGCAGTCACAGACCCTCACTGCAGCGCTGCCGTGTTGGGACTGCTTCACCCTTGCAGTGGGGCTCCTCTCTGCAGATGCCAGTTTATTCTCTGCAAGACATACCAGCCTGTAAGGAAACATGTCTGAATATAAAACTCACCAGTCTGGCACCTCCTTGGTCCAAAATCAATCTCTGGGTTACCCATGACTTTTCAGATGATGAAAATGATGGCACAAAATATGCTATAGCTCCTTCACATATGTCAGGGTTGGGACTGCCCACATCTATGGGTGACAGGAAAATAGGGAGGTGAGTGTCCCACCCTGGTCAGCATGGGTCAGGGCCTGGCTCTGTGTCGGGGTCTCTGCTTTTGGGTATTCATAAATAGACACCACAAAATGTCCACAAAAAAGGGCAAAGCTTCATTTCTGCTTCATTCATCATGGCCTTGGGGCACGACGCCAGGCGCCAGCATCCCCCTCTCATCGGACCCCCACGCACGGGGCTTTTGCAGCAGTTCTTGTTGGCTGAAAGGGTTTCAGAAGTGCCCGAACCTTTAGGGCTGTGTGTTCCCAAGAAGCCACAAACCCTTCCGCACCTCTCCCCCCAAATTTTCAGCATTGCAGCCCCAGCGATGACCCAGCACCCAACCAGCCCTAGGGACTCTGCTGTTTTCTACACCGCCCAGCTTTGCGATGTGTCTATCAACCACATCGAACGTGCCGGGAGGAATGTTTCAGGTACAGCACCTGCTTTCACTGTGCAGCATTGTTTCCCCAAAGCCCAGGAGAACAGTAGCAGCTTGATGCACTCTGACCCCTGTCAGACCCAACTGGCTCCGTCCTGCTCGGAGGTGGTTGCTTCATCCCAAACTAGCTAATTCTTGCTTCTTTTTCTATTCTTGCTTTTGAAGGAGGAAGGGGAGAACAAAACAGCCCTCAGGGTGAAGTTACCTTCTTAATTAACAAGGCTGAGAGCTTTGCAGATATTGTGCAGAAGGAGAGAAAAATAAGGAAAACTGGGCAAAACCAGAAAGGATTGGGTTCAATTGTCAGACCAATTAACCTAGATCCGCACTCTCCCTCTGGATGAATATCTCGTTATTATGTAATTGCTTGGGCCCAAGCTCCTGACTGAGAGAAATTAAAATCAGACACTTAACAAGGCAACCTGGTGTGGAGATGGGATGTGGGAGCTGCCCGTAGAAGCCATCCGCAGGGCAAAACCCAGCAAGAGCCTGAGCTGCGTGGGGTGAGCTTGAGCTTGAGCCTGAGCTTAGAGGAACTTGCTGAAATCAGCATTATCTGGACCATTTGCACCATCCTAGACCCAAAATGTGGCTGGCCTGGGGGATAATTTGGAAAGGCCCTGGAGATGATGAGCAGTCGGGAGGCCCTGATTTAACCAAGCACTTAAGTGTCTGCATATTTGTAATGTAGCTGCAAGTCCAGCTCAGCTCAGCAAGGGATTTAACACGGATATGTGATATGTAGTGTGCTCAGTCAGGGACAAAGTGATTCGGGAGCTCTTTTGTCTTGAGAACAAATAAAATTCATTGTAAGCTCTACTTGACCCTTTCCTCCATGCTCTGTGTTAGGACCCATCTGCCTAGAGAGGAGGAAAAATTCCATCATTACAGACTTTTAAATCTATACCTAATAATAAAAAGCCACTAACCCTAATAAATCAGCCTGAGAACACTAGCCAGTGCCATAGCTGAGCAGGGTTTTCCATCTGTAGGGTTGATGAGTTCATACGCAGTGGGAAATTTAAATGCAATGTTTGGGAAAGGGCTGAAGGTTTCAATATTAGCTTAAGAGTAGACAAACTGTTTTTCTGCTGCTAAGTGGAAGGGGATCTCCTTGTGGGAGGGTTGGCCTTTCCCATCCCCTGTATTTTCATCTACTTCTTTTCCTGCCTGCAAATTATCCACAGAGAGAGTGAAAGCTTCAGAAAACCACCATGCATGCCCCGCACCCCGTTTGCACTGACTCAAGGTGCCATAGCAGCTTTGCTTCCAACCCAACCATGCCAGCACCGGCCAGCTGCTGCCCGCAGCTGCTCGCCCTCCTGGTTCGACCTCCTGCAATATCTGCATTTCCCCCAGGACTTTTTGGGGTGCTGCTCCTGCGTCCAGCTCTCACTGGCATTAAATCTGTTTCCAGCCCCTTGGCCAAGCCCTCAGCTCTGATCCCCATCCTTAGCAAAACCCCGCTGCAGCATGTGTTGCTGCACAATACAAAGCAGGTATCTTTAAAGAAAAAAAATGCTGGATATCCTAAATTAAGCAGTTTTAGCTTATCCTGGTACCAGGCATCCTCAGCTGGCAAACCCCAAAGGCTCCAGCAACACAACATGTCTTTAGGGAAACCACCACCGCCCTGGCTACACCACATGTATTTATTGACATGGAAAACAGCTGCCCCGTGTTTTCCAGCTCCACACCCCGGGCACAACCCGCAGCTACCAACACCCTTCAAAACATCCTTCTCCTGAGATTCTCGGCGTCTGCCGCCCTCCGAGAGCATCTGAAGGGCCCGTGTGTGCTCATCCGATGCTGAAACGGGCTCAGGATTTTCCTACGAATGCCCCAGGATTAAATTAAAGAGGATTTAAGCAGATGGTCGGTTCTCTGCTCTTCATAGTTGGCAAAATGGGAACCATATCGCTGAACTGTCTACCAGCACTAATTAATGTTTGTAAAGCGCTCTGCTCTGCAAACTGCTGTCTACGTGCTAAGTGCTATCATTAGTATTATTACTAAGCTATTTATGCCTGTTCCAGTGCTTTCTCTTCCTTGTCCCAAAGGGCTTTTCCTCTTCCCTGTGCAAATGTACTGAGGCTGGGAAGAGGAATGAGCCCTACCAGGCTCTGGCTGGCTCTAGCCCAGGCTCAGATCCTCGGTTTGCCGGCAAAACCCTCCGTTTGTGCCAGCACCACTGGGCTGGAGCCACCAGCTCAACGGTGAGGGCAGGAGCAGACGGGGACTGGGAGGGTTTGCCCAGAGATGGGGTTTAGCATCATCATGCCCAACTGTGGGTGAGGTGGTTGTCTCACTGCCTCTCCTGATGGCAAAATGGACACGATGCTGCTTCCCTGACTCCTCCGTGTTCCCATGGGGAAAAGCTTTCTTGTGATCCTAGGGGCTATTTGCATCCTTCTCTCTGTTGCTGACTGCAAAGGGTTTTGCAAGATAAGGGAGGGATCACTCATCCTTCCTAATGACCTAAGAGGAGACCGAGGCACAGAGGAGGTTCAGTGATGGATGAGCTCAGCCGTGGTCCATGACAGGCCCTTGTCCCAACCGGGTAGTGACGTCTGCTGCCACTGGCAGATGGGATGATGCATTCCCTATGAATAACCATCCTTGCAAGACAGTATTCTGCAAAACTGCAGGATGGCTTCTCCCTTCCCCACTCGGTGAAGCCTTCATCAGAGAAGCAGCTCATGAGAAATCATGGCTGCTGCCTCTGGAAAGCAGTGAGAGGGCAGCGATCCACTTGTGGGTGTGTGGAGCAGCCAAAGCTCCCCACAGCCCGAGCTGAAACTTCACAGCACAAGATCTTTACCCTGATCAATGTTTCCAAGACACGGCTTTGAAATTCTTTGCTCAATTAACCAAACCAGGCAGGACACTCCTGAACATCCCTATGACATCTTTTTGATACCAGAGTGGCTTTCGTGACTCAGTCGGGGAAGAAACTGCCCAAGACAAGAAACTGGGGCAGCACCCAAGAGGGACCGACGGAAATAGAGAATGTGCTGATCCAGGTACCAAATCTGCTGCAGGGACAGAGCAGGCAGCATCCACACCCCTGCTAATTCAGGGTGAGGAGGGCACCTTCACTGCCGTCACCTGCACAACCAATAAAATAACTGGGCTGAGGACTGATGCTATGCTTCCGACGGGAGGTTTAGGGCATGAATCATCCTTTTTTTTTTCTCTCCTAGCAAGTGCATGAGATGAAATGAGACTCAGACAGCTGGATGTGGGATGCAGGCAGAGCAGGCAGCTCCTGGAGCAGGAGCAGAGCTCGCTCCAGCCAGGGCAGGAGCCAACACAGGTAACACCGACCCACTATTGCCCTGGGCCAGGGTGCATTTGCTTTGCAGAGATTGTTTGGGCCAAACAAAGAGTAGCAGAAAAAACAGATCCAACAACCACGCGATCAACATTTTCTGCGTGGTTTGAATTATCCGTGACTTTTGACCCAAGATTAAATCTAGTGTGTAACTGGTGGTTATATATTGAGTCATATGAGCAAGCTAATCGTAGGAACCCCATGTTCTCCAAACAGCCTGCACCCCGCTGGGGCTGACTGTAAACCACTCACGTTTTCGAGCCGAAGCACCCTGCGGCTTTTGCATCATCCTTTTAATTCAATACTTACACAGCATTTTTTTGTCCGACCAGTATCTCAAGCCCAGAACAAAACAAACCCAGCAAAGCCACAAGCGGCCAACCCAAAGAAGCCAGATTTCCCAGCAAGTTTTGCTGCTTGGTGGCTGCTCCAGTGTCTAGTAAAGGGCTGGGCTCACGCTGCAGCATTTTTCTCGGCAGGAGCTCTCTCCTTTCCATCAGCAATTCTCCTGATGCGCATAGAAATAGCCTTTTGACTTCTACCTCTGTGTGCAATTTGGGTGAAAATGAACACTGGAGTCGGAAGGTATTAGCAGGGGGTAAGTGGCAGGTAAATGGGCTCTCCCAGGGTGTGATGCCAGCCTCAATACCCACTGGGAAGGGAAAAGAACTTGGCACAGCCTGGTCCTGGCTCTCTCCAAACTCATATTTTAGCTCTTTGCAACTCCCTTCCCTCTCCTTAGGGCTGTGGGAGGCTGAACTGATTCACCTCTCCTGGAGAGCCCCGGTGAGAGCTGTAAAAGGCCGTTATCAGCAACAGTGATCAGGTAATACTCCTACGAGTACAATCCTGCAGGCTCACGGGGGTGTTTCCCAGTGCCCGTGACCGGGACAGGGCTGGCACAGCCCATGTGTGCTGGAGCCCTTTGCCTTCCCTCTGCCCTGGGGACTCAAGGAGGATCCAAAATGGAGATGATCCGGGGTCTGCCCATGTCCCTGAAAGGCTCCAGTGAGGGGGAAGTGTGTTGAAAGATGTTTGCATCGTGCAGAGGGTTCCCACAGACCCGCACACACCAGGTTGGCAGCGGGGAACCTCACAGGAGCAAGGCAGCAAGGGATGAATGGAGGGCATGGGGGGAGCAGGGCGAGGGTCCCCCCATCCTGGATCCACACAGGCTTGGGCTGTGGGGAGAGACACCCAGCTCTGCAGCAGGGATAAATTAATACTAAATCATCTCTTTTTTTCTCCTGCAATAACTCACTGGCTGGTAGAAAGCCGGTGGGAAGAGCGTGACCTCAGTGTGGGCTGGTGGTGTGTCTGGCTGCACCGGTACCGAGCTGCTCAAGAGGCATTTCATCACCAAAGGCTCTTTGTCTGGAAGGCCAGCCACTGTCCCCAACTGTCCTAGGAGGGATGCTGGTGATGCGGGAGGCTGGGGAGACCTCCACCCTGAGTTCAGAATGGGGACAGCCCCATCCTGATGGCCCCAGGACCCTCCTGCGATGCCCTGGAGGATGGTGGTCCCCAGCAGTCCCCCAGTGAGCACTGGTCTTGGTGTCACCCCACATGCCCCAGTGCCCCAGGTCACCCCCAGCTCATGGCAGCCCCCAACCCTAAGCACCCCATCCCACCGCAGGGACCTCCCCATGTCTCCTTGTGTTCCATCCCACCCCCCAGCAGGATGCCCAGCTCCTTGCTGGTTTGAACTGGTGCAGGCCTCAGCACTGGGCTTTCACCTGCTCTCGGCCAAGGTGGTTCTGCATTGCTTTGCAGTGAAAATAAAGAAACAGCTGCAGGGGAAAAATCCGTGGGTTGGTAAACAGAGCTGAGCAACTGCAGACCTCTCACCCAGGAGAGGAGGAGGGCAAGGAAAGCAGAGCTGCCTGGGGGCACCCAGGGTTGGATTTCAACACCCTGCAGAAGACAAGATGCTTTTATTTAATCGTCTGGGTCCCAATCCTCCCCGTGCTGCCCCACGTGCGGCGGCGGCTGTTTGGTCTGGCCTCAGAGCCCTGTGCTGATAAGGAGGAGCCGGGTGGGAAGGGAGCGGAGGCGGCGGTGGCGGCCGAGGGCCGAGGGGAAGTGGTTGGGGTATGGGGTTGGCTCTCGGGGCTTGTTTCACCCTCTCCCCTCTCCCCCTCAGAAGAGGGCGATGGTGCAAGAAGAGGTGCCTGTGGGGTGTCCCCAGGCCCCAGTCAGTCAGTAGCCCCTTATTTTCACAGCCCCTCTGCTTTGCTTTATTACTCAGCTTATTTCCCTGAGTCAAACATCACATCTTTGGCCACTCGCCCGGATTTGCCTTGCCTTTGGGTCACCCGGTGTCCCTCCTGGCAGTGCCAGCTCCCACCATGTTCCTCCCTGGACAGGGGCAGAGGAGCAAACCCCTGAACTAGAGGCAAAAATTTGCCTTTTAAAATCTCACATCTGTTTTTTTCCAGGACTGGGATGGGTGACTGAACACATGCACCCTGTCACCCATCCTGTGAATGCCACCGCTGTCCTCAGGGGACACTTATCTGTCCCCAGGGCTTTGCTCCACATGGTCAGATAAGGTCACACTGCGACAGTCCTGATGTCGGGTGCCAGCTGCGACTCTGTCCCGCTTCACCTCCAGCATAAATCACTGCAGGCTATAAATCCCCACCAGCCCTCAGGGACCCATCCCTGGGGAGGGCAATGGTTCAGCCCTGAGGCAGCAAAAACAAAGATGTTTTTCACAGGGTCGATATTACCCGCAGGCACAAACAAGAGCCCGGAGCAGGGGGGTGCTGGCACCGTGGCACCTTGGGGCTGCACCAATCCTGCTGGACCTGTGCAGGGACAATTTGGGGCACAAACTTTCAGCAGGGCAGATGCTTCCAGCTGGATCCAGTCCCTGACCCAGCTCCTGAGTGAATCCTCATGCCAGTGCAATAAAAGGGACTGATCAGGGCAACGTGGGTGCGGGGCAGGAATATGCAGCGCTGGGGGGTTCAAGGCGATGCTGGGTGTTACTGTGCTGCAGGGGGGGCACTGTGGCCAAAGGGGACAGGGACTGAGCTGCCCTGGGGGGTCCCTGCTCCTTCCCCAGCCCCTTCCCAGCCCCATGCTTGACAAACCCTCCTGTTCCCAGCCCCATAGCGGCTCCTGGCCCATGGGGACCTGTCCCCACTCTGCCCTGGCTGAGCTCTGCCAGCAGAAGGATTTGGGGAGATTTGGGGAGATTTTGGACCAAACACAACAGGACACACAAAGAGCCTTACACTGGCTTTCTGTGGCACAGGCAGTTGAGAATGGGCTTTATTTTTCCTAGTGAACTCAAGTCCCTGCTGCTGAGATTACCTGTGAATCTTGATTTTCTTTTAAAAAAAAATGTGTTTCCCTGCTGTGACGGCTGCCACAGAAAGCCTGAGCCTGCGAAAGGTGGAATGAATTCATCACTCAACAAGATTAAATGGGCTCTTGGCACCTGAGAGGGGCAGGCGATCCCCAGGAGTGGCTCCCGGGGAGTTATCGGGCACATCCCAGGGATTTGCTGGGATGTGCTGGAGGAACCTCCGCACCGGCAGCAATTGCTGCGTGCACTGACGTGGCAGGGCCCGTCTCATTTCTCATCACTAGCTGGCTCCGCAATCTCTTATACAGGAACCAGGCAGATTATTTCTCTATTTGTGGATGTGGGAGGCTGATAAGGAGCAGGGCCGGAAAGCAGAGAGACGCTGAGTTTTTTGTCCTTGGGGCTTCTCTGGGGCAGGTGGTGGGTGACAGTGAGGTGCCAGGTACCCAGAGGCTATCGCTGGGATGTGATATTTGCCTTTTTTTTTTCTAGAAATAGCCCTTTCTACACCAGAGGAAAAAATATCCTCATCATCTGCTGCCTGCTTGTCTCATGGTCAGTACACCAAGCAGCAAATCGGTGCCAGCCCTGTGCAGGGAGACGTTCCCCAAGGGCATCTTCCTAATTTTGGGGGTGCAGGGTCATATTGTCCTTAATTCCTGTGACTTGAAGGTCCCCATGTCCCTGGGTAAGGACCAGCCAACCCTGGATGCTGAGCTCAACCCCATTTTTTCCCATGCAAAGGGCATAAGTATGGCCTTGCTGCAAGCCACAGCCACTCCCTGCCCTCGGCTGTGTCCCTGCAGCACGGTCTGGGTCTCTGGCCAGGGGCTGCTTGGTGGCCACAAGCTGGGTTTTAGGGGTGAGACAAGGTGGGGGGACCCGCATTCCTCATATGCTGGTTTTCTAGTTCAGTGCCTCGTGCCACCAAGGGCAACAGTCATGTTTTGCATCGAGCAGCAGCACAAACTCCCTGACCTCCCTGGGGCTCACCAGGCACGTGAGCCGCAGCGAGAGCCGGCGGGGTTTCCAGCTGAAGGCTGGCCCTTCACGAGAGCTGCTTGTCCCTGCTGGTGGCCCTGGGGGAGCACCCCCAGCCAGCCTGGCTGCAGGAGAGGACGGGGACAGCTTTGGGCTCTGCCGCCGAAGGACAAAATGGGAACAGTGCAAGGGTGCAGTGAGGCTGCCCAGGGTGTCAGAGCGTGGTGTCCCCCCCTCCCCGTGGCAGCCAGGATGCCGTAACATCCCAGGAACAGCCCGAAGGTCCCGTTCCAGCTCCCGACCTGAAAACAAAAGTGCGTCTTGTTCCCGTCCTGTTTTCAAAGCCAGAAAGGTCGGGGCCGCGAGAGCCCTGCCAGGTTGGGCAGCACTGCCAGCTCCGACCTCGGCACAGGCAGGGACCAACGCGTGCCGCTGCTCCTGCCCAGCCGCATGGCTTCTTGCCGGCAGCGCTGGGCTGACGAGAGCCGGGGGCCTCCCCAAAAACCCATGTTTGGAGAATCTTGCACATGCTCTTGTTCCTTCTCCCTGCACTGTGTAGGGAGAAGGAAGGGAAGATGCATGGGAATGCTGTGCCCAGCAGGACCATACCATGGATTCCCTGCACCCAGCACAGCCCTGAAGCCTCCAAAGCCCTGCTGCAAAATGCCATCAGCTCCCAGGATCTGCCCTGCCACCGTGAAGGGATTTCCTAATTCACCTCCAACTCCCCTGAGCCCCAAGAAGGCTTCATTCTCATTAGACAGGGCCATTGTAAGAAGGGTTGGTACTGCTGGCATCGAGGGCTTTGTGGGCAGCCCTCCTGCTGGGACGGATTGGGGAGAAATGCAAAGGGTCTATATGTCAGGAACAGCAGCGTGGCCCTGCCATCGCCACATCAGGCTCTGAACTATCCCCCTTGTCCCCGTGCTCAGTGCCTGCACGTCCTGCTGCCTGCTCAGTGGAGATTATTAGCAGAAAAAATCATTAAGCACAGGGCCAGGAGCTCAAGGGACACACGAGTGCCTCTGTCACTTGGAAATTAATCCCAGCTGTCCACCCAAGCCGAGTTTTCCCCAGCCCTGCTCGAAGCGACAGCAGTTTCTCTCCATCGGGGAGGAGGAGGAGGTCTGACAAGGGCGGATGCTGGTCCCGCTCCAGCCTTGAGCCCTGGGCAGCTGCTCCTGGTCTGTGGCTCTGTGGGACTTACTGCCCTCCAGATCCCAGAGAAAATGGCTGCGTTTTGCCCATGGACCTGGACCAGCCTCCGCAGCTGAGCCCTGGGAGGAAAATCTGCACCAGAGTCCTGGTTTCAGCATCAGAAGCTGGAGGAGGCTGGGAGGATGTTGTGGAGGGGTATCACAACTCGCTTACGCCCTTGCTATCCAGGAGTGGAGAGGAGGTACAGGGACCTCCGGGCTGAGCAGACAAAGCCATTTGCTCACCACAATATTATTATTATTATTATTATTATGGATAGTTGCTCTGCCTGACCCTGCAGCAAGCAGAGCGCTTTTGGGGACTCCGTGCCTGTTGCGCAGGGAGCAGCATACCCTGACAGGCACGACTGTCCCTCCGAGCACCCTGCGTCCCCAGGGCAGCTTTGACATTCTTGCTGACTCAAGCCAACAGGGTATTGACATTTGTTTTGACCTTTCGAATCACAAGGATGTTCTGTCCTTCCCAGCCAAGTACAGCCTGGATACCCTGTGGGTGGATTATACTGTATATACAGTGGCTGCAAATATGGAGCTGGCAGAAGAGAAGCGTGTTTGTGTGCTTGCAGGGGTGTGGTGGTGGTGGTGGGATGAGAGCGAGGAGCTGTTGCCAGCACCCGTTTTTCCTCCCGGGATGCCCGAGCGGACGTGGTGTAGCAAGGGAGAAGGAGGGTGATGGTGGCAGGAGAAATGCCAGCAGCTGGTTTGGTGGGAGGGAGAAGGGATCCTGCAAAAGCAGGAGCCACAGCCTGACCCTCGAGCGACCACCCCCTCGCCTCCAGCTCCGGAGGCTGCTCCCGGCCCCCCACATTTCCTGTCCTCTGGCTAATTACGCCTTTTGCTTTGAGAGAACACGAAGAACTGCAATTAGGAGACAACATGGAAAATCAGCCGCGAGGGCCCAGCTGGCTCTGAGGACAGTGCTTTCCCTCATGGCCACCCAAAACCCCACTCTGGGCAGCAGCAGAGGCTATTTCAGTAAAAAACCTACCCCGGAGCAGGTCCCTGGACAGGGCTGCCTCCTCCCTGCCCTCTGCAGCCAGAGGGTTTTGTCAGAGGGCTCCCATGCAGCTCTCCCCACACCCTCCTGGCTAGTGGGCTTTGCCACGCAGCCAGCTCCATCCAAGGCTGTTGCAGCCCGGATCCGGCCACCCCGCAGCCCCGTGGCGCCAGGAAGGCTGACGGCTTCATGCTCTCAGCCCAGATGCGCCGCTTATCTCTCCCCTCTCTTGTCCTGACACATTTTTTCCTCCCTTTCCTTGCCAGCCCATAGGACTTTTATCTCAAGCTCCAAGTCACCCTTTCCCAAGGCATGCTCAGCAGCAGCCTTTGCAAACCCATTTCCAGGGGCTTGTGCACAATATTACGGGCACAAGTGACAACCTGACAGCAAAACCCTTTTGCCTTACATCTTTATGCCACATTGACATCCTCAAACCCCTTCCAGCAGCCAAGGCAGGATATGGCAAGGGCAGCTTGGCTGCAGACACAGAGCACAGGCAGCAGAGCATGGACCCTGATGCCCAGCATTGCCTTCCTGCTGCTGGGCTGTGGCCATGCAACCTCCAGAGCAGGGGAGGGAAAAATGGTGTTTGAAAGCTTCTGCAAGCCTCAGGAGCCCCAAGGGTTTATTTGAGGTGCTCTGAGAAGAGGGTTTGCACTTGAGAGCCGACTGTGACCTCATGGTTTGTGGAGAATAAGTAAAAAGCAAGCGAGGTGTGGAGCTGAAGGCTGGGCTGGGAGCTGCGGGATGGGATGGGATGGGATGGGATGGGATGGGATGGGATGGGATGGGATGGGATAGATGGGATGGGATGGGATGGGATGGGATGGGATGGGATGGGATGGGATGGGATGGGATGGGATGGGATGGATAGCCTCTGCTGATGCTGCCCCAAAACTACATGTTTGTGAGCATGAGCAGAGCGTGGATCCCACGGCTGGCTGCTCCAAACACCCTGTGGCATTGTAAAACTACCAGCAGCCATGCTGGGTGCTGGATGGGGTGCAGGGAGTGAAGCACCACGCTCTCAGCTTGCTCAAATGCTTGCTCCTGCTGCCAAACGAGCCTCGTGCGTCAGAGCAGCCACGGCTGTGCTCAGCCCTGCCTGGGAGGTGCTGGGTTCCGGGGCCTTGCAGAGCGTTTGATGGTGAAGGAGAAATCAATTCCCAGTCAGGGGCTTCTGCCACGTGGCTGGTTCATCCACCCCATTGCTCAGGGGCGTGTGTCTCGCCGGCATGGAGCAGGTCTACCCTGTGCCAGAGCGTGGGGAGGCTGCGGCAAGCCCTGCTGTCTGCAACGGCAGCACGCAAAATGAGGGGCACCACCAGACCGAGAGCAGCGTGGTGTGTTTGAGAACGCACACAGCTCATTACACTGAGCAGCAACCGTGCACTGTAAAGGCGATTTCTTGGTTTCTAAGGGGAGGAGGTTTCTGTCTGCTCACCTGCCAGCTCCCCTCCACAGTCACCCGGTTTATGAGCCTGTTAGCTAGTTTAAAATGTTATAAAATTTAGCAAAGGGATTAAAAGAGAGACCTCAGAGATGCCTCCATCCTCGGGAGCTCATGGACACCAGCGCCTGTGTGAAGGAGAGGTCCAAACCGCAGCCCTCACTAGGGGAAAGCTGGACCAGGAGTCCACTGGGTTGGCAGGGAATTGGGCCCGTGGGTTCCTGACGTGGGTGTAGCTCTGTGTGCACACGCGTGTGTGCGCACACGCCTGCCACGTGTGTATGCTTGTGTGTGTCCATGTGCATGCACACCCATGTGCGTGCCCGTGCATCTCCAGCCCTCTGCATCCCACAGGGACAGTGTCATGTCTGGGTGGGAGAAGCCCCTTTGGAGACACGATTTCCTGGGGATTTGGCTGTGTTTGACCAGCACACTGAAGATCCCACGTTTGCACGCCCTTGTGTCCAGGCTACCCCTTGGGAACAGTCCCTGGCCCGCACCTCATCCCAAAACACTCTTGCAAACCGCTGCTGCTCTCGGGAGGGGCTCGGTGCGGGGCGGTTTGCTTCAGGTGGCCGGATCCAGCCTGGTTCAGCCTTTCCCAGCTCAGAGGAGCTTCTTTCCGCCCCTGAAATAGCAACTCAGATGATGCTCTCGGCAGCTGGGGATGATGATGCAAAATGCTCGTTATCCAGCAGGAACAATTAGACTTATGGCAATTATCTCTGCAGTTGCTGAGAGATGCCGGAACGGGCCGGCTGGCAGCCAGCTCCCGGTGTAATCCCTGGGCAGGAGAGACGCGGTGCCCAGCCTTGCCAGGAGCTGCCATTTCTGTGGAGGAAGAGCAAAACGCAGCGGGAGCATCCGAAGAGCCTCCTGCAGCACCAGGAGGGCTGGTTTGGTGCAGGAGTAAGAGCAAGGACAGGCAAGGGTTTATCTGAACACCAAATGCCCCTCTCTAATGACATTTGTTTGCATTCAGATTAATGATGAAATGGGCTGAGCCACGCTGGGTTTAGAAGATGGTGTTACGGGCTGAATTGATTCACGTGATGCTCCAGTCTCCTGCTGTGGGAGAAGCCAGGCTGGGCTCAGCTTTATCTGCAAGGTAGAATGGGAAAAAGCCGGCCCCAGGCTGGATTGAGCCATGGGAACGCGATGGTCACCGAGCCGGGCAGCAGCTGCTGAGCTGGGCTTTTGGGTATATTCCTTTGGGGGAAAAAGTCAGGCTTCTGGCTGAGAAATGCTGATGGGGTAAAGGCATAAAGGACAACTTCACTCATTTCTCAAATCAGAACAACAAGGAGGGTTTTTCTTTTCCCCCTTGACATTGTTTGAAAACCTTATTTTGACACAGCTAGAATGAAGCAAATCCAGCTCCCCGACAGCTGCTCGGAGCCAAAACCCCAAACCAATCCCAGCCCGATAAACAACTCCTCCTCAGAAAATCAGAATGCGGCTGGGATGGTGAGAAAGCTTTTGGGCAGGATGGGACACAGCTGAGCACCAGATCACCAGCTGATGTTGGAGGGGTGGCCAGGAGCCAGGGAGTGGGAGCTGGAGGGATGCTGGAAGCCTGCTCTAGGAAAACTCAGGCCATTTTCCACTGAAAACTTTATCTGAGGCAAGCATGCCACCCCATCCTGGCTTTGTTTGTGCCACAAGAGCCAGCAAAATTCCCAGGAAAGTTTTGCTACCTGGTCAGCAAAACATCTCTGATACGCTTTGTTTATTAGCGGCTAACCATTAAACCCTTGGCAAACAGGGCTCCTTGGGGCTGGGGACGTGTGACCATGACGAGCCTCCTGGCGGGTTGCCAGTCCCCAAAATGGGTGAGAGCTGCCAGCGCAGCCGAGGAAGGGGACAGGCTGCTCCAGGAAGGGGGACAGCAGCAGAAATGCACCTTTCCCCATGTCAGGAGAAGGATTAAATGGTTTCTCGCTGAAGCTGGAGACTTCTCCATTTCCTAGCGCCCTGATTTGCAAGAGAGGTGTGTCTCCCAAGATGCCAGTGCTGCCCCAGAAACCCACTGCTCTGGCATATAAAACTATATTCTTCAAGGACACCTGACTCATCTTGCAAAGCCCATGTAAAATTTGCCTGTTTTCAGTAATTAGGCCAATTATAGTGAAATGGTATTTGCAATTCGATCAAAGGACAGGCTAAAATCTTAACCTGATGCCTTTTCAGTGGTGCCAAAACAAAGTCCAGACAAAGCTCTTTTTCCTCTCCCCCTGCATTAAGTAACCAAAGAGTAACATTTTGAAATGCTCAAACAAGGTAATGACTTTTCCTGCCACACTTGAAGGGAACCTGACAAACACACAAACAAAGCCTGACCCACTTTAGCAGAGTAAGAACTCCACCAAGAAAGAGAGCAGGGATTTCAATAAAGCCCTTAATGTGGCCCCATTAGCAAGTCTCTGCTACATGCATCCAGATAAATTTATCTTGACAAGTCTGTCCTCTGAACAGAGCGAGCAGTGAAACCCGTGCTGTGCCCATGCGCAGGGCAGCGCTGCTCTGGGACCCACGGATGCACAAGCACAGGGATGCGCACAGGGATGCACACGTGTGCCCAGGGATGCACACGTATGTGCTGTCCCGCTCCATCACCTTCCCAACATGCAGAAGGTCAGGGAAGTGGCACTACTGCAGGCTCCTGCAGCATTGCTTCGAGGCCATGATTGCCTTCGAGAGCGCAAACGCCGCTGCCTCATGTGTTTTGCTGCGCGTGTTTTGTGGCTTATTGTTTGTAAATAATGGCAGGGACATTGATGAGTCACCGTGCTGCGGGTGAGAGCCAGCACGGATCTGGGGCTGGATCTGCCCAGTGGTAACAAGGCCACTTCCCTCTGCAGGGGTAGGTTTCTTCAGCGACACCCCAAATTCACGCTCCAAGCTCCTGCCTTACTCCTGTGAGGTGACTTTTGCCCCTTTGCACTGTGTGGAAACTGAGGCTGGAAGCGCTCAAGCCCGGGTCTGGGATGATCTGGTTGGACCCAGTTCCCTGAGGGAACTGGGGGGGTTTAGTCTGGAGAAGAGGAGGCTGAGGGGAGACCTCATGGCCCTCTACAACTCCCTGAAAGGAGGGTGCAGAGAGGGGGGGATGAGTCTCTTGAGCCAAGGAACCAGCGCCAGGACAAGAGGGAATGGCCTCAAGCTGCGCCAGGGCAGGGTCAGACTGGCTCTTAGGAAGGATTTCTTTGCAGAAGGGGTTGTTGGGCGTTGGAATGGGCTGCCCAGGGCAGGGGGGGAGTCCCCATCCCTGGAGGGGTTGAAGAGTCGGGTTGACCCAGCGCTGAGGGATCTGGTGGAGTTGGGAACGGTTGGACTGGAGGATCTTCAAGGTCTTTTCTAACCTGATGATTCTGTGATTCTGTGACCCTGCAGGGACCGGTGGCTCCCAGGACCCACCACCCCGGGATGCCCCACACGCATGGCGCTGCCCGACAGCGACAGCGAGCTTCAGAGTGGCTTGTGCTGGAGAGGGGCCAGGCTGGGGGCCGCGGCTGATCCAGCTCTGTGTTTTCCTGGATCCATGCTTCTGCGTAGCTGACCTTACGCAAGAAGCCCTCTGTGCTCGCCTTGCCCACGCACTGGCTTGGGTGCCTCCCCCGGGGTGGCACGCAGCCTGAGCCAGCCTCCGGCTTTGCTCAGCGGTGGGGTGGCATCAGCGAACATCAAGAGATCAATGAACACTCCCTGTGTCCTTGAATTGTCCCCATTCTCCCCCGAGGCTCGGTGCACCGAAACGCTGGCCTTCATGGCCAGGGCAATGCCCTGCAGCTCTGACACCCAACCCCCAGCTACAAGCAGCTTGGCCAAACCTCCTGTGTCACCTCTTGTCCCAGGCTCTGTCCTGTACACGGGGCTCCCAGAGAGCATCTCCTGGGCCGTGGGACGATGACCCTCCTCCCCACGGCAGAGTTTCCCCAGCAGCTGGTGGCTCTGCCAAAGCATGGTGAGCTCCAGAAGGCACCGGGGTGCTTTGGGTGCATTTGGTGTTGGTTGTTCACACCAACTGGATCTTCCTGGGGCACCAGCAGCTCTGGGAGCATGTGGTGGTTCAGGGCTGCCTGTCTGGGGGCAGCCAGATCTCCAGAGCCTAAATCTCTCTGGTTAAAACACTGCTTCAAAGGATGAAGCTCAGCTTATGACCCCTCCATTCCCATCAGCACCCCCTAAAAAACCTGGGACACCAGGGCCCTGAAATGGTCCCTGAACAACACCAGCACTCAAGACAGAACAGACCCTGAGACCAAATTCCCATCTGGTCAGAATTAGGGGGATCTTGGCCAGGAAGCTGAGCAGTTGCAGGATCACAGCCACGACCTAACAAAAAAGTCCAACATTTCTGTGCTGCTGACCACAGTCAAGGGCTGGAGCTGTAACTTCTCATTCCTATCACCCCGTTCCAGGTGGCCACAAGCCTGACAACACCTTCCCAACTTAGCAACACAGACTTATCCCACCATGGCAGCTTAGCAAGACTTAAATAGAAAATTCAGGCTGATGATGCAGTGCAGGAGCAGGAGAAAGAGATAAAGTTCAACCTGGTGATAGCCACACAGTAAAAAATTATAACAGAGCTGGTGGCAACAGCACAACAAGCTCCAGATGGTCCGGCAGTGAGAAGCAGAGCCTGGTTAAATGCCAGACCATCAATATAAAAACATCAAGCCACTGTAAGGAAATGGTGAAAGGCACAGAGTCACCTGGTGCTGAATTAAATAATAGGGTAAATCCCTCAAAAATTACCTTTGGAAGCAGACAAGAGGTGCAATTTGTATAGAAATGACAGAAAAAAAAGAGTAACATAGGTATCATAAAGGAAACAGGCAATAACAAAAGACACTCTGGATGCGGATTATTCGATCAGCTGGTTTTAAGGATAATGGGTTAACCAAATGTTTGGGTGAGCAATGAGTGTACATGATGGCTTTAAGATGCGGGAAATCGGATGGTTTGGAGATATTTGCACATTTCAGAAACTGGCTGTCCAGCAAGTGAATTATACAAAGAGCCACAATCAAATGTGAGGAACAGGTTGATCATTTGCACTTCAGGTTTATTACCAAATCCAGGGGGAAATTATTCTTTTCATTCAACACCAAGCATCTTTGTTCACGTTTTAGCTGCCTCACTAGGAGTTTTCATAGGTTGCTCATTCAAACCCTTCTGCTGCGGAACTGACAGTGGGTAGAAAAATCCAGACTGAAAATCAGGAAGAACTGCAGACCAACACCAGCTCCACGTGAGACCAGCAGATGGTCAAACACAGCCCTTCTGTCCGAGATGGAGACCCTGACAGGACTGCAAAGGGATGTGGATGGGGAAGACCCTGTTGTTGGTGGTATCTATTAGGAACTACATTACAAGGATGTAACCCAGGTCATCAAATTGTCACCCCAGGAGGACGAGGGTCTCACAGCTTGGAGCTCCACAAGGGCAAGTGAAGATCAGGGCACACCAGCACTGCTCCTCGCCAGAGGTCAACACTTGTTTGCCTGCCCAAAAGCATCTCTTTTCTTCCTTGCCAGACCTGTCAGCCGAGTCTCACCTCTCCCTGAAGTCCTCACCAGGGATATGGACACACTGTCATAGAGTGTAGACAACAGCTCTACAGTGCCCCTCACACAGGTTGATACTCAAATGGTGACAATACAGTCTCATCTGACCAATTCACCTGCATTTTCAGTGATGGAGGAGCCAGTTGACCCTACTGTAAAACATCCTCCCTCTCCCCTGGACTTGCCACAAGACATGACAAGCCCCAAAGGACAGAGATGGGTCACCTGAGGGAGCTGGAAGACCTCTTCCCATGAGAAAGGGAAGGTGAGAAGCAGGCAGTGGGAAGAAGCCAACTAGATAAAGCTGTATGTTCCAGGTGCTGTGGGGAAACATGACCCAAAATGGGAATGGAGTAGCACAAAGAAATGCTGATTGGCAGCGCTTTAGCTAACGGCTGAATGGTATCTGCATGTTGTCACCTGCCCTAACTCACTGACTCACCCAACAAAGGCAGGCGTCCAGCAGCCTAGCAATTAGCTGCCCTCCTCCATAAAGTCAAGGGGAGAGTTAAAACCAGCACAGTACAGAGGAAAGTGACCCCCACGGAGCCTGAATCAAGTCCTACTTTAGAAACAGCTCATAAAAAGTGACAGAAATGAACCTCTCGGCTCAGCCCCATGCGAAGGACGCAGCATCCTGTACCTCCTGCTTGGCTCAGTCAAGGACCATAAATACCACCAGCCTCCCCGCAGGGATCTGCTCAGCAAGACCTGCCCCCCCCCAAGCTCCTTCGTACATTCCAGCATCAGCGCCCGAGCCGGGATCTATTCCTGACAGTAGGAACAAAGTGAGCGATTGCATCTGCTATATTTAGAGCAAACAGTCAATACTCCTCGCGTTTAAATGGTTACCAGCGTTCTCATTTGATATATAAATAGGCCCTGTTTGCTTTTCGAAAGAAATTGGTTTAAAAAAGAAAATTGCCTTCCCAGTCATCCTCAGCCCATAACTGTTGAGCAGGGGGGGCCTATTTCAAATGAAAAATTAAATTATGCATTTTCTCTAAGCCAACTCAGGAAGGAAAACTCACGGCTGTGGCTGGTATTATTAGCGCTGCGATCCTTTGTGCCGATAGAGGGGTTGAAACACAGCGGCAGCAGTTTGCTGAAGCAAACTCTGAGGCCGTTTGGTGCAGAGGGACATTATTGTCCAATATCCCAGCCTCAGCCACACGCCATCTCGAGCCATCTCTTCCACCCACAGGTCAGTCACGCCAGACCCCCATTTCTTCCCCCTCTCCCAGCCCTGACACCAGATTTCTGTCTTTCTTCCTCCAGATTCCTCCAGTTTCCAGCCCAGGCTCTCAGCCAACGCTCCAGCTTGCTTTCCCTCCAACTGATGTCAGCCGTGCTTCCTCCCTCGGGCAGAAAGCCCGGTCCCGCGTAAGCATCCGTCTTTAAGCCATGACAAAGACCATGTCCCCGTCACTCAGCCCCCTCGACATATTGTCCCCAGTTGCATTAAAGTCAAACTAAGGACACCAAGTAATGAAAAACCACGTCGGAAAGCTGGGATCTGAGACAGCGAAACCCTGCTGTGGTTATTAACACAGAATAATGCAATTTTTCCCCTAAGATTTGGCTCAAAAGGGAGGGATGCACGCAGCTTTGTGACACCGATCTGAGCACACCGCAGGGCTGGGAGCTACCATGGGATGGTTCGGGGGGTCCCTTCTCCTCACCCTGCCCTTGGGGTGCAGGACCCCGCCCTCTGGCCTTCCTCTCACCTCCCAGCTCCCGCACGGAGCTCGGTCCTGCACAGGGTGATGCGCCAGCGGGGTGTGCGGGGCCTGGTGGGAGGGGGGACTGCTGGGGGGTCACAGGAGTACAGCCCAAGCTCAGGCTCAGGCCCAGCCCCTGTCCCGGCCCCAGCTCAGGCCAAGCCCCAGCCCCAACCCCAGGTCAGACCCAGATATGGGCCTGGCCCAGACTCAGGCCCCGGCGCAGGCTCAGACCCAGGCCCTAGACCCAAGCCCAAGCTCAGGAAAAGACCCAGTTCTGACCCAGACCCAGACCCAGGCCCAGGCCCAAGCTCGAGGAACGGCCCAGTCCAGATCTCGGCACAGGCCCAGGCCCAGCGAAAGGCCCAGTCCAGGCCCCAGCGTAGGCCCGGTTCTGGTTCTGGGCCCAGTCCCAGGCCCAAGCCCAAGCTCAGGGAAAGTACAAGACCCCAGCACAGGCTCAGGCCTAGGCCCAAGCCCAAACCCAAGCTGAGGAAAAGGCCCACTTCAGACTCCGGCCCAGGCCCAGGCCCAGACCCATGCTCAAGGAAAGGCCCAAGCCACGGCCCGGTGCAGGCCCGGTCCCAGGCCCAGGCCTGAGCCCAGGCGGGCGCAGGCTGCTGGCGGGGCGGGGCGGTGGTTCCGAGCTCCGCCCCGCTCCGCTCCGTCACTGCGCGGCGCCGGGGCCGCCGGCCGGGCTCCGCCATGGCCTCGGGGGGCTCCGCTGCCCGCGCCGCCGAGGAGCCGCCGCCGCCCGAGCCTCCCGCCGAGCAGAAGCCGCCGCCGCAGCCGCCGGCGCAGGAGGAGTTCTCCTTCCTGCCGCTCGTCCACGACATCATCAAATGGTAACGGCGGCCTCGGCCACCGGCCTCCCCCCGCCCCGCCGGCACCGGGCTCCGCATCGCAGGAGCTGCCCTGCACCGGCCCTGGCACCTCGTCCCTGCTCCGGCCACCCCCCCCTAACGATCCTGGCTGACCCCCAGCATCCTCGGGGTGCCCTGGTTGGGGAGCGGGGCTGTGGGGTCCCCGGGGCCTCGAATGATGCTCTCCCAGCATCCTCGGGATGGGCTGGACAGGGAGTGGGGCTATGGGGTTCCCCGTTTAACGATGCTTTCCTAGCTCAGACATCCTCAGGGATGCCCTGGACAAGGACTGGTGCACTAGGATCCCCTTCTAGTGATGTTCTCCAGCTCCCAACATCCCTGGGGTGCCCTGGATGGGGAACAGGGCAATGGGGGCCCCCACTTGAATGATGCTCTCCCACCCCCAGCATTCTCAGACATGCCCTGGATGGGGAGCAGGGTTATGGGGTCCCCCCTTTAACGATGCTTTCCCATGCTCAGCATCCTCAGGGTGCCCTGGACAGGGAGTGGGGCAGTGGGATCCCCCTCTAATGATGTCCTCCAGCTCTCAACATCCCTGGGGTGCCCTGGAAGGGGAGCAGGACAATGGAACCCTCCTTCTAATTATGCTGTCCAACCGCCAACATCCTCAGGGTGCCCCAGATGTGTAGCAGGGCAATAAGGTCACCTTCCAGTGATGTTCTTCAACCTCGCAGCAACTCCTTTGCCCTTCTTCTCCCAGCTGGAGTTTCTGGGAAGAGTGTCAGAGGGACCTGGCACAGCCCCAAGCTCACTTCCACTCTGAGTCACACCAGTACCTGGGTGGTGTTTGGGTCACCAGGCGGTGCGGGTCCTCCCACAACCCAGGTACGCTGCCCCACCATTAACCCAGGAACAGGAGTGTTGTACTTGTGCTGGGTTATTGCTCCAGGTAACTGTACTGTTCGGCTGATAGCAGCCTCAGAAGGTACAGGCAGTGCTGGGGCAGGAATGCAGCCTGTTTCTGGGGTGTTTGGTGTTGTAAAAAGGAGAATGGCTTCTGCAGTGATATGGATTAAATTGTTCTCTTCCTAGTTCAAGATAAGTACTGTAGGTGTAAAAGATACTGTACAAGGGTCCTGAGAACTTCGATGTTTCTGGCCCAGGATAACCCCTTCAGAGGTGCTTGTCTGAGGTCCCGGCAGGGGCATGGCCCTGCCATGGAAATCCATCGAGGCCAGCTCCGTGCTCTCACCAGGGCACACTGCGGGGTGAGGCAGAGGGTGTGGGAAGCATGAATTCCCTTGTTACTGGTTGTGGGCCTTTCCCTGTGCACTTATTTAAGAGCTGAGGCTGGTTTGGGTCCTGCTGATGTTTCGCTTGCATCAGGCACGTCTGAAAAGTGAGAGGAGTTCACCCTTAATCACTCTGCAGCCTGAGCCATGGCAAGGAAAGACTGAATACCTCCTGACACACCGGTCTGGATAGAGAACGGGCGTGAGAATGCAAACTCTCTGATTTCCCTCAGTTTCCCCATTGTGCTGGGGCTGGGCAGTTGCCCCTGACCTTGATTCTGCCCAATCTTTCCAGACCACAGAAGGGAATCTGAGGCCATTGCCAGGTGTGTGCATGTACATAACCAAAGTGGGAAGTAGCCATGGGCCAGGACCTCCCAGATTCCTGTATGTCACCGAGCAGGTCACGGTGACCCACAGATGACAGTCCCTGGGATATCTTGTGCCCGGTCCCACTGAGCCACCCACTCCCACTACCCAGCTATCTCCCTCAGCTTCGCACGTGGCATTTCCTGGGCGGCTTGAGCAGACGTAGGTACGCTGAGCAGTGCTGCAGACAGGTAGGACCACAGAGGCAAGCTGTGGGATGCGTTGCCTCATGTCCCTGACAGATGGCAAATGTAGTCTCCTTTAACACTGCCGCTATTCGCAGAGCCCAGCCCTGCTGTTTTGACACTGACTCAGCCATGAAGACACATCTCCAAGGTGACTCTGTGCTCGGGAGCGAGGATGTATCGTGTAAATTTGCTTACATTCAAGGACGTGTGCTCTTTCCTGTTGTTTGGGTCCGGAGAAAGTTTTCCCAAGCAGGGCTTGCTGATATTTTCAACCTTGTACAGTCAAACAGCATTGCTGCTGAGGTCCCAGCGTATGGCTCCATGAGTGGTGGGTTGCGCTGGCGTAAAGAACACTCTGCCTTAAGGCAGGTCTTGTGCATAGTCCATCAGCACAGGCCGTGGTCAGACATTGTGTTGAATCCTGTGTTACTGCAGGCAGCTGCGTTCTCCTCCCGCACCTCCTCACCCCTGCCTGTCCGTGCCCTCCAAGAGGGAGTCGCTTCAGTGGTTTGATCCAGCAGGAAAACCACCCACCAAAACAAAACCCAACCCAACAACCTGAAATAATTATTCCTTTGGATCAACCAGCTGGACAGGCAGCTGTCAGTTCTTTATGTGTGGGGAAGGGAACAAGACTTGGGGAGACCTGGAGCAGGGAGGACATCGGTCTCAAAGCCAGCCTGCAGCTATGGTGGGTGAAAGGCAATGTCAACCCATCCTTCCCCAGACATGCCATGGGGTTGTGTGTATGCCTGTATTTTTCCACTGCTGACCTGACCATGGATGCCTGCATAATGGGCATACGTTATAGTACCAGCTGCAGGTTTATTTAGAAGGGAGTAATGAATATTTTGTTCCAACAGGCTTTTGAAATGAACGGCAACCATCTGGTTAAAAGTTTTGCTCTCAGTCATGTCACGATTCCCCAAAGTTATAATCGAGCACCTCTCTGCCCTGGTCATGCCAAGCAGATTTATTTTTAGGCCTGGCTATTGAACAGGCTCCCAGTTTTCCAAGACCATTAGAATCCTGCTCTCGTTATTAACAGGCGCCCTGGAAGCAGGGACTCGCTTTTGCCTGAAATCAGTAAAACTTCTCGCTGATGCTAACAAAGCCGCGGCAGATACTAATGAGGGTTTGAGGGCAAACGCTGCCTCAGACAACACTGAACCTTGAAAAGCACAGAGCTGGCTGCAAAACCAACTGTGCTGCTCTTAAAAAAAAAAAAAAAAAGCTGTCGCTTCTCTTTTATTAGGTGTGTATCCCCAGAGAGTGGTTTTAAAGCTCCAAAGTACTGTTTTCTCTGCCATTGGATACTCTCTGATACTTTGGGGAAGAGTTTCTATTTTCAACTGTCAAGCTGTTTGACTGCATTGATTTTGTGTATTACAGCAGTCACAGGTCATGGGCGAGACTGAGATCTTTTCTTTCAGGTGCCTACACACAACAAACATTTGTAATCTTACCTTCCCCAAAGAGAGATACGGAGTTCAAACAGAGGGAGAACTTAGCCTGCTCCGTGGTAATGTTTTAAAGCTGCAGACAAGCTCCTAATCTGATTGATGGGTCCTCAGGTAACTGGATTATGTGCTGGAAATTAGCAGGAAACCAGTTTGCTCCAGAGGCTACCCAGTCTGTGTTGTCTATCTGTGTCCATTTTATTGGGATAGGTGAATTAGGTGTGTGTAGTTAGGTACCAAGAGTAAAAGTTTCCCACTGAGTTCCAGTTTAAGCTCTGGTTGCACTGGAAATGACAGTCGCCCCAGCAGGTTGTTCACTTTCCAGTAGGAGAATTGAAGAGTGTCTCCCATTTTCTCTCCTCTGCAGCATGGACAAGGACAGCCAGGATGTTCACCAGGTGCTGAATGAGCTCAAGAACAAGTTCCAGGAGATGAGGAAGCTGATCAGCTCCATGCCCGGCATCGGTGTGAGCCCAGAGCAGCAGCAGCAGCAGCTACAGAACCTGCGGGAGCAGGTCCGGACCAAAAACGAGCTGCTGCAGAAGTACAAGAGCCTTTGCATGTTTGAAATCCCCAAGGAGTAGGAAGGGCACAGCTCTGCTCTCTGGGTCTGAGCTACATCCTCTTCCAGCTGAACAGGAGAGAAAAAGGTGGCAGAAGTTTACTTTTTCTTTCTTTTATGCTTTTTTTGGTCGCATTGCTCTGAAGTTGTGTCTGTGTGGATCACAGGCCTGTGACACTGAACCAGAACACTGTGTGCTTCACTTGTGACGATTACAGCGGTACGTCCACTTTGATCTGCTGTAGGGCTGTGCATTTATATATGCATCCTTTCTGTTTTCTCTCGGGGTGGGGTGGGGTTGTTTTTTTACATTCAAGCCAGCAGGAGACATTATGTTTTCTCCTGGCTAAGGGTCAAAGTACCTGCTGGTTAACTTCAGCAAGAAAAAGGAGGCATTTTCTGCAATGTTTTTCACTTAAAAGTGGCCAGACTTCAAAAGGGAGCATAGAGGGAAGCATGAGCTGTTTGGCCTTGCTCCTGGAAAGGGTCTCTGGGGCACTTTCCAGCCTGTGTGTGTCGAAAGAGGAATGATTGCTTTCAATTACTTTTGTATTTCTCTCTCTCTTTTTAAACAAGCGATGGCTGTGTCTGAGTTGAGTAAAGATTTAGAAATTCCAAACTGCCCCTCTTGTGTAATCAATGAGTGGATGTGGGCTGAGCAGGGGCAGGACTGTGGAGCACAGAGGATGTGTGTAGCCTGGGCCCAGCTCCTGTGTCTCTACGTGGCTTTTTTGGGAGAATGAGAGACTGCCAGGGGAGTGGATTTCAGTAGGCTTTGGGTGCCTAAGTCTCCTTGGGCAAGTGCAGCTTGTAGGCAGTACGTTAGGCATCTTGTTTTTAAAGCAGAGGAAGGGCAAGCAGAATCCAAACAAAGGGCATAAATGACAAGAGCTTTTAGTTATTCCGTACATGACAGAAGTCAGGCTCAACAGGACGGGTCAGTTCCACATCCGGAGTGCTCCAGGGGCTTCCCACAAACACGAGCATTTGAGTGGCTTGAACATTTGCCAGCAGCTGATGGAAAGCTCTTGAATGTTGTGTCACATTTAGACGGGTCCCAGGGCTCCCTGCCCTCTGTCCTGCTGTCAGCTGTTACGGTGGCAGACGACACCCTGGTAAGCAGCACCACATCTCGCCAGCTAACGAAGGTGGGACGGGACCTTGAACCTCGTGGTTCTCTGAATTATGCTGGGTGACGGTGCAGGTCAGTAGTGGAAGAGGTGAGAGACCAACTAGTGAAATACAGGTTGAGAACCAGCATCTGAGGGCGGGCAGCACTCATGGCTTCGGAAGAGGAGACACGAGGTCTGTTTGGGAAGGGCTTTCCTTTCCTAAACCAAAAGGCAAGTAATTCTGCTCGTTGGGAGCTGGGGTGGTTGCAACTCACCTGTAGCTGAGAGATTACTCTGTCCCTGCTGGAGTACTTCACTAGTACTCTGGAAAGGTGCCAGTGTGTAAACTCCGAGTAAAGCAGAACACCAAGATAAACAAAGCACAATGTACGCTCTTTATTACTGAAATTACCTTTCTGCCAGCCATTGCCTGTCCCAGGTCAATAAATTCTTGTGTTTCATGCCTGGATGGTGGTTTCCCTTTTTTTGCCAGTTGCTGTTCCTGTGAAATCGGGGCATATGCGGAGCTGGAAGAAACAACATGTTTCCAAAGAGATGTCTGGCACTTAGCACAGGAACAAGTTAACTCTGTCAACTTGGATCCAAGTTTCAAATGAAACTGAAGCGGTTTGGTTTGCAGTCTCACTCACCCACCTTAGTTTTGTGGCTTTGACAGAATTTTTTTGCCATTAATATGTATTAAACGTAGGTTTGTTCTGCTGCTTGAGGGGGGAACGGGGGCTGAAAATGAACCCAGAAGCTGGAGCCAGGGAGAGCTGTTCCTGGAAGAGCTTTCCCTTTTCTTTTTCACTTCTAACAATGGTTACTGTGACTTGTTATTAGGAAGAGATTAAAAAATATCAGATGCAAAGGTGACCTTTTGAGCAAAGTACTTCCTCTACTCATATTGCAAAATAAAAACAATATCCCAGACGGGGCTCAAGTGAATCACTCTTTGTTGACATCATTAAAGTGTGCTTAGTTAATCAGGAAAAAGCTCGAAACACAATCAGCTCTTTATAATGAAGTGATGTCAGTTTGTTGGGTTTCTGCAGTGAATGACATGCCAATGCCTGGCGTGCCATGGGGCTGGCAGGATCGTCACTTGGCGTTAGTGAAGTGAGGAAAGAGTCCTGGCTCTGTGACCCGTTTGAGTAACTAACTGTGCGTGGCCCCTCGTTACCCCGTGTGGCAAGAAATCGGCCGCTTGCAGAGTCAGAAACCTTTGCACTGGGAGTCGGAGAAAATGGGGTAATAAAAGGATTGAGTGGAGAGGCTGGTTTTAAGCACCTCAGAGCTGGGCTCAGGACTCGGTTTAACAGGATTTGGTTTTGCTACAGGGCAGGGTGAGGAAGCAAAGGCAAACCCCCAGGTGTCGTTTTAAAAAGATTTTATTAATTTGTAGAAAAAATAAAACATCAAGTTTCACCCACGGTAGAAACACTTGAAGATTTTTTTGTTCATGTCAATGACAAACAATACCTACATAAAGTGCCTATTATTATTTAAAAAACCCTTCCCATGCCCCCTGCCCTCCCCAAATCTTGCAAATCAGACAAGACAAATGTAAACAAGAGTCAGTTTTTTGGTCCATCGGGGCTGTAACTCTGCAATGTCTTTGCAACAGCTTAGGAGTGTCTTCTGCACGTGTTTTGCAGACACAGACGAACACACGACACAGAGCCAGAGTCCGTGCACAGCTTCTCAAGTTTAAAAAAAACAACACAAAACAACACAAAAACCAACCCCGAAGCCCCAGGCAGGTGCTGGCAGGCCTCTGCCCTCCCTCTTGAAGGCAGTGCCCGAGGCTGGGTGGTTTGGGAGGGAAAGAAACACCAAAGTCCGTACCCTCCACACTCATCCTCCCACCTGGCAACTCACCCTTTCCCTGTCTCTCTGCCCAGAGGAGCCTGGTCCCAGCAGCACCCCCCTCCTGCCCTCCAAAGCCTCCCCTTTCGCATCCCTCGCTCCCAAAATTCACACCAGGGTGGGAGGGAGCTGATGAAATCAATCCCCTCGGGAGGAGGGAGGCTGGGGAAGAGGCGACCCCCCCCTTCTCTCTGCCCAAGTGGGCGCTTGCCCACCCTCCTGCCTGCCCAAAGTCAATTCGGAAATGAGCATCTTTCCCCCCTCCCTTCTTTCCTTCCTTCCTTCCTTCCTTGCCGTCGCGGGGCGAGCGGGGGTTCCTAGCTGATCACGCAGCGGTCCTTCTCCTTGCCGTGCCCGCCGCCGATGGCTTTCTCCCGGATGTACATGAGGTCGCTGTGGACGCTGGGTCGCCGGGCGAAGGGGGCCACGATGCCGTACGCCTCCTCCGTGCTGCCCCGGCCCCCCTCTTTCAGCAGCTTTTTGCCTTTCAGCGCCTTCTTGTGCAGGATGTCGCAGTATTGGACCGAGACTTTGCGGTGCAGGTCGGGGCTCATCTCGCTGGGCAGCTTGGCCATGGCGAAGAGCGCCTGGAACATCTGGTCCAGGCTGCTGTTCTTCTTGGCTGAGATCTCGAAGTAGGCGCATTTTTTGGGGTCCCCTCCCACCAGCTGCTCGATCTCCCGGGGTTGCACCTCCCGGTAAAAGTCCCGGTCGCCCTTGTTGCCACAGATGACCAGGGGCACCTCTATGTTCTCCTTGGTTTTGTTCTTCAGGCACGACTTGGTCTCCAGGATTTGCTGCTTCAGGCGCTGCACCTCCTCAAAGGAGTCCCGGTTGTCCAGGCTGAAGACGAGGATGAACACGTCTCCTGGAGACAAAGAGGGAACATTAGATGGTTGCAGGGATGGGGACACCCCGAGATCTGCTGCCTGAGCCATATAGAGACTTGGGGAGGGATGGACTAGGCAGCACCTGGGTCCTGCATCCTCCTCTCCACCCCATGCACACACAAAATCCCACCTCCCTCCTCCCAGGACTGGAGAAACATCCCCAAACTGGGCAAGAACACCTGAAATCTAGCAAGGGAACCCCCCGCTTTCCTCCTGGTGCTCCCCAGCCAAGTACCTGTGAGGATGGAGAGGCGGCGCATGGCTGGGAAGGGGTGGTTGCCCGACGTGTCCAGGATGTCGAGCTGGTAGACTTCACCGCGGATGCTGTAGAACTTGCGGTGGAAGTCCTCGATGGTGGGGGTGTATTGCTCCTCGAAGCGGCCGGTGAGGAAGCGCGAGACGATGGCCGTCTTGCCCACCTTGGAGGAGCCCAGGATGACCATGCGGTAGCAGTTCTTGGCGGGGATGCTCAGCTCGGCCTCGCTGGGACACATCTTCTTGATCATCGCTGCCAGTTTCATTGAAGCCAGCAAAAGGGCAGCTTGCGGTGAGAGGAACGAGGAGGAGGAGGAGGAGGAAGGCGATGTCAGCCCGGCCGCTCAGCCCCTCTCCCCTCGCAGGAAAGGCCGATGTGAGCTCGGCACGGCCGCCGCCGCCGCGTTATATGGAGGCGGCAGCGACCGCCCCTCGGCGCGTCACGGCCCGGGGCGGCGGCGGCTGAGTCAGTGCGGGGCTCCGCGCCCGGACCGGCCTCCCGGGGGGCGCAACGCGGCCCCGTTCGCAGCCCCGTTCACTCCCGGTGCTGCACAGCCCGGCCCAGTTTGGATCCCAGTTCGGGCTCCCGGTAATACAGAGCCCGGCCCCGTTCGCAGCCCCGTTCTCACTCCCGGTGCTGCGCAGACCGGCCCCGTTTGGAGCCCGGTTCGGGCTCCCGGTGCTGCACAGCCCGGTCCCGTTTGGAGCCCGGTTCGGGCTCCCGGTGCTGCACAGCCCGGCCCAGTTCGGATCCCAGTTCGGGCTCCCGGTGCTGCACAGCCCGGTCCCGTTCGCAGCCCCGTTCTCACTCCCGGTGCTGCACAGCCCGGTCCCATTTGGAGCCCCGTTTAAACTCCCGGTGCTGCACAGCCCGGTTCCGTTCGCAGCCCCGTTCTCACTCCCGGTGCTGCACAGCCCGGTCCCGTTTGGAGCCCCGTTTAAACTCCCGGTGCTGCACAGCCCGACCCGTTCGCAGCCCGGTTCTCACTCCCGGTCCCGTTTACAAGCCGACCCCCTTTGCAGCTCAGCCCGGTGTCCCGGTGCCTTGTATCCGTCCTGTTCGCAGCTCGGTTCCCGCTCCCTGCAGCCGGTTTAGGGCTCCCCGGGCTCCGCACGCCCCGCAGTGGGGTCACCCCCAGCGGGACCCCCGTTGCCGGCCGCAGGGACCCGGGACGGGGGGTGCCGGGGGGTCCCAGCCCGCTCCCCGAAGTGCTTTTGCTCCGTTTTACACTTGCTCCCGGTGCAGAAGCGGGTGTGCAGGCACCTGCCCCGCAGAGAGAGCGGAGAAAAGCCCCGCTCCGGTGGGTGCAGGAGCAGGGGGCGGCAGTGCAGAGAAATCGCCGTCCCGCCGGGGCTGGGGGCGGCGCGGTGCCCCTTTGAAGGAGGGCTGGGCAGGGCTGCTCCCCCCTAACCCCAGCCCCGACCCCAGCCCAGCCCAGCCCCAGCCTAACCCCGACCCCAGCCCGGCCCAGCTCCAACCCCAGCCCAGCTCCAACCCCAGCCCAGCTCCGACCCTAACCCCAGCCCAGCTCATCCCCAGCTCCGACCCGACCCCAGCCCAAGACCAGCCCAGCTCGGACCCGACCCCAGCCCAGCTCAGCCCAGCTCAGCCCCAGCCCAGAGCTGCTGCAGCGCCAACTCCCCCGCCAGGGGGCAGGCGAGGGCGCGGCCGGTGGGTCGGGCAGCGCGGGCAGGGCAGGCAGGGCAGGCAGGGCACCTGCAGTACTCCCCCGGACAGGGCTGGGGAAGCTCGGCCGGGGGGACATGAGCCGCTGTACGGGGCCCTGCAGCTTCTGTGAGGCCGGGAGGGGCTGCCCGGAGGAGGAGGAGGAAGGATGCTCACAGGGATGCAGGCAGCAGGGATGCTCGTAGGGCTTGATCTTGCTGGGTGCTGAGTCTTGCTGGAGCTGGACGCAAGGGCCTGCCCGGGCAGCCCCCCAGGGCTGCGGCATCCTCGCAGAGGTGCTGGGCTCGGCCAGTGTCTCCCCGAGCCAGCCACCCCCGGGCAGTGGCCCTCGGGCAACGGGAGCATTGCTGTGCTGAGGGGTCTCCAGGGGGCCGCCAGTGAGAGACAGGGCCCAGGGTAAGCCACGTACCTCTTTCACATCAGACTGATGAGAAAGTTTGGATTAAAAACACCTGTGAGGATCTATTAACTAAAAAAAAAACCCCACCAACCTTAATGTAATGAAAGGTGATGCTTAAATAAGGTTCAAGACCAAGAGGGACCCCAGGGACAGTTAGAACACACAAATTTGTGGAGCATGGTGCATTTCATCATCACCGCTTAGGAAATGGATGCTGCTGAGCTTTTCATCTTCCCCCGAGTGTGGTCTCACACTTGGACATTAATTTAAACCCTGTCCGAAGGTTTATGGAGGAATTGTCTGTGGGGTGGGAGGGGGCTGGGGTTTAAACAGCTCCTTGCAGCCCCATCCCTGCCTGCAGGGAAACATCCTGCCCAGCAGCAGAGGCACAAGGACACTTTGGGGAGAGAAAGTGGGACAGTTTCCCATGTTTATTGATCTGTGTGTGAGACAGCGAAGAGGTTTAATAGCCGATTACAGAGCACAAACGTATCGCCCCAAAATAACAAAAAAGGTCATTTAATTGAAGCAGTTGATGGAAAACAACGGGGGAATAGGAAGTGCCAGCCTCTGGGGGACAGACAAATCCAATATCAACTGGCGTTTATTGTTAACCATACAACTATTAATAGTGCCAGGAATGGGTGAAAATAGCCTGCTCGAAGCCTGCTCTTAGCTTAACAGGCTTCAGCAATGGAAAATCCGTTTGCTCCCTCCAAAAGGCTCATTGGTGACAGCAAAGGCAGAGCACACCACGAAGCAGATGTGCCACTGGGATGCTGTGGGCTTGGGGTGTGGGGTGCGACCGGAGCCACCCTGCCAGGCACCCCCTGAGAGCATGAGCAGGGATCCTGGCATGGGGGAGGAGAGCCAGTGGCTGTGGGAGCTCCCAGGGGGAGGACGTGGGTGCTGCCCGCGCTCTCCCAGAGCCCAGCACCTCGCAGAGTCACGCAGAGCCTAAGGAGAGGAGCATTATGAGGCATTAGGCTGAGTCTCCCCAAGATCATCTAGAAACTTGTCTCCTGGTGGAAGCAGAGCACATTTGCCAGGAGCCGGCTGCCAGTGATTGATGATAAAGGATCCACCTCGCTGCGAGGCAAAACCTTCCCACGGTTATGACGCTGTTAAAAATCACCACCTATTTCTGACCTGACTGCAAATAGCCCAAGTTTTAAGCAGGGGCAGGCAAAATAGCATTTTTCCCCACGGCTGCCATACCACCTGTGCAGTTTGACCCTGCCGTTTGCGGGGGGCTTTGCCCGGTTTTGGAGGATACAGACTCTTTCACGCAGCTGCTCAGTACAGCAAGAGCTGCAGGCAGGCTGCTCTGCACGAAACCCAGCGACCGCAAACACCTTGAATGGAATCGAACATCTTCAGCACAAATCAATCCTCTGTTTCTTGCTATTTCTCTGCCTATTTGCACCCTCCTGGGTTTACCAGCCACCTGCCGATGAATAAAACCCGCCCAGTGGCCGCAAGCAAGTGGCTGAGGAAAGGAAATTCCACGAAAGTCACACAAACATCCCAGTGACAGAACATGCGGCTCCCCAGGGTCTGGCTTGAACGAACTGTGCAAGCAGCAAAATAGAGCTCACAGCAGCCCCAGCCTCTGCAAAAATGTAGGAAGCAAAATGTACCAGGAGGCAGGAGCGTGTATCGCAGTGCCTGGCCAGGGACAGGCGGGTGGGGGGATACTCAGAAATGAACAATTACATCAGAACATGACTTTGATTTCTGAGCGTGCTGTGGAGCCGGGAAGTACCGTCACTCCCGGGGCTGAGCTGGCCTCAGCTCCCAGCTGGGTCCTACGGGTCCAGGCGGTGAAAAAGCCAAGACTGGAACAGCCGTTTGTGCCTCTCCTGCCCCAGCACACGCAGACCCCGTGGCCGCTCCTGGGCCATGGAGAGGAGCAAATCCGACATGAGCTCCTTATCGTTGCTGTTAAGATGCTTCACGTCCTACCAAGGGCTTGGCCCCTGCGCAGCAGCATGTGGCATTCCCTGGCTCCAGGCTGGGGCTTTGCGAGTACGCACCCAGAGCCAAGCCTGCTCCCCAGCCCCGCTCTCCCTGCTCCCCAATTCCTGCTTTTCTCCCCCAGGACAGGGACCTGTTCTTCAGACAGGGACCCTCTCCCTGTTCAGCGTACAGCACCCTGGTGTGCTGCTCATTAGCCCGCTCATAAATAACCAGCGTGGGCTGTGTGTTTCCCAGCGGCTGCTGGTGAACAGCGAGGTCTTGGGGGACCCCAAATCCTGCCCTGGCTGTTCCCCTGGGATGGGAGAAGGAACGAGGGGCTGGAGGAAGAGGGGAGCAGCTGGGTAGGGAAGGGACGGGAGGCTTTAGCTATAGCTCTTTCCTGTCCCCCTGGGGAAAAGCATCTGATTAAATCAAGATGCAGCATCCAGGGTTGCTATTCATTCCCTATATTATTAGCTTGTCTCATTTTATTAAATCTCCTTTAAGGCTTTTCAAAAGAAGCACGTAATTCACAACATATAATTTTTCCCAGATGAGATATGATGCAGAAGTGGGCTGCTCTGTCACTGGGGACCAGGGGGGGTGGGTTTATTTGTTTCCTTCCCCCACCTCCTACTTCTTTAGCAACACTTTTCATGTCTCTTGATTCCTTTTAGCATTTGGGATTTGATTAACAGAAAACTTGAAAGCCTGAGACATGTCTCAAATCCCCAATTCCTTGAGTCATCCAGGCAAGGGGCGGCGAGAGCTCCCTTGGAGATGCCATCCCTGCGCCCAGCGCGATGCAGCTCCCGGAGCAGGCTCGTGCCGTGCTGTGGTCTCCAGACTTTCTACATCTTCTCCCCTTCTCCCGTCCTTGGTGCAATAAACTTGCCAAAAACCCACGGCAGGGGCTGAATACCCGTATCGTAGGGCAAAGCCGGGGAAGTGGCGTGCTCCGGCATATCCCCTGGTGCTGCTGCTTTCCTTACAGCAGCAAAAATGTGTGTCAGGAGGCCAAGCACGTGGCGAGATCTGGGGTTGGGGACTTGGCTTCACCGCCCGGCCACCCTGGGGATGGTGCCCCACTCTCCTGCCATGGAAGCATCTCTCTGAGTGCACTGAGGTGACATTAACTCATCATTGATAACCATGTGGCCCAGCTGGGTCAAGAGCTACGTACAGAGCAGACTGGGGTTCTGCGAGTCAGGGGCACCCTGGGGATCCTCTGCTCCCAGTTTCCATCCCATCCCATCCCATGCCAAACCTCCCACGGTTTGCTCGGAGGAAGCAGCATCCCGCCAGCATCCGGCATGGACAAAGGCGTTTGTGTGTCCTGGACATGTCCCCAAACTCTGTCACCTTCTGCTCCCTTCCAAAGAGCGGCAGCCTCCCTGGGATTAGAGAGAAATGTCACCTGTAACCGGAGATGGGCAGCGCCTGGGCTGGGAATATAGGGCACAGGGGAGAGGGAGGCTCGGTGACCCCGGCGGATGCGTTGCTACAGATTTCAGAGGGTTCCCATGGAAATAGGGATGGCTGCTGGGGTTATAGGACAAAAATAAAAGCCCAAGAGGAGGCAGGGAGCTGGCCAGGCAGTGACAGGCTGGAGCTGGCAGAGGGATGCGTAGCTGGTGTTGAGGGCTCAGAGCTTGGAGGTGTTTCATGCCCAGGTCCCACATTTGCCCCCGCTGCTTCGGCTGTGGGGTCCGGAGGGGGCTGAGGCCAGCGCAGGGTTTGAGGCTGTGGGTGGAGGTGTTGGGGTTGGTGGAGGTTGAGCTGGGCGAGGGCTAAGCCCTGCTCAGTGCCAGTGCCCAAACCGAGGACTCTTGAGGCTCCCGCAAACGCTCATCCCTGGTGCAGCAGCAAAGCAGAACTGGAGGCAGAGCTCGGCCCTGACAGCTCCTTCCCGGGGGGCTCTGGCTGCTCTGCCTCCCTCCTACGACCCTGGTTCAGAAAGGAGCTGCGCTTGGTAAACAGTTCCCTTCCAAAGAAAAGGCAACATGGAAAAAGCAGCACATTCCTAGGATTATTTTTTTTTTTGAAATAAGATCCAAGGAGGATGCGGCGCAGCGTGGCCAGCTCGCCAGGCTGTCCCTGGGTGGCTTTTTAGTTTGCAAATTAAAGAAAACAGCCCCGTAACTTGTCCTCTGGCACATGGTGGGAGCTCTGTGCGTAAAGGCCTCCAGGGTGGAGGGTGGAGGTGGGCCGGGGTGGGTCGGATGGCGTCTCCGTGCTGTCCAAGGGCTGGGGGAACGGTGGGCACAGGGTGCTGCTGCTCTCCCAGTGCTGGGGGTGAAGCATCCCCTGGGCACCCACCAGAGGGGGGGCTGCCTGCACCTGCAGTCTGCCAGCAGTGCCCATGGGGCTCAGCCCCGGCTCTGCCGAGGCAGGATGGATCTCGGTCCTGCCCCAGGCAGCTCCAACACTTGTGGTTTCCCACCTGGAAACACCTTCCCGCCAGGGCAGTCTTCCCATTGCGTTTCTTTGTGACCATTTAAAGCCAGACTGCTTTCCCTACGCAGCAGAGATAGAGGAGGCTGGTTTACTCCCCTGTAAAGATAAGTCCTGTCATCTCCCCCATTTGCCTTCTCTGGATTAAGGGGTTCCCAATAAAACAGTCAGTGCTCAAACTGCCCCCGAAAGCTCTTGTAGCGCCTGCGCTCAAAACTCATCTTTGCTTTTGCATCAAATCCCAATCGCTGGCAGACAAGCCCATCTCCTCTGCCCACCGAACGACCATGTGGAGGTTCAACCTCAGCATCGGGATGGGTGTGGGAGCCACCTCTGAGCCCCAAGCCCCCCATTTCCCTCCATCTTCCCAAATAGCAGAAGTGCAGACTCAGCAAACCAGGCCTGGCAGGAGCCTGATGGGAATTGTGACTTCTCCATCACTCCACCGAATCCACACACGCTGCCTTGATTGCACCATGTGTTTATTCTCTGTTCCTGGCTAATCGTGTTTATTTGCCACGTAAGGGCCGTCGCTCCCCCGGGTGAAGGCAGTGCAGCTTCGCTGGGCGAAAGCAAACATGGGCGTGGGGTTATGGGTGGTCACAATGGAGGGCAGGGCCTTTGGGGACATGTTCCTGGTTCTGGATGTCCCTGCCAGCAGGTTGCCTTCGGGGAAAGAACCTTAGGATATGACCTCCACCTCCCAAAGTGTCCCTGGATGAAGCATCCCGCGAGCCTGGAGCTGGCACTGCATCACATGCCCATCGCTGGGGCGGTTTGGGTTTGGACAGGTGATCCCCCCATCCCTAAAAAAAAAAATCACACGCTGTTTCGGGGAGGGGAGACACGTGCCAGGGAGCCACACGAGTGGCAACATGGGGAAAACCCAGGTGGAGCATGAGGGTGGGCACAGCCAGGGGCTGCGCAGCGGGATGGGGTGACCCGAGGTAGCGTGGTGCGATGGACTTGGTGGCCTGTCTGTCCCTGCCAGGCAGGAGTTAAGATTTAACTAGTTTCTTCTTTCCCAGTGTTTGCTCAGGAGAAATGTCCCCAAACATCAAGGGAGGCGTTACCTGTGGCATCGACACGCAGCCTCACGTGCGGCATTTCCCAAGGCTGCAAACACCCCCCCCGCCAAGCTCCGACGGGCCCAGCAAGCCCCACACTGGATTTGGAAGCCATGAAGTTCTGAAAATGGACCCATGACCACATTTCCAGGGACCCTGCTCGGTGCTCGAGGTCTCCCGGGGAGCCGGAGGGATGCGCCCGCCCGTGCCGGCATGGCACCGGGGCTGCAACCAGCTGGTCCTGGGGGTCCGAGGGTGCAGGTTTCTCTTTCAGAAGCAACAAGAGTTTCATGTTGTGACCTGGAGGCCTCGAGGTGCAGGATATGGCCCAGCTACAGCCAGGTGCTGGCCCTGGGGATGGGAAGGGGGGGGAAATAGCTCCGACACCACCAGTGCTTCATGCTCAGGCTGAAGGTTTCATCTGCACCCTCTGTACTCTCAAATTCTTAGAAACATTAGGTCATTGGAGAGGAAACAATTTTTTTCCTTAAAACTGGGGAGGGAGAGTCCCTTAATCCCTTGCTGTTAAATACTATAAAACAATATAAATAACGGCCTCTCTGTTCTCCTCTCCACAGCACTGGTGAGCAGCATGGCACTGCTGGGAATGGGCCTGGCCAAGGCCAAACCCCCACCCCAGGGGGAGAAAGGTAGAATTGGACCCCAGGAGATGGGCTTGAACATCACCTTCCAGCTCAGGTTTGCTTTTGGGAACAGAGCAGATGCCTCTGAAACGTCAAACTCCAGCTCTACGGCAGCTAGAACCAGTTCTGTGAACGTAGCGACACATTAATCCGCACCGGCTGCTGCGGAAAGAGCTACTAAAAACGGGGATAAATCTGGCATAGCCCCAGATAAAACCCTTGTGCCATGCAAAGCCGACAGCGCGGCTGGGAAGGATTGGGTTTGAAATGGTGGATCAAGGGGAAGGAGTCCAGGAAGCTGGTCCCAGGGCAG